>NC_083116.1:79042889-79792889 GCF_949774975.1 Lagenorhynchus albirostris
GAGGAGACTTCCTAAGAACAGGAGGATTGAGCTGAGCCTGGAAGAGTGGCCAGGTTTGAATGAATAGAAGACAACTGGGAGGGCATCCCAGGAGGGGAAACAGAATGGCTAAATGTGTGGAGACAGGAATAGCAAAATCTGGGAGTAACCAGATTAGCTGAAGAAGAAATCCTTGTTGGGTAAGAGTGGGAGATATAGATGAAAGGTAATGTGGGACCATTTTACAAAGGAGCTGGAATGCAAGGCTGAGGAATTGAGATGTACAAAGGCAATCAAAACTGAGAGTCTCCAGGCACACTCTCAAGCAAAGCTCCAGCCTCCTGCCAGCAAATATTCAGATGGCACAAGTGGGCTTCTTATTTACCCCTGGGGCCTTTATCATCCTCTTCCTGGCACATAGTAGACACTCAATAAGTGTATTTTTTCTCCCCTGCCTTATCTATAGAGCATATGGTCAGGGTGAGGTCAATTTTCTCCTTCTAATTCCACAGACCACTTCTCATATAAATGCAAATCATTGAGAGGTGTGGAGGCAGTTCCTTAAGGCCTTTCACATTTTCTTTCCTTGGAGATAGCTTGTGAGGCTCCCAGGACCTCCATGAGGCCTACTGTATTTGATCATATTAACTTCAACACTAGGACAAGCCAAGATCTTATTGGTTTGTTGGTGTATTAATTTTCTATTGCTGCATAATAAATTACCACAAACTCAGAGACTTAAAACAACACCCATTTCACATTTCTCAGTTCTATAAGTCAGAAGTCTGGCATAACATGACTGTGTTTTCTGCTCAGGGTATCACAAAGCTAACATCTAAGTGTTGTCTGTGCTGTGTTTCTAACTGGAGGTTCTGGAGAAAAATCCATTTCCAAGCTAAATCTTGTTGGCAAGATTCAGTTCCTTGCTCCTAGAAGCAAAGTCCTAGGTCCAACCTCTTAGGTCCTTCCATGTGGCCTCATCTACCTTCAGACTAGCCAGGGCATGCTGAATTCTTCTCTTTCTTTGTATCTCTTAACCTCCTCTTCTGCCACCAGACTAAGAAAACTGCTTCTTTAAATTGAAGTATAATTGATTGACTACAATGTTCTATTAGTTTCAGGTATCCAGCATAGTTATCCAACATTTATATACATATGAAATGATCACCACAATAAGTCTAGTTACTATCTATCAGCATTTAAAGATATTACAATGTTATTGACTATATTTTCTATTCTGTATATTACATACCTATGACTTATTTATTTTCTTTTATAACTGGAGCTTCGTGTCTCTTAAGCCCCTTTACTGGCAATATTTTTAGTGTCCATATTTCTAATAACACTTTATTCATGGCAATCAAGGTTTTCTCTATCATACTCCTTAAAATTCTTCCAGCCTTCACCCATTGCCTGATTCCAAAATTGTTCCCATATTTTTTGGTATTTACAGCAGCACACCACTTCCAGGTATCAAAATCTGTATTAGTTTTCTATTGCTGTAAAACAAATTACCACAAACTTAGAAGTTTCAAACCACAATCATTTATTAGTTCAAAGTTCTTTAAGTTAGAAGTCTGGGCACAGTGCATCTGGGTTCTCTGCACAGAATATCCCAAGGCTGAAATCAAAGTGACGGTTATGGTGACTTCTCATCTGGAGGCTCTGGGGAAAAAAATCTACTCCAGCTTATTCTTGTTGTTGACAGAATTTAGTGTCTTGAAGTTATAGGACTAAGGGCCCCATTTCTTAGCTGAGTGTCAGTCATGGACTGCTTTCAGCTCCTAGAGGCCACCCACATTCCTTGCTACTTGGCCTCTTCCATCTTTAAGCTAGCAATAACACTTCAAGCCCTTCTCAGTCTCACCAGAGAATCTAATCAAATTCACAGTCCTCAGGAGTTATGCAGAGCATGTACATGACGGGGGTGGGAAATCTTGGGGGCTACCCTAGAATTCTGCCTACGCAGTGGGTTTACCTTGCTCTATAATTATGGGGTCATTCACTGGCTGGTTTTATAACCCCCTAACACTTGGTGAATTTGTCCCCAGTCTGTGAAAGTATCTGAAGTTCTGAGTTTATCCTTGTGACTTTCACTTTCCTTGTAGAGTTCTTGTCACTTTAGCTTCTCTAGGGCTGGAATCCCAGCCTGATACTGCTTTTGAGGTCTTGTAACTGAGGTCATTAAAGCCAGCTTTGCTTTATCAGCCAAACTAATTTTTACTTCTGGTTTACCTAATCCATGCTTTCCTTTCACCTCTCCCAGAACAAAAGATGTGGGACCTCCATGGGGCAGATATCCCTGATTTTCCCAAACCCAAGATATAGCAGGTACACCAGTGGATTTATTGATATTTTCTTAGCACTTCTAGAAAAACTACACAGTCATTTCTTTTGTTTTCTTTTTCCAGTCCAGCAGAACTGCAACTGAAAAAGGAGGTAAAATCTTTCTGGGTATGAACAAATGATTTCTGTCTTTCTTTCCAGTAATCGAAACACTGCACTTCTATTTTCTGCCCTCTCCAATGAACAATTGAAGTTTCATATACTGGGGAGGGACCGAGGAGGAAATGGTTAAAATACCAAATCTCTGTAAAGGCCATCTGTCAGACATTACTCCATCTTCAAAGAGGAGAAGGCAGGCAAGAGTTAATAGTGTATGATTTAGATTCTTATGGAATTAACAGAATGTCAGGACTGGAAAAAAACCCATTGTGGGCTTTGTACATTGGTAGCCTCTTGGGTGAAATTAGGCCTGTGAATGTGTTTTGTTTGGCCAACCCAGTATTTCCTTTTAAATGTTTGAATCTGAAAGACTTTAAGTAGGGCACGCATGGTCCAGTTTTTGACACAGTCCTCACCACTCCTTAGTGTCTTATACCAGGGTTCATACATTTTCTTAAAGCCTGAGAAATAGAATGGAAAGATGAAAAATGTGGCCTCTGAAGCCAGACTGCTTGGGTGCAAGTTTGGCTCTTCTATTTGTGATTTTTTACTAAGTACTTTACTTTGGGCTTTAATTCCTGAATCGGTAAAAATGAAGTTAATAAAATAGCATGGTATTACTATGAGCTCTACCTCATAGAGCTGTTGCAAGTATTAAATGTAATAATACTCATTACGGGCTTAAAACAGTGCCTGGCAAATAGTAAGTGCTATAGAAGTATTAGTGCTGTTAAACCCCTGAAATCATTTCAGCTTGTGTCTCCTGATTTCAGTAAATTTTACCATTCCTGTATTTTACAGGTGAAGAAATTAAAGCCTGACAAGGTCAAAGGGTTACCCTGGTTGCCTGATGCCAAGGTCTAGGTACTTAGTCTCCGTTTATTGACAAAACTGTAATAATAATATTATAACAATAACTTACATAATATTTCTATGTACCTGGTGCTCTTCCAAGTACTTAATACATATTAACACTTTTAATCCCCATGGCAATCCCAGGACATAGGTATTAATATTTGTTCTGTCTTAGTCAGTTCGGGCTTCAATAACAAAAATATCATAGACTGGGTGGCTTAATTAAACATTTATTTCTCCCAGTTCTGGAGGCTGGAGTTTCAAGATCAGAAACCTATTTAATTCCTGATGATGGCCCTCTTCCTGGTTTGCAAATGACCATCTTCTTGCTGTGTTCTCACATGGTAGAAAGCAGAGAGGGGAAGCAAGTTCTCTCACTTTTCTTCTTATGAGGGCACTGATCCCATCACGAGGCCTCCACCTTCATTACCTAATTACCTCCCCAAATCCCCATCTCCAAATAGCATCACAGTGTGATTAAGGTTCCAACATACGAATTTTGGGGGGACACAAACATTCAGTTCATAGCAAGCTCCATTTTTTACAGCTGCGAAAACCAAAGCATAGAAGATTTAACTACTTTCTAAAGTTATCAGGTTAAATTATGTTTTACCCAAGGAAGTTTAGTGTTTTCCTTGGTTTCCACACAGATGGGTTTAATATGGTGCATACCATAGTGGATATGGTCTGGGATTTGAAGTGGGACAGTGTGAGCTCCCCTACTACCAAGCTATGAACTTGGAAAAGTCATTTAACCTCTCTGAGGCTCAATAAAAATAGTGATGAGAGATATATCCCAGGGTTGATGCATGGGTCAAATGAAGTGACGTGTGAAAAATCTCAGCACATAATTACATAGTTAAGCACTCAACAAAGGTATTCTTTTTTTTTCCAACTATGTACAAAAGTTGTGTTCCTGTATAGTGCTGTTTTTGTATATAAATCTCAATTGACCCCCAACAATGACCACCACCTAGAGCACATATTATTTTTAAATCTTCACACCACGGGTCTGGGCTACATTTTGGATTTGCTGTCTTTGGCATTTCTACTGGTGTGTTGTTTCTGTCAACAGTATATTTTGGAATATCTCATAGTTATAGTTATTTTCTTCCCTTTGCTCCATATATATATTGACTTAGGGGAATCCAGTACCCCTGTTTGGAAGACCTGGGTCCAAATCCCAACTCTTCCCTGTGTGACCTTGGGCCTGTTCTTTCTCTTCTCTGGACCTCAAATCTCATCTGAAAAATGAGAGAAGTTGGATTAAATCATCTCTAAGAACCTTTCAGCACCCAGCATTGGAGTTCTTTTGGGCTATGACAAGATTGTGGTCATTTTGGCAGTAGCTGTGGGCAACCTCTAGGTGAGGGAATGGAGGAATGTCCCAGCATTGAACCTAGATAGCCTGTGACAAGTATGAGAGGATTTCTGCTAGGCCCACCAGTGCTCAGTAGAAAACATTTTAAAATGCCTCCAATCTTAAGCAGAGCAATGTATCAATTTTGCTCATTAATGTTCTCTTTGGCTTTTTGTTCCCAGGGATAAATGTTGCTTGGTTTGGGAAGCAATGTCTTCTTTGATTAATAATTAACAACTGAGAAAGGAAAAGTGTCATTGAATTGCAGTCAAGTTAGCATTTCCCAAATCTTCCAGTGTGTTGCAGAGAGCCATATCTTGCCAGAAAACTTGTATGTGTTAAGCTTTGAATTGTGACAGAGACCCTTGCTTTACGTTACTTGGCATTTCCAGATTTCAGTCTTCAGTTCTACCTACAGTACAGTCTATTTAGATTATGTCACTTTCTGTGTGATCTTGGATCAGTATCTTTCCCTCCCTAGGCCTCAGTTTCCTTCCCTGTACAATGGGAGTGGTTGGCCTAGAAAGCTAGGACCTAGATGGTAGGATTCCATGAATGATGATGATGATGATGAACTTACACTTATCTTGCATTTACTATGTGCCAGGCATAGTAAATGTGCCTCCTTATGTGGATTATCTCATTATAGTCTCATAACATTGCTATGAAGTAAGTACTATTTTATAGGCAAGAGTATCGAGGCAACAGAGAAGATAACTCCAAACAACCTGCTAGCTGGGCTTTATTAGCTCTATTCCACTGATGAGGAAACTAAAGTTCAGAGAAACTTAGTAGCTTATCCAATATCATTCAGATAGTAAGTGACAGAGTGAGATTTGAATGGTTTGTCTGCTTCCCACCTTCTGAACCACAGCAGATTCATAGGAAAAAGTGGACAGCTTCTCAGGGAGAGAACTTTGCAAAACAACCTTGCTGGGATATGTAACTTGAAGAAAAAAACCTCATCTCTTTATTTGGCAATCACATATAATATATTTATGTAATAACAGAGAGGCTCTGATTCCAAGACAATTTACTCATGAAGCTGAGCACATCAGCATTCACATCCACAGACTGAGCCTGATTCACTTGAGCGTCTAATGTAAGGATGGAAGAGAGAGTGCTAAGTTAGGGTGGGGTATAGCACTTGTGTTGGCACCACTCATGGTGTGATTTCAGATGTCCAATCTATCCATTCCAACTGACAAATGCCTGAAATTCCTCCATTAAAAGCAACATCCTTCTAGCTTAAGGCTCTCCTCATTAAAATACAGCTTCCAAGGGAAAATGTAATAACATAAATATTTCTCAAAGTGCAACCTGTTTTGGACATATGGGGTAGGGTAATATTACTAGGCGTTAATAGTTAAAAAAAACAGGGGGTTCTTTGACCTTGAAAATTCGCAGTGTACTTTTTTTTTTGGTGGTATGCGGGCCTCTCACTGTTGTGGCATCTCCCCTTGCGGAGCACAGGCTCCGGACGCGCAGGCTCAGCGGCCATGGCTCACAGGCCCAGCCGCTCCGCGGCATGTGGGATCCTCCCGGACCGGGGCACGAACCCGTGTCCCCTGCATCGGAAGGCGGACTCTCAACCACTGCGCCACCAGGGAAGCCCCACAGTGTACATTTAAAACTCTGGGAAGTTCTGTGGCAGGGAAAGTGTTGATCTTTATTTAACTCACCATTTCCTAAACTTATTTGAAGATGAGACTTTGTCTACGGCCATACCACCCTGAATGCACCAGATCTCATCTGAAGATGAGACTTCTGTTTTTTTTTAACATAATAGCATTCCATGGAAGGAGTGTTGTCCAGAATAGACTTTGGGAAATGTGGTTTAAGCTGTTCTCAATGGTTTATACCTTAGCTGAAGAAACATTCGATAAGAGATTGGGAATAAAAAGTAATATGCCTGTGAGGTAGAGTGAGGGTGCCTGCTATTTATGATATTGTCTAGGGTGGGTCTTGGTGAAACAGAGTTATCCTTCCCCACATAGTTCCCAAATCTGTGTATTTATTGATCTTCACTTTCCACCCCTTTACTTCATTTATCCTTTCTCTCTCTCTCTCTTTTCCCACTCCTAGGAGTTTCAAATGAGAGAACAGAAATAATTTTTCCCCAGTTTTATTGAGATATAATCAACATACATCACAGTATAAGTTTAACGCATACAACATAATGTTTTGACTTACATGCATTGTGAAATGATTACCACTATAAGTTTAGTTAGCATTCATTATCTCATATAGATACAATAAAAAGCAAAAGCAAAAAAGAAAAGAAAAAACACTTTTCCTTGTGATGAGAACTCAAGATTTACTCTGGTAACAATTTTCATATATATCATACAACAGTGTTAACTATAGTCATCAGGCTGGATGTTTGTACATTTTGACTGCCTTTCTCCTATTTCTCCTCTCCCCACCCTCTTCCTCTGGCAACCACAAATCTGATCCATTTTTCTATGAGTTTTGTTTGTTTTCAGATTCCACATATAAGTGAGATCACATGGTATTTGTCTTTCTCTGACTTATTTAACTTAGCATAATGCCCTAAGGTCCATCCATGTTGTTGCAAATGGCAGGATTTCCTTAATTTTAATGGCATATATATATATATATATATATATATATATATATCACATCTTCTTTATCCATTCATCTGTCAATGGACACATAGGTTGTTTCCATGTCTTGGCTATTGTAAATAATGCTGCTATAAATATGGGGGTGCAGATATCTGTTCAAGTTAGTGATTTTGTTTCCTTTGGATATATTCCAAGAAGTGGAATTGCTGGATTATATGGTAGTTCTATTTTTAATTTTTTGTGGATTCTTCATACTGTTTTCCATAGAGGCTGTACCAGTTTACAGTCCTACCAACAGTGCATAAGAGTTCTCTTTACTCCACATGCTTGTCAGCATTTGTTATCTCTGGTCTTTTTGATGTTGACCATTCTAACAGGAGTGAGGTGATATCTCATTGTGATTTTTTTTTTTGCAGTACACGGGCTCTCACTGTTGTGACCTCTCCCCTTGCTGAGCACAGGCTCTGGACGCGCAGGCTCAGCGGCCATGGTTCATGGGCCTAGCTGCTCTGTGGCATGTGGAATCTTCCCGGACCGGGGCACGAACCCATGTCCCTTGCATCGGCAGGCAGACTCTCAACCACTGTGCCACCAGGGAAGCCCTCATTGTGATTTTGATTTGCATTTCCTTAATGACTAGTGATTATCTTGAGCATCTTTTCATGTACCTGTTGGCCTTTTGTATATCTTTTTTGGAGAGATGTCTATATATATTTGGAATATTAACCCCTTATCAGATATAGGGTTTGAAAATATTTTTCCCACTCTGTAGGTTGTCTTTTCACTTTGTCAATTGTTTCTTTTGCCGTGCAGAAGCTTTTTAGTTTGATGTAGTCCCACTTGTTTATTTTTTTAGTTTGTAGCTTGTGCTTTAGGTGTCATATCCAAGACCTATGTCAAGGACATTTTCTTCCAGGAGTTCCATGGTTTCAGGTCTTACATCTAAGTCTTTAATACATTTCGAGTTAATTTTTTGAGTGATGTAAGATAGGGGCTGAGAGAATTCCCTGGCAGTTCAATGGTTAAGATTCTGCACTTTCACTGCAGAGGGCCCGGGTTCAATCTCTGGTCAGGGATCCCACAAGCCGTGTGGTGCAGCCAATAATAATAATAATAATAAATTTCACTCTTAAAAAAATAGGGGCTGAGTTTCATTCTTTTACGTCTGATTCTTCCCGCACCATTTGTGGAAGAGACTGTCTTCTCTCCATCGTGTATTCTTGGTTCCCTTGTCAAATATTTGTTGGCCATATATGCTTTGGTTTACTTCTAACCTCTTGGTTTTGTTTCATTGATCTATTTGTCTGTTTTTATGCCAGTAGCATACTATAGCTTTATAGTATAGTTTGAAATCAGCAAGAGTGATGCCTCCCACTTTGTTTTTATTTCTCAGGATTGTTTTGGATATTTGGGGTCTTTTGTGGTTCCATACAATTTTTAGAAGGGAGAGAGTGGCATGGACATATATACACTACCAAACGTAAAATAAATAGCTAGTGGGAAGCAGTGGCATAGCACAGGGAGATCAGCTTGGTGCTTTGTAACCACCTAGAGGGGTGGGCTAGGGAAGGTGGGAGGGAGGGAGATGCAAGAGAGAAGAGATATGGGAACATATGTATATGTATAACTGATTCACTTTGTTATAAAGCAGAAACTAACACACGATTGTAAAGCAATTATACTCCAATAAAGATGTAAACTAACTAACTAACTAACTAAATAAATCAATAAGCTGGCTCCAAGGTAAAAAAAAATTCTGTAAAAAATGTCATTGGAATCTTGATAGGGACTGTATTGAGTCTGTAAAAATAAATAACAAAAACCGTCTTTTAAAATGGAATTAGAAGGGACTTCCCTGGTGGTCCAGTGGTAAAGAATCTGCCTTCCAATGCAGGGAATGTGGGTTCGATCTCTGGTTGGGGAGGTAGGATCCCACATGCTGTGGGGCAACTAAGCCCGTGCGCCACAACTACTTAGCTTGTGCGCCTCAAATAGAAAGTCCGTGTGCCACAAACCACAGAGTCCACATGCCCTGGAGCCCACGTATCACAACTAGAGAGAAGCCTATGTGCCACAACAAAGAGTCTGTGCCCTGCAACGAAAGATCCCGCGTGCTTCCTTGAAGATCTTGCTTGCCGCAACTAAGACCTGAGACAGCCAAATAAATAAATAAATATTTTTTTTAAAAAAGGAATTGGAAGCCCTGATGGGAAAGTTCTCATGCACATATCACTTGTTGCAGCCTGCAAAACCAGCAGGAAGAAGGAAGATAAGAATTATTTTTAAAAGGTTTGTTTGTATAGAATGCTTTGTATAAAATTCTCTCAGTCTCAATTTCTTATTCCTGTTGATAAGAATGTTACTTTTCTTCTGATAAAAGTGAGGACATACTTCACATGGGAATTTAATCTCCTGCTCTTTTAAAAAAGGAAGGAAGATCCCTCCCTGCCCCAGCAGCAATGAGCTAACCACCACTTGCAGCCAATAAGAAACCGCCACAACCTTGAACTCTTGTTCTTTTTCAATTAATTTTTATTCAGAACCACCCTCCTCAGTTTCCTCCTAAAGCCTAATAAAAACTGATGTTCCCTTTGTCTCTTCAGACTTGGCTATGATTCACCATAGCTTGCTTGTCTCGAATTGCAATTGTCTGCTATTCCTGAATAGACAATTTTTTTTCTGGTAAAATAACTGGCTGTTTAATTTTTGAGTTTGGCATTAACTGGTGACCAGAAGTGGGGTCCAAAGAAGAACCCAGATGACCCTGAGGCTGGTGAACAAATAGGTACTGGTACTCACAGAGTCCACTGAGCACACTGCTTTCTCATCAACCCTGGAGTTTGAAGATAAGTCTCTCCTGGATCATAGCTGTGCTCCTTTCCTGTTTTGAGTTCTCTGGCTTTATTTGGGATCTGTTTTTATGAAGATTCCTGGTAAGTCAACTATTCTGTTCAAAAGAGGGGAAAACGTGATTCCTGGTGTTTTAGAACAGCTGTTGGAAAACAGGGTCCCCTCATAATTAAGATGTTTTAGGGAATTCAAAGGCAAGATATGTTCCACCTGGTCCTTGGACCATGGTCTTGTGCCCTTCTGGAAAAATGGGTGAACTCTTGAATAATTTGGAATTATAATGGCCATTCTGGGGAAACTTTGTTTTAATAAGTCCACCTTAAAGAGTGCCCTTAAAAGAGAAGATCCCAAATCTCTCAGACAATGGAATGCATTCTTTGATTAGTATGCAGAAACTTCTAAAAACAAAATGACTTACAGGATGCAAATTAAAAAAATTAGTAAAATCTTTGGCCATCTGAGCAAGTAACCTTAATTTACTCTGTCTGTCAGAAACACAGTTTGGATCTAACTACTCCTTTGCATTTTCTGCCTGAGACATGGCAAATTTTTAAAAAGCAAACCTTGTAAGATCTCTGTGTCTGTATATTATGTCTGTCTATATGTGTTTGTTATAAGTATATGATATTTTTATACCTCCTGGTGGTATTGTCAAAATTAATTTGTAAAGAGCTCTATTTAACTGACTTAAAGAAAAATTAAGTGTATATATATATATATATATATATAAAAATCAAGTATACAATTAGATATATAAAAACTAACCCAAATATTCTTTGAGTTCACATGATCTGAGATAATTTTTAATAAATAAGAACTAGTTTAAATTTGTTGGTTTAATGAAAACAAGTATGTTTTCAGCATTATCAATATTGAATGAAATGCAAAGGTACAACTTTTTCTACCAGGGTTTTCTGATCAAATGAGCTCATGTTATTTCTGTTACAGAATTTGCCAACAACAACAAAAAAACAACTTAAGGTGATGGCTAGCTGTTTAATGTCTAATCAAAGCATAACTGTTAAAAATGTTTTAAATAAATGAAAATAAGATAAAAGTTTATGCTAAGTTAAACTAAATAATGGATATTCATTAAATATCTAAATCCTTTCCAGATAAGATAAACATTAAATACTAAACATAAGTTTATCTACTTATAGCTTTTTAATTTTTACAGAGACAAAAATATTTGGGTCTACTGAAATTTATTATGAGGAAAAGTACACTTCTAAAAATTTTAAATGTATTTATAAAAGTTTGCTAGTCTACTTCAGAATATGATAGTTCACAATTGCTTGCTTCCTAATATTCACTGGAAGGCAAAGATTACAGATGGTTGAAAGAAGGTTTGGAAGAGATGAAGTGCAGTGTAAGCCAGGGAATAGTGTTAGAACATTTGGAGTGATAATCATGAATTGACTCTGCATGAGCTATGCACTGGTGTTGAGAGGATACAATCAGGGCAGCAGGTACCCGTTTGGGGTGTGGGGGATGATGAGGCTACCATGAGAGCTTTCTCCTGCTGTGGAATGAGCAAACATGTTTGAAAGCCACTGCTCTTATGCCACAATGAGTTAACCTACAAAAGGGTTGTGCAGCCAGCTGAAAAGACAAAAAAACAGACCCTTTTTTGTCCGGTACATACACAGAGATAATTCCTTAAGGCCAGGCTATAATCGCTATTTGATAAGCTCAAACATCTTTGCCTTTGTCTTTTCAGATTTGTAGCCGGGCAGCAATTTTTGCTTAAAAGAGCCCCCTCCCCCATTTCTTATAACTACTTGCAAGACTGGGAACCCTGAAGGTGGTTTCCCAGATACTGATAGCTCTGACATCAGTTTAGAAGCTGTTGTCCCATATTTTAAATTTTTATTCTGCCTACTCAATTTACAGCAACCCTCTCCAGCAATAATGTGGGTAATGTGGTGCATAGGAACTTATGCTATCCTCTAAGAGTAAATCTGTAATTATTCTGTAACAAATGCCTTGCATAATTTCTTTTCTAGACAAGCTTTGTATGTTTTGGAAATTGAAAAAAATAACATTTTAATTAATAAAGTTGAAATTGTCAGCAAAAAAGGAGTCTTAAAATGTAGAAAACAGGGAATTCCCTGGTAGTACATGGGTAGGACTCTGTGCTCCCAATGCAGGGGACCTGGGTTCAATCCCTGGTCGGGGACTAGAGCCCACATGCCACAACTAAGAGTTCACAGGCCACAACTAAGAAGCCCATGCCACAACTAAAACCCAGCACAGCCAAAATAAATACATAAATATTAAAAAAATAGAAAACAGATTTGTAAAAGAACAAAGTTGTTGTTTTGCTTTTTGTTTTTTATAAAACTAATAAAATAATGATGGAAAGAAAATAACACTAGACGTGGATGGATCTAGAGACTGTCATACAGAGTGAAGTAAGTCAGAAAGAGTAAAACAAATATCATATATTGACACATATATGTGGAACCTCGAAAAATGGTATAGATGAACTTGTTTGCAGGGCAGAAATAGAGACACAGATGTAGAGAACAAATGTATGGACACCAAGGGGGGAAAGTGGCAGGGGTGGTGGTGGTGGTGGGATGAATTGGGAGATTGGAATTGACATATATACACTAATATGTATAAAATAGATAACTAATAAGAACCTGCTGTATAAAAAAATAAATAAAATAAAATTCAAAAATAAAAAAATATACTATAAAAAGTGGACTATGTTTTTGGTAAAAGAAGGTATGAAAAATAAAGATGCATTTTTGCTAAGATGCATTATTTTTGTCCTAAAGTAAAATGATTGTTCCAGAATAAGAAAGGAAAAAGATTGTACAATGTCTAAATGGATATAGGAAAGTTGTAGAAGGTTTGTGGAAAAGATATATCAGAAAAGTAATTTTATGTGTGATCAAGTTTGAATGACTATTATAAGGGTTTTAAAATTAAGCTTCAATATCAGTAGTCTACTTATGTAAAAGTGGAACTTATTTTTTTCCTCTGTTAAAAGGACAAAGTTTGGTTGGACTATTGGTCAGCTCCTGATAAGTGATTATGAAAGTTTTTTCCTAACCCTTTTAGGTAATCTGCTTGAAAGCAAAGATTTTGTTTCACACTGTCTACACAGTGTCTTTGATTACTTAAGAAAACCTAATCCTCTCATTTTTAAAAGAGGTTAGTTTTGCTCAGAACTATGTAACCTGTATTTGCCTGTGAAGTGCTTAATTGTTACCTTGGTTCACTAGATAACTATGTATTTTTTCACAGTGACCTATGATCTTATTTAACCAAGGGTTTTGAAATCTTTAGATATTTTTTACAAACTCCCCCACCAAAATCAAACTCTAAATGTAGTCTTTTTGACCTCAAACAAACGTTGGGATTTTTGAGAGGTCCCAGGGAACATCTCAAAAGATTTGTTCTCTCTACTTATAAAGAAATATATTATACTAATTAGGCTTATTTGATATGTTAAATTATGGGGAAATCATTGTCAAATAAGTGATGCTAGTTGTTGATGGGATTATGTTTATGCAGGTATGTTATTAACATGAATATTCCAGAAATTATATGAAATTCCTAGAGATCTGATATGTCCTGGCATGTTATCACTTGTAATTCTAGTTATTATCTTGGAATGTTATGTGTCACAGAAATAACCAAATTTTTTTGGCAATTGTAACTTTAAGCAGTTCTTTAAGCATGGACATTTTTAAGTCTTTTGTCATTTACAGCTATTGTTTTACTCTGATGCATTTATAAAAGTGTTCCTATGAAAAGCTTGGAGGTAGGATCGGATGGTGGAGTAGGAAGATGCTGAGCTCACCTCCTCCCACAAACACACCAAAATTACAGCTCTGTGAAAAACATATAGAAAAACTCTCTCTGAGAATGACCTGAAGACTAGCAGGATGGCTCTTCTACAACTAAGGATATAAAGAAGAAAACGTATCAAGACAGGTAAGAGGGGAAGATAAGTGATCCAGTCACAACCCATACCCCTTGTGGGCAAACAAGAAGAGGAAGGGGATATGACAAATTCGGAGATCCCCCCTATGGAGTGAGGAATTTGAGCCCCACATTGGGCACCCCAGCCCTGAGGTCCTCCACCAGGAAGATAAAACCCTATAACTGGTTTTGAAAACCAGTAGACCTGATGACTGGGAGAACTGGAGGACTCTAGGAAACAATGACTCTGCTGCTAAAGGGTGCATGAACAAACTTACTTATTCCCAGTCCCAGCACAGAAGCTCAGATTGCAAAGTTCCTCGTGCTTAAAGTGGTCTGCCAAAACTAACTCAGCATGCCCACCAGCCTGTACTGGGCTCTGGATGGCCACTAGCAAACCAGGTGGCCACCAGCTAACCCCAGGAGAAACTGTACCTTGAACAAGGCTCTGGCTTTAACCTTTCAAAGTCCACTCACAACCCCTGCTGAGGCAGCAGATTCCAGGGTGCCCTTGGAAAAGCTCCACCTCACATGAGACTCCAGTTTTAGCCCATGCAGCTCCAGTACCACCCCTCCATGAAGGCAGCAGCCACCAGCGCACCCCAGAAAAAGCCTTGGCCCACACTTGCTTCAGATCAACCTCTCTCACCAAAGCCACTGGGCACAAGCAGACTGCAAAGGGATGCTCCCACACAAGGACATGCCTTCAAGAACAGGATAAGTTACTGTTTCACTAATTTCATAGACACAAACAAAAAGTCAAACAAAATGAGAAAATAGAGGTATATGTTCCAAAAAAAAAAGAATATAAAATCTCAGGGAAAAACTCTAATGAAAAAGATATAAGTATTTTACCTGATAAAGAGTTCAAAGTAATTGTCATAAATATGCTCACTGAACTCAGGGAATAAAATAGAAGAACACAGTGAGAACTTCAACAAATAATTAGAAAATATAATATCAGAAAATATAAAATCAAAGTTGAAGAATATAACAACTGAACTGAAAAATACACTAGAAGGAATCAAAACACATTGAATGATATAGAAGAATGAATAAGTGACCTGGAGACAGAATAGTAGAAATCACCAAATAAGAAAAACAAAAATATATTTTTTAATGAGGATAGTTTAAGGGAACTCTGGGAAAACATCGAGTGTACTAACATTAGCATTATAGTGGTCCTAGGAGAAGAGGAAAATGGGAGTAGCAAATGTATTTGATAAAATAATGGCCCAAAACTTCCCTAACCTAAAGAAGGAAACAAATATCCAGGTACAGGAAGCATAGAGAATCTTAAAGAAAATGAACTCAAAGAGATCCACACAAAAACATAGCATAATTAAAATGGCACAAAGTAAAAGTGGGAATTTTAAAAGCAGCAAGATAAAAAGAATCACAAACAAGGAAACTTCCATCACAAAATCAGCTGATTGTTCAGCAGAAACTTTGCAGGCCAGAAGGGAGTTGTGTGATATATTTAAAGTGCTGAAGGAAAAAAAACCTACAACCAAGGATCCTATGCCCAACAAGGCAATCATTCAGAATGAAAGGAGAGATACAGAGTTTCTCAGACAAGCAGAAACCAAGAGTTCATCACCACTGAACCAGTCTTACAAGAAATGTTAAAGGATCTTCTTTAAGCAAAAAATAAAAGGCCATGACAAGAAATAAGAAAATATATAAAGGAAAAAATCTCACTCCTAAAGGCAAATATAGTAAAGGAAGTGGAACAAACACTTAAAAATTTATTACAAAGGATGAAAAACAAAAATTGTAAAATCAGCTATAACTACTAACAGTTATTACAGTTAAGGAACTCATGTAAAGATGTAAAATATGACATCAAAAACATGAAATGTTGGGGGGAAATAAAATGTAGAGCTTTCAGAATGTTTTGGAACTTACATGACTATCAGTTTAAAACATCTATCTATCTATCTATCTATCTATCATCTATCTATCTATCTATCTATCATCTATCTATCAATCAATCTATCATCTATCTATCTATCAATCATCTGTCTATCTATCATCTATCTATCAATCTATCTATCATCTATTTATCTATCAATCTATCATCTGTCTATCTATCCATCTATCATCTATCTATCATCTATCTATCTATCAATCTATCTATCTATCAGTCTATCATCTATCTATCTATCATCTATCTATCTATCAATCAATCAATCTATCTATCATTTATCTATCTATCATCTATCTAGCTATCTATCATCTATCTATCTATCTATCATCTGTCTATCAATCAATCAATCTATCTATCAATCTATCATCTATCTATCTATCATCTATCTATCTATCTCATGGTAGTCATGAACCAAAAACCTACAAAAGAGACACAGAAAACAAACAGAAAGGAACCCAAACAGAACACTAAAGAAAAGTATCAAACCAAAAAGGAAGAAACTAAAAGAAGAAAAGAACAAGCAAAAAAAAAACAACCAGGAAACAAGTAACAGAATGGCAATAAAAGCATACCTATCAATAATCACTTTAAAATAAGTGGACTAAGTACTCTGCTCAAAAGAGGGGCTGAATGGATAAAAAACAAGGAAGCAGCCACATGGCACAGGGATATTGGCTCGGTGCTTTGTGACAGCCTGGAGGGGTGGGATAGGGAGGGTGGGAGGGAGGGAGACGCAACAGGGAAGACATATGGGAACATATGTTTATGTATGACTGATTCGCTTTGTTATAAAGCAGAAGCTAACACACCATTGTAAAGCAATTATACCCCAATAAAGATGTTAAAAAAAAAAGACTCATTTATATGCTGCCTACAAGAAACTCACTTCAGTGTTAAAGACACACAGACAATGAAAGTAGAAAGGATAAAAAAAGAATATTCCATGCAAGCAGAAATGAAAAGAAAACTGAGGTAGCAATAATCGTCAGACAAAATAAACTTTAAAACAAAGGCTATAACAAATGACAAAGAAGGGCATTATGTAATGATAAAGGGGTCAATATAAAAAGAGGATATAACATACATAAACATATATGCATCTAATGTAGGAACACCTAAACATATAAAATAAATATTAACACACATAAAAGGAGAATTTGAAGGTAGTATAATAACAGTAGGGGACTTGAATACCCCATGTACATCAATGGATAGATCAGACAGAAAATTAATAAGAAAACAGTGGTCTCAACACACATATGGATACCAAGGGGGAAAGGATGGGTGGGATGAATTGGGAAATTGAGATTTACATATATACACTACTATGTATAAAATAGATAACTAATGAGAACCTAACTGTATAGCACAGGGAACTCTATTCAGTGCTCTGTGGTGACCTAAATGAGAAGGAAATCCAAAAAGTAGGGGATATATGTATATGTATAGCTGCTTCACTTTGCTGTACAGTGGAAACTAACACAACATTGTAAAGCAACTATACTCCAATAAAAATAAATTAAAAAAAGAAAACAGTGGTCTCAAGTGATACTTTAGACTAAACAGACTTAATAGATATCTACAGAACATTCCTTCCAAAAACAACAGAATACACATTCTTTTAAAGTGTACATGTACTGTTCTCCAGGATAGATAATATACTAGGCTGCAAAACAAGTCTCAATAAATTCAAGAAGATTGAAATCATATCAAGCATCTTTTCTGGCAAAAAGAGTGTGAAACTAGAAATCAATTATAGGAAAAAACTGGAAAAATCACAGATATATTGAGGCTAAACAACAATGGCTACCAAAAATCCAAGGGGTCAATGAAGAAATCAATACAGAAATCAAAAAGTACCCTGAGACAAATGAAAATAGAAATAAAACTTTCAAAAATCTATGGAACACAGCAAAAGCATTTCTAAGAGAGAAATTTTTAGTGATATAGGTCTACCACAAGAAAGAAGAAAAATCTCTAATAAACAGCCTATTTTTTTACCTAAAGTAAATAGAAAAAAAGAAGAAGAAAGCAAAGCACAAAATCAGCAGAAGGAAATAATAAAGGTGAGAGCTGAAATCAATAAAATAGAGACAAAAAATAGAAAAGATCAATGAAACAAAGAGCTGGTTCACTGAATAGATAAACAAAATTAATAATCCTTTACTTAGACTCATCAAGAAACAAAGAGAGAGCCTAAGTAAATAAAATTAGATATGAAAGAGAAGTTACAACTGGTATCACAGCAATACAAAGAATCATAATGGAATACTATGAAGGTTATATGCCAACAGATTGGACAACCTAGAAGAAATGAATAAATTCCAAGAAACATACAATCTTCCAACCCTGAATCAGGAAGAAATAGTAAATCTGAACAGACCTATTACTAGTAATGAAATTAAATCAGTAGTCAAAATACTCCCAACAAATAAAAATCAGGAACAAGATGGCTTCACAGGGGGAATTCTACCATATGAATTAAAGAAGAGTTAATGCCTATCCTTCTCAAACTATTCCAAAAAGTTGAGGAGGATGGAATACTTCCAAACTCATTCTATGAGACCAGCATTACCCTGATACCAAAGAAACTACAAAAAAGAAAATTGCAAGCCAATATCCCTGATGAACAAAGATGCAAAAATCCTCAACAAAATATTACCTAAGTGAATTCAACAGTACATTAAAAGGATCATACATCATGATCAAGTGTGATTTATTCCAGGGATGCAAGGATGACTCAATATCCACAAATAAATCAGTGTGATACACCACATTAACAAAACAAAGAATATAAATCACATGATCATCTAAATAGATGCAGAGAAAGCATTTGCAAAATTCAACATCCATTAATGATAAAAACTCTCAACAAAGTTGGTATAGAGGAAACATCATAGCTCATAATAAAGGCCATCTATGAGAAACACACAGCTAATGTAATAATCAATGTGAAATGCAGAAAGCTTTTCTTCTAAGATCAGGAACAATACAAGTATTCCCACTCTCACTGCTTCTATTTAATATAGTATCAGAAGCCCTTGCCACAGCATTCAGACAAGAAAAAGAAATAAAAATCATCCAAATTGGAAGGGAAGAAGTAAAACTGTCACTATTTACAGATGACAGGATACTATATGTAGAAAACCCTAAAGACTCCACAAAATAACTATTAGAACTAATAAATGAATTTAGAAATATTGCAGGATAGATTAATATACAGAAACGTGTTGTATCTCTATGTATTAATATAGAACATATTCTATATATTAACACTAATAATGAACTATTAGAAAGAGAAAGCAAGAAAACAATTCCATTTACATTTACTCAAAACCATATAATATCTAGGAATAAATTTAACCAAGGGAGTGAAAGACCTATACTCTGAAAACTATGAGACGTTGTTGAAAAAAACTGAAAATTATACAAATAAGTGGAAAGATATTTTGTGTTCATGAATTGGAAGAATTAGTATTATTAAAATGTACATATTATTCAAAGCAATCTACAGATTTAATGCAATCCCTATCATAATGCCCAGGCATTTTCCATAGAACTAGAACAAATAATCCTAAAATTTGTATGGAACCATAAAAGACCATGAATAGTCAAAATGTTCTTATACTCTCTGACTTCAAACAATGCCATAAAGCTATAGTAATAAAAAATATGGTATTTCCCCCAAAACAGACCTAAAGCTTAATGGAGAATAATAGAGAGCTCAGAAATAAAACCAGCCATATGTGGTCAGTCTCCTACAAAGGAGTTAAGGAAATACATTGGGGAAAAGAGAATTACTTCAGTATGTGGTATTGGGAAAGCTAGGCAGATACATGTAAAAAAATAAAATATTTTAACACTCCATATACAAAAATAAACTCAAATTGGGTTAAAGACTTAAATGTAAGACCCAAAACCATGAAATCCCCTAAAGAAAACACAGGCAGTATGCCCTTTGACATCAATCTTAGCAATATTTTTTGGCTCTGCCTTCTCAAACAAGGGAAACGAAAGCAAAAATAAACAAGTGGGACTTAAAGTAAAATGCTTTTTCACAGTGAAGAAATGATCAATAAAATTAAAAGGCAACTTATTAAATGGGAGAAGATATTTGCAAACAATTTGTCTGATAAGGGTAATATCCAAATATATAAAGAACTCATACAACTTAATATCAAAGAAAACAAACAATCCAATTAAAAAATGGGCAGAGGACCTGAATAGGTATTTTCCCCAAAGATGACATACAGATGGCCAACAGACACAAGAAAATATGCTCAACACCACTAGTCAACAGGGTAATGCAAATCAGAACCACAATGAGATATCACCTCACACCTACCATAATGGCTATCATCAAAAAGACAACAAATAAGTTTTGTGAGGATGTGGAGAAAAGGGAACACTTGTGCACTGTTGGTGGGAATATAAATTGGTACAGTCACTATGGGAAACAGTGTGGAGATTCCTCACAAAATTAAAAATAGAACTACCATATGACCAAGCTATTCCACTTCTAGATATTTATCCAAAAAAATTGAAAACACTAATTTGAAAAGATATATGAACCTCAATGTTTATAGTAGCTTTTAAAAATATAGCCAACTAAGATATGGAAGCAACCTAAGTGCCCATTGACAGATTATTGAATAAAGAAGTATGCCCATTGACACAATGGAATATTACTCAGCTGTAATAAAATAATATAATCTTGCCATATTTGACAACACATATGGATCTGGAAGTTATTATACTTAGATAAATAAGTCAGACAGAGATAGACAAATACTGTATGCTTTCACTGATATGTGGAATCTAAAAAAAAAAAACAAATGAACAAACAACAAAACAGAAACAGAGTTACACATACAGAGAACAAACTAGTGGTTAGGAGAGGATGGGGTGCAGGAGGGGTGAAATAGGTAAAAATGATTAAGAGGTACAAACTCAATTAAGAGGTATAGCAGTTACAAAATAAATAAGTCACAGGGATGTAATGTAGAGCACAGGGAGTAGAGACAATATTATATTTTAAGTTTGCATGGATTATAATTTATAACAATTCAAATCACTATATATATACCTGAAACATATAATACTGTAAGTCAATTATACTTCAATAAAAAATAATTAATTTTTAAAATGTGTCCGGCAAAAATGCAACATCTTCAGAAAGATACATGGGAAGGACTGTGACAAGTATTCTAGAATACAGGTTTCTTTTTTTAATTGAAGTATAGTTGATTTACATTGTTTTGTTAGTTTTAGGTGTACAGAAAAGGGATTCAGTTATACATACATATATATTTCTTTTTTTTCAGATTCTTTTCTTTTCCCTTATACGTTATTTTAAAATATTGAGTATAGTTCCTTGTGCTATACAGTAGGTCCTTGATGGTTATCTATTTTATATATAGTAGAATGTATATGTTAATCCCAACCTCCTAATCTATTCCCCACCTTCCACTTTGGAAACCATAAGTTTCTTTGCTCTCTGTGGATCTATTTATGTTTTATATATAAGTTCATTGACATCATATTCTTTAAGATTCCACATATAGGCAATATCAAATGATATTTGTCTTTGTCTGGCTTACATCACTTAGTATGATAATCTCTAGGTCCATCCATGTTGCTGAAAATAGCATTATTTCATTTTTTTATGGCTGAGCAATATTCCATTGTATAAATATACCACATCTTTATCCATTCATCTAGTTCTGTGAAGAATGCCATTGGTATCTGATGGTGATTGCATTAAATCTGTAGATTGGCTTGGGTAGTGTAGTCATTCTGACAATATTGACTCTTCTAATTCAAGAACATCATATATCTTTACATTTGTTTGTGTCATCTTCAATTTCTTTTATCAGCGTCTTATAGTTTTTGTAGTGCAGTTATTTTGCCTCATTAACTAGGTTTATTCCGAGGTAATTTATTCTTTTTGATGTATTGTTGCACTCAGTTTGCTAGAATTTAGTTGAACATTCGGAGTCTATGTTAATCAGTAATATTTGCCTGCAATTTTCTTTTTTTGTGTGGTATCTTTGGGTTTGGTATCAGGGTTTTGGTGGCCTTATAAAAAGAGCTCAGAAGTGTTCCTTTCTCTGCAATATTTTGGAATAGTTTCAGAATGATAGGTGTTAACACTTCTCGAAATGTTAGATAGAATTCAACTGTGAAGGCATCTGGTCCAGGACTTTTTGTTCATTGCAAGTTTTAAAATCACAGATTCAATTTCAGTACTTATAATTAGTCTGTTTATATTTTATATTTCTTCCTGGTTCAGTCTTGGGAGACTGTACCCATTTTTTTTAACATCTTTATTTATCTTTATTTTTGTTTCATACATCAAAGTGCCTAAAATTGTTTCTGGCACATGGTTGACACTCAGAAAATATATATACTTCTTAACATATTTATTGGAGTATAATTGCTTTACAATGGTGTGTTAGTTTCTGCTTTATAACAAAGTGAATCAGTTATACATATACATGTGCACCCATACCTCTTCCCTCTTACATCTCCCTCCCTCTCACCCTCCCTATCCCACCCCACTAGGTGGTCACAGAAAACTGAGCTGATCTCCCTGTGCTATGAGGCTGCTTCCCACTAGCTATCTATTTTACGTTTGGTAGTGTATATATGTCCATGCCACTGTCTCACTTTGTCACAGCTTACCCTTCCCCCTCCCCATAACCTCAAGTCCATTCTATAGTAGGTCTGTGTCTTTATTCCTGTCTTACCCCTAGGTTCATTATGACATTTTTTTCTTAGATTCCATATATATGTGTTAGCATACGGCATTTGTTTTTCTCTTTCTGACTTACTTCACACTCTATGACAGACTCTAGGTACATCCACCTCACTACAAATAACTCAATTTCGTTTCTTTTTAGGGCTGAGTAATATTGCATTGTATATATGTGCCACATCTTCTTTATCCATTCATTAGATGATGGACACTTAGGTTGTTTCCATCTTTGGGCTATTGTAAATACAGCTGCAATGAATATTTTGGTACATGACTCTTATTGAATTATGGTTTTCTCAGGGTATATGCCCAGTAGTGGGATTGCTGGGTCATACGGTAGTTCTATTTGTAGTTTTTTTAAGGAACTTCCATACTGTTCTCCATAGTGGCTGTATCAACTTACATTCCCACGAGCAGAACAAGAGTGTTCCCTTTTCTCCACACCCTCTCCAGCATTTATTGTTTCTAGATTTTTTGATGATGGCCATTGTGACTGGTGTGAGATGACATCTCATTGTAGTTTTGATTTGCATTTCTCTAATGATTAATGATGTTGAGCATTCTTTCATGTGTTTGTTGGCAGTCTGTATATCTTCTTTGGAGAAATGTCTATTTAGGTATGCTGCCCATTTTTGGACTGGGTTGTTTGTTTTTTTTGTTATTGAACTGCATGAGCTGCTTATAAATTTTGGAGATTAATCCTTTGTCAGTTGCTTCCTTTGCAAATCTTTTCTCCCATTCTGAGGGTTGTCTTTTGGTCTTGTTTATGGTTTCCTTTGCTGTGCAGAAGCTTTGAAGTTTCATTAGGTCCCATTTGTTTATATTTGTTTTTATTTCCATTTCACTAGGAGGTGGATCAAAAAGGATCTTGCTGTGATTTATGTCATAGAGTGTTCTGCCAATGTTTTCCTCTAAGAGTTTGATAGTTTCTGGCCTTACATTTCGGTCTTTAATCCATTTTGAGCTTATTTTTGTGTATGGTGTTAGGGCATGTTCTAATCTCATGCTTCTATATGTACCTGTCCAGTTTTCCCAGAACCAATTATTGAAGAGGCTGTCCTTTCTCCACTGTATATTCCTGCCTCCCTTATCAAACATAAGGTGACCATATGTGTATGGGTTAATCTCTGGGCTTTCTATCCTGTTCCATTGATCTATCTTTCTGTTTTTGTGCCAGTACCATACTGTCTTGATTACTCTAGCTTTGTAATATAGTCTGAAGTCAGGGAGCATGATTCCTCCAGCTCTGTTTTTCGTTCCCAAGATTGCTTTGGATATTCGGGGTCTTTTGTGATTCCATACAAATTGTGAAATTTATTGTTCTAGTTCTGTGAAAAATGCCAGTGGTAGTTTGATAGGAATTGCATTGAATCTGTAGATTGCTTTGGATAGTAGAGTCATTTTCACAATGTTGATTCTTCCAATCCAAGAACATGGTATATTTCTCCATCTATTTGTATCATCTTTAATTTCTTTCATCAGTGTCTTATAATTTTCTGCATATAGGTGTTTTGTCTCCTTAGGTAGGTTTATTCCTAGATATTTTATTCTTTTTGTTGCAATGCTAAATGGGAGTGTTTTCTTAATTTCACTTTCAGAATTTTCATCATTAGTGTATAGGACTGCCAGAGATTTCTGTGCATTAATTTTGTATCCTGCAACATTACCAGATTCATTGATTAGCTCTAGTAGTTTTCTGGTAGCATGTTTAGTATTCTCTATGTATAGTATCATGTCATCTGCAAACAGTGACAACTTTACTTCTTCTTTTCTTATTTGAATTCCTTTTTATCTCTGATTGCTGTGGCTAAAATATATGGAATTTATTATGTTGAGGAAAGTTCCCTCTATGCCTACTTTCTGCAGGGTTTTTAATCATAAATGGGTGTTGAATTTTGTCGGAAGCTTTCTCTGCATCTATTGAGATGATGATATGGTTTTTCTCTTAAATTTGTTAGTATGGTGTATCACACTGATTGATTTGGGTATATTGAGGAATCCTTGCATTCTTGGAATAAACCCGACTTGATCATGGTGTATGATCCTTTTAATGTGCTGTTGGATTCTGTTTGCTAGTATTTTGTTAAGGATTTTTGCATCTATGTTCATCAGTGATATTGGCCTGTAGTTTTCTTTCTTTGTGACATCTTTGTCTGGTGTTGGTATCAGGGAGATCGTGGCCTCATAGAATGAGTTTGGGAGTGTTCCTCCCTCTGCTATATTTTGGGCGAGTTTGAGAAGGATAGGTGTTAGGTCTTCTCTAAATGTTTGATAGAATTCTTCTGTGAAGGCATCGGGTCCTGCGCTTTTGTTTGTTGGAAGATTTTTAATCACAGTTTCAACTTCAGTGCTTGTGATTTGTCTGTTCATATTTTCTATTTCTTCCTGATTCAGTGTTGGCAGGTGTGCATTTCTAAGAATTTTTTTCCATTTCTTTCCGGTTGTCAATTTTATTGGCATAGAGTTGCCTGTAGTAATCTCTCATGATCTTTTGTATTTCTGCAGTGTCCATTGTTACTTCTCCTTTTTCATTTCTAAACCTATTGATTTGAGTCTTCTCCCTTTTTTTCTTGATGAGTCTGGCTAATGGTTTATCAATTTTGTTTATCTTCTCAAAGAACAAGCTTTTAGTTTTATTGATCTTTGCTAATGTTTCCTTCATTTCTTTTTCATTTTTTTCTGATCTGATCCTTTTGATTTCTTTCTTTCTGCTAGCTTTGGGGATTTTTGTTCTTCTTTCTCTAATTGCTTTAGGTGCAAGATTAGGTTGTTTATTTGAGATGTTTCCTGTTTTGTAAGGTAGGATTGTATTGCTATAAACTTCCCTCTTAGAACTGCTTTTGCTGCATCCCATAGGTTTTGGGTCGTCGTGTCTCCATTGTCATTTGTTTCTAGGTATTTTTTTAACTTCCTCTTTGATTTCTTCAGTAATCACTTCATTATTATGTAGTGTATTGTTTAGCCTCCTTGTGTTTGTATTTTTTTTACAGATCTTTTCCTGTAATTGATATCTAGTCTAATAGCATTGTGGTCAGAAAAGATACTTGATACAATTTCAATTTTCTTAAATTTATTAAGGCTTGATTTGTGACCCAAGATATGATCTATCCTGGAGAATGTTCCATGAGCACTTGAGAAGCTAATGTATTCTGTAGGTTTTCGATGCAATGTCCTATAAATATCAATTAAGTCCATCTTGTTTAATATATCATTTAAAGCTTGTGTTTCCTTATTTATTTTCATTTTGGATGATCTATCCATTGGTGAAAGTGGGGTGTTAAAATCCCCTACTATGATTGTATTACTATTGATTTCCCCTTTTATAGCTGTTAACATTTGCCTTATATATTGAGGTTCTCCTATATCAGGTGCATGTATATTTCCAATTGTTATGTCTTCTTCTTTGATTGATCCCTTGATCATTATGTAGTGTCCTTCTTTGTTTCTTGTAATAGTCTTTATTTTAAAGTCTATTTTTTCTGATATGAGAATTGCTACTCCAGTTTTTTTTGATTTCCATTTGCATGGAATATCTTTTTCCATCCCCTCACTTTCAGCCTGTATGTGTCCTTAGGTCTGTTGTGGGTCTCTTGTAGATTATATATATGGGTCTTGTTTTTGTATCCATTCAGCTAATCTATGTCTTTTGTTTGAAGCATTTAATCAATTTGTGTTTAAGGTAATTATCAATATGTATGTTTTTATTGCCATTTTGTTAATTGTTTTGGATTTGTTTTTGTAGGTCCTTTCTCTTTCCTTCCTCTTTTGTTCTCTTCTCTTGTGAATTGATGGCTAACTTTAGTGTTGTGTTTGGACTCTTTTGTGTGTGTGTGTGTGTGTGTGCATCTATTGTAGATTTTTGGTTTGTGGTTACCATGAGATTTTGATATTACAGTCTGTATTTAAACAAGATTGTTTTAAATTGTTGGTCTTTTAATTTCAAATACATTTCCAATATTCTGCTTTTGTGCTCTCCTATTCTCACAATTGCTTGTTTTTATATCATATTTGTGTGCAGATGATTTCGTACCTTTGCTGTATGTTTGCCTTACTGATGAGCTTTTCCATTTGTAATTCTCCTGTTTCTAGTTGTGGCCTTTTCTTTTCTGCTTAGAGAATTTCCTTTAGCCTTTGTTGCAAAGCTGATCTGGTGGTGCTGAATTGTCTCAGCTTTTGCTTATCTATAAAGCTTTTGATTTCTCCATCAAATCTGAATGAGAGCCTTGGCGGGTAGGGTATTCTTGTTTGTAGGTTCTTCCCTTTCATCACTTTAAATATATTGTGCCACTCCCTTCTGGCCTGTAGAGTTTCTCCTGAGAACCAGCTGATAACCTTATGGGGATTCCCTTGTATGTTTTTTGTTGCTTTTCCCTTGTTGCTTTTAATATTTTTCTTTGTCTTTAATTTTTGTCAGTTTGATTACTATGTGTCTTGGCATGTTCCTCCTTGGATTTATCCTGCTTAGGACTCTATGCACTTCCTGGACTTGGGTGACTGTTTCCCATGTTAGGGATATTTTCAGCTATTATCTATTTAAATATTTTCTCAGATCCTTTCTCTCCCTCATCTCTTTCTGAGACCCCTGAAATGTGAATGATTGTGCATTTAATCTTGTTCCAGAGGTCTCTGAGACTGTCCTCATTTCCTTTCAGACTTTTTTCTTTAATCTGTTACATGACAGTGATTTCCACCATTCTGTCTTCAAAGTCACTTATCCATTCTTCTGCATCAGTTATTCTGCTACTGATACTTCTACTGTATTTCTCATTTCACTTATTGTATTTTTCATCTCTGTTTGTTCTTTAGTTCTTTTAGGTCTTTTTTATATTTCTTCCATCTTCTCTATCCTTGCCTCCATTCTTTTTCCAAAATCTTGGATCATCTTCACTATCATTATTCTGAATTCCTTTTCTGGTAGATTACCTATCTCCACTTCACTTAGTTGTTCTGCATCTTATCTTATTCCTTCATGTGTGACATATTCCTCTGCCATCTCATTTTGTCTAACTTTCTGTGATTGTGGTTTTCATTTGGCAGGCTGCAGGGTTGTAGCTCTTCTTGCTTCTGCTGTCTGCTCTCTGGTGGATGAGGATGTCTAAGAGGCCTGTGCAGTCTTCCTGATGGGAGAGGCTTGTTCTGCCTACTGTGGAGTCAAGGTGGGTTTTGTCCCTTTGGTGGGCAGGGCTGTTCTCAGGAAGACTCTTAACAGCTTGTCTGCTGATGGGTGGAGCTTTGTTTCTGCCTGGTTTGTTGCTTGGCCTGAGGATTCCCACTACTGGAACCTGCAGGCTGTACGGTGGGGTTAATGGTGGTCTCCAGGAGGGCTCACACCAATGATTACATGCCAGGCCTGCTGCTGCCAGTGTCTTTGTCCTCACTGTAAACAACAGCTGCCCCCCACCTCTGCAGGAGACCCACCAATACTAGCAGGTAGGTCTGTCCCAATCTCTTATGAGGTCACTACTTTCTTCCCTTGGGTTCTATTGTGCACTCAACCATGTGTGCAACCTCCAAGTGTGGATTTTCTGGTTCCCTCAGCAATGTGGAATTCCTGCAATCAAACCTCACTGCCCTTAAAAGCCAAATTCTCTGGGGCCTCCTCTTCCCATTGCCAGACGCCAAGGCTGGGGAGCCTGATATGGAGCTCATGTTTTTCACTTCTGTGGCAGAACTTCTGTGGTATAATTGTATTCCAGTTTGTGAGTTGCCCAGCTGGCAGGTATGGGATTTGATTTTATCATGATTGCATCCCTCCTATTGTCTTGTTTTGGCTTCTTCTTTGCCTTTGGATGCAGGGTATTTTTTTGGTAGGTTCAAAAATGTTTTTTTTTAATTTTTCGACTATGGTTTTATTTTTATTTATTTATTTTTCTTTACATCTTTATTGGAGTATAATTTCTTTACAATGGTGTGTTAGTTTCTGCTTTATAACAAAGTGAATCAGTTATACATATACGTATGTTCCCATATCTCTTCCCTCATGTGTTTCCCTCCCACCCACCATCCCTATCCCACCACTCTAGGTGGTCACAAGGCACTGAGCTGATCTCCCTCTGCTGTGCGGCTGCTTTCAACTAGTTATCTATTTTATGTTTGGTAGTGTATAAATGTCCATGCCACTCTCTCACTTTGTCACAGCTTACCCTTCCCACTCCTCATATCCTCAAGTCCATTCTCTAGTAGGGCTGTGTCTTTATTCCTGTCTTACCCCTAGGTTCTTCATGACATTTTTTTCTTAAATTCCATATATATGTGTTAGCATACGGCATTTGTCTTTCTCTTTCTGACTTACTTCACTCTGTATGACAGATTCTAGTTCCATCCACCTCATTAAAAATAGCTCAATTCCATTTCTTTATATGGCTGAGTAATATTCCATTGTATATATGTGCCACATCATCTTTATCCATTCATCCGATGATGGACACTTAGGTTGTTTCCATCTCCAGGCTATTGTAAATAGAGCTGCAATGAACATTTTGGTACATGACTCTTTTTGAATAATGGTTTTCTCAGGGTATATGCACAGTAGTGGGATTCCTGGGTCATATGGTAGTTCAATTTGTAGATTTTTAAGGAACCTCCATACTGTTCTCCATAGTGGCTGTACCAATGCACATTCCCACCAGCAGTGCAAGAGTGTTCCTTTTTCTCCACACCCTCTACAGCATTTATGGTTTCAAGATATTTTGATGATGGCCATTGTGACTGGTGTGAGATGATATCTCACTGTAGTTTTGATTTGCATTTCTCTAATGATCAATGATGTTGAGCATTCTTCCTTATGTTTGTTGGAAGTCTGTATACCTTCTTTAGAGAAATGTCTATTTAGGTATTCTGTCCATTTTTGAATTGGCTTGTTTGTTTGTTACTGAGCTGCATGAGCTGCTTGTAAATTTTGGAGATTAATCCTTTGTCAGTTTCTTCATTAACAAATCTTTTCTCCCATTCTGAGGGTTGTCTTTTGGTCTTGTTTATGGTTTCCTTTGCAGTGCAAAAGCTTTGAAGTTTCATTAGGTCCCATTTGTTTATATTTGTTTTTATTTCCATTTCTCTAGGAAGTGGGTCAAAAAGGATCTTGCTGTGATTTATGTCATAGAGTGTTCTGCCTATGTTTTCCTCTAAGAGTTTGATAGTTTCTGGCCTTAGATTTTGGTCTTTAATCCATTATGAGCTTATTTTTGTGTACAGTGTAGGGAGTGCTTTAATATCATACTTTTACATGTACCTGTTCAGTTTTCCCAGCACCACTTATTGAAGAGGCTGTCTTTTCTCCAGTGTATATTCTTGCCTCCTTTATCAAAGATAAGGTGACCATATGTGCATGTGGGTTTATTTCTGGGCTTTCTATCCTGTTCCATTGATCTGTATTTCTGTTTTTGTGCCAGTACCATACTGTCTTGATTACTCTAGCTTTGTAGTATAGTCTGAAGTCAGGGAGCATGATTCCTCCAGTTCTTTTTTCGTTCTCAAGACTGTTTTGGCTATTTGGGGTCTTTTGTGTTTGCATACAAATTGTGAAATTTTTTGTTCTAGTTCTGTGAAAAATGCCAGTGGTAGTTTGATACGGATTGCATTGAATCTGTAGATTGTTTTGGGTAGTAGAGTCATTTTCACAATGTTGATTCTTCCAATCCAAGAACATGATATATCTCTCCATCTATTTGTATCATCCTTAATTTCTTTCGCCAGTGTCTTATTATTTTCTGCATACAGGTCTTTTGTCTCCTTAGGTAGGTTTATTTCTAGATATTTTATTCTTTTTTGTGCAGTGGTAAATGGGAGTGTTTTCTTGATTTCACTATCAGATTTTTCACCATTAGTGTATAGGAATGCCAGAGATTTCTGTGCATTAATTTTGTAGCCTGCTACTTTACCAAATTCATTGATTAGCTCTAGTAGTTTTCTGGTAGCATCTTTAGGATTCTCTATATATAGTATCATGTCTGCTGCAAACAGTGACAGCTTTACTTCTTCTTTTCCATTTTGGATTCCTTGTTTTTCCTTTTCTTCTCTGATGGCTGTGGCTAAAACTTTCAAAACTATGTTGAATAAGAGTGATGAGAGTGGGCAACCTTCTATTGTTCCTAATCTTAGGGGAAATGCTTTCAGTTTTTCACCATTGAGGATGATGTTGGCTGTGGTTTTGTCATATACGGTCTTTATTATGTTGAGGAAAGTTCCCTCTATGTCTAGTTTCTGGAGGGATTTTATCATAAATGGGTGTTAATTTTGTCAAAAATTTCTCTGCATCTATTGAGATGATCATACGGTTTTTCTCCTTTGATTTATTAATATGGTGCCTCACATTGATTGATTTGTGTATATTGATTAATCCTTGCATTCCTGGGATAAACCCCACTTGATCATGGTGTTTGATCCTTTAATGTGCTGTTGGATTCTGTTTGCTAGTATTTTGTTGAGGATTTTTCATCTATGTTCATCAGTGATATTGGCCTGTAGTTTTCTTTCTTTGTAACATCTTTGCCTGGTTTTGGTATCAGTGTAATGGTGGCCTCATAGAATGAGGTTGGGAGTCTTCCTCTCTCTGCTCTATTTTTGAAGAATTTGAGAAGGATAGGTGTTAGCTCTTCTCTAAATGTTTGATAGAATTTGCCTGTGAAGCCATTTGGTCCTGGGCTTTTGTTTGTTGGAAGATTTTTAATCACAGTTTCAGTTTAAGTGCTTGTGATTGGTCTGCTCATATTTTCTATTACTTCCTGATTCAGTCTTGGCACACTGTGCATTTCTACGAATTTGTCCATTTCTTCCAAGTTGTCCATTTTATTTGCATAGAGTTGCTTGTAGTAATGTCTCATGATCTTTTGTATTTCTGCAGTATCAGTTCTTACTTCTCTTTTTTCATTTCTAATTCTATTGATTTGAGTCTTCTCCCTTTTTTCCTTGATGTGTCAGGCTATTGGTTTATCAATTTTGCTTATCTTCTCTAAGAACCAACTTTTAATTTTATTGATCTTTGCTATCATTTCTTTCATTTCTTTTTCATTTATTTCTGATCTGACCTTTGATTTCTTTCCTTCTGCTAACTTTTGGGATTTTTTGTTCTTCTTTCTGTAATTGCTTTAGGTGAAAGGTTAGGTTGTTTATTCAAGATGTTTCCTGTTTCTTAAGGTAGGATTGTATTGCTATAAACTTCCCTCTTAGAACAGCTTTTGCTGCATCCCATAGGTTTTGGGTCATCGTGTCTCCATTGTCATTTGTTTCTAGGTGTATTTTGATTTCCTCTTTGATTTCTTCATTGATCACTTCATCATTAAGTAGTGTATTGTTTAGCCTCCTTGTATTTGTATTTTTTTACAGATCTTTCCTGTAATTGATATCTTGTCTCACAGCATGAGGGTCGGAAAAGATACCTGATACAATTTCTATTTTCTTAAATTTACAAAGGCTTGATTTGTGACCCAAGATATGATCTATCCTGGAGAATGTTCCATGAGAACTTGAGAAACATGTTTATTCTGTTGTTTTTGGATGGAATGTCCTATAAATATCAATTAAGTCCATCTTGTTTAATGTATCATCTAAAGCTTGTGTTTCCTTATTTATTTTCATTTTGGATGATCTGTCCATTGGTGAAAGTGGGGTGTTAAAGTCCCCTATTATGAATGTGTTACTGTAGATTTCCCCTTTTGTGGCTGGTAGTATTTGCCTTACATATTGAGGTACTCCTACGTTGGGTGCACAAATATTTACAATTGTTATATCTTCTTCTTGGATTGATCCCTTGATCATTATGTACTGTCCTTTTTTGTCTATTGTAATAGTCTTTATTTTAAAGTCTATATTTTCTGATATGAGAATTGCTACTCCAGGTTTCTTTTGGTTTCCATTTGCATGGAATATCTTTTTCCATCCCCTCAGTTTCAGTCTGTATGTGTCTTTATGTCTGACGTGGGTCTCTTGTAGACAACATATATATGGGTCTTATTTGTGTGTCCATTCAGCCAGTCTGTGTCTTTTGGTGGGAGCATTTTCTCCATTTACATTTAAGGTAATTATCAATATGTATGTTCCTATTCCCATTTTCTTATTTGTTTTGTGTTTATTATTATAGGTTTTTTCCTTCTCTTGAGTTCCTTGCCCAGAGAAGATCCTTTAGCATTTGAGGTAAAGCTGGTTTGGTGGTGCTGAACTCTCTCAGCTTTTGCTTTTCTGTAAAGGTTTTAATTTCTCCATCAAATCTGAATGAGATCCTTGCTGGGTAGAGTAATGTTGGTTGTAGGTTTTTCTCCTTCATCACTTTAAATATGTTCTGCCAGTCCCTTCTGGATTGCAAAGTTTCTGCTGAAAGTTCAGCTGCTAACCTTATGTGGTTCCCTTGTGTGTTATTTGTTGTTTTTCCCCTGCTGCTTTTAACATATTTTCTTCGTATTTAATTTTTGACTGTTTGATTAATATGTGTCTTGGCATGTTCCTCCTTAGATGTATCCTGTATGGGACTCTCTGTGCTTCCTGGACTTGATTACCTATTTACTTTTCCATATTAGGGAAGTTTTCAACTATAATCTCTTCAAATATTTTCTCAGTCCTTTTCTTTTTCTCTTCTTCTTCTGGGACACCTATAATTCGAATGTTGGTGCATTTATTGTTGTCCCAGAGTTCTCTTAGACTGTCCTCAGTTCTTTTCATTCTTTTTTCTTTATTCTGCTCTGCAGTAGTTATTTCCACTATTTTATCTTCCAGGTCACTTATCCATTCTTCTGCCTCTGTTATTGTTGTATTGATCCCTTCTAGAATATTTTTAATTTCATTAATTGTGTTGTTCATCATTGCCAGTTTCATCTTTAGTTCTTCTAGGTCCTTGTTAAATGTTTCTTGCATTTTCTCTATTCTATTTCCAAGATTTTGGATCATCTTTACTATCATTACTCTGAGTTCTTTATCACATAGACTGCCTAGTTCCTCTTTATTTGTTAGGTTTGGTGGGTTTTTATCTTGCTCCTTCATCTGCTGTGTGTTTTTCTGTCTTCTCATTTTGCTTACCTTACTGTGTTCGGGGTCTTCTTTTTGCAGGCTGCAGGATCGTAGTTCCCATTGTTTTTGGTGTCTCTCCCCAGTGGCTAAAGTTGGTTCAGTGTGTTGTGTAGGCTTCCTGGTGGAGGGGAGTAGTGCCTGTGTTTTGGTCGATGAGGCTGTATCTTGTCTTTCTGGTGGGCAGGTCCACGTCTGGTGGTGTGTTTTGGGGTGTCTGTGACCTTGTTATGAGTTTAGGCAGCGTCTCTGCTAATGAGTGAGGTAGTGTTCCTGTCTTGCTAGTTGTTTGGCATAGGATGTCCAGCACTTTAGCTTGCTGATCATTGAGTGAAGCTGGGTGTTGGTGTTGAGATGGAGATCTCTGGGAGATTTTTGCCATTTGATATTACGTGGAGCTGGGAGGTCTCTTGTGGACCAGTGTACTGAAGTTAGCTCTCCCACCTCAGAGGCAGAGCACTGACTTCTGGCTGCAGCACCAAGAGCCATTCATCCACACGGCTCAGAATAAAAGTGAGAAAATGTAGAAAGAACGAAAGAGGATAAAGAAAATATAATAAAGTATGGTAAAATAAAATAAAGTTTTAAAATAAAAAAAATAGTATTAAGAAATTTTTTTTTAAAAAAAGTAAAAAACAAACAAAAAAACGGATGGATAGAACCCTAGGACAAATGGTGAAAGCAAAGCTGTACCGACAAAGTCTCACACAGAAACATACACATACACACTCACAAATATAGGAAAAGGGGAAAAAATAGTAAATCTTGCTCTCAAAGTCCACCTCCTCAATTTGGGATGATTCGTTGTCTATTCATGTATTCCATAGATGCAGGGTACATCAAGTTGATTGTGGAGATTTAATCCGTTGCTCCTGAGGCTGCTGGGAGAGATTTCCCTGTCTCTTCTTTGTTCGCACAGCTCCAGGGGTTCAGCTTTGGATTTGGCCCCGCCTCTGCATGTAGGTCACTGGAGGGCATCTGTTCTTCGCTCAGACAGGACGGGGTTAAAGGAGCCGCTGATTCGGGGGCTCTGGCTCACTCAGGCTGGGGGCAGGGAGGGGTACGGTTTGCGGGGCGAGCCTGCGGTCACCGAGGCCGACGTGACGTTGCACCGGCCTGAGGCACACTGCTTGTTCTCCCGGGGAAGTTGTCCCTGGATCCTGGTACCCTGGCAGTGGCGGACTGCACATGTTCCCCAGAAGGGAGGTGTGGAGAGTGACCTGTGCTCACACACAGGCTTCTTGGTGGCGGCAGCAGCAGCCTTAACATCTCATGCCCGCCTCTGGGGTCCGCTTTGTTAGCCGCGACTTGTGCCCATCTCTGGAGCTTCTTTAAGCAGCACTCTAAATCCCCTCTCCTCGTGTACCCAGAAACAAAGAGGGAAGAAAAAGTCTCTTGCCTCTTTGGCAGGTCCAGACCTTTTCCCTGACTCCCTCCCGGCTAGCCGTGGTGCACTAACCCCCTGCAGGCTGTGTTTATGCCGCCAACTCCAGTTCTCTCCCTGCACTCCGACCAAAGCCTGAGCCTCAGCTCCCAGCCCCGCCCACCGCGGCGGGTGAGCAGACAAGCCTCTCGGGCTGGTTAGTGCTGGTTGGCACCGATCCTCTGTGTGGGAATCTCTCCACTTTGCCCTCCGCACCCCTGTGGCTGTGCTCTCCTCTGTGGCTGCGAAGCTCCCCCCTCCACCACCCACAGTCTCTGCCCGCAAAGGGGCTTCTAGTGTGTGGAAACCTTTCCTCCTTCACAGCTCCCTCCCACTGGTGCAGGTCCCTTCCCTATTCTTTTGTCTCTGTTTATTCTTTTTTTCTTTTGCCCTACCCAGGTATGTGGCGAGTTTCTTGCCTTTTGGGAGGTATGAGGTCTACTGCCAGCATTCAGTAGGTGTTCTGTAGGAGTTGTTCCACGTGTAGATGTATTTCTTGTTTATCTGTGGGGAGGAAGGTAATCTCCGCGTCCTACTTTTCAGCCATCTTCCCCCTCTCTCCGAGCTTATGTCTTTCTACTCCACCATCTTGAGCTAATCTTCCCCATTAATTTCTTGTTTGATCCATCAGTTATTCAGGAAAGTGTTGTTTAATTTCCGTGTATTCATAAATTTTCCAGTTTTCATCTTAAAGAATAGAAATCTTTGATATGTGTACTTCAGCTTTGAGCTTATGGAACATAACCCAGAATTTTACTTTTGTCTCTGGACCTGACATTTTTCCTAGGCCATGGAAAGGAACTTTGACAGAGAAGGGAATAATCCTTTAGACAATCAGATGAGGGCCTTGTGGGAGAATTATCATCTCATTAATGTTGAGGTATTAAAGCCTGAGAGAGAGAGAGAGAGAGAGAGAGAGAGAGAGAGAGAGAGAGAGAGGAGAGAGAAAGAGAAGAGAGAAAATAAAGGACATGCATTCCTCCTCTAGTATTTGCCTTTTCACCAGGCACTGTAGCAGAATGGTTCAAGGGACTTCTATTTTGACTACCTCCTCTTGCCAACTTTGTAGGCTAAGAAGTATGTGGATCCCCATCATAATGGGGTCATAGGTATACTTGGCCAGCAGCTGGCTGTGTGCCTTTGGGCCTCAGTTTCCCTATCTGTAGCTCAAGGTGCTTGGAGTTCATGTCCTCTGAGGACTCACCCAGGCTGAGTATTTGGCCTTTGAATGGAAGTATCTATCACTGTTGTGGTTGTTTTATACCTTGCCCCTTTATGTTTTCCCTGGTGACTTTGGCTTTTTGAAAACCTGCTGTATTGTTTATATTTTCCTGTGTTAAAAATATCTCAAAAGTGAGGTAAACATGTTATCTCACACATCTGTGGGTCAGGACTGATTTATCTGGGTGCTTCTGTTTCAGATGCTGTCATGTGGTTACAGACAAGATTTTGGCCAGGGCTAGAGTCATCTGAAGCTTGACTAGAGCTGGAGGATCTGCTTCCAAAATGGTTCTCTCACATGACTAGCATATTAATGTTAGTTTTTGGTTAGAGGTCTCAGTTCTTCACCATGAAGGCCTCTTGAGTGTCCTCATGGCATGGCACCTGGATTTTCCCAGCAAGTGATCCAGGAGATAGCCATGGTGGAAACTGCAATGTTTTCTTTATGAACTAGTCTCAGAAGTCACACTCTCCACAATATTCTATTTGTCAAATAGATCTGCCCTATGTAGGAGACTACATAAGGGTGTAAATACCAAGTGGCAAGAGTTATCAGGGGCTGTCTTGGATGGTGGCTACTACATATATATTGTAGCCACATAGCCACTTGGGTTCATGAACATTTGTGACTTCCTGGTATCTGTCCTTCTGCTTTTTTATCCAGGCCCATAATGCATAGTTGTGCAAATTGGGACACTGAACTAGGGCTCCAGGCCAAGTGGGAAAATAGGTGATGAAACAGAGCCTGAGCTCCACTTACCAAGTCTTGCCCTTGTAAGGCTGCATCTTCCCAAACAATATGTGCCTGTTAAAATTTTTCATTAGGGTATCACCTGAGATATTTGGGCCAAAAATCACTCAGATTTGCCTGGCTCATTCTATCAGAGGACTTGCTTTGACCTCATTCCATCCTCATTCCCCAGCTCTTACCTCAGACTGCCTAGCCCTTCTGTTTGTTTTCTCTCCTAACATTCTCATTGTTTACCTTTCCCCCTTGAAGCTTTTAGTCTGTTATCTAGAGTTCAGTGCTTCTCAAACTGTTATTTGTATGGGAATCCCTGGGGAATCTTATGAAAATGCAAATTTGTTTTCAGCAGATCTGTGGAAGAGCCTGAGATTTTGCATTTCTCCCAGGCTCCAAAGTGATGCCCATCTGCTGGTCCATGGATCACACTTTGAATTGTAAGAGGCTAGAACCTGCTCTGACTTTCTGTAGCTCTCACCACTTTTCAGCAGAGAATAACAAAAACAATAACAAATTGAAAAACAATAACAAAAAGAATAACAAATAACAATAACAAAAACAACAGTAACAACAGTAACAATAGTAATAACAATAGTAATAGTAAAACAACAATAACAATAGTAATAAAAACAATAGTAATAATACAATCCAATATTTTTAAGTTAATTTTTATTGGAATGTAATTGCTTTACAATATTGTGTTAGTTTCTACTGTACAGCAAAGTGAATTGGCTATAAGTATACATACATCCCCTCTTTTTTGGATTTCCTTCCCATTTAGGTCACCACAGAGAATTGAGCAGAGTTCCCTGTGCTATACAGTAGGTTCTCATTAGTTATCTATTTTATACATAGTAGTGTATATATGTCAATCCCAATCTCCCAATTCATCGCACCCCCTCCCTTCCCCTCTTGGTATCCATACGTTTGTTCTCTATGTCTGCGTCTCTATTTCAATAGCAGCTAATATTTAATAATAATTTACTACATGTCAGGGACTTTTCTAAATATGTTACAAACACTAATTCATTCAGTTCTGAGAACAAGCCTGTGAGGTATGTCTATTGTTATCACTCCCATTTTGTACAGGAGTAAATTGAGACACAGAAAAGGTGAAGCCCTTTTGTGGGGGAATAGGCAATGGCTTGCTCAAGGGCATGCATCTAGTGAATGGCAAAGTCAGGATTCTAACCTAGGTGGTCTGGCACCAGAGTCCTTTCTCTTAACTGCATCATCACACTATCTCTTGTTTAATCAACTACCATTTGCCTGGTACTATATTAGGTGCTTTCTACATAGTCTCTCTTAATCACTATGAGCTAGGTAGTAGTAGTTCTCATTTTATAAATGAGGCACAGAAAGCTTAAGTAATTCTCTGAAGATCACACAGCAAAAGTTGCTACAGGAATCCAATTTGTTCTATAACTTCTCCTTTACCCACTTCTCAAACTGCCAGAAATTTGAGGCTTTTCAGTCACTCAAGGTTCCTTATTCAAAGTGATCCCCATCATGGAAAGAGAAACAGCCAGTACTTTCAGCTGGATGTGCCAGGTTACTTAGAAAGGCCAGTGCTTTCTAAGAGAGAGAGGGAAGGGTCTGAGGATTTAGGGCCCCAGCCCTGTATACAAGGGTGGGGTGAGTAGTCTGGAAAAGAGCAGTGGATGGGGTCAGTGGCAGACTGTGAAGTCTTTCAGTTTTTCTAGGTCCCTGTGTCTCTTGGAACTCCTGGGAGGGTATGGGGTTGTGGTGGGAGTGAAGTGCCATCTGGCCCTCTATGAAGACACATTGTTGTTTGGGGGAAGTGAGTCAGAGCCCTGCCAGGCAATGCTTTCCTAGCCTTCTCAGGAAGGTGAACTAATATTCTGTGGTGGAAACTAAAGCCCAGAGGCACTCCCCTGAGCCTCTCAGCAGGCCTTTCATCTTGGGACACCCTGAGACACCCTGGAGGTTCCTTCTACCCAGTACTTCCCAGACTTGAGTGTCTAGAGCCTCCTTCCTCCCCAGACCTGGCAGAACTCTTGACGTCTTGCCTGCCTCAGCTCTTAAAGGTCAATCTCCCTCATCCACCCCCCACTCCACACCAGGCTGGATTCATGCCACTCCACCCAAGTCTTTTTGTTCATTCCCTTGTTCACTGAGGCCTACAAATTTTTCAGCTGGAATTTAGGCCTTTTTTCCATAGAAAAGAATCAGGCCTAGAATGCTGAGTATGCCAGTTGAGAAAACATGAAGACTGCCATTTTCTTCTATTCCCACCAAGGAACTAGTAACCAGGGTCTCTGTGGGATGAAAACAACAGTGGGAGTCACAAGGCCTGGGTTTTATTCCTGGTTTGCCCACTACTAGTTGAGTGAATTGGGGTGCATCCCTTCTCAGAATTTCAGATGGGGAAACTCTGGGACGCAGTTTCCCTATCTGAAACTTGAGAGAGTAAGGCTAGATGGTATCTAAGAAGTCACGCTGCTCTCATATTCTGTGCCTTGCATTCCCTGGGAGAAGTAAGTTACTGAGTAAAATAACAGAAACAATAAGAATAACTAACATTAATTGAACATTTGTTATGTGCTAGGCATTGTAAATTCTTCAGATATATATTAATTCAGTGACTACTTGCTTAATATTAGTAAGGATTCTACTCTTTGAGGTAGATATTATTATTGCCATTTTACATATATGAAAACTAAGGCACAGAGAAATTAGTCAAGGTGATACAGCTAGTGAGAGGAGGATATCCTAGCATAATAATTGTATTGAAGGTCCAGAAAGGGAAGGTCCAGGAAGATGCTCTGCCTCCATTCATCATCTACCTTGTTTAGTCTGTCTCTCTTATTCTCTCTCTCTCTCTTGTTTTTTCACTATGCTTTGGTCTACCTCAGACCCTGACAGCCCAAGAACAGAACAGTCAACTCTCTTCTCTACCCTTATGAGTCTAGTAAACCACAAAGGACTTGAAGAGAAGGGGATTGTTTGACAGGTGGTAGTTCCTCGCATCTGTCACAGTACCTGCTAATCTTCCATTAGAGCAGAGGATCTAGGAATCATGGTAGTCTGGGAACACAAAGCCTGGGAAAGAGGGACATGCAGATGGATGCTGGGGTTCTGGCATTTTCCCTTAACCCCATAAGTAGGATAATGGCTTTTAGTATAACTGGACATTCTTGAAGGGCATACTGCTACTTCCCACCAGGGGCTATTTCTTATATACTAAGCTGAGCTTCAGTTTTGCTACCTTTACTCATCTTTACTCTCCAGGGTGGCATCAAACCCAGCAGAGAAAGAAAGTGCTTAGGGAAGAGTAGTGCCCCAAGTAACAGCTTAAGCAAGCTGCAAGGTCTGAGGATGGCAATCCCTCTGTCACTCTCTGTCCCAGGCTGGAGGACTTCTAGGAGTTGGGTCTATTGAGGCTAATGTAAAGAATATCTGTGTTCACCCCTATGGATAAGGTCTGTTTAGTCTGTTTTGAGAGAAATCCTTAAAAGTTACTAGTATTTTGACAGGAAGAAAAATGAATATGGAGGCAGACAGGAAGGATATTAATAGAAAGACAACATGTGCCAAGCCCTAGAGGTGGGAAGGCATACACTGTGTTTGGAGGCTAGAGTTAGGCAGAGTGGCTAGAATATGTGATCAAAGTATAGGCAAGAGAATGAAAAGAGATGGGGCTGCAGAGGTATAAAACAGCCAGATTACAAAGATCCTTGAATGAGTATTTTTTTAATATCAAAATATTTTTAAAATCTACTTTTGAGAAACTTGAAGCTGAGGAAAAGTTTTAAGCAGGAGAATGGGTGGATAATAGTAACAATAACAGTAATAATAATAACACTTATTGAGATGTTACTACATGCCAGGACTTGTGCTAAGTGCTTTATGTATATCCTGTGCTATCCTGTTTAATCCTCACAACTACCCTATGAGATGAATAGGATGAGATACTAGTTCCATTTTGCAGATGAGGAGTTGAAGCACAGAGCAGATAGGGAAATATGTAAGCCAAACTGTGTTCAATTTTGGAGCCTCCTGTATACTCACTGTCCTTAGGAGTGGCCTGAGGCCAGTGCTGGCAAACTTATAAGACCTCAGTTCATCTTCTTTTGTTTTTTCTCCCTGGGCATCAAATAAGAAAGAGTCTGAGAGGATCATGATCTTGCTGAGATAGTGTATAGAAGGATCCCTGCCTGGTCCAGTTGAGGCCTCCATGCTTGCCCCAGGCCTGACTGCTGGAACTTGGCTGTCATGGAAGACTCCCCTGAGGGTCCCCACCTCTGCTGTCTCACCTCTGCCACTCACCTGAGCACATATCCTTCACTCTCTGGGCCTCCAGCTCCTCACTTGTGACCTAAAGGAAAGGTATGTGCCATGAACTATTCTGGGTGCTGGAGATATAGTGATGACTTAACATAGCTAAATACCTGCATTCATGTGGCTAACATTCTAGTGGTGAGAACCAGTAAACAAAGAAATGATTCTTTTAAATGACAATGAGAACCATGAAGAAAGCAAAATATGATAATGTGCTACGGAGTGACTGGACACGGAATGTACCATCAGTAGAGTGATCAGGGAGGGCTTCTATGAAGAGGTAACATTTCAGCTGAGATCTGAAGGATGAGAAAAGCCAGTCAAGCAGAGTAGGGGAAGAACATTCCAGGTAGTTAAAACAGCAAAACAAAGGCCCAGAGGTAAGAACTACCTTCAAGTGTTTGAGGGACAAAAGAAAGCTTGATAAGGCTGGTATATAGTCGTGTGTAGGAAGTGAGTATAAAATGAAGTAAAATAGGAAACAGGGGCTAGATCACATGTAGCTTTGTAAAACACAAAAAGGAGTTTGGACTTATTCTAAATGTGATAGGAAATTTTAAGTAAAGGCATGGCATAATCTGATGCAGATTTTTAAACATGATCCTTCTGGTTGTAGCATGAATGCTTGTAGCAGAATGGGAGCCCAATGATGAGGCCATTGTACTAATCCATGTGACATATGATTGGTGTCTGAGACTAGGGTGTGGTCAGTGGAGAGGAGATACAGTGTTGTAATTGGGATGTGTTCTGGAGATAGTATTACCAGGATTTGTTGTTGGCTTAGCAGTGGGAGGAGAGCTGAGAGAAAAGATATAAATCAAGACTGACTCCAAAGTTTGGGATTTTTCTGCAACAAGACTGGTGTTTGTATTATTTTCTGAGATGAGAAAGTTTAGGTAAGGGAGCGGTGTAATCCAAGTAGTTAAAATATGGGCTTTGGAGCCAAGCTGCTTAGCTTCAAATCTCAGTGCTATAGCCTGTGGCCTTTGGCAAATTTTTAAATCTGTGGGCCACAGTTTCCCCATCTGCACAAAGGGGATAATAGCAGTGATAATAATAGTACCTACATAACAGGGTTGTTGTAAGGATTACGTAAATTAATGGTTAAAGCACTTGGAACCATGCTTGTCATAGAGTAAATGCTCTGTTACTTGTTACAATTCTCCCTTTTAGTGGATTCACTTGCAACTTTGTAAACTTCGTCCAACTATGTGCTCTGGATCTCACTTTATGTTTATTATTTTGTCTACTTCTTGCCTCTGACTTGGTCTTCCTTCTATTGGGATCCAGGAGATAAACAGAGGAGGCTCATATGGCCAACTCAGGCTCTGTGGGTAAGCTGTCTGCAATTAGGTAGAGTAGAAGTTGCCTCAGGCAGGAAGGGAGACTACACTTATCTTGGCAGTCAGCGTATCTTGAGGCTCCAGGATGGGCTGACTTTGATAGGGTTTGTTACAGACCATGTATAGAGTGTATGCTGGGGAAAGACTTTGGCAAGCTACTGATGTTTCATGAAACTGCACTCTGGCTTCTTTTTCCCTTTTCTGGATCATTTGTTCTATTCTCTGTCTTATCTCTTCAAAAGATACCTACAAACTAACCCTTGATCTGTATGTTCCCTTCAAATGGATATCCTGCTGAACATTAATAGTTTTTTTTTTCCTGAGGGGAGGGTGAGGTGTCCTATGATCATATTTCATGAAAAAGAAAATTAAACATTTTTAGGAGCCTCTACTCTGCTAACGTACCTTGTGAATCTCCAAAAAGAAAGATAAAGTTACAGCATTTCTTAAACTTACTTGAACAGGGAGTCCTCCTTTTAGAGGAGTATGTCACATTTTGGGAAATGCTGTCATAGCCACACCCTTCTCAGGAGAGCCCAGCACCATGATCCTTCTTTTGATAGGGACACGCTCGTGTCTAAGTTCACTGTCCTAGAAGATTTGCCTTCTCAGCTCAAATTTTAATGTGGAAAGAAAAAAATGTCAGACTTTAGAACCTGTCAAGCCTGTCTCAAATTCTGACCCTGCCTCTTATAAACTGTGTGCTTTAAGCAAGTTCCTTTGCCTCTCTGGACTTTAATAAAAGCCTTATTTGTATAATAAACATTTAGTAATTCCTGTTCTTCAGGAGTATTATAAGAGTTGAAATACTGTATTTGAGGGCAACTGGTACACTAAATGTGGTCCACAGTCTTGAGAAGTTACTTTTCAGACATCAGCAGGCAGGTGGGGCATTTAACTCTTTCTGTTGTTTAGGACATGGCATCGCACAGGAAATGGCTTGCAGAAGAAGACATGATGCTGGAAACCTGACTAGAAATGGGATTGGAATAGCCCTGGCACACAGGTCTGTAATACTCAGATATAACCACTAGAGGACGAGGACTTATGCTCAGGTTTTATAAAAAATGAAAACTTTTCTGATTATAAACTTACCAAATATACCAAAGGGGAAATGTGAGGGGAAGTGATAAATTAGGAGATCGGGATTAACATATGCACACTATTATATATAAAATTGATAACTAGCAAGGACCTACTGTATAGCACAGGGAGCTCTACTCAATATTCTATAATAACCTATATGGAAAAGAATCTGAAAAAGAGTGGCTATATATATATATATATACATGTATAACTGATTCACTTTGTTGTACAACTGAAGCTAGCACAACATTGTAAATCAAATATATTCCAATAAAAATTAAAAAAAATAAACTTACCAAATAAATGCTCATTGTAGAAATTCTGGAAAATACAGAAAAGTTAGCAAGGAAAATTTTTAAATCTTTCATGATTCCACTCCACCCCTAGAGACATTGTTAATGAATATTTTATTTTCCTCCAGAGTTTTTTGCATTGTATATATTTATAGAGTTTATATCATGCTGTGTATGTAATTTTGGTTCTTGCTTTATTCATTGAACACAACCACATAACCATTTCCCCTCTCAAGTCACTTGAGAATTATTTGTCAATATGCTATATATTTTAGAATAAGCATATTTTAGCTTATGAATGCTTTCTAAAATGAATGTAAGTTGAGGTCGCTACTGAATTTTTATTATTTTAAATAAAGCTGTGGTGAAAATCTATGTGCATAAAATGTTTCTGTATTTCAAGTAATGTCTTTAGGCTCAACTCCCAGAAGTGGGAATTCCTGGGCTCAGGAACTTGTTGTTTGAAGGCTCATGATATATGTAGCTGGAATTCTTTCCAGATTGGCTACGTCAATTTTTATTTCCACCAGCAGTCTCAGTTACTCTACACTCTCTCTGGCAATTGGTATGCATATTCTAAAAGGGCTTTGCTAATTTGATAGGAGAAAAATACTGACTTGTTTAATTTGCATTTATTTAATTACATATGACTTTGAGTATTTTTCAATGTGTGTATTATCCATTTGTATTTCTTTACTGATTTGTCTGTTCACATCTTTTACTCTGTATGCACTGGGAGGCTTGTTCATTCCTGTGAATTATTCATATTTTAAGGTTTTTGAACATTTTGTCTTATTTGTTGCAAATGGTTTTTAGTTTTGCTTTCTTTAAAATTGCATCTTGGGAGCTTCCCTGGTGGCGCAGTGGTTGAGAGTCCGCCTGCCGATGCCGGGGACACGGGTTAGTGCCCCGGTCTGGGAAGATCCCACATGCCACAGAGCGGCTGGGCCCGTGAGCCATGGCCGCTGAGCCTGCAAGTCCGGAACATGTGCTCCACAATGGGAGAGACCACAACAGTGAGAGGCCCACGTACTGCCAAAAAAAAAAAATTGCATCTTGTATTTAGGTATATAAATAGCTGTTGAGACTTATGACCAAGCATTTGTAGAGACTGATAAAGGACAGAGAAGTAATTTGAAAAGCATATAGAGATATTGGAGGCAATGGAAAATCAAGTACCTATCTGAAATTCTTTGGTGTTGGAGCTGTAACAATAATGATGGTTCATGTGTATTGAGTGCTTGCCAGTTACCAGGCACACTGCTGAGTGACATCAGTAATCTCATTTAATTTCTACCCCAACATCGTGAAGAAAATATTATAATTATGATATTTAGAGAGAAAAGTCACTTTTCTGAAGTCAGCTGATAACAGCTATCTCTAGATCCTGCAGTTCTAAACATTGTGCTCTATTTCCTTGGTATTGAGTCCTGAGGGCCTTGTGTATGGTTACACAGGTTATTCACTATTCAAGGAGTTCCATTCACATTAGTCCAGTTTATGCATGGTACAACTCTAGGGAGTACCAGAATTGTGCCATGCACAAACTGTGTGATCATATGCAGTTTTCCAGTGAGTTTCTTCCCTTTGATAAAGGAAGTTTTGAGAATATATTTGGCCCTTGGAAATATGAGATCTGACTATGGGGATGTGCTCAAACTATTTTTGACTTCTGAATCAATTTTCCCATAGAGAAAAGTGATGGGTTCAACTAAATCAATGCCCTAAAAAAGTGTAGCATGTATTCCAGAGATGACATCAGGCATGCTTATAGAAGGTAATTCCCATGATGATTTCTTTAACAGTAACAAATTTATTTTATACTTATCTTCTAATAATGACATATTACTGGTTCTCCACTTATAATAATGTTATAATTTCCTTTAAAAATAAATGTCTGTAAGTAAAAAGTAGATTTAAACAAAAAATTAAATGTAGTCACATAGGTAGACTTTGAATGTCTATTTCTTTACTGCCTGTCTTTTTCAATGAGAATGTATACTCCATAGGAGAAGGACATTTGTCTATCTCACTCACTATTGTATTCCCAGATCCTAGAGCAATGTTTGGCATGTAGTAAGTACTCAATGAATGCTATTGAATTAATTTAAAAAGAATGAATGTAATTCTGGGTTCCAGTCTGGCATGTAAGGAGCTTGGAAATTGTTGCTCTCATTCTCACAATAAGAACAAAGCTAAACAAATGGAAAACCAACAACTCTTTTTAGATCCATTAAGAATTTAGGTCACAAATCAAAATTACCATGAGGTATAACTTCACACTGGTCAGAGTGGCCATCTTCAAAAAATCTACAAACAATAAATGCTGGAGAGGATGTGGAGAAAAGGGAACCTTCTTACACTGTTGGTGAGAATGTACATTGATATAGCCACTATGGAGAACAGTATGAAAGATTCTTAAAAAACTAAAAATAGAACTACCATATGACTCAGCAATCCCACTCCTGGGCATATGCCCAGACAAAAACATTATTCAAAAAGATACATGCACCCCAATGTTCATTGCAGCACTATTTATAACAGCCAGGTCATGGAAGCAATGTAAATGTCTATCAACAGAAGAATGGATAAAGATGTGGTACATATATACAATGGAATATTACTCAGCCATAAAAATGAATGAAATTGTGCCATTTGCAGAGACATGGATGGACCCAAAGACTGTCATACAGAGTGAAGCAAACCAGAAAGAGAAAAATATCATACAATATCGCTTATATGTGGAATCTAGAAAAATGATACAGATGAACTTATTTGCAAAGCATAGAGACATAGATGTAGAGAATGGACATATGGATACAGTGTAGGGGGAAGGGGGTGGGATGAACTGGGATTGACATATATACACTACTATGTATAAAATAGATAACTAATGAGAACCTACTGTATAGCACAGGGAACTCTGCTCAATTCTCTGTGGTGACCTAAATGGGATGGAAATCCAAGAAAGAGTGGATATATGTATATGTATAGCTGATTCACTTTGCTGTACAGTAGAAACTAAGACAACATTGTAAAACAACTATACTCCAGTAAAAATTAGTTAAAAAAGAATTTAGGTCAAAATAAAGATGGTGAAGTAAGAGGATGTAGATTCTCCCTTCATGAACATATCAAAAGTACATACACATGTGAAAATATTCTTACAGAAAACTAACTAGAAACTGGCAGAAGGACTCTTATACAATGAAGGCTATAAGAAAGATAGACATGTAATCAGGTAGGATGGGAAGAAAAGCATCAAGTTAGGGCCTGTGCTTCTAAGAGGGTACTAAGAAGAAAAGGGAGATCCCATGGATAAACATTTGCCCTGGGGAGTGAGTGGGTTGAGCCACAGACTGGCATCCCAGTCCTGGGGTCCTACACATAGGAGACAAGGCCCACTGGCTGCTTGGAGAAATTCTGGGACAGATAGAAAGACTAGAGAAGCATAGACTCATGAGGACGGCACAGGTGCTCGTTTGCCCCCAGGCAGGGTTGAGAGAGGTCTTCCTTAATGGCTGCTGCCTTGCCGAGCTTGCCAGTCTGAGCTTAGCAAACATGCTGGCCTCACTTTCTCCATGCCACAGCTTGGCACTAGATCTAGGGCAACCAGGACCTGGGAAAAGACTCAATCTAGGGACATAGAAGTGACCCAAGGGCCCAAAACATTGCCCAAGTGGGCAGTGGCAGACATTTCTGGCACTCACTCAAACAGCACCCCAGAAGCAGCCCAGACTTCTGACAGAAGTGCAGCAGATGGAATTCTTGGACTGCCTCATTACATGCCTGAGCCCAAGCTGGATGAATGCTCCAGCCCCACCCACTCCATGTCACAGAATAGCACTAGATCTGGGGCAGCTATGAAGGGGAAAAGATATGAACATGGGCTCTGTCTGAGTGGAGCTGTAGACACCTACACAGGCAGTGCATTGGACATCTCTAAGTATATGAGCCCCACTTTAGCACTCCCTTCCTCTAAGACAAAGGCCCCAGTGTGTGGAGAAGAGAAAACACACACAAAGGGAACAGAGCCAGCTTGAGCTCAACCCTCTGGGCTTCCACTCCAGCAACTAGGAAGACCCCACCCCTGTTATGGCCACTGAGGAGAGAGGAGGTCCCCATCTCACAGGTTACATAGGCTCTATCTCCTCCATCACCAGCCACAATCCCTACCAAGGTGACAGTGACCAGCAAATCCTGAGGAAAAATGTGACTGGTTTCCACATCAAACCTAGCCTTCCCACTAAAGGCATTGGGCACACACAGTCTACATAGGGATGCTCTCACATAAAAACACCCTTTCAAGACCACAGTAGGTAACTGTTTCACCCAAATTCATAGAGACAGAGAAAGTTAGGTAAAATGAAAAGGCAGAGGAACTACTCTCAATTGAAAAAGCAATAGAAAATGCCTGAAAAATTAAATAATGAAAGAGAAATAAACAATCTACCAGAAAAAGAGTTAAAAACACTGGTAATAAAAATGCTAACTGAATTAGGGAAGAGCGTTGAACTAAACAGAGATCACCTTAACAAGAAACTAGAAAATACAAAGAAGACCCAATCAAAAATAGTTAATTCAATATCTGAGATAAAAAGCCCTCTAAAAGCAATGAACAGCAGACTAAATGACACAGAATGAATAAGTGATCTGGAAGATAGATAAATGGAAATGACCCAATCAGAACAGCAGACAGAAAGACAAATTTTTAAAAAATGAGCACACCATATAATATCACTGGAATAACATCAAACATATCAAAATTTGAATTATAGGGTTTCCAGAAGAAGAGAGAGAGGAGTATCAAAAAATGTATTTGAAGAAAGTACTGCTCATAGCTTCTCAAACCTAAATAACGAAACTGATATCCTGGTACAGGAAGCACAGAGTTTCTTAAACAAGATGAACTCAAGCAGATCCACAAAAAGACATAATTAAAATGGCAAAAGTTAAAGATAAAAGAGAATTCTAAAGGCAACAAGAAAAAACAAATAATCAGTTACAAGGGAACCTCTGAGGGCTATGAGCTGATTTCTCTACAGAGCTTTGTAAGCCAGAAGGGAGTGGCATGATATATTCAAAGTATTGAAAGGAAGAAAACCTGAAGCCTAGGATACTCTACCCAGCAAGACTATCATTTAGAACAGAAGGAGAGACAAAGAACTTCTCAGACAAGCAAAAACTGAATGAATTTAGAAGTACTAAACATACCCTAAGAGAAATGTTGATGTGTCTTCTCTAAATGGAAAAGTAGTAAGATATATAGGAAAGGGAAAATCCCAATAGGAAAGGCAAATACATAATAAGGATTGAAGATTACTTAAATAAGCCAGTACATGGATTAAGAGACAAAAATATTTCTAAGCAAATATAATTACAATAAATAGTAAAGGGATAAGCATGAAGATGTAAAATAGGACATCAAACACAAAAAATGTGGGGGAAGGTAATAAACAATATAGATCATTTAGATTGTGTTTGAATTTAAATGACTATCAGTATAAATCAAGTAGATATAATTATGGGTCAACATATATGAACCACATTTTAAACACAAATTAAAAACCTACAATAACTACACACACACAAACACAAAGAAAGGAACTGAAGCATATTAAAGAAGAAAATCATTGAACCATAACAGAAAGTAGAAGAAATGAACAGAGAACTACAAATAAAACAAACAAACAAACAAAAAACTGGAAAACAAGTAATAAAATGGCAATAAGTACAAAACTATCAATAAGTACTTAAAATGTGAGTGGGCTAAATGCTTTGATCAAAAGACAAAGGGTGTCTGACTGGATAAACACACATACACACACACACACAAACAAAAATGAAAAACAAACAAACAAAAACCCTAAGACCCTTCAATATGCTGTCTGCAAGAGACAGACTTCAGGGATAAAGACACACAGACTGAAAATGAGGGAATGGAAAAAGATATTTCATGAAAATGGAAACAAGAAAGAGAGGGTAATAATACTCTATCAGACAAACTAGATTTTAAAATAAAGGCCATAACAAAAGACAAAGGAGGGCATTATATAATGATGAAGAGATCAATACAAGAAGAGGATATTCCACTCATTAACATATATGCACCCAATACAGGAGCACCTAAATGTATCAAGCAAATACTAACAGACATACAGGGAGAAACTGAAAATAATACAATAATAGTAGAAGACGTTAACACCCTATTGACATCAATGAACAGATCACCCAGACAAAAAGTCCATAAGGCAAGAGTGGCCTTATATGACACAATAGACCAGTTGGAATAAATTGGTATTTATAGGTTATTACATTCAAAAACTGCAGCATATAAACACTTTTCATGTGAACATGGAACATTCTCCCCAAGATGTCACATACTACACTAAAAAACAAGCCTCAGCAAATTTAAGAGGATAGAAATTATATCATGTATTTACTCTGACTACAATATAATGAAACTAGAAATCAACTACAGAAAGAAATATGGGAAAATAACAAACGCATGGAGACTAACCAACATGCTCCTAAAAAACGAATGGGTCAATGAAGAAATCAAGAGGAAATCAGAAAATACCTTGAGACAAATGAAAATAAAAACACAACTTTCCAAAATTTATGGGATGCAGCAAAAAGTTATGAGGGAAGTTCATAGTGATATAGGCCTTCCTCATAAAACAAGAAAAAATCTAAAATAAACAACTTTACCTACCACCTAAAAGAGCAGAAAAAGAAGAACAAAGCTCAAACTAAGTAGAAGAAAAGAAATAATAAAGATCAGAGAGGAAATAAATAAGACAAAGATAGAAAAACAATAGATCAATGAAATGAGCTCTTTTTTTATGAAAAGATAAACAAAATTGATAAACCTTTAGCCAGGTTGACCAAGATGAACAGAGAAAGGACCCATATAAAGGGAATAAAAAATGAAAGAGGAGAAATAAAAACTGATACCACAGAGATTTAAAACAATCATAAGAGAATACAATTAACCTTTATATGCCAACAAATTGGACAAATTTCTAGAACCATACAGCCTGCCAAGACTGAGTCAAGAAGAAACAGAGAATTTGAACAGACTGAAGTAAAATTGAATTTGTAATAAAAAATACCCTCCCAGCACAAAAGTCCAATAAAGAAGTATTAATATCTACCCTTCTCAAACCACTGAGTAAAATTGAATAGGAGATAACTCTCCCAAATTCATGCTACAATGCCACCATTACCCTGATACAAAAACCAAACAAAGACACTTAAAAAACTTACAGGCCAATATCTTTGATGAATATAGATGCAAAATTCTCAACAAAACATTAGGAAACTGAACCCAACAATACATAAAAAGGATCATATACCATGATCAAGTTCAATTTACTGCAGGGTCACAACAATGGTTCAACATTCTCAAATGGAGCAATGTGATACACCACATTAAAAAAGGGAAAGATAAAAATCACATGATCATCAAAATAGACACAGAGAAAATATTTGACAAAATTTAACATACTTCATGATGAAAACTTTCATCAAAGTGGATATAGAAGGAACATATCTCAACATAATAAAGACAATTTATGACAAAACCATAGCCAACATCGTAAGCAATGGTGAACAGCTGAAAGTCTTTCTGCTAATTCAGGAAAAGTTAAGCATTCTCACTCTCACCAACTCTATTTAACATCATTTGGAAGTCCTAGACAGAGTAATCAGACAAGAACACCAAATAAAAATGATCCAAACTGGAATAGAAGAAGAAAAACTGTCACTATTTGCAGATGGCATGATATTTTATAGAGAGAACCCAAAAGCTTCCACCCTCAAAATATTAGAAATAATAAATGAATTCAGCAAGGTTGCAGGATACAGGATTAATATACAGAAATCTGTTTCATTTCTATACAATAATAATGAAGTATCATAAAAAGAAAGTTTAAAAATCCAGTTAAAAATCAGATAAGACACAATAGAATAACTAGGAATAAACCTAAACAAGGAGGTGAAAGATTTATACTATGAAAATTGTAAAATATTGAGGAAGAAAACTGAAGATGACGCAAAGAAATGGAAAGATACTTAGTGCTCCTGTATTGGAAGAATTAATATTGTTAAAATGGTCATAATCCCCAAAGCAATCTACAGATTTAATGCAGTCCCTATCAAAATACCATGACATTCTTCACAGAACTACAACAAATTCACATGGAACCACAAAAGAAACCAAATTGCCAAAGCAACCTTGAGATAAAAGAACAAAGCTGGTGGTAACCCCCACCCCAGACTTAACACTATACTACACAGCTACAGTAATGAAAACAGCTTGGTATTTGCACAAAACAGACACCTAGGTCAATGGAACAGAATAGAATGTCCAGAAATAAACCCGTGCACCTATGGTCAATTAACCTACAACAAAGAAAGAAATAATATACAACAGAGAAAAGACAGTCTCTCAATAAGTGATCCTGGGAAAACTGGGCTGCCACATGTAAAACAATGAGATTAGAACATTCCATATACAAAAATAAACTCAAAATGGATTAAAGTCTTAAATGTAAGACCCAAAACTATCAAATTCCTAGAAGAGAACATAGAATGAATATTCTTTGAAATGAAATGGAGCAATATTTTTTTGACAGTCTCCTAAGGCAAAAGAAATAAAAACAAAATTAAGCAAAAGGGATCTAATTAAATTTAAAAGCTTTTCCATGGTAAAGGAAACTGCTGACAAAATGAAAAGACAACCTACAGAATGGGAGAAAATATTTGCAAATGTTGCAACTGACAAAAGGGGTTAATATCAAAAGTAAACAAACAGCTCATACATCTTGATATCAAAAAGACAAACAACCCAATTGAAAAATCGACAGAACCTGAATAGACCTTTCTTCAAAGAAGATGTGCAGATGGCTATCAGGCACATGAAAAGGTGCTCAACATCACTAATTATTATAGAAATGCAAATTAAAACCACAAGGAGATATCACCTCACACCTGTCAGAATGGCTATCATCAAAAAATCTACAAATAATAAACTTTGGCAAGGATGTGGAGAAAAGGGAACACTTGTACACTCTTGGTGAGAATGTAAATGGGTGAAGCCACTGTGGAAAAGAGTATGGAGGTTCCTCAAAAAACAAATAATAGAACTACCATATGATCCAGCAATTCCTTTCCTGAGCATATATCTGGATAAAATGAAAACAGTAATTCAATGAGATACATCCACCCCAATGTTCATAGCAGCACTACTTACAATACCAAGAAACGGAAGCCAGGGGAGCCCTTCAAGATGGTGGAGGACTAAGATGTGGAGATCACCTTCCTTCCCATAAATACATCAGAAATACATCTACATGTGGAACAACTCCTAAAGAACATCTACTCAAAGCTGGCAGAAGACCTTGGATTCCCAAAAGGCAAGAAACTCCCCATGTATCTGGGTAGGGCAAAAGAAAAAAGAAAAAATCAGAGACAAAAGAATAGGGACAGGACCTGCACCTCTGGGAGGGCACTGTGAAGGAGGAAAAGTTTCCACACACAAGGAAGCCCCTTCACTGGCGGAAATGAGGGTGGAGGGGGGGCAAGTTTCAGAGCCATGGAGGAAAGCACAGCAATAGGGGTGCAGAGGGCGAAGTGGAGACATTCCCACACAGAGGATTAATGCTGACCAGCCCTCAAAAGGCTGAGAGGCTTGTCTGCTCACCCACTGGGGCAGGAGGGGACTGGGAGCTGAGGCTCAGGCGTCAGAGTTCAGATCCCAGGGAGAGGACAGGAGTTGGCTGTGTGAACACAGCCTGAAGGGGGTTAGTGCACCACAGCTAGCCAGGAGGGAGTCCAGGAAAATGTTTGGATATGCTTAAGAGGCAAGAGACCATTGTTGAGGGGTGCTTCAGGAGAGGGGATTCAGAGCACTGCCTAAACGAGGTCCAGAGGTGGGCACAAGCCGTGGCAATCAGCATGGACACCAGTGACTGGCATGAAATGTTAAGGCTGCTGCTGAAGCCACCAAGAAGCCTGTGTGTAAGCACAGGTCACTATCCACACCTCCCCTCCCGGGAGCCTGTACAGCCTGACACTGCCAGGGTCCCATGATTCAGGGACAACTTCCCTGGGAGAATACATAACACACCTCTGCCTGTTGCAATGTCACACGGGCCTCTGCCACCACAGGCTCAGCCTGCATTCTGTATCTCTCCCTAACCCTGGCCTGAGTGAGCCAGAGCCCTCTACTCAGCTGCTCCTTTAACCCCGTCCTGTCTGAATGAAGAACAGACACCTTCAGGTGACCTACACGCATAGGCAAGGCCAAATTAAAAGCTGAAACCCAGGAGCTGTGCGAACAAAGAAGCAAAAGGGAAATTTCTCCCAGCAGCCTCAGGAGCAGTGGATTAAATCTTCACAATAAACTTGATGTAACCTGCATCTCTGGAATACCTGAATAGAGAGTGAATCATCCCAAAATTGAGGCAGTGAAACTGGGGACCAACTGTAGACTTGGGGTTTGCTTTCTGCATCTAATTTGTTTCTGGTTTTATGTTTATCTTAGTTTAGTATTTACAGTTTATTATCATTGGTAGATTTGTTTATTGATTTGGTTGCTCTCTTCCTTTTTTAAAAAAATATATATATTTTGCCTTTCTCTCTTTTTGTGAGTGTGCATGGGTATGCTTTTTTGTATGATTTTGTCTGTATGGCATTGTTTTTACCTAGAGAGTCCTAGGGCTCTGTCTGTCAGTTTTTTTTTTTCCTTCTTCAACTTTAGTATAGATTTTAGAGCTTGTTATCATTACTGGATTTGTTTTTTGGTTAGGTTGTTCCCTTCTTTCTTTCTTTTTTATTACTTTTAAATATTTTATTTTTAATAATTTCTTTATTTTAATAATTTTATTTAATTTTTTTCTTTCTTTCCTTCATTTTATCTCCCTTTTCTTCTGAGCCATGTTGCTGGAAGGGTCTTGGTGTTCCGACCGGGTGTCAAGCCTGTGTCTTTGAGGTGGGAGAGCCAAGTTCAGGACATTGGTCCACCAGAGACTTCAAGGCTCCACATAATATCAAACAGTGAAAGCTCTCCCAGAGATCTCCATCTCAACGCTAAGACCCAGCTCCACTCTATGACCAGCATACAGTACTAGATACCCTATGCCAAACAACTAGCAAGAGGGGAACACAACAAAACCCATTAGCAGAGAGGTTACCTAAAACCATAATGTCACAGACACCTCAAAACACACCACCGGACATGGTCCTGTGCACCAGAAAGAAAAGATCCAGATTTATCCACCAGAACACAGACACCAGTCCCCTCCACAAGGAAGCTTACACAACCCACTGAACCAAACTTAGCCACTGGAGGAAGACACCAAAAACAATGGGAACTATGAACCTGCAGCCTGTGAAAAGGAGACCCCAAACACAGTAAGTGAAGCAAAATGAGAAGACAGAGAAACACAGCAGATGAAAGAGCAAGGTAAAAACTCACCAGATCAAACAAATGGAAAGGAAATAAGCAGTCTACCTGAAAAAGAATTCAGAATAATGATAGTAAAGATGATCCAAATGTTGGAAATACAGTGGAGAAGATACAAAAAACGTTTAACAAGGATCTAGAAGAACTAAAGAGCAAACAAACAATGATGAACAAAACAATAAATGAAATTAGAAATTCTCTAGAAGGAATCAATAGCAGAACAACTGAGGCAGAAGAACAGATAAGGGACCTGGAGGTAAAATAGTGGAAATAACTACCACAGAGCACAATAAAGAAAAAAGAATGAAAAGAATTGAGGACAGTCAGAGAGATGTCTGGGACACCATTAAACCCACCAACATTCAAATAATAGGAGTCCCAGAAGAAGAAGAGAAAAAGAAACGGACTGAGAAAATATTTGAAGAGATTATAGTTGAAAACTTCCCTAATAATGGAAAAGAAATAGTCAATCAAGTCCAGGAAGCACAGAGATGCCCATACAGGATAAATCCAAGGAGAAACACACCAAAAAACATATTAATCAAACTATCAAAAATAAAATACAGAGAAAAAATATTAAAAGCAGGAAGAACAAAACAACATATAACATACAAAGGAATCCCCATAAGGTTAACAGCTGATCTTTCAGCAGAAACTGTGCAAGCCAGAAGGGAGGGGCAGGACATATTTAAACTGAAGAAAGGGAAAAATCTACAACCGAGATTACTCTACCCAGCAAAGATCTCATTCAGATTTGACAGAGAAATTAAAACTTTTACAGATGAGCAAAACCTAAGAGAAGTCAGCACCACCAAACCAGTTTACAACAAATGCTAAAGGAACTTCTCTAGGCAGTACACACAAGAGAAGGAAAATACCTTCAATAACAAACCCAAAACAATTAAGAAAATGGAAATAGAAATAGACATATTGATAACTACCTTAAATGTAAATGCATTAAATGCTCCAACCAAAAGACATAGACTAGCTGAATGGATACAAAAACAAGACCCATATATATGCTGTCTGCAAGAGCCCCATGTCAAAACCTAGGGACACACACAGACTGAAAGTGAAGGGATGAAAAAGGTATTCCATGCAAATGGAAATCAAAAGAAAGCTGGAGTAGCAATTCTCATATCAGACAAAATATGTTTTAAAATAAAGACTATTACAAGGGACAAAGAAGGACACTAATAATGATCAAGGCATCAATTGCAAAAGAAGATATAACAATTGTAAATATGTATGCACCCAACGTAGGAGCACCTCAATACATAAGGCAAACACTAACAGCCATAAAAGGGGAAATCGACAGTAACACAGTAATACTGGGGACATTAACACCTCACTGTCACCAATGGACAGATCATCCAAAATGAAAATAAATAAGGAAACACAAGCTTTAAATGATACATTAAACAAGATGGACTTACTTGATAGTTATAGGACATTCCATCCAAAAACAACAGCATACACTTGCATACAACAGCTTCTCACTTGCTCATGGAACATTCTCCAGGATAGACCATATGTGGGTCAGAAATCAAGCCTTGGTACATTTAAGAAAATTGAAATTGTATCAAGTATATTTTCCAACCACAACACTATGAGACTAGATATCAGTTACATGAAAAATGTATAAAAAATACAAATACACTATTATATAAACAAGAGGTCACTGAAGAAATCAAAGAGGAAATCAAAAAATACCTAGAAACAAATGACAATGAAAACAAGATGACCCAAAACCTATGGGATGCAGCAAAAGCTGTTCTAAGAGGGAAGTTTATAGTAATAAAATCCTACCTCAAGAAACAAGACACATCTCAAATAAACTACCTAACCTTACGACTAAGACAGTTAGAGAAAGAAGAACAAAAAACCTCCAAAGTTATCAGAAGGAAAGAAATCATAAAAATCAGATCAGAAATAACTGAAAAAGAAAGGAAGCAAACAATATCAAAGATCAATAAAATTAAAAGCTGGTACTTTGAGAAGATAAACACAGTCGATAAACCATTAGCCAGACTCAAAAGAAAAAAAGGGAGAAGGCACAAATCAATAGAATTAGAAATGTAAAAGGAGAAGTAACACCTGACACTGCAGAAATACAAAAGATAATCAGAGGTTACTACAAGGAACTATATGTCAATGAAATAGACAACCTGGAAGAAATGGACAAATTCGTAGAAAAGCACAACCTTCTGAGACTGAACCAGGAAGAAATAGAAAATATAAACAGACCAATCACAAGCACTGAAATTGAGACTGTGATTAAAAATCTTCCAACAAACAGAAGCCCAAGACCAGATGGCTTCACACACGAATTATACCAAACATTTAGAGAAGAGGTATCACCTATCCTTCTCAAACTCTTCCAAAATATAGCAGAGGAAGGAACACTCCCAAACTCATTCTATGAGTCTGCCATCACCCTGATACCAACACCAGACAAAGATGTCACAAAGAAAGAAAACTACAGCCCAATATCACTGATGAACATAGATTCAAAAATCCTCAACAAAATACTAGCAAACTGAATCCAATAGCATATTAAAAGGATCATACGCCATGGTCAAGTGGGGTTTATTCCAGGAACGTAAGGATTCTTCAATATACACAAGTCAGTCAGTGTGATAAACCATATTTAAAAATTGCAGGATAAAAACTTTATCATATCAATATATGCAGAAAAAACTTGGACAAAATTCAACACCCATTTATGACAAAAACCCTCCAGAAAGTAGGCATAGAGGGAACTTATCTCAACATAAGAAAGGCCATATATGACAAACCCATAGAAAACATCATTCTCAATGGTGAAAAACCGAAACCATTTCCTCTAAGATCAGGAAAAAGACAAGGTTGTCCACTCTCTCCATTATTTTTCAACAGAGTTATGGAAGTTTTAGCCACAGCAATCAGAGAAGAAAAAGAAATAAAAGGAATCCAAATCAGAAAGGAAGAAGTAAAGCTGTCACTGTTTGCAGATGATATGATAGTGTACATAGAGAATCCTAAAGATGCTACCAGAAGACTAGTAGAGCTAATCAATGAATTTGGTAAAGTAGCAGGATACAAAATTAATGCTCAGAAAACTCTTGCATTCCTATACACTAATGATGAAAAATCTGAAAGAGAAATTAAGAAAACACTCCCATTTACCATTGCAACAAAAAGAATGCAATAGCTAGGAATAAACCTACCTAAAGAGTCAAAAGACCTGTATGCAGAAAACTGTAACACACTGATGAAAGAAATTAAAGATGATATCAACAGATGGAGAGTTATACCATGTTCTTGGATTGGAAGAATCAACATTGTGAAAATGACTATACTACCCAAAGCAACCTACAGATTCAATGCAATCCGTATCAAACTACCAGTGACATTTTTCACAGAACTAGAGCAAAAAATTCCACAATTTGTATTGAAACACACAAGACCCCGAATAGCCAAAGCAATCTTGAGACAGGAAAATGGAGCTGGAGAAATCAGGCTCCCAGACTTCAGACTATAGTACAAAGCTACAGTAATCAAGACAGTAAGGTACTGGCACAAAAACAGAAATATAGATGAATGGAACAGGATAGAAACGCAGAGATAAGCCCACACACTTATGGTCCCCTTATTTTTGATAAAGGAGGCAAGAATATACAGTGGAGAAAAGACAGCCTCTTCAATAAGTGGTGCTAGGAAAACTGGACAGCTTTATGTAAAAGAATGAAACTGGAACACTCCCTAACACCATACACAATAATAGCCTCAGAATGGGTTAAAGATCTAAATGTAAGGCCAGACATTATAAAAGTCTTAGAGGAAAACATAGGTAGAACACTCTATGACATAAATCACAGTAAGATCCTTTTTGACCCCCCTCCTAGAGAAATGGAAATAAAAACAAAAATAAACAAATGGGACCTAGAAACTTAATAGCTTTTGCACAGTGAAGGAAAATATAAACAAGATGAAAGACAACCCTCAGAATGGGCTAAAATATTTTCAAATGAAGCAACTGACAAAGCATTAATCTCTAAAATGTACAAGAAGCTCATGCAGCTCAATATCACAAAAAACAAAACACCCATTCCAAAAATGGGCAGAAGATCTAAATAGACATTTCTCCAATGAAGATATACAGATTGCCAACAATCACATGAAAGGATGCTCAACATCACTAATCATTAGCGAAATGCAAATCAAAACCACAATAAGGTATCACCTCACACCATTAAGAATGGCCATCATTAAAAAATCTACAAACAATAAATGTTGGAGAGAGGGTGGAGAAAACGGTACCCTCTTTCACTGTCGTTGGGAATCTAAATTGATAAAACCACTGTGGAGAACACTATGGAGGTTCCTTAGAAAACCAAAAATAGAAATACCATATGACCCAGTAATCCCACTCCTGGGCATACACCCTGAGAAAACCATAATTCAAAAAGAATCACAATGTTCATTGCAGCTGTATTTACAATGGCCGGGACATGGAAGCAATCTAACTGTCGATCATCAGATGAATGGATAAGGAAGATGTGGCACATATATGCAATGGAACATTACTCAACCATGAAAGGAAATGAAACTGAGTTGTTTGTGATGAAGTGGATGGATCTAGAGTCTGCCATACAGAGTGAAGTAAGTCAGAAAGAGAAAAACAAATACTGTATGCTAACACTTGTGTGTGGAATCTAAAAAAAAAAAAGTTTTCTAAAGAACCTAGGGACAGGACAGCAACAAAGATACAGACATAGAAAATGATCTTGAGGACACAGGGAGGGAGAACTGTAGGCTGGGATGAAGTGAGAGAGTAATATGGGCATATATACACTACCAAATGTAAAATAGATAGCTAGTGGGAAGCAGCCACATAGCACAGGGAGATCAGCTCGGTGCTTTGTGACCACTTAGAAGGGTGGAATAGGATGGGCGACAGGGCAACACAAGAGGGATGAGCTATGAGGATATATGTATATGTATAACTGATTGACTTTGTTATAAAGCAGAAACTAACACACCATTTTAAAGCAGTTATACTCCAATAAATATGTTTAAAAAAGAAAGAAAGAAAGAAATGGAAGCCAGGCACATTCTCATCAACAGAAGATTGGATAAATAAGATGTGCTGTATATATACACAATGGACTATTAGCTCAGTCCTAAGAAAGAATGAAATACTGCCATTTGCAGCAACGTGGATGGACCTAGAGAATACTATCCTTAGTCAAATAAGTCAGACAGCGAAAGACAACTACTGTATGATATCACTTATGGAATCTAAAAAATAATACAAATGAATGTATATGCAAAACAGAAACAGACTCACAGATATGGAAACAAACTTGTGTATACCAAAGGGGAAGGGAAGGAGGAAGGGACAAATTAGGTGTATGGGATTAACAGATACAAACTACTATACATACAATAGATTAGCAACAAGGATATATTATATAGCACAGTGAATTATACACATTATCTTGTAATAACCTATAATGAAGTATAATGTGCAAAAATACTGAGTCACTATTCTGTATGCCTGAAAGTCATAATATTGTAAATCAACCATACTTCAATTTTTAAAAAAAGAATAAAGTATATATTTGGTATAATGTTAAAAAAATGGAATTGCAGTCATAGGGCAAACCACTTCCCCCCAATTTGGACAGAAAGAAGGGCAGATACAGAGAATCACAGAACTGGAGTAGAAGACCAGGAGCAAAACCCTTCAATGAAACCAGTACAGGAATAGAAAACATTTCCCTCAAAGAGTTGAATCCTGGAGGCTCAGTTTGGACACGGGGTGGGGCACCTACTTTTGTGAATTTTACCTCTAGAAGCCATGCTGTGTTACCACAGGGAAGATCTGTGAGAAACCCCCTCCCACTTCTAGCAGGGGAAAGGGAAAATAGACATTTTAAAGTAAAGTCAGAACATTCTATTCTTCTTAATAAGGCCTGCCCTCAAGATAAACTATTTCACCATATCTTAACTGACTGGGGTAAGTTAAGGAGAAATAACCAGCTCCAGCCCCACCTAGCTTCCCTTTCTCACCTGACAGGGGAACAAAAACAGAAGCACTTGTAGAGGTTACATCCCATGGGCACAGGCTCACTAAAAGTCTGAGACCTAATCAGAGAATGCTCCTCCTCTCCTATCTTCCCAGCATATCAACAGGTTTTCTGTTTAGCAACAAGGTAATGTAATAAATGTACTGCATGTTTCAGAACGTGTTTAAGAAAAAAACCTCCAGGAAATCCCAAGACATCAGGGGGACAATAACAGGGGAACCAGAGGTAATTTAACCTCTGACTTTTACAACTATAGCAAACAGTAAACAACAGACTAACTCTTATTCAGGTAAACACAGAACCTCATACTGAAGCTCTATTTACCTTGATTCCTTTTAGTCAATACATCATGTTTGGCTTTCAACAAAAATATTACAAGGCATACAAAAGTGCAAAAACACATTTTAAGGGGCTTCCCTGGTGGTGCAGTGGTTGAGAGTCTGCCTGCCGATGCAGGAGACATGGGTTCATGCCCTGGTCTGGGAAGATCCCACATGCCGCAGAGTGGCTGGGCCCGTGAGCTATGGCCACTGAGCCTGTGCATCTGGAGCCTGTGCTCCACAATGGGAGAGGCCACAACAGTGAGAGGCCTGCATACCGCAAAAACAAACAAAACAAAACAAACAAACAAAAAAACATTTTAAGAGATAGAGTCAGACACAGGTATGGCAAGGATGTTGGAATTATCAGACCAAGTATTAAAACATCCATGATTTAAAAACTAAGGGCTTTACTGGAAAAGTGGAAAACACGCAAAAAATAGATGTGTGAGTGAGAGTGAGATAAAGACTATCAAAAAGATTGAAAAGGAAATGCTAGAAATCAAACATTATACAACAGAAATAAAGAAAGCTTTTGATGGACTCATTGATAGCTTGTAAATGGCCAAGAAAATGTCAGTGAGCTTGAAGAAACATAAACCGAAACTTCCAAAACTGAAATGGAAAGAGAAAAAAGAAAGAAATATCAGAGCAGAATTACTAAAATTTGTGAGACATTTGCAAAAGGTGTAACATACACATACTGAGAATACCAAAAGGAAAAGGAAAACGTAGAATACCAAACAAGGTAAATGTTTAAAAATCTACACTGAGGTATATTCAAACTGCATAAAATCAAGGACAAAGAGAAAAATTTGAATGGATCCAGGGTGGAGGAGTGGGGGAATCTATTTATCAAAGAGTAAAGAAAAGAATTAGCTTAGATTTCTTTTCAAAAACCATGCATGCAAGAACATAGTAGAGTGAAATATTTAAGGTGTGGAAAGGAAGAAACACACCAACCTAGAATTTTGTATCCAGTGAAATTATCCTTCAAAAGTGAAGGAGAAATACTTTCTCAGGCAGACAAAAATTGAGACATTTTGTCACCAATACAGATGCCTTGTAAGTAATGTTTTAAAAACTTTTTTTAGAAAGAATATAGATCAGAAACTCAGATCTATATGAAAAAAGGAAAATCATTATTAAATGAATAAATGAAAGCAAATTAGGATCTTTTATTTTTCTTATTATTAATTGATTTAATAGTGAAAATAATAACAGGAACAACTTATTCACTAATTATAGCTTATGGACAGGTGAAATGAACAACAGCAATATTATAAGAAATTGGAGGGTGGAATTAGGAATACTCTGTTATAAGTTATTTGCATGCACTACATGAGAAGTGGTATAGTATTATCTGACAGACGATTTGGATTAGTTGTAAATGTATACTGCAAAGCTCAATGACAACCACTTTAAAAAAGTTAAAAAAGAAGTATGAAAGATATACTGAGAGGAAAGAAAATAGAACCTTACAAAATGCTCAATTAAAACCAGAGAAGAACAAAAGAGTAGAAGACAAAAAAGAAAAACAGAACATGATGAACAAATAGAAACCATTAACAAATATGATAGATATTAATCCAGATATATAAACAATCGCTTAAAACATCATTATTCTAAATATACCAACTAAAGTGCAGAAATTATCTTTTGAAACATGAAAATAATGAGACTACACTACATGTGGTCCACAAGAAATGCATTTTTTTAACATCTTTATTGGGGTATAATTGCTTTCCAATGGTGTGTTAGTTTCTGCTTTATAACAAAGTGAATCAGTTATACATATACATATGTTCCCATATCTCTTCCCTCTTGCGTCTCCCTCCCTTGCACACTCCCTATCCCACCCCTCCAGGCGGTCACAAAGCACCGAGCCGATAGCCCTGTGCCATGCGGCTGCTTCCCACTAGCTATCTACCTTACGTTTGTTAGTGTGTATATGTCCATGACTCTCTCTCGCCCTGTCACAGCTCACCCTTCCCCTGCCCCATATCCTCAAGTCCGTTCTCCAGTAGGTCTCTGTCTTTATTCCTGTCTTACCCCTAGGTTCTTCATGACATTTTTTTTCTTAAATTCCATATATATGTATTAGCATACAGTATTTGTCTTTTACTTTCTGACTTACTTCACTCTGTATGACAGACTCTAGGTCTATCCACCTCATTACAAATAGCTCAATTTCATTTCTTTTTATGGCTGAGTAATATTCCATTGTATATATGTGCCACATCTTCTTTATCCATTCATCCAATGATGGGCACTTAGGTTGTTTCCATCTCTGGGCTATTGTAAATAGTGCCGCAATGAACATTTTGGTACATGACTCTTTTTGAATTTTGGTTTTCTCAGGGTATATGCCCAGTAGTGGGATTGCTGGGTCATATGGTAGTTCTATTTGTAGTTTTTTAAGGAACCTCCATACTGTTCTCCATAGTGGCTGAACCAATTCACATTCCCACCAGCAGTGCAAGAGTGTTCCCTTTTCTCCACATCCTCTCCAGCATTTATTGTTTCTAGATTTTTTGATGATGGCCATTCTGACTGGTGTGAGATGATATCTCATTGTAGTTTTGAGTTGCATTTCTCTAATGATTAATGATGTTGAGCATTCTTTCATGTGTTTGTTGGCAGTCTGTATATCTTCTTTGGAGAAATGTCTATTTAGGTCTTCTGCCCATTTTTGGATTGGGTTGTTTGTTTTTTTGTTACTGAGCTGAATGAGCTGCTTGTAAATTTTGGAGATTAATCCTTTGTCAGTTGCTTCATTGGCAAATATTTTCTCCCATTCTGAGGGTTGTCTTTTGGTCTTGTTTATGGTTTCCTTTGCTGTGCAAAAGCTTTGAAGTTTCATTAGGTCCCATTTGTTTACTTTTTTTTAATTTCCATTACTCTAGGAGTTGAGTCTGAAAGGATCTTGCTGTGATCTATGTCATAGAGTGTTCTGCCTATGTTTTCCTCTAAGAGTTTGATAGCTTCTGGACTTACATTTAGGTTTTTAATCCATTTTGAGCTTATTTTTGTGTATGGTGTTAGGGAGTGATCTAATCTAATACTTTTACATGTACCTGTCCAGTTTTCCCAGCACCACTTATTGAAGAGGCTGTCCTTTCTCCACTGTACATTCCTGCATCCTTTATCAAAGATAAGGTGTTTATATGTGCGTGGGTTTATCTCTGGGCTTTCTATCCTGTTCCATTGATCTATCTTTCTGTTTTTGTGCCAGTACCATACTGTCTTGATTACTGTAGCTTTGTAGTATAGTCTGAAATCAGGGAGTCTGATTCCTCCAGCTCCTTTTTTCCTTCTCAAGATTGCTTTGGCTATTCGGGGTCTTTTGTGTTTCCATACAAATTGCGAAATTTTTTGTTCTAGTTCTGTGAAAAATACCAGTGGTAGTTTGATACGGATTGCATTGAATCTGTAGATTGCTTTGGGTAGTAGAGTCATTTTCACAATATTGATTCTTCCAATGCAGAACATGGTATATCTCTCTATCTATTTGTATCATCTTTAATTTCTTTCATTAGTGTCTTATAATAAGAAATGCATTTTAAAATAAAGATAGAGATTAAAATTAAAGAGATGGAAAAACATAATATGCTAACACTAATCAAAATAAAGCTAGAGTAGCTGTATTAATTTCAGACAAAGTCAAGTTCAGAGCAAGGAAAATTAAAAGGTAAAGAGGGGCATTACACACTGATAAGGGGTCAATTCTCCAAGAAGACATAACAATGCTTAATGTGTATGTGCCTAACAACAAAGTGACAAAATAGGTGATGCAAATAATAATAGAAATGCAGGGAAAAATAGCTTAATCCACTATTATAGTTGAAGACTTCCACACCCCTCTGTTACTAATTGACAAATTCTGCTGACAGAAAATTGGTAAGGGCATTGTTGAACAGAAAAGTACCATCAGTCAACTGGATATGTCACATATATTGAATATTTTACCGAACAGCAACAGAATACACATTCTTCTCATGTCACACAGAACATTGAGCAAGACATTTTGGGTTATAAAACATCCCATAACAATTTTTAAAAGAATAGCATTCATGCAAAATATGCTCTCAGACTACAATGAAATTAAGTTAGAAATCAATGACATAATGATAGCTGGCAAACCACAAAATGCTAGAGTGAACTCCCTCTCTTCATTGTGTGTGTGTGTGTGTATACACGTACATACACATATAAAAGATTAAACTATATATATATTAGATTATATATATTTATATATATATATATATATATATATATATATATATATATATATATATATATATATATAAACCTCATGGTAACCACAAAGCAAAAATTTATATTGGATACTGATGACAAATTGAAATTATAATGGAGTAATCATAGTTCAGGAATACAACAATTGAGTCAAGTGGTCATTAAGGTATGTCTCTGCACCACTGAGACCTACAATTTTTCTCTGAATCATATTAAACCCAAGAACACCACCAGTCTTATTTAGAACACCCACCAGCTCCAAACTTATAATCTCAAGGTCCCTCTTTTAAATATGCAACCATTTCAGACTCCAACAAATTCTTGCACCCTTACTTCTTGCCCACTCCAATTATAATTCTTGAGAAATAATTTATGTAACTAACTGTGGCTTTGCAGTTTTTGCCTTTGTTAGCTTCCTCCATTTTGTCATCTGGTGGAACACAAGCCAAGTGCTCCTTGAAACTGTGTCTCCTGGGCTGTAGTCCTAATAAACCTCCAATAAATGTCTCTTTACTTCAATCATGTCTCTGTTTCTGAAATTTTGGTTGACATAACTGGCATAGTGGGCAGGATCCAGAGTGACCCTTTCCGAAATCCCATACTTCTTCAGACTTAGTGTACAGTACCTACACGGATCCATTTTGTTCAATTCGGTCACATGGGGACTGGAAGGTGAGTGCTCCTGGATGTGAACCTCCCATTTGGTCAAGGTTCAGATCTTTATTTGGGCATTTCTTTCATGTTTTTTCCACCTCGAGACTCAGGTTCAAGGTCTTTTCTATCTCAAGATTCAGGTTCAAATTTTTTTACAACTTTAGATTCAGGTTTCAGGTTTTTCTGTCTCTGCCACTTGGTGAGAAATTTGGGTTTCAGGTTTTCTTTTTACTTTTGGTGAATACTCAGAATAATGGGAAGTTCTTATAGCAGAGATTCAAAGAAAGGTGTACCCCCCCCCAGGAACCCCTGCTGGTTTTATGTTTAACACCTATGTACCTTCATTCTATAGCTACCTATAAAAATGAGTTCATTTAGCTTGGGGTGATTTAAAGTTATATAGGCCAAAATGGGGAAATTGTAAACTTCCCAAATGAGTTTATCATCATGCATGAGTAGAGAAAAGTATCAGAACCAGACAAATAATGGGAAGTATAGTGTAACTGGTACCTAGAGGCTTCTAAACATAACACTGAGAAAATTGTCTCCCTCCAAGCTGTAAATGAAAAGTTGACTTACACTGTCTCTAAACTTGAAAAATCAGCTGAACATTGTCACCCTTCTCCTGTCTCCTCCCCCAATTCTGCATCTTTTCCTCCATCCCTTTACCTGCTTCTTTCCCAAGCCCCCTTTTTTTGTCCAAATGACTCCTTCCATGCTCCTCCTCCACCAATTGACATCCCTGAGCCTGAAGTGCCTCTTTACCACCCTGTTGTAGCAGCCCCTTTAAAAACTAAGTCCACTTGACAAGGGGAAAAATACTGTTCCATTTCAGCAATTCCCTGTGCCTTCCTACAAATAATCAGAAAATAAATCACCTGGAAACCAATATTCAAGGGCTAATAGAAACAACTGTCTTTCTCTTGCAAATCTCTACAACACCAGAAGTACAACTCTAAAAACAAATCAAGGACTACCTATTTTACCAGTCCCAAGGTCTCATCTATTCCTCTCAAAGTGATTGTAAGTATTATAAAAGACCAGGATATTAGAGCAAAATTGTTCTGTACTGAAGAAAAAGTTAATAAAAATTACCCCATGACATGATAATAGACAAATGTACTCAAAAACTCCTAGGAGAAAATTTATATTTTCTTTCTCTGTTCCTTAAAGTTATAAATCTTTTTATGTCTTTGAAAAGTAAACACAGTCTCCATTGTCTGACACTGCAGCCTTGGCTGAATCAGTAGAACCTGAAACTTAAAAAAACAAACTAACAATAAAAACAGCCTTTTGAACACAAACTGCTAAAAGGACCCTCTTGCCTCCTCAGAATTCCTTGTCAAGGGCAAAGAAAGATTTTTTAAATCTTCTCTACAAATAATAAATACTTTAGTCTCCTGAGAGAATAATCTAATTTATTCAAACCATCATTTATAAACTAACGAGTTTTGTACTGTATCTGATTCATGACTAATTTTTTTAAATGAAAACTATGAGATCTCTGGCTGTCTATATATCTATATGTGTATGTTATAAATATGGTATCTTCCTACCTGAAGATAATGCTGACAAAATTAATTTGTAAAAGAGTTCTATTTAATTGACTTAAGCAAACAGACACTTATGTAAAAACTTTCAAAAACTAACCCAAATATTTTTCAAGTTCATACAGTCTAGGTTAGTTTAAAAGCTAATTTTAAGCTTGTTGGTTTAATTAATACAGGTATGTCTTCAGAGTTAGCATTAAAAATAATGGAGATAAACAACTCTTGTTCTACCTGGGTTTACTAGCCAAATGGGCTAATGTTGCCTCTGTTGCTAAGTTTACTTTTTTAAAAAAAATCTTAAAATAATTATTAACTACTTTAATGTCTTATGAAAATTTAATGAGTAAGTATGATTGTTAAGAACAAGTGAATTAAAAAGATGTAAATGAGGTAAGGATTTTAGGTAAACATTTTAACAATAACTTTTATTATATGTCTACTTAAATAGTTCCCTAAATCTCTTTGGTAGTTTGCACCCTTAGAGTTGTGCTAAGTTAAATTATGATGAGAATTAATTGAATGCCTAGATCATTTCCAAACAAGGTAAAATACTGAAATATTAATTGCTAAACTAGTCTAAGTTTACCTACTTTTGACCTCTTATTACAGAGACTAAGAATGTTTGGGTATACTAGTAAATATATTTTGTGCTTTATTGAAAGATTGTACTATGAAGTGTACATGTTTCTAAAATATATTTATGTTGGCTAAGACAGAAAATATTAATTCTTTTGTATTTTCATTTAAAAATTAAAATTTCAAAGGATTAAGATTCTAATTAATATATTTGGTCAAAGGTACCAGGTATAATAGTAGAAATATGATATATATTAGGGTAAGAAAAGGTATATGCTATAGAGATGATTTTTGTTAAGAAAAAAGAAAGTGATTTTATCCTAAAGATGGTTATTTTTTAAAATTGAAGTATAGTTGATTTACAAGGTTGTGTTACTTCCTGATGTACAGAAGAGTGATTCAGTTATATATATATAGTTATATTTTTATATGTAGGTATATATTCATATATATATGCACATGTATTCAATATATTGTTTCTCAGATACTTTTGTAGTCTTTTCCATTATGGTTTATTACATGATATTGAATATAGTTCCCTGTGCTATACAGTAGGACCTTGTTTATCTTATATATAATAGTTTGTATCTCCTAATCCCAAACTCCTAATATATAGCTCCCCCTCCACTTGCCCCTTTGGTAACCATAAGTTTGTTTTCTATGTATGTAAGTCTACTTCTGTTTTGTAAATAAGTTTTTTGTATCTTTCCTTTTTAGATTTCACATGTGAGTGATATCATATGAAATTTGTCTTTAACTTACTTCATTTTGTATGATATTCTCTAGATCCATCCATGTTGCTGCAAATGGCATTATTTCATTCTTTGTTATGGCTAATATTCCATCCTATACATATATACCACATCTTCTTTATCCACTCATCTGTCTATGGACATTTAGGTTGCTTCTATGTTGTGGCTACTATAAATAGAGCTGCTATGTACATTGGGGTGCATGTAAAATTTGGAATTAGAGTTTTTTCCACATATATGCCCAGGAGTGGGATTGCTGGATCATATGGCAGCTTAGGTTTGTTTTGTTTTGTTTTGTTTTAATTTTTGAATTTTATTTTATTGATTTTTTTCATACAGCAGGTTCTTATTAGTCATCCATTTTATACACATCAGTGCATACATGTCAATCCCAATTGCCGAATTCAGCACACCACCACACCCAACACCCCACCGCTTGCCCACTTGGTATCCATACATTTGTTCTCTACATCTGTGTCTCAATTTCTGCCCTGCAAACTGGTACATCTGTACCATTTTTCTACATTCCACGTATATGTGTTAATATATGATATTTCCTTTTCTCTTTCTAACTTACTTCACTCTGTATGAAAGTCTCTAGATCCATCCATGTCTCAACAAATGACCCAATTTTGTTCCTTTTAATGGCTGACTAATATTCCATTGTACATATGTACCACAACTTCTTTATCCATTCGTCTGTCGATGGACATTTAGGTTGCTTCCATGACCTGGTTATTGTAAATAGTGCTGCAATGAACATTGGGGTGCATCTGTGTTTTTGAATAATGGTTTTCTCTGGGTATATGCCCAGTAGTGGGATTGTTGGATCATATGTTAATTCTATTTTTAGTTTTATAAGGAACCTCCATACTGTTCTCCATAGTGGCTGTATCAATTTACATTCCCACCAAGAGTGCAAGAGGGTTCCCTTTTCTCCAAACTCTCTCCAGCATTTGTTGTTTTTAGATTTTTCTGATGATGCCCATTCTAACTGGTGTGAGGTGTTACCTCATTGTAGTTTTGATTTGCATTTCTCTAATAATTAGTGATGTTGAGCAGCTTTTCATGTGCTTTTGGCCATCTGTCTGTCTTCTTTGGAGAAATATCTATTTAGGGCTTCTGCCCATTTTTGAATTGGGTTGTTTGTTTTTTTACTATTGAGCTGCATGAGCTGTTTATAAATTTTGGAGATTAATCCTTTGTACGTTGATTCATTTGTAAATATTTTCTCCCATTCTGAGGGTTGTCTTTACGTCTTGTTTATGGTTTCCTTTGCTGTGCAAAAGCTTTCAAGTTTCATTAGGTCGCATTTGTTTTTATTTCCATTACTCTAGGAGGTGGATCAAAAAAGATCTTGCTGTGATTTATGTCAAAGAGTGTTCCTCCTCTGTTTTCCTCTAAGTTTTACAGTGTCCAGTCTTACATTTAGGTCCCTAATCCATTTTGAGTTTATTTTTGTGTAAGGTGTTAGGGGATGTTCTAATTTCATTCTTTTACATGTAACTGTCCAGTTTTCCCAGCAGCACTTACTGAAGAGACTGTCTTTCCTCCATTGTAAATCCTTGCCTCCTTTGTCATAGATTAGTTGACCATAGGTGCATGGGTTTATCTCTGGGCTTTCTATCTTGTTCCATTGATCTATTTACTGTTTTTGTTCCAGTACCATATTGTCTTGATTAGTGTAGCCTTATAGTATAGTCTGAAGTCAGGGAGTCTGATTCCTCCAGCTCCGTTTTTTTTTCCCTAAAGACTGCTTTGGCTATTCGGGATCTTTTGTGTCTCCATACAAATTTTAAGGTTTTTTGTTCTAGTTCCATAAAAAATACCATTAGTAATTTGATAGGAATTGCATTGAAACTATAGATTGTTTTGGGTAGTAGAGTCATTTTCACAATATTGATTCTTCCAATCCAAGAACATGGTATACCTCTCCATCTGCTGGTATCATCTTTAATTTCTTTCATCAGTGTCTTATAGTTTTCTGCATACAGGTCTTTTGTCTCCCTAGGTAGGTTTATTCCTAGCTATTGTATTCTTTTTGTTGTAATGGTAAATGGGAGTGTTTCCTTAATTTAACTTTCAGATTTTTCATCATTAGTGTATAGGAATGCAAGAGCTTTCTGTGCACTAATTTTGTATCCTGCTAAGTTACCAAATTCATTGATTAGCTCTAGTAGTTTTCTGGTGACATCTTTAGGATACTCTATGTGTAGTATCATGTCAACTGCAAACAGTGACAGTTTTACTTCTTTTTTTCCAATTTGTATTCCTTTTATTTCTTTTTCTTCTCTGATTGCTGTGGCTAGGACTTCCAAAACTATGTTGAATAATAGTGGTGAGAGTGGGCAACCTTCTCTTGTTCCTGATCTTAGAAGAAAGGCTTTCAATTTTTCACCATTGAGGATGATGTTTGCTGTAGATTTGTCCTATATGGCCTTTATTATGTTGAGATAGGTTCCCTCTATGCCCACTTTCTGGAGAGTTTGTTTCATAAATGGGTGTTGAATTTTGTCAAAAGCTTTTTCTGCATCTATTGAGATGATCATATGGTTTTTATTCTTCAATTTGTTAATATGGTGTATCACATTGATTGATTTGTGTATATTGAAGAATCCTTGCATCCCTGGTGTAAATCCCACTTGATCATGGTATATGATCCGTTTAATGTGTTGTTGGATTCTCTTTGGTTGTATTTTGTTGGGGATTTTTGCATCTATATTCATCAGTGATATTGGTCTGTAATTTTCTTTTTTTGTAGTATCTTTTTCTGGTTTTGGTATCAGGGTGATGGTGGCCTCATAGAATGAGTTTGGAAGTGTTCCTTCCTCTGATATTTTTTGGAAGAGTTTGAGAAGGATGGGTGTTAGCTCTTCTCTAAATATTTGATAGAATTCACCTGTGAAGCCATTTGATCCTGGACTTTTGTTTGTTGGAAGATTTTTAATCACAGTTTCATTTTCATTACTTGTGATTGGTCTGTTCATATTTTCTCTTTCTTCCTGGTTCAGTCTTGGAAGGTTATACCTTTCTAAGAATTTGTCCATTTCTTCCAGGTTATTCATTTTTTTGGCATAGAGTTGCTTGTAGTAGTGTCTTAGGATGCTTTGTATGTCTGTGGTGCCTGTTGTAACTTTTCATTTTTCATTTCTAATTTTATTGATTTGAGTTCTCTCCCTCTTTTTCTTGATGAGTCTGGCTAATGGTTTATCTATTTTGTTTATCTTCCCAAACAACCAGCTTTTAGTTTTCTTGATTTTTGCTATTGTTTTCTTTGTTTCTATTTCATTTGTTTCTGCTCTGATCTTTATGATTTCTTTCCTTCTGCTAACTTTGGGTTTTGTTTGTTCTTCTTTCTCTAATTTCTTTAGGTGTAAGGTTAGAATGTTTGAGGTTTTTTTTTTTGTTTCTTGAGGTAGGCTTGTATACCTATAAACTTCCTTCATAGAACTGCTTTCCTGCATCCCATAGTTTTTGCCCCATGTGTTTTCCTTGTCATTTGTCTCTGGGTATTTTTTGATTTCCTCTTTGATTTCTTCATTTATCTTTTGGTTGTTTAGTAACATATTGCTTAGCCTCCATGTGTTTGTGTTTTTTACATATTTTTCCCTGTAATTCATTTCTAATCTCATACTGTTGTGGTTAGAAAAGATACTTGATATGATTTCAATTTTCTTATATTTACTGAGGCTTGCTTTGTGACCCAAGATGTGATCTATCCCTGAGAATGTTCCATGCCCCCTTGAGAAGAAAGTGTAATCTGCTATTTTTGGATGGAATGTCCTATAAATATCAAGTAAATCTATCTAGTCTATTGTGTCATTTAAAGCTTCTGTTTCCTTATTTATTTTCATTTTGGATGATCTGTCCATTGCTGTAAGTGAGTTGTTATAGTCCCCCACTTTTATTGTGGTACTGTCGATTTCCTCTTTTATAGCTGTTAGTAGTTGCCTTATGTATTGATGAGCTCCTATGTTGGGTGCATATATATTTATCATTTTTATATCTTCTTCTTGGATTGATCCCCTGATCATTATGTATTGTACTTCCTTGTCTCTTGTAACATTCTTTATTTTAAAGTCTATTTTATCTCTTATGAGTATTGCTACTCCAGCTTTCTTTTGATTTCCATTTTCATGGAATATGTTTTTCCATCCCCTTACTTTCAGTCTGAATGTGTCTCTAGGTCTGAGGTGGGTCTCTTGTAGACAGCATATATATGGGTCTTGTTTTTGTATCCATTCAGCAAACCTCTGTCTTTTGTTTGGAACATTTAGTCCATTCACGTTTAAGGTAATTATTGATATGTATGTTCCTATTACCATTTTCTTATTTTGGGGGGTTTGTTTTTGTCGATCTCTTTCTTCTCTTGTGTTTCCCACTTAGAAAAGTTCCTTTAGCATTTGTGGTAGAGCTGTTTTGGTGGTGCTGAATTCTCTTAGGCTTTGCTTGTCTGTAAAGCTTTTGTTTTCTCCTTGAATCTGAAGGAGATCATTGCCGGGTACTGTAATCTTGGTTGTAGGTTCTTCCCTTTCATCACTTTAAGTATATCATGCCACTCCCTTCTGGCTTGTAGATTTTCTGCTGAGAAATCAGCTGTTAACCATGGGAGTTCCCTTGTATGTTATTTTTCATTTTTCCCTTGCTGCTTTCAATAATTTTTCTTTGTCTTTAATTTTGGCCCATTTGATTACTATGTGCCTCGGTGTGTTTCTCCTTGGGTTTATCCTGTATGGGACTCTCTGCACTTCCTGGACTTGGGTGGCTATTTCCTTTCCCATGTTAGGGAATTTTTCGACTATAATCTCTTCAAATATTCTCTCAGGTCCTTTCTCTCTCTCTTCTTCTGGGACCCCTATAATGCAAATGTTGTTGTGTTTAATGTTGTCCCAGAGGTCTCTTTTGCTGTCTTCATTTATTTTCATCCTTTTTTCTTTATTCTGTTCCGCAGCAGTAAATTCCACCATTCTGTCTTCCAGGTCACTTATCCGTTCTTCTGCCTCAGTTATTCTGCAATTGATTCTTCTGGTGTAGTTTTCATTTCAGTTATTGTATTGTTCATCTCTGTTTGTTTGTTCTTTAATTCTTCTAGTTCTTTGTTAAACATTTCTTGCATCTTTTCGATCTTTGCCTCCATTCTTTTTCCGAGGTCCTTGATCATCTTCACCATCATTATTCTGAATTCTTTTTCTGGAAGGTTGCCTATCTCCACTTCATTTATTTGTTTTCTTGGGGTTTTATCTTGTTCCTTCAACTGGTACGTAACCCTCTGCCTTTTCATCTTGTCTATCTTTCTGTGAGTGTGGTGTTTGTTCCACAGGCTGCAGGATTGTAGTTCTTCTTGCTTCTGCTCTCTGCCTTCTGGTGGATCTGGCTATCTTGGCAACTTAGTTTTTTAAGGAACCACAATACTGTTATTCACAATGGCTGTACTAATTTACATTCCCGCCAACAGTACAGGGAGGTTCCTTTTTCTTCACACTCTCTCCAGCATTTATTATTTGTAGACACTTTGACAATGGCCATTCTGACTGGTTTGAGGGGATACCTCATTGTAGTTTTGATTTGCATTTCTCTAATAATTAGGGATGTTGAGCATATTTTCATGTGCTTGTTGGCCACCTGTATGTCTTCTTTGGTGAAAGTTCTATTTAGGTCTTCTGCCCATTTTTCAATTGGGTTGTTTGTTTTTAGATATTGAGCTGTATGAGCTGTTTGTATATTTTGGAAATTAATCCTTTGTCAGTCACATGATTTGCAAATATTTTCTCCCCTTCTGAGGGTTGTCTTTTCATTTTGTTGATACTTTTCCTTTTCTGTGCAAAAGCTTTTAAGTTTCATTAGGTCCCATTTGTTTATTTTTGCTTTTATTTATTTTGCCTTGGGAGACTGACCAAAGAAAATATTATTACGATTTATGTTAGAGAATGTTTTGCCTATGTTCTCTTCTGGGACTTTTATGGTTTCTGGTCTTACATTTAAGTCTTTAATCCATTTTGCAGTTATTTTTTATATGGTGTGAGGGAATGTTCTAATCTTATTGTTTTACATGTGGCCATCCAATTTTCTCAGGACCACTTGTTGAAGAGATTTTTTTTTACTCCATTATATATTCTTTCCTCTTTTGTCAAAGATTAATTGACCATAGGTGTGTGGGTTTATTTCTGGGCTCTCTATTCTGTTCTATTTGTTCATATATCTGTTTTTGTGCCAATATCACTCTGGTTTGATCACTGTAGCTTTGTAGTATTGTCTGAAGTCTGGGAGGGTTATGCTTCCAGCTTTGTTTTTGTTGTTTTTTCCCCTCAGGGTTGCTTTCACAATTCTGAGTCTTTTGTGGTTCCTTGTGAATTTTAGGATAATTTGTTCTAGCTCTGTGGAAAATATCATGGGTATTTTGATAAGGATTGCATTAAATCTGTAGATTGCTTTGTGGAGTATGGCCATTTTAGCAATATTAATTCTTCCAATCCAAGAACATGTGATATCTTTCTATTTCTTAGAATCTTCTTCAATTTACTTTATCAATGTTTTATTGTTCTTAGCATATAATTATCTCACTTCCTTGGTTTATTTCTGGTATTTTTGATGAGATTTTAAAATGGATTTTTTTACTTTCCCTTCCTTATATTTCATTGTTAGTATAAAGAGATGAAGCAGATTTCTGTATGCTAATATTTTATCTTGCTACCTTGCTGAATTTGTTTACCAGTTCTAGTAGTTTTTGTCTGAAGTCTTTAGGGTTTTCTATATATATAGTATCATGTCATCTGCATATTATGACAATTTTATCACTTTCCTTCCAATTTGGATATCATTTATTTCTTTTCCTTGCTGATTGCTGTGGCTAAGACTTCTAATACTATGTGGAATAGAAGTAGTGAGAGTGGGCATCCTTGTCTTGTTCCAGATTTTAGCAGTAATGCTTTCAAGCTGTTCATTTTTAAATGGGACAAAAACAAGGGATAAACTAAAATGGGCACAGAAAGTTTTAAAAGGTTTGTGAAAAAGGAATCTTCAGAAAGGAATTTTATGTGTGGTCAGGACTAGATAACATTGACATTAATTTAATTAATTGTGTTTTAATATGAAAAAATAAACTGGTGCAAAATTACAGTTTGGTTTGATCTCTGTTAAAAGGACAAAATATTTTTTTTCTTTTGGTCTGCTGTCAGTAATAAGAGATTATGAAAAGTTTTTCTCTATCTTTACATAATCTGCAAAAAAAAATTTTATGTCTTGTCAAAAGAATCACTTATGTTCTATACTGTCTTTATCAGGTCTTTGATGATTTAAGTGACGTAGTCCTTTCAATATTAAAACAGCTAAGTTTTGCTTAAAACTATCTAACCGTCTATATTTGAAGGTTTTAATTGTTATTTGGTTAAATGAGTAATTAAGCATTATTTCACAGTGACCTCTTTGACTAAGTGTTTTAAAAACTTTTTGATACTTTTGACAAATTTCCCTAAAATCAAATTCTAAATGAAGATTATTGACTTAGAACTGACTTTGAGATTTGTTCTTTCTACTTACAAAAAGGGATATAACACTAATTATGCACACTTGATATGTTAAACTACATGGAAACCATTATCAGATAAGAAGTAAGATTAAGTCTTCTTTACACTATTTCTGTATAGTTATGTATTTTAAATGTTCCAGAAATTGTATGAAATTCCAGGAATCTTATACATTCTGACATAAAATGTTGCCTGCCATCAAAATTCAGGCTCACACTAAAGGAACTGAACCCAAGTATCAGGGAAATGTCCTGACTTTCATGCAAAGGCAGCAACAAGGAAAGAATCTGTAAAGATTATATATGGTAGGGAGTTCCCTGGTGACACAGTGGTTAAGAATACACCTGCCAGTGCAGGGGACATGGGTTTGATCCCTGGTCTAGGAAGATTCCACATGCTGTGGAGCAACTAAGCCTGTGAGTCACAACTACTGAGCCTGCACTCTAGAGATTGTGAGCCACAACTACTGAGACCACATGCCACAATTAGTGAAGCCTGTGCACCTAGAGCCCGTGCTCTGCAACAAGAAAAGCCACTGCAGTGAGAAGCCCATGACCACAACGAAGAGTATCCCCTGCTCTCCACAACTAGAGAAAGCTCCTGTGCAGCAGCAAAGACCCAACGCAGCCAAAAATAAACAAACAAACAAACAAATAAAGAAAAATTATGTATGGCACATGGGGATGAAGTCCATTCTGCTTCTGCAAAATAAATAAACCCTCATTGCCTGATTTTGCCATCCTCATATCCTTGTAACATGGCAACATTCTGCTTCTAAATCAGAAAAATTAGGATGGGTAAACAATAGCTGTACATTTAACAAATAGTTGGGGCTATGGGAAACTGAAGACAGCCACTTTGCTCCTCCAGGCTACCTGACAATCCCATTTTAAACTTTTATTTTGCATTCCTTCACCCACCATAGTGCAGCTAAGATGATTCAAGTTGTAAATAGTCATTGGCAGGGAGATTTCTATAAAATTGTGAAAATATTCTAGAAACAATGTCTAACCTGTCAGGTCCATGAGCTTGGGGGAAATATTTTTGTTCCCAAAGGCCTCAGACATCTTCCCTCTAGACCCTTTGAACATCTGCAACTTTATTACATTCAACTGAAACTTTGTATGGTTTACAAAAATGTTTTTGTTATTGAATGGAAATTTTCTAGGTGCGTTAAAGCCTTCCCTTACTGTGAGACTGATGCCAACACAATGGCAAAGAAACTGTTAGAAAATGTGTTTTCCACTTGGGGTATACCTTCCACAATCTCCAATGACCAAGGCACCCACTTAACTGGGCAAATCATATGAGATTTTTGTGGTTTTCTTTTTTTTTTTGCGGTACGCGGGCCTCTCACTGTTGTGGCCTCTCCCGTTGCAGAGCACAGGCTCCAGACATGCAGGCTCAGTGGCCATTGCTCACGGGGCTAGCCGCTCCACGGCATGTGGGATCTTCCCGGACCGGGACACGAACCCGTGTCCCCTGCATCAGCAGGCAGACTCTCAATCACTGCGCTATCAGGGAAGTCCCAAATCATATGAGTTTTAACAAAAACTTTGCAAATTTCTTGAAATTATCCCTGTCACTATCACCCTCAATCATCTGGCAAGATCTACAGAACTAATGGAAAAACTGGACTCAAGTACAACAAGAATTAATTTCATAGGATCAAGTGAACTGAAAAATATAATTTTTATGTCATTTTTGTCTAAAATATTACCCGTTTTTAACCCTTTGTTCCCCAGATACAAGAAAATTTTTAAAAATACTTACAATTTGGTAAATTATACCTTTGCAAGAAAATTTAAGTTTATATTTTTCTCCCTGCTTGAACCTTCCAGAATTCAGAAACTCTCCGTGAGTATTCTTATTTTCTTATAATATAGTTGTTTGCATAAATTCAATACGAATCTGCCCTCTTAATAATTAGCATTGTTGAGCATCTTTTCATGTGCATTTGGGCCATCCTTATGCCTTCTTTGGAGAAATGTCTAACTATAAATCTTCTGCTCATTTTTGATTGGGTTGTTTGTTTTCTTTATATTGAGCTGTATGAGCAAATTGTATATTTTGGAGATTAATCACTTGTCAGTTGCAACATTGGCTAATATTGCCTCCCATTCTGTAGGTTGTCTTTTTGTTTTGTTTATCATTTCCTTTGCTGTGCAAGAGCTTTTAAGTTTAATTAGGTCCCATTTGTTTTTGTTTCCATTACTTTAGGAGATAGATCCAGAAAGATATTGCTGGTTTTATGTCAGAGAGTGTTCTGCCTATGTTTTCCTCTAGGAGTTTTATAGTATCCGGTCTTACATTTAAGTCTTTAATCCATTTTGAGTTTATGTTTGTATATGGTGTTAGGGAGTGTTCTAATTTCATTCTTTTACATGTAGCTGTCCAGTTTTCCCAGCACCACTTATTGAAGAGGCTGTCTTTTCTCCATTATATATTCTTGTCTCCTTTGTCATAGATTAATTGACTATAGTTGTGTAGGTTTATTTCTGGGCTTTCTATCCTGTGGTATTGATATATATTTCTGTTTTTGTGCCAGTACCTACTGTTTTGATTACTCTGTAGTCTGAAATCAGGGAGCCTGATTCCCCTAGCTCCATTTTTCTTTCTCAAGATTGTTTTTGCTATTCAGGGTCTTTTGTGTTTCCATACAAATTAAAAAAAAGATTTGTTCTAGTTCTGGGAAAAATGCCATTGGTAATTTGATAAGAATTGCATTGAATTTGTAGATTGTCTTGAGTAATATAGTCATTTTGACAATATTGATTCTGCCAACCCAATAACATGGTATATCTTTCCATCTGTTTCATCTTTAATTTCTTTCATCAGTGTCTTATAGTTTTCACGGTAAAGATATTTTACCTCCTTAGGTAGGTTTATTCCTAGGTATTTTATTCTTTTTGATGCAGTGGTAACTGGGATTGCTTTCTTAACTTTTCTTTCTGACCTTTTGTTGTTAGTGTATAGAAATGCAACAGATTTCTGTGTATTAATTTTTTATCCTGCAAATTTACCAGATTCATTGATGAGATCTAGTAGTTTTCTGGTAGCATCTTTAGGATTTTCTCTGTATAGTATCATGTCATCTGCAAACAGTGGCAGTTTTATTTCTTCTTTTCCAGTTGGGATTCATTTTATTTCTTTTTTTTCTCTGATTGCTGTAACTAGGACTTCCAAAACTATGTTGAATAAAAGTGGTGAGAGTGGGAATACTTGTCTTGTTCCTGATCTTAGAGGAAATGTTTTCAGCTTTCACCATTGAGTATGATGTTAATTGTGAGTTTGTCATATATGGCCTTTATCATGTTGAAGTTGGTTCCCTCTATGCCCACATTCTGGAGAGTTTTTATCATAAGTGAATGTTGAATTTTATCAAAAGCTTTTTCTGCATCTATTGCGATGATTATATGGTTTTTATTCTTCAATTTGTTAGTGTGGTGTATCACACTGATTGATTTGCAGATATTGAAAAATCCTTGCCTCCCTGGGATAAATCACACTTGATCATGGTGTATGATCTATTTTTAATTAATTAATTAATTTTTATCTATTTATTTTTGGCTACTTTGCGTCTTAGTTGTAGCATGCAGGATCTTCATTGAGACATGCAGGATCTTTCCTTGTGGCATGTGGGCTCTTCGTTGTAGGCTCTAGTTGTGGTGTTCTGGCTTCTTTCTAGTTGTGTCATGTGGGTTTTTCTCTCTAGTTGTGGTGCATGGGTTCCAGAGTGTGTGGGCTCTGTAGCTTTTGACACGTAGGCTCTAGTTGAGGTGTGCAAGGTCAATAGTTGTGACATACAGGCTTAGTTTACCCGAGGCATGTGGGATCTTATTTCCCTGACCAGGGATCAAACCCATGTCCCATGCATTTTAAGGAGGATTCTTTACCACTGGACCACGAGCGAAGTCCCTGCATCCTTTAGTGTATTGTTGAATTTGGTTTGCCAGTATTTTGTTGAGGGTTTTTGCGTCTATGTTCATCAGTGATATTAACCTGTCATTTTCTTTTTTTGTGGTATCTTTGTCTGTTTTTGGTATCAGGGTGTTGGTGACCTTATAGAATGAGTTTGGAAGTATTCTTTCCTCTGCAAGTTTTTTGAATAATTTCAGAAAGATATGTGTTAACTCTTCTCTAAATGTTTGACAGAATTTGCCTGTGAAGCCATCTGTCTGTGGACTTTCATTTGTAAACTACAATGAGGTATCACCTCACACTGGTCAGAATGGCCATCATCAAAAATCTACATATAATAAATGCTGGAGAGTGTGGAGAAAAATGAACCCTCCTTCACTGTTGGTAGCAATAGTTTATAATTTGCTCCAATCATTAACCTTTGTTTTTCTTTTGTTTCCATAGAAGTGTCTCTTGTTAAATACCTGATTGCTTGAACTATAGGCCTAGCTTTGGGAGCCCACCTGCATCACCACCTCCTTAAATAAAATATAACTGTTTAACTAACTGACCTGTTCTCAGAAGTAAAAAACTGGTTCAAAGAAAAGGAAAACTGTACTAACCTGTTTTCTCACAATTACAGTCACTAGCTCATCTTTTAATATGTGAAATTTCCAGAGATGTTTTGGAGGAAGGAACTGTTGGGGGCCAGGGTAGCTTGCACCAAAATATGGCATATTGATTATTTTAAATTAAAGTTAATTAAGTAGCAACCAGCTCAAGGTAACACTCTGACCCTACTTTCTGTCTCCCCAAAAGCAGGAAATAAATCTATGTGAAAGGTGCATCTGAAAGTAGAAGGACATTCTTATTGCTAGAGATTAGGAAATTCAGATCAAGAAGCTTATATAAACAAACTTTGTTACTTCTTTAATTTACTACCCTAAATCCAAACTCTATTCAGATTTTTCACTAGTTGTGTACCCAAAACCGAAGTATCTTGGTCTTGTCAATTTCTAACAAATTTATTTTTTTCTTTGTCTATAACCACACAACAAGGAGGAACCTGTGCTCTCCTTGGAGGAAAGTGCTGTTTTTATATATATAAATCATAAAAGATGGTCCAACAATTAGAAATATTAAAGGCTAATATTACTATTTAAAAAAATCTGAGAAACCCCTTGGAACTGGACAGACCTATAGTTGGTTGCCTTCTTGAGTAAGGTCCCTTTTAAAATCAAGACTGAAATTTGTATTCCTAATTGTAATCTTAGCCCTATCTATTTGGTTGTTATTCAAACTAATTGTATGTTTTATTTCAAAAATGTTTAAACATCAGATCTATAAGGATAATGGTGAAGCAGAGAATGGGGCAAGCCTTCACCTCATAACCTGCCTTGCATCCCCTGAGAGATCAACTAACTCTGAACTTAATTGAGATTTGACTTGCCTGAGATCTTACCCCTAAAGCCCCTTGTTACTCAAATGTGGCCCAAGCCTGAAACACTAAAACTCTTTCCTCTCACTCCTTTTGCCCCAAATGCAGACTTCCTGGGACAGATCCGTGAGACAAAAAGAAAAATCTAATTGATACAGACTTCCTGGGAGAAATCCATCCCAGCTCCATGGGACAAAGGATCTAATCAATACAGAAGGTTGAAAGGCCTCTTTTTGTTGACATACTTCTGTCTAGTTATCAATGTTAGGAGAAAACTAAGTCATAATGAACAAGCACAGAGGTATGCTAATTGGGAAACATTTTATGGGCTATATATTTTATCAGTTATACAAAACAGCCACACAAACATTATATGTGTGCTTTTAGCAGTAGACTTGAAACAAGCAGTGATATATGTCATGAGTAGTTATGCACTTTGACACTTTACTAAAGAATTTGTTTTCCCTCCTGAACACTAGGCAAACGTATACCTAGAAATAAAAGAATAATTTTCAATTTTGATAGGGTAGTTAAATTGAATTAGTAGGATGAGTCTTATAGGCCTGGTCCGAATTCTTGGGTCAGCCACCTACTATTGCTGTTGTCTTCTTCTCATCTTGGTGTGGGTGTCATTTGAGATCACAAGTCCTTCCTATAGACCAGTCCAGTGTATAGGCTTTCTTAAAGTCAGAAATATGAATTCAAGAGCCAATTCCCTGCAGTTTTACAGTGTGTGAGATACTTAAGAATACTGATAAGGGTCCTTTCATCTAGGTTAAAATGAGAGACCTTTATATTATGTCTTTTACAGTGTGCATAATCCCCTAGTTGCTGGTCATGGGGCATCTGATCTTCATCCAAAGATTATTGTGATCAGCTTCAGAAACAAGTTTAGAATATCTTTTTAATAATTTAACTTTACAGGGCTTCCCTGGTGGCGCAGTGTTTGAGAATCCACCTGACAATGCAGGGGACACGGGTTCGTGCCCCAGTCCAGGAAGATCCCACATGCCGCAGAGCAGCTGGGACTGTGAGCCATGGCCACTGAGCCTGCGTGTCCGGAGCCTGTGCTCTGCAATGGGAGAGGCCACAACAGTGAGAGGCCCGTGTACTGCAAAAAAAAAAAAAATTAAACTTTACAAAAATGTAACATAGCAACAAGGAGCCATGTTGGATGCAGGAAATAAATACATTACCTCAATATTCACAAAGGTATATACAAAACCTCAATATCCATAAAGGTATATTATTGAAACATATTTTTTCTCTCTAAATTATCCTCATTTCTACTAAATCTAGCCAAATAAGACTGATTTGCTTGCAAAATAAGTCTGGTTTCAATTAACTTGTCCTGATTATTTACATAAGTGCAATTGATCATATAAGCTCTTTTAAATTGGCTGTGTTGGAAGTTTTCATAAGGAATCTCAAACTTTTAAAAATCTTCTCAAGGCCAGGAAAGTTACCTCAAGGATTTGCCATCGGATTTTGCCTGCAACATCTACAGATTTGGGCAAACTCCTCTCTTCTTTAGGTCCCCCAAATATCTTGAGATTCCTGCACTTGCCAGAAAGTTGCCTCTCTTATTCACCTGGAAATACTTCTGGAAACCCTGTAAGCAAGGTACCAAGTTGTTTTTCCAAGGGGCTTTATGACTCCATAAAGTCCACCTTAGTTCTTTGAAGCTTTCTGGTCATATTTGATTTTACATATATTCCAAATATGACATTTCAGTCAAAACCATGGTAATATAAAAAATATTTCCAACTGTGTGCTGTTTAGGAGAACAGATTCTTACTGAATTCATGCAAATAACTATATTGCCATAAAAATAAGAATGCTCTCTAAGAGTTTCCAAATTCTGGAAAGATTGGGTAGAGAGGAAGGATAAATATGTATTTTATGTAAAATGTATAACTTATCAAATTGCTATATGTCATATTTTGCTTAAGAAATAAAGATTTCCTTATATCTGGAAAACACAGATTAAAAGCCAATATTATTTTAGACAAAGCCCATAAAAATTATAACCACATGTATCAGTTCACTCAGTCCTGTGTAACAACTAATTCTTGATCTTCTGTTAAGTGTTTATGAAGCCATCATTTTTTAAATTATAATTCTTTAATTCCTTACCCAGTTCAGTGGTGTGATCTGAAAGTTTTCAGAAACCTGTACTTGTCAAAAAGTCTTTTTTGTGAATTTTCTTGAAGATGAAACAGTTTTGCAAAAACATCAGAGTAAAACAATAACTGTCAACAAATGACTAAATACTTAAAAAGGCATCATTAAAGATCTGATTACAATGCAATTGACAAAGAAACTTGGTTATTTTTGTGACATATAATAATTTAAGATAATAACTAGAATTATGACTGATAGCATACCAGGACATTTTTAAATTTTAGCAACTCCATATAATTTCCCTAATTTTTATATTAATAACATTTACCCATACAAAGTAACCTAAGAAGGGTTATCACCATTCATTTTGCAATGCTTCCCATGTAATTTAATATACTAAATAAGCTTTATTTTAATTTCTCTCTTTGAGATGTATCAGGGGCCCTCTGAAATGTCCTAAAGTTAGCTAGAGTTCAAAACAATTTCATTTATAATTTGATTTCAGGGTCAAAAATATCAAAAATATTTTAAAATGCTTACTTGGTCAAATAAGATCATATGTGACTGTGAAAGTATACTTATTCAGTTAACCAAAGTGACAATAAATGATTTCTAAGGCAAGTATGGAAAGTTACAACAGATTACTTAAAATGTAAAGAAACTTAGAATCTGTTATCTAAAGCAGCTCAGTACTCCAGGAAAACTTTATTCTCTTAACAGAGAGATGAAACCAAACTCCAGTCTTGTACCAACTTACTTTAAATAAAAAATTCATTTACTTTGTTAAATTCAATCTAATCTTAGCCAGTCTTGACCATGCACAAAACTATTTTCTCAGGGTTCCTTTTCCTTCTATAACTTCTGTATCCATATTAGTCTGTCCCTTATTTTCTTTCCCATCCAGAAACTACCAGCTTTAGGACAAAATTATTTTATTTTCCCTTAACAAAAATCTATCCATTCTTCATAACTTCTCTTACCACAACATATATCCTACTGTTTTTTAATCAAAAAAGAATTTGACTTCTTTTTTCTTATTATCAGTCTGCAAAAATTTCAAAGTTATTGAATTACCAAAGAAGTAATTTTAATAGTTAAAGTAAATAATGTAAAGCATCATTTCAGTTCTGCTTTAAAATTCAAGAAAAAAAGGAAATAAAATTGTAAATCAACATGCTTTCAGAATTCAAGGGATATGGCATCCTACTTTCTTTACACACTGAAAAGTTTCCCTTATAAGTTCTAGCAAATTTAATTACATATATGTTAAAATTTTGACCCATAAAACCCTAATCTCTAGCAAAAACCAAGAAGCAAGAAATTATCATACCAGCATTTTTTGATTGGCAAACTTATAAACATATTCTATAACTTCTATAAATATATATTTTCTCATAGCAGAATTTATTTTCTCAATGTGGGACATGTGTCCAATAAACCCAAATATCTTTAGTTACTTCTCATAAGAAGACAAAATTAAGTAAACTTAGATTTGTCTAGTAATCAATGTTCCAGTTTTATCTTATTTAAAAATCATCTAGACTTTTTACAAATTTTCATTATTTAACTTAATTAGGAAAACCCTAATGTTCCAAGTTACCAGAAATCTTGAAAAACTATTTTAGATAGACATACCTAAAACATAATTATTCCTAAAGAGTTAATCTAAAAACTTTTATCTCATGTACCTCTATTTCATTAATTATGAAAATATTATCATACAAAGTTAATTTTTTGTTGTTGACAAATATTGCAACATAAATAATATCTTATTTGATTTATAGTAAACTTAGGTACAATAAAAATATTATATTCAAAGTTAGTGACTCCAAAACATGTCTGTATTAATTAAATCAACAAACTTTAATATAAAATATTAATTTAATATTAAATATTTCCCACATTAGTTTCTTTTGTATTTTTGAGGATTTATATAAGCTCTTAATTTTCTTTAAGCCAATTAAATAGAGCTCATTCATAAATTGATTTTGGTATAATCCTCTGGAGGTAAAGATATATCATATTTATAATGTACACACAGATGTAAAGACAGAACCAGATACCTCATAGTTTTATTTTAAAATATAGTCATGAATCAGATATTAAAATATAAACTCATTATTTTGTAAATAGAAGTTGTAATAAGTTAAGGTTACTCAAGTTTTAAAAGGCCCCTCTTTTCCTTTTTTTTTTTTTTTTCAATTTTAGGTTCTGCTAATGGAACCAAGGCTGTAGTCTCAGGCAATGTTTATTGTGTTTGCATTTCAAGGACATGATAAAAGTTCCTGAGAGCCCATGTAGAACATTTACATCTTAAAGGCATAGGAAGGAAAAAGCAAGGTCCTAGAAGGACTTGTTTCCTTAGAATTCTGAAAAGATGTATTATTAAGCTGGCAAATCCAGTTTTGGAATGTCAAATGAGCCCCATCTTGAGCATCTTTTTCCGGAGTCTAAAGAATATTGTGTCCATGTGGTGTTACAAGTAAAATATCTTTTTTTTTTCTCATAGTTGCAAAACAAAATACTTCTCAATTCAGTAAAAAACATCTTAATGGGCTACAAGATGGGACAGAACTGTGCATCTCATTTTTGTTATTCACAGATGGTGTTGTCAATTATCTAGCAAACAAGAAAATAAATACTAAGTGGTCTCTCTGGGTCTCAGTTCCATAGTCCAAAAGGGAAAGTCCCAACAAATGGAGTCAAATGGCAGAGAATAATACCCTGGTGTTGTCATATGTGAGTTCTGCTATTTACCAGAGATGTCTCAAACAGCCAATACCTTGTTTTCTTTAACAGAAACTCGAAAGAATTGTAAGCAAATGACGCCTGATTTGAGGCAGGTGCTCAGGGATGCCCCTGAGACAAAGGTGCTCAGTACAGAATCTGAGAGCCTCCAAGCCTCCACCAGCCAGATGCTGATGTGCCATGGGCAAGATGCTTACCCGGGAGAGTGATGCCTTTCATGGTCATCAAAATTTTTAACAAACTGAACTCGGGTTCACTTGTCTGGCATACAGCAAAGCCAATCTACTGACACTGGGTTGAGGTGAAGGAAAGTACAGCATTTATTTGCAAGGTACCAAGCAAGCAGAATGACCAGATAATGCTCAAAAGATCTGAACTCTGCATTGGCTTACATGTAGAGGTTTTTAAAGGCAACATTAGGTGTGAGGGTCACAGGTGCATGATCAGTTTGTGGACATCCTTCTGATTGGTTGGTGGTGAGGTAACAGGGTGATATTTTGGGAATTTGGGGAATCTCAATCATCAATTTTCTGGCTCCAACCAGTCTGTGGTCTATGTGTTTGTTATCAGCATGCAGTCAATTTCTTCCACCAAGTGGAGGGTCATAGTTTCTACAAAATTACTCAAGGATATGCATCAGGATAGCTTAACTGCTTTCCCTAGTTTCTGCCTTTTTTCACTTCTGTAATTGTTAACTAATCAAATTTGCTATTTGGAATTCAGAGAAGGCCTAGGAGGCTAAAGTTAAGCAGGCGACTCAGGGAGACTTGCATCTGGGAAGGCCCCACAGGGTCTGGCTCAGTTTCACCTAGCACATGGTAAGTATTCAATGAATATTTATTGACTAAATAAAATAATTGTATTTGGACCTCCCATAATCGGACCATGGTTTATTTCTCCAGTCTCATCCCCTACTTCCCCATCCTCTTGCACTCTAGGCTCTAAGCCTATCAAACAATGTCATTGCCCTTGAATGCACCACATTCTTTCATACTGCAGTAATGTTTTGTGTACTCTTGCCCCTTTCTCAACTGGTAGACTTCCTTTCGATCCCAGGAGGCTCTGCACACTCATCAACTTTTCTGGAGGAGCCCATACCAACACACTTTCTCTTAAATACTCTTATTGTAGCACAGACTATATCATATTAAAGTTACTTACCTTTGGAATCCTCCAGTAGCTAGGAGATCCTCATGGGTCAGGATTAGATGAAAGTCCTATTTATGTTCCCAGTGCCTGGAACATACCCACTATGTAATAAGGGCTCAAGAAATGCTTGCAAAATAGATGGATGAAATTAAAAAATGAATCAATCAGCTAAGGAGAGATGAGAGTCAGAGTGGAAGCAAGTGACTACAGTTTTAAAAAGATAAGGAGCAGGTTGGTGTAGTGAAAGGAGCTTTTTTGGAGGCAGGTATACTTGGCTTAGAATCCTAGCTTCACTATTAATATTTGTGTGACCTTGGTCAAATCATTGCACAGCTTGTGCCTCAGCTTCTTCTATATTAGTAACATGGGTCTAATAATTACTTCTAGATATGTTGTGAGTAACAGGGGAAACAACACCCACAAAATGCCTAGTATAGAAACAGATACATGGAATATAATCAAAATGAGTTTTCTTTCTCTTCCTACTATTGTCTACTTGTCACCCTGCTTTGTTCCCAAATACTTTCTTCTTTACTCATCTCCACCAACTCCCTCTTTATCCTGTCCTCTGCTAATTCCCAAGAGGTCTTAGTCCCCAACCACCTAGCTGCTGGGAGACTGAATCTTCTCCACAGGACAGACTTCTGACTCGGGATAGCTGTTCCACCCCCTGCGGAAGTGCTGTTATTGTGGGTCATCAGACTGACTCTGGGCCATTTTCTTGTTAGTACTTGACCACTCTGGAACCGATGGCTGTTGCTTTATAATTGCTTTTCCTAGATTTGTTTTAATACTCCGTAGAGCAATTGTGCTCTCTAATGCACCACTGCCCCCAACCTCCATTTTGGCAGTGGAGAATGTCATCTCTTCTCCTTGAAGGGGTGGAGAATATGTTGCTGCATGGTACAGCCCTGTCTGCCTTTTCTCCTGAGACTTCCTGTTCTAGGCCCCTGGGAACCAAGCAATGGAAATAGCCGAGAGGTTAGAGCCTTGCACGTTCCTGTCAGCCTGCCTTCCTCTAAGCCTTGTTTGTGTATGTTTATTTTGGGGTCAAGAATACATTGGTAGTGGAGAAGGTGTGAGGGAAAAGCCAAGATATTTTTTCTGGGGAAAGGAATTGGTACCTTTTCTTTACCTCTTTTATAAGTATCTCTCTAACCTCAATATTCTGGAGTCCTGTAGGTAACTATATAGGCAAATCCAGTCTCAGAGCTGAAAAAGACCTTCGCAATTTCCTTAGACTATCCCATCATTTTTAAGGCAGAAAAATCAAAGTCTAGAGAAGTGGAAATAATTTACCCAAGGTTGCTCAGTGAGTTATCTCTTTTGTGAGTCTTTAGACTTTCCTTAGAGAATCAAGTGGCTCAGATGAGTAGCAGTTCCATTCTCTGGGGCCTCTAAATTTGTCATGAACTAAAAATTTTACTCAGGGTAACCCAGAGAAAAAAGGGAATCCTAAAATAAGAAGATTTTTCTGCTCCCAGGCAAAGTATATTGAGCATGTCATGAGTACCTCACTAATGTTTTCAAAATTCTTGTTGCCATGCTGGGTTCCATTTCAAGTACAAGCATTAACCAATGATCATGGAGAGTTGGAGAAATTATGAAGGATAAGAAACAGAAAAATGCTTCATTTTTCCAAAATGAAATGAGCAGATACTGAAAACCAGGGACCAAACAGCTTAATTTTTACATTAGGCAAAATTCTGGGACAGACTATGCAAATAACGATGTGTGGAAACTTAGAAAAGGAAGTGGTAATCAGGACAACCATAATAGGCTTGCCTGGAATGCAAACATGTCAGGTGAGTCAACTGCATTGCTTTTATGCAATGAAACTAGCCTTATGAATTGGGAAAAAGGAGATAAATGATTATCTGGCCAAAGGTAGAAACTTACCATGTCTTTTCTGATTGCTTCTTGGTCTACATAGATAAATAAAGATTGACTGACAGGGCAGTTTGGTGAATTTGTAATAAGCTAAATGATTATACCCAATATATGGTTACTGCTATGGTTACTGCTAACATTGTGGCTACTGATGTTATATTATTAACATTAATAGCATAAAGGCCCATAGAAGTAAATAAAAATTTTAAATGTTTACTATTTATTATAAAGGATATAGATGAACTGACAGATGAAATATTTTGGTTTCTATAAATGAATAAGACATATATTTGTGGCCAACTTACTTTTAACAATGATGCCAAGACCATGCTATGAGGGAAATAATAATCTCTTCAACAAATTTCATTAGAACAATTAGATAGTCACATGAGAAATAATTAATTTGGACTCCTATCTCAGACCTTATACATATATTAACTCAAAATGGATCAAAGTCCTAAATGTAAGAGCTTAAACAATAAAACACTTTTAAGAAAATATAGATACACATTTTTATGACCTTGAGTTTGGTAGTGGCTTTTTAGATATGATGCCAAAAACATAAGCAATAAAAGAAAAATGGAGTTCATCAAAATTTAAAACTTTGCACTTCAAAAGATACTAACAGTAAAGTGAAAAAGACAATAAACATAATTTTTTTACACATCATATACCTGTTAAGTGTCTAGTATCCAAAAACGTATAAAGAACTGAATATATTACAACTCAAAGTAAAAGACAAATAACACAATTTTTAAATGTACAAGAATGCCAATAGACACTTATCCAAAGATATATAAATGTCTAATAGTCACATGAAGATATGCTCAACATCGTTAGTCAATTTGAATTAGGAAAATGCAAATTAAAACCACAATGAGATGCCACTTCATACCTTTTATAATGACTATAATAAAAATTAGCAACAACTGTTGATGAGGATGTGGAGGAACATTTATATATCACTGATGGAGATGTAAAATGGTGCACCCACTATGGAAAAGAGCCTGGCAGTTTCACAAAAAGTTAAAAATAAAGTTACCATTTGACTCTACAGTTTCACTCCTAGGTATATACCCAAGAGAAATGAAAACTTATGTCCATACCAAAACTTGTACACAAATGTTCATAGCAACATTATTCATAGGTAGACAAAAAGGTCAAGATAGCACAAATGTCTATCAACTCATGAACAGGAAAACAAAATGTGTTATATCCACACAATGAAATATAATTCATTCATAGAAAGCAATAAAGTGAAGGTGAGAGGGAAGATGGCAGAGTAGAAAAGAATAGGGATCTGTCTCTGTACACTAGACAAGAATTGTATTTTCAGAAACTGCTAGAGTATCTATTTTGGAACTATGGATTCTATTCAAACAACTGAAGTTTCCAGGGGAAATCAGACTGGTAAATTATGATTAATTTCAGTCAATTTCACATTAGGGAGACTCCCCCATAATGAGCAGCAATGCCTGCATTCTGGAAAAGGCTTGTGAGAGCCAGAGTTGACAATAAGGACATTATCCTCCAAATATTGGGGGGTCTATGTTCTGATCACTGATTATTGCTTCTGATCACAGAGGTTCAGGTAAAGAGTCAGGCTGTCACTGTTTCATCCCCAACATCCATTGTTTCCTCTCCTTCAAGTTGAAATGGCTTCCAGGAGATTTATAAGAACAGCTCCTGTATTTTTTTTCTTCTTTTTTCCCTTTTTCTCATTTTGGGAGACAAGAATTTAAGGATTAGTTAATTCAAAAGTAACTGCATATATCAGATAATTTAGAAAGCTACCACATATGACCAGAGAAAGACACAGGCTCAGAAAAGACCTGAGAAGACCTTACACTTTCACCTCAGGCTGATACCTGGCACAGAGACACCCTACAACAATTGCCAAAATAGCAAACTTTAACCAAGTGGTGAAATCTGATTTTCAGATTTAGCACACCAAGGTTCAGATTTTGTTTTCAACAACAACAACAAAAACCCACAAAGGCATATAAAGAAACATGAAAGTATAGCCAATTTAAATGAATAAAATAAATCAATAGAAACCTCCTGTAAGGAAGTTCAGATGATAGAATTTCTAAATAAAGACTTTAAAACAATTGTCTTAAAGATGCTCAGAGAGCTAAAGGAAGACATGGACAAAAACAGGAAAACAGTGCATTAACAAAGTGAGAATATCAATAAAGAGAAAATACAGAGAGAAACTGAAAAGAAATGTTGGACCTGAACAATACAATAACTAAGATGAAAAATCAATTATAGGTTTCAAAGCAGGTTTAATCAGGCAGAAGAATCAAACCTGAAGACAGGACAATTGAAATTATCAAGTTTGATAAAGAGAGAAAGAAGATGGAAGAAAAGTGGACAGAGACTGAGACACCCATGGGATACCATCAAGCAGACCAACATATGCATTGTGGTAGCTCCAGAAAGAGAAAGGGAAGTGGTTAAAAAGAATATTTAAAGAAATAATGGCTAAAAACTTCTCAAATTTGATGAAATACATGAATCTATAAACTCAAGACTCTTAACAACCTCCAAGTAGAATAAAGAGATACCCACACTGAGATACATTATAATCAAACTGTCAAAAGCCAAGACAAAATGAGAATCTTGGAAGCAAAAAGGGAGAAGCAACTCATCACATTTAAAGGATCCTAAGTAACTTTATCAACTGATGTCTCATCAAGAATCTTGGAGGCCTGAATGCAATGGGTTGATATGTTCAAAGTGCTGAAAGAAAAAAATAAAATCAACTGAGAATACTATATCCAGCAAAATCACCCTTCAAAAATGAGGGAGAGGGAGACTGTGGGTGGCAGAGGGGGGGGAGCTTCAGAGCCGCGGAAGAGAGCACAACAACAGGGGTGTGGAGGGCAAAGCGGGGAGATTCCTGCACAGAGGATGGGTGCCAACCGGCACTGACCAGCCCTAGAGGCTTGTCTGCTCACCCGCCAGGGAGGGCAGGACTGTGAGCTGAGGCTCGGGCTTTGATCAGAGTGCAGGGAGAGGACTGGGGTTGGCGGCGTGAACACAGCCTGAAGGGGTTAGTGCACCACGGCTAGCCAGGAGGGAGTCCAGGAAAAGGTCTGGAGCTGCCGAAGAGGCAAGAGACTATTTCTTCCCTCTTTGTTTCCTGGTGTGTGAGGAGAGGGGATTAAGAGCGCTGCTTAAAGGAGCTCCAGAGATGGGGGGGAGCCGTGGCTAAAAGCGCAGACCACAGAGACGGGCAGGAGACGCTAAGGCTGCTGCTGCTGCCACCAAGAAGCCTGTGTGTGAGCAGAAGTCACTATCCACACTTCCCTTGGGGGAGCCTGTGCAGCCCGCCACTGCCAGGTTCCTGGGATGCAGGGAGAACTTCCCTGGGAGAGTGCACGGTGAGTTTCAGGCTGGTGCAACATCACGCCAGGCTCTGCCGCTGCAGGCTCGCCCCGCATTCCATCCCCCTACCTCCCACCCAGACTGAGTGAGTCAGAGCCCCCGAATCAGTGGCTCCTTTAACCCCGTCCTGTATGAGCGAAAAACAGACGCCCTTCGGTGATCTACACGCAGAGGCGGGGCCAAATCTGGGAGCTGTGAGAACAAAGAAGAGAAAGGGAAATCTCCCCCAGCAGCCTCAGAAGCAGCGGATTAAATCTCCACAATCAACTTGAGGTACCCTGCAGCTGTGGAATACATGAATAGACAACGAATCATCCCAAATTGAAGAGGTGGACTTTGAGAGCAAGATTTAGGATTTTTTCACTTTTTCCTCTTTTTGTGAGTGTGTATGTGAATGCTTCTGTGTGAGATTTTGTTTGTATAGCTTTGCTTCCACCATTTGTCCTAGGGTTCCGTCCGTCCATTTTTTTAAAAAAAAATTTTTTTCTTAATAATTGTTTTTGATTTTAACAACATTATTTTATTTTATTTTATCTTCTTTCTTTCTTTCTTTCTTTCTTTCTTTCTTTCTTTCGTTCGTTCGTTTGTTCTTTCTTTCTTTACTTCCTTCCCCCCTTTAGACAACGAATCATCCCAAATTGAGGAGGTGGACTTTGAGAGTAAGATTTATGATTTTTTTCAACTTTTCCTCTTTTTCTGAGTGTGTATGTGTATGCTCCTATATGAGATTCTGTCTGTATAGTTTTCCTTCCACCATTTGTCCTAAGTTACTATCCGTCCATTTTTTAAAATTTTTTTTCTTATTTTTTAATTTAATAATTTTATTATATTTTACTTTATTGTATTTTACTTTATCTTCTTTCTTTCTTTCTTTTTTTCCTTCCTTCCCTCCTTCTTTCCTTCCTTCCACCATCCCTCCCTCCCTTCCTACCTTCTTTCTTTCTTTCTTTCCTTCTTTCTTTCTTTCTTCCTACTTCTACTAATGCTTTCTCTCCACATTTTCTACCTTTTATTCTGAGCCGTGGGGATGAAAGGCTCTTGGTACTGCAGCCAGGAGTCAGTGCTGTGCCTCTGAGGTGGGAGAGCCAACTGCAGGACATGGGAAAACAAGAGACCTCCTAGCACCACATAATATCAAATGGCAAAAAACTCCCAGAGATCTCCATCTCAATGCCAGTACACAGCTTCACTCAACGACCAGCAAGCTACAGTGCTGGACACCCTATGACAAACAACAAAATAAACAGGAACACAACCCCACCCATTAGCAGAGAGGCTGCCTAAAATCATAATAAGCCCACAGACACCCCAAAACACACCACCAGACGTGGACCTTCCCAGCAGAGAGACAAGATCCAGCCTCATCCACCCGAAAACAGGCAATAGTCTCCACCACCAGGAAGCCTACACAACACATTGAACCAACCTTAGCCACTGGAGACAGACACCAAAAAATACGGGAACTATGAACCTGCAGCCTGCAAAAAAGATACACCAAACAGAGTAAGATAAGCAAAATGAGAAGACAGAAAACCACACTACAGATGAAGGAGAAAGATAAAAACCCACCAGACCTAACAAATGAAGAGGAAATAGGTAGTCTACCTGAAAAAGAATTCAGAATAGTGATAGTAAAGATGATACAAAATCTTGGAAATAGAATAGACAAAATGCAAGAAACATTTAACAAGGACCTAGAAGAATTAAAGATGAAACAAACAACAATGAGCAACACAATAAATGAAATGAAAAATACCCTAGATGGGATCAGTAGCAGAATAACTGAGGCAAAAGAACAGATAAGTGACCTGGAAGATAAAATAGTGGAAATAACTACTGCAGAGCAGAATAAAGAAAAAAGAATGAAAAGAACTGAGGACAGTCTCAGAGACTGCTGGGAAAACATTAAATGCACCAATATTCAAATTATAGGGGTTCCAGAAGAAGAAGAGAAAAAGAAAGGGACTGAGAAAATATATGAAGAGATTATAGTTGGAAACTTCCCTAATATGGGAAAGGAAATAGTTAATCAAGTCCAGGAAGCACAGATATTCCCATACAGGATAAATCCAAGGAGAAATACACGAAGACACATATTAATCAAACTGTCAAAAGTTAAATACAAAGAAAAGCATATTAAAAGCAACAAGGGAAAAACAACAAATAACACACAAGGGAACCCCATAAGGTTAACAGCTGATCTTTCAGCAGAAACTCTGTAAGCCAGAAGGGAGTGGCAGGACATATTAAAAGTGATGAAGGAGAAAAACCTGCAACCAAGATTACTCTACCCAGCAAGGATCTCATTCAGATTTGATGGAGAAATTAAAACCTTTACAGACAAGCAAAAGTTGAGAGAGTTCAGCACAACAAAACCAGATTTACAACAAATGCAAAAGGAACTTCTCTAGGCAAGAAACACAAGCGAAGGAAAAGACCTACAATAACGAACCCAAGACAATTAAGAAAATGGGAAAAGGAACATACATATTGATAATTATCTTAAATGTAAATGGACTAAATGCTCCCACCAAAAGATACAGATTTGCTGAATGGATCCAAAACCAAGACCCATATATATGCTGTCTACCAGAGACCCACTTCAGACCTAGAGAGACATACAGACTGAAAGTAAGGGGATGGAAAAAGATATTCCATGCAAATGTGGAAACCAAAAGAAAGCTGGAGTAACAATTCTCATATCAGACAAAATAGACTTTAAAATAAAAACAATTAGAAGAGAGAAAGAAGCGCACTACATAATGATCAAGGGATCGATCCAAGAAGAAGATATAACAATTGTAAGTATTTATGGACCAAAAATAGGAGCACCTCAACACATTAGGCAAATACTAACAGCCATAAAAGGGGAAATCAACAGTAACACATTCATAGTAGGGGACATTAACACCCCACTTTCACCAATGGACAGATCATGCAAAATGAAAATAAATAAGGAAACACAAGCTTTAAATGATACATTAAACAAGATGGAGATAATTGATATTTATAGAACACTCCATCCAAAAAGAACAGAATACACATTTTTCTCAAGTGCTCATGGAACATTCTCTAGGATAGATCATATCTTGGGTCACAAATCAAGCCTTGGTAAATTTAAGAAAATTGAAATTGTATCAAGTATCTTTTCCAACAACAACGCCATGAGAGTAGATATCAATTACAGGAAAAGATCTGTAAAAAATACAAACACATGGAGGCTAAACAATACATTACTTAATAACGAAGTGATATCTGAAGAAATTAAAGGGGAAATAAAAAAATACCTAGAAACAAATGACAATGGAGACACGACGACCCAAAACCTATGGGATGCAGCAAAAGCAGTTCTAAGACGGAAGTTTATAGCAATAAAAGCCCACTTTAAGAAGCAGGAAACATCTCGAATAAACAACCTAACCTTGCACTTAAAGTAATTAGAGAAAGCAGAACAAAAAACCCCAAAGTTAGCAGAAGGAAAGAAATCATAAAAATCAGATCAGAAATAAATGAAAAAGAAATGAAGTGAATGACAGCAAAGATCAATAAAACTAAAAGCTGGTTCTTTGAGAAGATAAACAAAATTGATAAACCAGTAGCCAGACTCATCAAGAAAAAAGGGAGAGGACTCAAATCAATAGAATGAGAAATTAAAAAGGAGAAGTAACAACTGACATGGTAGAAATACAAAAGATCATGAGAGATTACTACAAGCAACTCTATGCCAATAAAATGGACAAACTGGAAGAAATGCACAAAAACCTAGAAATGTGCAACCTGCGAACTGAATCTGGAAGAAATAGAAAACATGAACAGACCAATCACAAGTGCTGAAATTGAAACTGTGATTAAAAATCTTCCAACAAACAAAAGCCCAGGAACAGATGGCTTCACAGGAGAATTCTATCAAATATTTAGAGAAGAGCTAACACCTATTCTTCTCAAACTCTTCCAAAATATAGCAGAGGGAGGAACACTCCCAAATTCATTCTACAAGGCCACCATCACCTTGATACCAAAACAGAAAAGGATGTCACAGAGAAAGAAAACTAGAGGCCAATATCACTGATGAATATAGATGCAAAAATCCTCAACAAAATATAAGCAAACAGAATCCAACAGCACATTAAAAGCATCATACACCATGATCAAGTGGGATTTACTTCAGGAATGCAAGGATTCTTCAATATATGCAAATCAATCAATGTGATAAACCATATTAACAGATTGAAGGAGAAAAACAATATGATCATCTCAATAGATGCAGAGAAAGCTTTCTACAAAATTCAACACCACTTTATGAAAAGAAACCTGCAGAAATTAGGCATAGGGGGAACTTTCCTCAACATAATAGAGGCCATATATGACAAACCCACAGCCAACATCATCATCAATGGTGAAAAACTGAAAGCATTTCCACTAAGATCAGGATCAACACAAGGTTGCCCACTCTCACCAATCTTATTCAACATAGTTTTGGAAGTTTTAGACACAGCAATCAGAGAAGAAAAGGAAATAAAAGGAATCCAAATCAGAAAAGAAGTAAAGCTGTCACTGTTTGCACATGACATGATACTATACATAGGGAATCCTAAAGATGCTACCAGAAAACTACTAGAGCTAATTAATGAATTTGTTAAAGTTGCAGGGTACAAAATTAATGCACATAAGTCTCCGGCATTCCTAAACACTAATGATGAAAAATCTGAAAGTGAAACCAAGAAAACACCCCCATTTACCATTTAAACAAAAAGAATAAAATATCTAGGAATAAACCTACCTAAGGAGACAAAAGACCTGTATGCAGAAAATTATAAGACACTGATGAAAGAAATTAAAGATGATACAAATAGATGGAGAGATATATCATGTTCTTGGATTGGAAGAATCAACACTATGAAAATGACTCTACTACCCAAAGCAATCTACAGATTCAATGCAATTCCTATCAAACTACCACTGACAATTTTCTCAGAACTAGAACAAAAAATTTCACAATGTGTATGGAAACACAAAAGACCCCGAATAGCCAAAGCAATCTGGAGAATGAAAAACTGAGCTGGAGGAATCAGGATCCCTGACTTCAGACTATAAAACAAAGCTAGAGTAATCAAGACAGTATGGTACTGGCACAAAAACAGAGAGATCGATCAATGGAACAGGATAGAAAGCCCAGAGATAAACCCACGCACGTATGGTCACCTTATCTTTGATAAAGGAGGCAAGAATGTACAGTGGAGAAAGGACAGCCTCTTCAATAAGTGGTGTTGGGAAAACAGGACAGGTACATGTAAAAGTATGAGATTCGACCACTCCCTATCACCATAAACTAAATTAAGCTCAAAATGGATTAAAGATTGAAATGTAAGTCCAGAAACTATCAAACTCTTAGAGGAAAACATCGGCAGAACACTCTATGACATAAATCACAGCAAGATCCTTTTTGACCCACCTCCTAGAGAAATGGAAATAAAAACAAAAGTAAACAAATGGGACCTAATGAAACTTCATAGCTTTTGCACAGCAGTGGAAACCATAAACAAGACCAAAAGACAACCCTCAGAATGGGAGAAAACATTTGGAAATGAAGCAACTGACAAAGGATTAATTTCCAAAATTAACAAGCAGCTCATGCAGCTCAATAACAAAAAACACAAACAACCCAATCCAAAAATAGGCAGAAGACCTAAATAGACATTTCTCCAAAGAAGATATACAGATTGCCAACAAACATATGAAAGAATGCTGAACATCATTAATCATTAGAGAAACGCAAATCAAAACTACAATGAGATATCATCTCACACCAGTCAGAATGGCCATCATCAAAAACTCGAGAAACAATAAATGCTGGAGAGGGTGTGGACAAAAGGAACCCTCTTGCACTGCTTGTAGGAATGTTAATTGGTTCAGCCACTATGGAGAACAGTATGGAGGTTCCTTAAAAAACTACAAAGAGAACTACCATATGACCCAACAATCCCACTACTGGGCATATACCCTGAGAAAACCATAATTCAAAAAGAATCATGTACCAAAATGTTCATTGCAACTCTATTTGCAATAGCCCAGAGGTGGAATCCACCTAAGAGCCCATCATCAGATGAATGGATAAAGAAGATGTGGCACATGTATACAATGGAATATTACTCAGCCATAAAAAGAAATGAAATTGGGCTATTTTTAGTGAGGTGGATAGACCTAGAGTCTGTCATACAGAGTGAAGTAAGTCAGAAAGAGAAAGACAAATACTGTATTCTATCACATATATATTGAATTTAAGAAAAAAATCTGTCATGAAGAACCTAGGTGTAAGACAGGAATAAAGATACAGACCTACTAGAGAATGGACTTGAGGATATGGGGAGGGGGAATGGTGAGCTCTGACAAAGCGATAGACAGGCATGGACATATATACACTACCAAACGTAATGTAGACAGCTAGTGGGAAGCAGCCGCATAGCACAGGGAGATCAGCTCAGTGCTTTGTGACTGGCTAGAGGGGTGGGATAGGGAGGGTGGGAGGAAGGGAGAAGCAAGAGGGAAGCAATGTGGGAACATATGTATATGCATAACTGATTCACTTTGTTATAAATCAGAAACTAACACACCATTGTAAAGCAATTATACCCCAATAAAGATGTTAAAAAGAATGAGGAAGAAATTAATACACTCTCAAATGAACAAAAGCTAAGAAGATTCATTAGCAAAAGATCTGTCCTGAAAGGAATGCAAACAGGGTTCATCAGACTGAAATGAAAAAGCACAACAGAATGGCTTGAAGCTGTATGAATAAATAAAGATCCCTGGAAAATGTAAGCGCATGGACAATTATAAATCATGTGTTATTGTGATTTTGTTGTAAACTCCACTTTTTAATTTTCTACATTATTTTAAAGGCAGATGCATAAAATAATTATTTAACTATGTTATTGTGTATGAAATGTACTAAGATGTAATCTTGATAGCACTAACAGAAAAATGTGGTTGGAGCTGTAGAAAAGCAGAGTTTCTGTATACCATTGAAGTTAAGTAGGTATATATTTAAATTAGATTTTTATTACTTTAGAATGTTAATATCATCCTCATGGTAGCCACAAAATATATCTACAGAAAATGCACAAAATAAAATGAAAAGAGTAACAGAATGGTTCAATATGAAAATTAAATGCAAAAGAAGGCATTAATGGAGGAAATGAGGGAGAAAAATTGTGCAAGATATATAGCAAACAAATAGAAAAATGGGAGAAAGAAGCCTTCTTGTTATTTTAAATATAAATGGATTAAACATTTTGTTCAAAAGGCAGAAATTGAGGGACTTCTCTGGTGGTCTGGTGGTTAAGACTCCATGCTTCCACTCCAAAGGGACTAGGTTTGAGGAACTAAGATCCTGCATGCCACACAGTGAGGCCAAAATAAATAAATAAGTAAAAAGGCAGACATTGGGGGGCTGAGGTAAGGTGGTGGAAGAGTAAGTCGCAGAGATGACCTTCCTCCCCACAGATACATCAGAAATACATCTACACATGGAACAACTCCTACAGAACACCTACTGAACGCTGGCAGAAGATCTTAGACCTCCCAAAAGGCAAAAAACTCCCCACGTACGTGGGTAGGGCAAAAGAAAAAAGAATAAACAGAGACAAAATGATAGGGACAGTACCTGCACCAGTGGGAGGGAGCCATGAAGGAGGAAAGGTTTCCACACACTAGAAACCGCTTCGTGGGTGGAGACTGTGGGTGGCGGAGGGGGAAACTATGGAACCGCCGAGGAGAGCACAGCCACCCGGGTGCGGAGAGCAAAGCGGAGAGATTCCTGCACAGAGGATCGGTGCTGACCGGCACTCACCAGCCCTAGAGGCTAGTCTTCTCACCGGCCGGGGAGGGCGGGGCTGGGAACTGAGGCTTGGGCTTCGGTTGGAGCGCAGGGAGAGGAGTGGTGTTGGCAGCAAACACAGCCTGCAGGGGGTTAGTGCACCACGGCTAGCTGGGAGGGAGTACAGGAAAAAGTCTGGACCTGCAGAAGAGGCAAGAGACTTTTTCTTCCCTCTTTGCTTCCTGGTGCGCAAAGAGAGGGGATTAAGAGCGCTGCTTAAAGGAGCTCCAGAGAGGGGTGCAAACCTCGACTAAAAGTGCAGACCCCAGAGATGGGCATGAGATGCTAAGGCTGCTGCTGCCACCAACAAGAAGCCTGTGTGTGAGCACAGGTCACTATCCACACCCCTCTTCCGGGGAGCCTGGGCAGCTCGCCACTGCCAGGGTCCCGGGATCCAGGGACAGCTTCCCTGGGAGAACGCACGGCACGCCTCTGGCTGGTGCAACATCACACCGATCTCTGCGGGCGAGGCTCGCCCCGCACTCCGTGCCCCTCCCTCCCCCAGGCCTGAGTGAGCCAGAGCCCCCAAAGTAGCTGTTCCTTTAACCCCATCCTTTCTGAGTGAAAAACAGATGCCCTCTGGTGATCTACACACAGAGGCGGGGCCACATCCAAAGCTGAGCTCCTGGGAGCTGTGAGAACAAAGAAGAAAAAGGGAAATCTCTCCCAGCAGCCTCAGAAGCAGCGGATTAAAGCTCCAGAGTCAACTTGATGTACCCTGCATCTGTGGGATACATGAATAGACAAAGAATCATCCCAAATTGAGGAGGTGGACTGTGAGAGAAAGCTTTATGATTTTTTTCCCCTTTTCCTCTTTTTGCGAGTGTGTATGTGTATGCTTCTGTGTGAGATTTTGTCTGTATAGCTTTGCTTCCACCATGTGTCCTCCATCCATTTCCTTTTTAAAAAATTTTTTTCCCTAATAATTATTTTTTATTTTAATAACTTTATTATATTTTATCTTACTTTATTTTACTTTATCTTCTTTCTTTCTTTTTTCCTTCCTTCCCTCCCTCCTTCCTTCCTTCCCTCCCTCCTTCCTTCCTTCCTCCCTCCCTCCCTCCTTTCTTTCTTTCCTTCTTTCTTTCTTTCTTCTTTCTTTCTTTCTTTCTTTCTTTCTTTCTTTCTTTCTTTCTTTCTTTCTTTCTTTCTTTCTTTCCTTCTTCTCTTTCTTTCTTTCTTTCTTTCTTTCTTTCTTTCTTTCTTTCTTTCTTTCTTTCTTTCTTTCTTTCTTTCTTTCTTTCTTTCTTTCTTTCTTTCTTTCTTTCTTTCTTTCTTTCTTCTTCTAATTCCTTCTTTCTACTTTTTCTCCCTTTTATTCTGAGCCATGCAGATGAAAGGCTATTGGTGCTGCAGAAAGGAGACAGTGCTGTGCCTCTGAGGTGGGAGAGCCAACTTCAGGATACTGGGCCACAAGAGACCTCCCAGGTTCACATAATATCAAACGTTGAAAATCACTCAGAGATCTCCATCTCAACACCAGCACCCAGCTTCATTCAACGACTAGCAAGCTACAGTGCTGGACACCCTATGCCAACACAACTAACAAGACAGGAACACAACCCCACCCATTAGCAGAGAGGCTGCCTAAAATCATAATAAGTCCACAGACACCACAAAGCACACCACCAGACGTGGACCTGCCCACCAGGTCCTGCTAATCAATGAATTTGGTAAAGTAGCAGGATACAAAATTAATGCACAGAAGTCTCTGGCATTCCTATACACTAATGATGAAAAATCTGAAAGTGAAATTAAGAAAACACACCCAATTACCATTACAATAAAAAGAATAAAATATCTAGGAATAAACCTACCTAAGACGACAAAAGACCTCTATGCAGAAAATTATAAGACACTGATGAAAGAAATTAAAGATGATACAAATAGATGGAGAGATATACCATGTTCTTGGATTGGAAGAATCAACATTGTGAAAATGAATCTACTACCCAAAGCCATCTACAGATTCAATGAAATCCCTATCAAACTACCACTCGCATTTTTCACAGAATTAGAACAAAAAAATTCACAATTTTTATGGAAACACAAAAGACCCCGAATAGCCAAAGCAATCATGAGAATGAAAGATGGAGCTGGAGGAATCAGGCTCCCTGACATGAGACTCTACTACAAAGCTACAGAAATCAACACAGTATGGTACTGGCACAAAAAGAGAAATATAGATCAATGGAACAGGATAGAAAGCCAAGACATAAACCCACGCACATATGGTCACCTTATCTTTGATAAAGGAGGCAGGAATGTACAGTGGAGAAAAGACATCCTCTTCAATAAGTTGTGCTGGGAAAACTGGACAGGTACATGTAAAAGTATGAGAATACAATACTCCCTAACACCATAAACAAAAATAAGCTCAAAATGGATTAAAGACCTAAATTTAAGGCCAGAAACTATCAAACTCTTAGAGGAAAACATAGGCAGAATATTCTATGACATAAATCACAGCAAGATCCTTTTAGACCCACATCCTAGAGGAATGGAAATAAAACCAAAATAAATCACAGCAAGATCCTTTTAGACCCACATCCTAGAGGAATGGAAATAAAACCAAAAATGAACATATGGGACCTAATGAAACTTCAAAGCTTTTGCACAGCAAAGGAAACCATAGACAAGACCAAAAGACAACCCTCAGAATGGGAGAAAATATTTACAAATGAAGCAACTGAAAAAGGATTAATCTCCAAAATTTACAAGCAGCTCATGCAGCTCAATACAAAAAAAAAAAAAAAAACAACCAAATCCAAAAATGGGCAGAAGACCTAAATAGACTTTTCTCCAAAGAAGATATACAGATTGCCAACAAACACATGAAAGCCTGCTCAGCATCATTAATCATTAGAGAAATGCAAATCAAAACTACAATGAGATGTCAACTCACACTGGGCAGAATGGCCATCATCAAAAAATCTAGAAACAATAAATGCTGGAGAGGGTGTGGAGAAAAGGGAACACTCTTGCACTGCTGGTGGGAATGTAAATTGATACAGCTACTGTGGAGAACAGTATGGAACATCCTCAGAAAACTTCAAGTACAATTACCATACAACCAAGCCGTCCCACTACTGGGCATATACCCTGAGAAAACCAAAATTCAAAAAGAGTCCTGTACCAAAATATTCATTGCAGCTCTATTTACAATAGCCAGGAGATGGAAACAACCTAAGTGTCCATAATTGGATGAATCGATAAAGAAGATGTGGCACATATATACTATGGAATATTACTCAGCCATATAAAGAAACAAAATTGAGTTATTTGTAGTGAGGTGGATGGATCTAGAGTCTGTCATACAGAGTGAAAGAAGTCAGAAAGAGAAAAACAAATACCGTATGCTAACACATATACATGGAATTTAAGAAAACAAAAAAGGTCATGAAGAACCTAGCGGTAAGATGGTAATAAAGAAAGAGACCTACTAGAGAATGGACTTGAGGATATGGGGAGGATGAAGGGTAAGCTGTGACAACGTGAGAGTGGAATGGACATATTTACACTACCAAACGTAAAATAGATAGCTAGTGGGAAGTAGCCGCATAGCACAGGGAGAACACCTCGGTGCTTTGTGACCACCTAGAGGGGTGGGAAAGGGAGGGAGGGAGGGAGGGAGATTCAAGAGGGAAGAGATATGGGAATATATGTATATGTATAATTGATTCACTTTGTTATAAAGCAGAAACTAACACACCATTGTAAAGCAATTATACTCCATTAAATATGTTAAAAATAAAAGATTGCTTTGGCTATTTGGGGTCTTCTGTGTTTCCTTCAAAATGTGAAATTTTTTCTTCTAGTTATATGAAAAACACCACTGGTAGTTTGATAGGGATTGCCTTGAATCTGTAGCCTGCTTGGGTAGTACAGTCATTTTCACAATGTTGATTCTTCCAGTCCAAGAACATGGTATAATTCTCCAGCTTTTTTTTTTTTTTTTTTTTTTTTTTTTTGCAGTATGTGGGCCTCTCACTGTTGTGGCCTCTCCTGTTGCGGACCACAAACTCAGGACGTGCATGTTCAGCGGCCACGGCTCACGGGCGCAGCATACACAGCATGTGGGATCTTCCCAGACCAGGGCACGAACCCGTGTCCCCTGCATCAGCAGGCAGACTCTCAACCACTGCACCACCAGGGAAGCCCTGTTTTGTTTTGTTTTTAACATATTTATTGGAGTAAAATTGCTTTACAATGTATGCCAGTCTCTGCCCTATAACAAAGCAAATCAGTCATACATGCAATACACACATGTTCCGATATCTCCACCCTCCTGCATTTCCCTCCCTCCCACCCTCCCCATCCCACCCCTCTAGGTGGTCACAAAGCACCGAGCTGATGTCCCTGTGCTATGCGGCTGCTCCCCACCAGCTATTCATTCTATGTTTGGTAGTGTATATATGTCCATGCCACTCTCTCACTTTGTCACAGCTTACGCCTCCCCCTCCTCATATCCACTCCGTAGTAGGTCTGCATCTTTATTCCCGTCTTACCCCTAGGTTCTTCATGATTTTTTTTCCTTAGATTCCAAATATATGTGTTAGCATACAGTATTTGTCATTCTCTTTCTGACTTACTTCAGTCGGTATGACAGACTCCAGGTCCATCCACCTCACTACAAATAACTCAATTTCGTTTCTTTTTATGGCTGAATAATATGCCATTGTATATATGTGCCACATCTTCTTTATCCATTTATCCGATTATGGAAACTTAGGTTGCTTCCATGTCCTGGCCTTTGTAAATAGAGCTGCAATGAACATTTTGTTACACGACTCTTTTTGAATTTTGGTTTTCTCAGGGTATATGCCCAGTAGTGGGATTGCTGGTTCATATGGTAGTTCTATTTGTAGTTTTTTAAGGAACCTCAATATGGTTCTCCATAGTGGCTGTACCAATTCACATTACAACCAGCAGTGCAAGAGTGTTCCCTTTTCTCCACACCCTCTTCAGCATTTATTGTTTCTAGATTTTTTGATGAAGGCCATTCTGACCTGTGTGAGATGATATCTCACCATAGTTTTGATTTGCATTTCTCTAATGATTAACGATGTTGAGCATTATTTCATGTGTTTCTTGGCAATCTGTAAATCTTCTTTGGAGAAATGTCTATTTAGGTCTTCTGCCCATTTTTGGATTGGGGTGTTTGTTTTACTGTTATTGAGCTGCATGAGCTGCTTGTAAATTTTGGAGATTAATCCTTTGTCAATTGCTTCATTTGCAAATATTTTCTCCCATTCTGAGGGTTGTCTTTTGGTCTTGTTTATGGTTTCCATTTTTGTGCAAAAGCTTTGAAGTTTCATTAGGTCCCATTCATTTATTTTTGCTTTTACTTCCATTTGTCTAGGAGGTGGGTCAAAAAGGATGTTGCTGTGCTTTATGTCATGGAGTGTTCTTCATATGTTTTCCCTTAAGAGTATGATAGTTTCTGGCCTTATATTTAGGTCTTTAATCCATTTTGAGCTTATTTTTGTATATGGTGTTAGGGAGTGTTCTAATCTCATACTTTTATATGTATCTTTCCATTTTCCCCAGCCCCACTTATTGAAGAGGCTGTCCTTTCTCCACTGTACATTCTTGCCTCCTTTATCAAAGATAAGGTGACCATATGTGATTGGCTTTATGTCTGGGCTTTCTATCCTGTTCCATTGATCTATATTTCTCTTTTTGTGCCAATACCCTGCTGCATTGATAATTGTAGCTTTGTAGTATAGTCTGAAGTCAGGTAGCCTGATTCCTCCAGCTCTGTTTTTCTTTCTCAAGATTGCTTTGGCTATTCAGGGTCTTTTGTGTTTCTGTAAAAATTGTGAAATTTTTTGTTTTACTTCTGTGAAAAATGCCAGTGGTAGTTTGATAGCGATTGCATTGAATCTGTAGGTTGCTTTGTGTAGTAGATTCATTTTCACAATGTTGATTATTCCAATCCAGAAGCATGGTATATCTTCCCATCTATTTGTATCATCTTTACTTTCTATCATCAGTGTCTTATAATTTTCTTCATACAGGTTTTTTGTATCCTTAGGTAGGTTTATTCCTAGATATTTTATTCTTTTTGTCGCAATGGTAAATGGATGTGTTTTCTTCATTTCGCTTTCAGATTTTTCATCATTAGTGTATAGGAATGCCAGAGATTTCTGTGCATTAATTTTGTATCCTGCTACTTTACCATATTCATTGATTAGCTCTAGTAGTTTTCTGGTAGCATCTTTAGGATTCTCTATGTATAGTATAATGTCATCTGCAAACAGTGACACCTTTACTTCTTCTTTTCTGATTTGGATTCCGTTTATTTTCTTTCTTCTCTGGTGGCTAAATGTTCCAAAACTATGTTGAATAATCGTGGTGAGAGTGGGCAACCTTGTCTTGTTCCTGATCTTAGTGGAAATGGTTTCAGGTTTTCACCATTGAGGACGATGTTGGCTGTGGGTTTGTCATATATGGCCTTCATTATACTGAGGAAAGTTCCCTCTATGCCTGCTTTCTGCAGGGTTTTTATAATCAATGGGTGTTGAATTTTGTAGAAAACTTTCTCTGCATCTAATGAGATGATCTTATGGTTTTGCTCCTTCAATTTTTAATATGGTGTATCTCATTGCTTGATGTGCATATATTGAAAAATCCTTGCATTCCTGGAATAAACCCCACTTGACCATGGTGTATGATCCTTTTAATGTGCTGTTGGATTCTCTTTGCTAACATTTTGTTGAGGATTTTTGCATCTATGTTCATCAGAGATATTGGCCTGTAGTTTTCTTTCTTTGTGACGTCATTGTCTGGTTTTGGTATCAGGGTGATGGTGGCCTCATAGAATGAGTGTGTGAGTGTTCCTCCCTCTGCTATATTTTGGAAGAATTTGAAAAGGATAGGTTTTTGCTCTTCTCTAAATATTTGTAAGAATTCGCATATGAAGTCATCTGGTCCTGGGCTTTGGTTTGTTGGAAGATTTTTAATCACAGTTTCAATTTCAGTGCTTGTGATTTGCCTGTTCTTATTTTCTATTTCTTCCTTTTTCAGACTTGGCAGTTTGTGCATTTCTCAGAATTTGTTATTTCTTCCACGTTGTCCATTTTATTGGCATAGAGTTGCTTGTAGTAACCTATCATGATCCTTTGTATTTCTGCAGTGTCAGCTGTTACTTCTTTTTCATTTCTAATTCTATTGGTTTTGAGTTTTCTCCCTTTTTTTCTTGATGAATCTGACTAATGGTTTATCAATTTTGTTTATCTTCTCAAAAACCAGCTTTTAGTTTTATTGATCTTTGCTATTGTTTCCTTCATTTCTTCCCCATTTTTGAAATCTGACCTTTATGATTTCTTTCCCTCTGCTAACTTTGGGGGTTTTTGTTCTTCCCTCTCCAGTTGCGTTAGGTGCAAGGTTAGGTTGTTTATTCGAGATGTTTCCTGTTTCTTAAGGTAGGATTTCATTGCTATAAACTTCCCTCTCAGAACTGCTTTTGTGCATCCAGTAGGTTTTGGGTCGTCGTGTCTCCATTATCATTTGTTTCTAGGTATTTTTTGATTTCCTCTTTGATTTCTTCAATGATCACTTCGCTATTAATTAGTGTATTGTTTAGCCTCCATGTGTTTGTATTTTTTACAAATCGTTTCCTATAATTGAAAACTAGTCTCATAACATTGTGGTCAGAAAAGATACCTGATATGATTTCAAATTTCTTAAATTTTCCAAGGCTTGATTTGTGACCCAAGATATGATCTATCCTGGAGAATGTTCCATGAGCACTTGAGAAAAATGTGTATTCTGTTGCTTTTGAATGGAATGTCCTAAAAATATCAATTAAGTTCATCTTGTTTAATGTATCACTTAAAGCTTGTGTTTCCTTATTTATTTTCATTTTGCATGATCTGTCCATTGGAGAAAGTGGGGTGTTAAATTCACCTACTATGAATATGTTACTGTTGATTTCCTCTTTTATAGCTGTTAGTGTTTGCCTTATGTATTGAGGTGCTCCTATGTTGGGTGCATAAATAGTTACAATTGTTGTATCTTCTTCTTGGATTGATCCCTTGATCATTATGTAGTGTCCTTCTTTCTCTCTTCTAATAATCTTTACTTTAAAGTCTATTTTGTCTGATATGAGAATTTCTACTCCAGCTTTCTTTTGGTTTCCATTTGCATGGAATATCTTTTTCCATCCCCACACTTTCAGTCTGTATGTGTCCCTAGCTCTGAAGTCGATCTCTTTTAGACAGCATATATATGGGTCTTGTTTTTGTATCTATTCAGCTAGTCTGTGTCTTTTGATGGGATCATTTAGTCCATTTACATTTAAGGTAATTATCGATATGTATGTTTCTATTCCCATTTTCTTAATTCTTTTGGGTTTGTTATTGTAGTTCTTTTCCTTCTCTTGTGTTTCTGGCCTAGAGAAGTTCCTTTAGCATTTGTTGTAAAGCTGGTTTGGTGGTGCTGAACTCTCTCAGCTTTTCCTTTTCTGTAAATGTTTTAATTTCTCCATCAAATTTGAATGAGATATTTGCTAGGTAGAGTCATCTTGGTTGTAGGTTTTTCTCCTTCATCACTTTAAATATGTCCTGCCACTCCCTTCTGGCTTGCAGAGTTTCTGCTGAAAGATCAGCTGTTAACCTTATGGGGATTCCCTTGTGTGTTATTTGTTGTTTTTCCCTTATTGCTTTTAGTATGTTTTCTTTGTATTTAATTTTTGATAGGTTGATTAATATATGTCTTGGCATGTTTCTCCTTGGATTTATCCTGTATGGAACTTTCTGTGCTTCCTGAACTTGATTAACTATTTCCTTTCCCATGTTAGGGAAAATTTCGACTATCATCTCTTCAAATATTTTCTCATTCCCTTTCTTTTTCTCTTCTTCTCCTGGGACCCCTATCATTTGAATGTTGCTGCATTTAATGTTGTCCCAGAAGTCTCTGAGACTGTCCTCAGTTCTTTTCATTCTTTTTTCTTTATTCTGCTCTGCAGCAGTTATTTCCACTATTTTATCTTCCAGTTCACTTATCCATTCTTCTGCCTCACTTATTGTGCTATTGATCCCTTCTAGAGTATTTTTAATTTCATTTATTTTGTTGCTCATTGTTGCTTGTTTCCTCTTTAGTTCTTTTAATTCCTTGTTAAATGTTTCTTGCATTTTCTCTATTCTATTTCTAAGATTATGTATCATCTTTACTCTCATTATTCTGAATTCTTATTTCAGGTAGATGGCCTATTTCCTCTTCATTTGTTCTGTCTGGTGGATTTTATGTTGCTCCTTCATCTTCTGTGTGTTTTTCTGTGTTCTCATTTTGCTTATCTTACTGTGTTCAGTGTCTCCTTTTTGCCAGCTGCAGGTTCATATTTCTCATTGTTTTTGGTGTCTCTCCCCAGTGGCTAAAGTTGGTTCATTGGGTTGTGTAGGTTTCCTGGTTGAGGGGACTAGTGCCTGTGTTCTGGTGGATGAGGTCCAATATTGTCTTTCTTGTGAGCAGATCCACATCTGAGGGTGTGTTTTGGGGTGTCTGTGGCCTTCTTATGATTTTAGCCAGCCTCTCTGCTAATTGGTGGTGTTGTGCTCCTCTCTAGCTAGTTGTTTGGCATAGGGTGTCCAGCACTGTAGCTTGCTGGCCGTTGAGTGAATCTCGGTGTTGGTGTTGAGATGGAGATCTCTTGGAGATTTTCGCTATTTGATATTACATAGAACTGGGTGGTCTCTTGTGGACTAGTGTCCTGAAGTTGCCTCTCCCAACTCAGAAGCACAGCACTGACTCCCAGCTACAGCAACAAGAGCCTTTCATCCACATGGCTCAGAATAAAAGGGAGAAAAAGTAGAAAGAAAGAAAGAAAGAAAGAAAGAAAGAAAGAAAGAAAGAAAGAAAGAAAGAAAGAAAGAAAGAAAGAAAGAAAGAAAGAAAGAAAGAAAGAAAGAAAGAAAGGAGAAAGAAAGAAAGAAAGAGAATAAAATAAAGTTATTAAAATAAAAAAATTATTAAGAAAAAAAATTTTTAAATAAAAAACAAACAAGCAAACCAAAAATGTACGGACAGAACCCTAGGATAAATGGTGAAAGCAAAGATTTACAGACAAAATTTCTCCCAGAAGCATACACGTAAACACTCACAGAAAGATGAAAAGGGGAAAAAATAATATGTCTTGCTCTCAAAGTCCACCTCCTCATTATGGGATGATTCGTTGTGTATTCAGGTATTCCACAGATGCAGGCTACATCAAGTTGATTGTGGAGATTTAATCCGCTGCTTCCGAGGTTGCTGGGAGAAATTTCCCTTTCTCTTCTTTGTTCACACAGCTCCCGGGGTTCAGCTTTGGATTTGGCCCCGCCTCTGCATGTAAGTTGCCGGAGGGCGTTTGTTCTTCGCTCAGACAGGACTGGGTTAAAGGAGCCCCTGATTCGGGGGCTCTGGCTCACTCAGGCCAGGGTTGGGTGGGGCATGAAAAGCGGGGCAAGCTTGTGGCTGCAGCGGCCGGCATGATGTTGCACCAGCCTGAGGCACTCCATGTGTTCTCCCAGGGAATGTGACCCTGGATCATGGGACCCTGGCAGTGGCGGGCTGCATAGGCTCCCAGGAGGGAAGGTGTGGTTAGTGACCTGTGCTCACACACAGGCTTCTTGGTGGCAGAAGCAGCAGCCTTAGCGTCTCATGACCGGCTCTGGGGTCCGTGCTTTTAGCCGTGGCTCATGCCCGTCTCTGGAGCTGCTTTAAGCAGCGCTCTATCCCCTCTCTTCATGCACCAGGAAACAAAGAGGGAAGAAAAAGTCTCTTGCCTCTTCGGCAGGTCCAGACTTTTTCCTGGACTCCCTCCTGGTTAAGTGTTGCACTAACCCCTTTAGGCTGAGTTCACACTTCCAACCCTAGTCCTCTTCCTGCAATCCTACTGAAGCCTGAGGCTCAGCTCTCAGCCCCCACCTGCCCTGGCGGGGAAGCAGACAAGCCTCTTGGGCTTGTGAGTGCTGGTCAACACTGATCCTCTGTGTGGGAATCTCTCCACTTTGCCCTCTGCACCCCTGTGGCTGCGCTCTCCTCTGTGGCTCCGAAGCTCCCCACCCCCCTGCCACCCACAGTCTCTGCCCGTGAAGGGGCTTCCTAGTGTGTGGAAACCTTTCCTCCTTCACAGCTCTCTCCCACTGGTGCAAGTTCCATCCCTATTCTTTTGTGTCTGTTTATTCTTTTTTCTTTTGCCCTACCCAGGTATGTGGGGAGTTTCTTGCCTTTTGGTAGGTCTGAGGTCTTCTGCCAGTGTTCTGTGGGTGTTCTGTAGGAGTTGTTCCACATGTAGATGTATTTCTGATGTATCTGTGGGGCAGAAGGTGATCTCCACATCTTACTCTTCCGCCATCTTCCCCCGGACCTCTGCATCTGTTTATATCATCTTTAATTTGTTTCATCAGTGTCATAGTTTTCTGCGTACAGGTTTTTGTCTCCTTTGGTAGGTTTTTTCCTAGATATTTTCCTCTTTTGGTTGCAGTGGTAAATGGGAGTGTTTCCTTAATTTCTCTTTCAGGTTTTTCATCATTAGTGTATAGGAATGCCAGAGATTTCTGTGCATTAATTTTGCATCCTACTACTTTACCAAATTCATTGATTAGCTCTACTAGTTTTCTCATAACACCTTTAGGATTCTCTCTATATAATATTATGTCATCTGCAAACAGTGACAGTTTTTCTTCTTCTTTTCCGATTCAGATTCCTTTTATTTCTCTTTCTTCTCTGATTTCTGGGGCCAAAACTTTCAAAACTATGTTGAATAATAGGGGTGAGAGCGGGCATCCTTGTCTTGTTCCTGATATTTGAGGAAATGGTATCTCTTTTTCACCCTTGAGAACGATGTGGGCTGTGGGTTTGTCATATATGGCCCTTATTATGTTGAGGTAAGTTCCCTCTATGCCTACTCTCTGGAGAGTTTTTATCATAAATGTGTTGAATTTTGTCAAAAGTTTTTCTGCATCTATTGAGATTATCACATGCTCTTTATACTTCTGTTTGTTAATATGATGTTTAACATTGATTGGTTTGTGTATATTGAAGAATCCTTGCGTTCCTGGGATAAACCTCATTTGATCATGGTGTATGATCCTTTTCATATGCTATTGGATTCTGTTTGCTAGTATTTTCTTGAGGATTTTTGCATCTATGTTCATCAGTGATATTGGCCTGTAGTTTTTTCCATTGTGACATCTTTGTCTGGTTTTGGTATCAGGGTGATGGTGGCCTCCTTGAATGAGTTTTGGTGTGTTCCTCCCTCTGCTATATTTTGGAAGAGTTTGAGAAGGATAGGTGTTAGCTCTTCTCTAAATGTTAGATAGAATTCACCTATGACTCCATCTGGTCCTGGCTTTTTGTTTGTTGGAAGATTTTTAATCACAGTGTCAATTTCAGTGCTTGTGATTGTTATGTTTATATTTTCTCTTTCTTCCTGGTTAAGTCTCAGAAGTCTGTGCTTTTCTAAGAATTTGTCCATTACTTCCAGGTTGTCAATTTTATTGGCATATAGTTACCTGTAGTAATCTCTTATAAGCTTTTGTATTTCTGCAGTGTCAGCTGTTACTTCTCCTTTTTCATTTCTAATTTTGTTGATTTGAGTCTTCTCTCTTTTTTTTCTTGATGAGTCTGGCTAGTGGTTTATCAATTTTGTTTATCTTCTCAAAGAACCAGCTGTTAGTTTTATTGTTCTTTGGTCTTGTTTCTTTCATTTCTTTTTGATCTGGTCTTTATGATTTCTTTCCTTCTGCTAACTTTCCATTTTGTTTGTTCTACTTTCTCTAATTTCTATAGGAGTAAGTTTAGGTTCTATATTTGAGATGTTTCTTGTTTCTTGAGGTAGGATTTTATTGCTATAAACTTCTTTTAGAACAGTTTTTGCTGCATCCCATAGGTTTTGCGTCATCATGTTTTCATTGTCATTTGTTTCTAGGTATTTTTTGACTTCCTCTTTGATTCCTTCAGTGATCTCTTGGTTATTAAATAGTGCATTGTTTTGTCTCCATGTTTTTGTATTTTTTTAAAGTTTTTTGTCCTGTAATTGATATCTAGTCTCATAGCATTGTGTTGTAGAAAGATACTTGATATGATTTCAGTTTTCTTAAATTTACCACGGCTTGATTTGTGACCCAAGATATGATGTATCCTGGAGAATGTTCCATGAGTATTTGAGAAGAAATTTTATTCTGTTTTTTTTGGATGGAAGGTCCTATAAATATCTATCAAGTGCATTTTGTTTAATGTGTAATTTAAAGCTTGTGTTTCCTTATTTTTTTTATTTTTAAAAAATTATAATTAATTTATTTTTATTATTTATTTATTTTTGGATGCATTGGGTCTTTGTTACTGTGCACAGACTTTCTCTAGTTGTGGTGAGCAGGGGCTACTCTTTGTTGTGGTGCACGGGCTTCTCATTGTGGTGGTTTCTGTTGTTGAGAAGCACAGGCTCTAGGTGCGTGGGCTTCAGTAGTTGCAGCTTGCTGTTTCAGTAGTTGTGGCTTGTGGGCTCTAGAGTGCAGGCTCAGTAGTTGTGGTGTACGAGGTTAGTTGCTCTGTGGCATGTGGTATCTTCCTGGACCAGGGCTCGAACCTGTGTGCCCTGCATTGGCAGGTGGATTCTTGACCACTGGACCACCAGGGAAGTCCCTCCTTATCTTTTTTACATTTTGGATGATCTGTCCTTTGGTGAAAGTGGGTGTTAAAGTCCCCTACTATTATTGTGTTGCTGTCAATTTCCCCTTTTATGGCTGTTAGCATTTGCCTTATATATTGAGGTGCTCCTAAGTTGGGTGCCTAAATATTTCAATTGTTATATCTTCTTCTTGGATGGATCCCTTGATCATTATGTAATGTCCTTCTTTGTCTTTTGTAGTAGTCTTTATTTTAAATTCTATTTTTTCTGATATAAGAATTGTTACTCCAGCTTCTTTTGAATTTCCATTTGCATGGAATACCTTTTTCCATTCCCCTCATTTTCAGTCTTTATATTTCTCTATGTCTGAATTGGGTCTCTTGTTGACAGCATATTTATGGGTCTTGTTTTTGTATGCATTCAGCCAGTCCATGTCTTTTGGTTGGAGCATTTAATCCATTTACATTTAAGGTAACTATTAATATGTTTTGCCTATTACCATTTTCTTAATTGTTTTGGGTTTCTTTTTTTAAATATCTTTATTATACTATAACTGCTTTACATTGTTGTGTTAGTTTCTGCTGTATAACAAAGTGAATCAGCAATATACATACATATATCTGCATATCCTCTCTGTCTTGCATCTCCATCCCACCCTCCTTGTCCCACCCCTCTAGGTGGTCACAAAGGCCTTTTCCTTTTCCTGTTTTTCCTGCCTAGAGAAGTTCCTTTATCATTGGTTGTAATGGTGGTTTGGTGGTGCTGGATTCTCTTAACTTTTGCTTGTCTGTAAAGGTATTATTTTCTCCATCTAATCTGAATGAGATCCTTGCTGGGTAGAGTAATCTTGGTTGTAGGTTTTTCCCTTTCATCACTTTAAACATATCATGCCACTCCCTTCTGTCTTGTAGAGTTTCTTCTGAAAGATTAGCTGTTAACTTTATGGGGATTCCCTTGCATGTTATTTGTTGCTTTTCCCTTGCTGCTTTTAATGTTTTACCTTTGTATTTAAGTTTTGATAGTTTGATTAATATGTGTCTTGGCGTGTTTCTCCTTGGATTTATCCTCTATGGGACTCTCTGCACTTCCTGGACTTGATTGACTATTTCCTTTCCCATGTTAGGGAAGTTTTCCACTATAATCTCTTCAATATTTTCTCAGTCCCTTTGTTTTTCTCTTCTTCTTCTGAGACTGCTAAAATTCGAATGTTGGTGCATTTAATGTTGTCCCAGAGGTCTCTGAGACTCTCCTCAATTCTTTTCATTCTTTTTCATTTATGCTGCTCTGCGATAGTTATTTCCAGTATTTTATCTTCTAGGTTACGTATCTGTTTTTCTGCCTCAGTTATTTTGCTATTGATTCCTTCTAGAGAACTTTTAATTTCATTTATTGTGTTTTGCATCATTGTTTTTTTGTTCTTCAGTTCTTCCAGGCCCTTGTTAAACCTTTCTTGTATTTTCTCCATTCTTTTCCCAAGATTTTGTATCATCTTTACTATCATTATTTTGAATTCTTTTTCAGGTAGACTGTGTATTTTCTTTTCATTTTTTGATCTAGTGCCTTTTTCCTTTGGTTCTTCAACTGCTGTATGTTTCTCTGTCTTCTCATTTTGCTTAACTTACTGTGTTTGGTGTCTCCTTTTTGCAAGCTTCAGGTTCATAGTTTCCATTGTTTTTTTGTGCCTGCCCCCAGTGGGTACAATTGGTTCAGTGGCTTGCATAGGTTTTTTGGTGGAGGGGACTGGTGCCTGTGTTCTTTTGGGTGGAGTTGGTTCTTGTCTTTCTGGTGGGAAGGTCTGCTTCTGATGCTGTTTTTTGGGTGGTCTATGAACTTAGTATGATTTTAGGCAGCCTGTCTGCTAATGGGTGGGGTTGTGTTCCTGTCTTGTTAGTTGGTTGGCATGAGGCTTCCAGCACTGGAGCTTGCTGGCCATTGGGTGGAGCTGGGTCTTAGCATTGAGATGCAGATTTCTAGGAAAGCTCTTGACAATTGATATTATGTGGGGCCAGGAGACGTCTGGTGGTCCAATGTCCTGGACTTGGCTCTCCCACCTCAGAGGCTTACACCTGTCACCAGGCTGGAGCACCAGGACCATGTCAGCCACATGGCTCAGAAGAAAAGGGAGAGAAAAAGAAAGAATATAAATAAATAAGATAAAGTTATTAAAATTTAAAAAAATAAAATGTAATAATAATAGTATAAAGAAGAGAGCAACAAAACCAATAAATAAATCCACCAGTGATAACAAGCGTTGAAAACTATACTAAGATAAACATAAAAATCAGAAATAAGTCAGTCACATACAGTAAACTCCAAGTCTACATTTCCTCCCAAAGTCCACCACCTCCATTCTGGGTTGATTCATTGTCTATTCAGGTATTCCACAAATGCATTGTACCTCAAGTTGATTGTGGGTATTTAATCCCCTGCTCCTGAGGCTGTATGGAGAAATTTCTCTTTCTCTTCTTTGTTTGCACAGCTCCTGGGGTTCGGCTTTGGTTCTGGCCCCACCTCTGACTGTAGATCACCCTCAGGCATCTGTTCCTGCCCAGAGAGGATGGGGTTAAAGCAGCTGATTAGAGGGCTCTGACTCACTCATGCCAGGGAGAGGGAGGGGTACGGTAGTTATAATTGGAATGTGGGGCAAGCCTGCCATGGCAGAGGCCAGCAGGACATTGCAACAGCCTGAGGCATACCCTTCTTTCTCCCAGGGAAGTTATCCCTACGTCACAGGACCCTGGAAGTTGCGGGCTGCACAGGATCCTGGGGAGAGTTGTGTGTAAAGCGACCTGTGCTTGCACACAAGATTCTTGGTGGCTGTAGCAGTAGCATTAGTGTTTCATGGCCATCTGTGGTGTCTGAGCTGATAGCCAGGGCTCGTGCCCTCCTCCAGAGTTCATTTAGGTGGTGCTCTTCCTTCTGTGACCAGACAGGGAAGGAATCCCCTCTCCTCATACACCCCTTAACAATAGTCTCTTGCCTCTTAGGCAGGTCTCAAGTTTTTCCTGGACTCCCTCCCATCTAGTTGTGGCACACTAGCCCACTTCAGGCTGTGTTCATGTAGCCAACCCCAGTCCTCTCCCTCGGATCTGAACTCCAAAGCCTGAGCCTCAGCTCTCAACCCTTACCCACCCCAGCGGGTGAGCAGACAAGCCTCTCAGGCCAGTGAGTGTTGGTTGGCACCAGTCCTCTGTGCGGGAATCTGTCTTCCTTGCTCTCTGCACCCCTGTTGCTTCACTCTCCTCCATGGCTCCATAGCTGTCCCCTCGCCCTCCCCTGTTTCTGCCAGTGAAGGGGCTTCCAAGTGTGTGGAAACTTTTCCTCCTTCACAGCTCCCTCCCAGAAGTGCAGGTCCCATCCTTATTCTTTTGTCTCTGTTTTTCCTTTTGCCCTACCCAGGTATGTGGGGATTTTCTTGCCTTTTGGGAAGTCTGAGGTCTTCTGCCAGTGTTCAGTAGGTGTTCTATAAGAGTTGTTCAACATGTATATATGTTTCTGATGTATTTGAGGGGAGGAAGGTGATCTCCATGTCTTACTCCTCCACCATCTTGAAGGTCCCAGTTTCTGATATTAATGTTTCTATTGTTTTGCCTGTGAAATGTAATTTTTAAGTAGCACTTTGGATAATCACAGGCAGCTCAACAGTGGCCCTAGAATGCGAATCCACTCTCTTTTAATTAAAACTGCACACCTGGTGCCAGTAGTTACTGAAACTCAGATTCTTTTGTCTTGTTACAGAAAGAATTCAGTGTGAGGCAAAGTGATATAGAAAGAGTGAGTTTATTAGCATAGGACATTTGTGAGAGATACAAGCGGGCAGGCAAGGGAGCACAGCCCAGAGAACAAAGGGAGCTACATTTTTATAATCAAAGAAAACGTGGGGTAGACATCAAGGCTTACATCATTTGTCCCTCTTTAGACCCTATATGGTCTAACTGGGACTGTCAAGGCACTATTTTAATCATATATATATTAGTAAAAGGGTGGTAACATATACTAATATATGGTAATTCATCTCAAGTTTTAGTATAATGTCCCCTTTCACTTAGTTTCTGTCCCTTTTCACATAGTTTCACCCCTTTTCTGTCTCGGTTACATGCAGATATGCTATTCTTCAAGAACAATTAACTCCCTGACTTTATGTAAAAAAGATTCAGACCCCATATCTATTGTCTTGTGTTTGAAGTATCAGGACTAGTGGCTTGAGTGTGCCTGGCACTTGAATGCATCTGGTCTTACCTCAAGGTAGAGTAGATTGTTGCTAGGTTACTGGATTATTTTCTTGAGTGGTCATTAGCTTACAACAGTCTCCCAAACTCCCTTAAAATTCCCTTTCTGTTTTTAATCCCCTAGTGGGATTTTAAACTAAATATTTAATTATTCTACTTTATCCTTATCAGATATGTAGGAGTATTTGCAACAAAACCCAGGTAGAGAGACATTAAAATTTTTACTGTTAATTAAAGAAACATTAGACATCTCCAGTTATGAACTAATATTTTTCTGTGTCAGGGAAGATTAAAGAGTCTGGGGTCATTTAAATCATTGATTTAAATGATTTAATTGATCATTTGATCAATTGATATGATCATTTGATCAATTGATATGATCAATTGATCATACATATCAATTGATCATTGATATGTACCTTAACTCTCTAGGCCAGTATCCTGCTTTTCTCCATCCTGAACTCCCTCAGGGTGCACAGCCATAGGCGGCTGCAGTGGCTGATAACTTGATGGCTACAACATCCTTTGCTTACTGATATGGCAGGCGACATTCCTCATTCACAGTACCTCCTCTTGGTCATAAACTCCACCACTGTTGGGAGGAATTTCATGACCAATTTTGTCCCATGGTGCTAGGAGGGCTCATTCTTAGATCAGGCAAAGATTTTGATGATAGGCCACTCAATGTGCTGATTTTGTTTCTTTTTGTATCAGCCCCTGTTGATAATCTAAAATACTCTGGATTGCCTGTCTTACTAGTTTATTATGATCCAGGAAATGTTTTCCCATGTTGCTTCTTCCCATATCTAGAGTGGCACTATTACAATTATTCTATGTAGAGTTATATATATGATCATCTGCCTCAAGACCTTTAGCCATCATTTTGTCAGAGGCCTGGGTACACATTGGGTAATGCAAGAGACAACAATCTTATAAAACAGGCAGGATATAAGTAATACAGCTAGTAACATTAATAAAGTCATAGTGCAGCAGAGAGAGGCACAAGGCATAAATAATTTGAAAATAAAGAGAACAAATTAAAACAATGATTAGTATAACTAGTGCAATCTGGTCGCAATAAACCATCAAGTTCACAGGGGAGCCACTGGAGAAACCAAATTCTGGAGGGATCAGGTAGAGAGAAAAAGACAAATGTTTCATCTTTGTTTACAATGGTATACTTCATCAACTTGTTGTAGGTCATAGTGCAAGAGGAAAGGTTTTTCTGGAAAACAAAGATTAAAAGCCAGTATGTTTCAGAAAAAGTCATAAAATTATAAATTAAATTTATCAGCTCATTCACTCTCATAAAAATAATTCCTGTTGATCTGGATGAAGTCATCAGGTTTTCCATTAGAGTTCTGTAATTTCTTACCCAGTTCAGTGGAATGATCTAAAAGTTATCAGAAACTTATATTTATCAAAAAGTCCTTTTTATGAATCCTTTCAAAGTGATTCATTTTATAAAAGCGTCAGATTAAGCAATGATTGTCTATAAACAACAAGACTTAAAATGGTGTGGTTAAAGATCTAATTACAATGCAATTGACAAGAAACTTGGATATTTCTGTGACATATAACATTTTAAGATAATAACTAGGATTATGCCTAATAACATTATACCAGGACATATCAGATTTTTAGGAATTGCATATAACTTTTGGAACATCTATATTAATGACATTTACCCATAAAATGTAACCTAAGAAGGTTTACCTCCAATCACTTGACAATGCTTCTCAAATAATTTAACATATCAAGTAAGCCTAATTAGTTTAACATTTCTCTCTGATATGACTCAGGTTTCCTTTGAAGCATCCCAGAGTTAGCTGGAAGTCAAAATAACTTTAGTTAGAATTTGATACTTGGGGAGTTTGTCAAAAATATCAAAAAGGTTTTAAAACACTTGATCAAATAGAATCATAGGTCATGTGAAACAATACTTATTCACTTAACCAAAGTGACAAAAGATTTTGAAAAACAAATACAGATCACTTAAAGGCAAATAAATTCACACAATCTGTCCACAAAAGTAATATTCCAAGGTAACTTTCTTCTCCTTACAGAGAAAGAAAGAACTAAACTGCAGTCCTGCACTAGCTTACTTTTAAAAACAAAATTCAATTACCTAATTAATTACATATATTACAATTTTAACACTTAAGAGCCTTAATCTCTATTGAAAACCAAGAAGCAAGTAATTGTGAACTGTTTGTCATACCAGCATGTCCTGGTTGTCAAATTTAGGAATATTATATAACCTTTAGAAACATACATCATTTCACAGTATAATTTCTTTCTTTAATGTGTTACAAGATGTGTCTAATAAACCCCAAATATCTTTAGTTTTCCTCTTGTAAGAAGACAAAAGTAGTTAAACTTAGACCTGTTTAGCAATTAAAGTTTCAATATTTTATCTTATTTGAAATGACTTGGGTGTTCATTGGATTCTCATCATTTAACTTAATTTAGCAAAATTCAAGTTACCAAAACTCTAGAGAAACTATTTTAGATAAACATACTGAAAAATGGAATATTGCCTGCCATATCAATAAACAAAGTATGTCACAGTCATAAGCGATTGCAGCCACCACCAGACGGTCAGCTGGTGAGCCCTAAGGGAACTTGGGAAGGAAAGAATACCTGCCATTTAGCAGCCATCAGAATGCAGCCACTCCCTATGGTGAGCTCTGAGGAAACTCAGGATGTGAAAGCACAGGATACTGGCCCAGAGAGCTGAGGTATTGATACATATTAAAAGAATGATTTCAGTGAGCCCAAACTCTTGCATCTTCCCATACAATAGAAAAGTGCTAAATTCCTTAGCTTGGGATATCTGTTTTTCTTTTTTATAATGTATAAATTTATTTATTTATTTTTGGTTATGTTGGGTTTTTGGTGCTGTGCATGGGCTTTCTCTAGTTGTGGCGAGTGAGGGCCACTCTTCGTTGTGGTGTGTGGGCTTCAGGAGTTGTGGCATGCGGGCTCAGTAGTTGCAGTTGCGGGCTCTAGAGCACAGGTTCAGTAGTTGTGGCACATGGGCTTAGTTGCTCTGCAGCATGTGAGATCTTCCTGGACCAGGGTTCAAACCCATGTCCCCTGCATTGGCAGGTGGATTCTTAACCACTGCACCACCAGGGAAGTCCCTGGTTTTCCTTAATTAACAATAATCTTTTGATGTTCCTGATTACCTTTGTTGCAAACTCCTATATATCCTAGCTCCCCCTCACCTCCCCAGAGTAATTCTCTCAGGGTTACTTGAGATGCTGTCTCCCAGGCTTGAAGTCCTAAAATTTCCCACCGAATAAAACATAACTCTCAACTTTTAGGTTGTGAGTATTTATTAAGTCGACAATACGCCAAAAATAATTATTCCTAAAGAGTTCAACTGAAAACTCTTATGTCGTTTACCTTTATTTTATAATTTATGAACATATATTAACATACCAAGTTAATTTTCTTCTTGCTGACAAACTCTGTAACAAAAATAACATGAACTTATTGACCTTCAGTAAACCTAGGTACAAGAAAATAAGACATGTCTATATTGATTAAACCAACAAGCTTAAGCTAGCTTTAATATCAGATATTAATTTAATATTGAATAGTTCCTAGATCACATAAATATGAAATTTATTCTGACCAGTTTCTTTTACATTTAGAAATATGTAATCGTAAGTGTTACTGTGTCCAAGCTCAGTCTTCTCAATGCACAACAGGCCAATAAATTGGGAGACGAGGTGTTGAGACAAGGAATAGTGGCAGTATTCAGAAAGCTGGCAGACTGAGAAGATGGCAATCTAGTGTCTCAAAAAGATCATCTTCTTGGGGTCTGGAATGCCAGATTCTTTTATAGAACAGAGAGGGGGAGGAGGTGAGGAAATAAAGTAAAAAGGTCATAAGTCTTGCAAATATCTCCTAGAATGGTCAGCCTTGGGGAGGGGATGTGTTAATTTCTTCTTTCTTGTAGCCATTCACAGGTGGACAGTGTCAGGATGTTTCCCTGAACAAAGGCACTTTGGTTTAACATTCAGGCAGAGGGGCAGGGTTCCCCAAGGCAGGCCATTATGTATAGACAGTATCCTTTTAGTGAGCAAAAGCAACAGGAAGCAAAGGTTAAAGTAAAAGAAACAGATCCAACATGTAGTCAGATTTCGTTCTTCCTTGTAACATAAACGCTTACTTTTGAGTCAATTAATCAGAGCTCTTTTATAAGTTTAATTTTGATAATGTTTCCTGGAGGCAGAGACATTTCATGTGTATAATATGTACAGAGACATATGAATAGACAAATCTAGAGATCTCATAGCTTCACTTTAAAAACTTAGTTTTGAATCAGGTATTACAATACAAACTTACTAGTTTATAAATAACAGATGGAAGAAGTTAAATTTTTTTCTCAGATGACTAAGACTTTCCTACTTGTGGAAAAGACTTTAAGATTTGAATTTGTCCTTGATAAACATTTAAGGAGGTTGTAAATTATATTTGGGGTGAGGGAGCCTTCCAGCAGTTTGAGTTTAGAAGGTCTCCCCTGCCACCTTTTTTTTTTTCTTAATTCAAGTTTTACCTGATTGAACTAATTAGGCTCAGGCTTAGGTCACTGTGGGCTGTATTTACATTTCTGATTTGTTGAGATTTGCAAGACAAAGGCAGTTGCCTTTAATTCTGCAAAGAACAAGTCTGTCACCTAAATGATATTAAAAGGTTGATTTGCCCAACTATATTTTCTTTAATCTGTTTTCTTATGTGAGTGAGAAGATTTCCAACTGAACTGAAAGTGAAGAGTTCTATGTTGTAAAACTTTAGTGTTTAATTTATCATATCTACAAAGGCTGCATAAGGCATTCAACCAAGGCCCTCTTTCTGAGGACACAGGTTAGACCCAGAACAAAATCTCTATTGTTTTTATTAGTACGTGAATATTGTTCCCACTTTTTACTTTATATTGTATGGGCTCAGGTAACCCTATTGATTTCCTTTAGAATGTTTAATTAATATTTCCTGAGGGGAAGATCTATATGCCCTGTCTTATCATACCAAACAGGGGAAGCATTCCCCTGTGAAACATGTCTCTCACACAGTATAATTAAGCAAAAGAGATATAACCATCTTAAATATATAAAGCCCATTTAAATATAACAATTTTTATAAACTTTCATCTCAATTCTGTCAACCTTTATACCTTTAACTTCAGTTTCCATTAAAACCCAATCAACAAGGCTTAAACTTACAAGGGATCCTAGAAGTTTTCTTACTTTTTATCCCCCAACCATTTAATCTACTTTGTATAAAAGGCTCTGGAGGGCTTCCCTGGTGGCACAGTGGTTGAGAATCTGCCTGCTAATGCAGGGAACACGGATTCGGGCCCTGGGCTGGGAAGATCCCACATGCCACGGAGCAACTAGGCCTGTGAGCCACAACTACTGAGCCTGCGCATCTGGAGCCTGTGCTCTGCAGCAAGAGAGGCCGCGATAGTGAGAGGCCCGTGCACTGCGTTGAAGAGTGGCCCCCGCTCGCCACAACTAGAGAAAGGCCTCGCACAGAAACAAAGACCCAACACAGCCAAAAGTAAATAAATAAATAAATAAAATAAAATAAAAAAGGGCTCTGGAGTCCCCAGTGAGGGCTTGGGTCAAGGGACTCAGGCCTTTTTGTCAATCTTTTAACTTGATGAATTGACATAATTGTTGCCCCAAGTTGCTCAGGTATCTCAGTGTAGTTTTCTTCCAGCCTTTTTAATATATGTTTTTTAAACTGGGGTAAATAGAACAGACTTGTTTGGGGCCCTTTAATATTGGAGATCAATACAATGTCCCTTTGGCCCATCCAAACTTAGGTAGTGTTGTATCAAACCTTTGATTTACTCTCATTAATGTCTGTTTAATTTATCCCATTTTTAAACAATCATCTAAAGATTTCATTATTCATTTGGGATGAGTCTCTTTAAAATTTCTACCTTGCAGGGCAAAAAACCATTAGATTTTCTGTTCAGTTTTTTCTTTTCTTCTTTCTTTCTTTCTTCTTTCTTTCTGTATTCATTCATTCATTCATTCAGCTTTATTGAGGTATACTTGACAAAATTGTAACATATTAAAATTGTACATCATGATGATTTGATATATGCATACATTGTGAAAGGATTCCCATCTAGTATCTTTTTAATCCAAAATGTGTTTATTGGGATGGCTTCCCGTTCATCTTTTTTTAAATTATTATTATTTTTTTAGTGGCGTATACTTGATTTACAAGGTTGTGCTATTTTCTGCTGTACAGCAAGGTGAATCGGCCATACATATACATATATCCACTCTCTTCTAGAATCCATTCCCACAGAGGTCATTACAGAGCATTGAATAGAGTTCCCTGTGCTATAAAGTAGGTTCTTATTAGTTATCTTTTATATACAGTAGTGTGTATATGTCAATCCTAATCTCTCAATTTATTCACCACCACCACCACCCCCCACCTTTCCCCCTTGGTAACCATAAGGTTGCTTTCTGTTCTGTAAAAAAGTACATTTCTGTTTTGTAAATAAGTTTATTTGTACCATTTTTTAGATTCCACATATAAGCAATATCATATGATATTTGTCTTTCTCTGTATGACTTACTTCACTCAGTATGACAAACTCTAGGTCTATCCATGTTGCTGCAAATGGCATTATTTCTTTCTTTTTTATGGCCGAGTAATATTCCATGGTATATATGTACCAGATCTTATTTATTCATTCCTCCATCAAAGGACATTTAGGTTGCTTCCATGTGCTGGCTGCTGTAAATAGTACTGCAATGAATATTGGGGTGAATTTATCCTTTCGAATTACAGTTTTCTCTGGAAATATGCCCAGAAGTGAGACAACTGGATCATATGGTAGCCTGATTTTTAGTTTTTTAAGTAATCTCCATACTGTCCCCCCATAGTGGCTGTACCAAATTACATTGCATCCAACTATGTAGGAGGGTTCCCTTTTCTCTACACCCTCTCCAGCATTTATTGTTTGTAGATTTCATGATGATGGCCATTCTAACTGGTGTGAGGTAATACCACATTGTAGTTTTGATTTGATTTTTCTAATAATTAGTGATGTTGAACATGTTTTCATGTGCCTCTTGGACATCTGTATGATTTCTTGGGAGAAATATCTTTTTAGATATTCTGCCCGTTTTTTGATTAGGCTGTTTCCTTTTTTGATATTGAGCTACATGAGCTGTTTGTATATTTTGGAGATTAATCCCTTGTCAGTCACCTCATTTGCAAATATTTTCTCCCTTTCTGTGGGCTTTCTTTTCATTTTGTTGGTGGTTTCCTTTGCTGTGTAAAAGCTTTTAAGTTTGATTTAGTCTCATTTGTTTATTTTTGTTTTTATTACTCTTAGAGGTGGATCAAAGAAGATCTTCCTGCAATTCATGTCAGAGAGGGTTCTGTTTTCCTCTAAGAATTTTACAGTGTCCAGTCTTACATTCAGGTCTGTAATTCATTTTGACTTTTTTTTCGGTTATGGTGTTAGAGAATGTTCTAATTTCATTATTTTACATGTAGTTATCCAGTTTTCCCACCAACACTTATTGAAGAGACTGTCTTTTCTCGATTGTATATATTATTTCCTTCTTTGTCATAGATGAGGTGACAATACATGCATGGGGTGATCTCTGGACTTTCTATCCTGTTCCATTGATCTATATTTCTGTTTTTGTGCCTGTATCATACTGTTTAGATGACTTAGCTTTGCAGTATCATCTGAACTCAGGGAACCTGATCCTGCAGCTCCATTTTTCTTTCTCAAGATTGCCTTGGCTATTTGGGGTCTTTTGTGTTTCCATACAAATTGGAATTTTGTTTTTGTAATTCTGTGTAAAATGCTATTGGTAAATTGATAGGAATTGAATTGAATCTGTAGGTTACATTGGGCAGTATAGCCATTCTGAAATTATTGATTCTTCCAATCCAGGAAAATGGTATATCTTTTACATCTGTTTGTGTCATCTTTAATTTCTTTCATCAGTATCTTATAGTTTTCTTCATACATGTCTTTTTCCTCGTAGGTAGGTTTATTCCCAAGTATTTTATTCTTTTTGACGTGATGGTAAATGGGAGTGTTTCCTTAATTTCCCTTTCTGAACTTTCATTGTTAGTGTACAGGAATGCCAGAAATTTCTCTGTATTAATTTTGTAACCTGAAAATTTATCAGATTCATTGATGAGCTATAGTAGTTTTCTGATAGAATCTTTAGGATTTTATATGTATAGTATCATGTCATCTGCAAACAGTGATAGCTTTACTTCTTCTTTTCCAATTTTGATTCTTTTATTTCTTTTTCTTCTCTGATTGATATGGCTAGGACTTCCAAAACTATGTTAAGTAATAGTGGCAAGAGTGGACACCCTTGTCTTTTCTCTGATCTTAGAGGAAATGCTTTCAGATTTTCACTGTTTAGAATGATGTTAGTTGTAGGTTTGTTATATATCACCTTTATTATGCTGAGGTAGGCTCCCTCTATGTCCACCTTTGGAGAGCTTTTAACCTAAATTGCTGGTGAATTTTCTCAAAAGCTTATCCTGCATTTATTGAGATGATCATATTTTTTTTACATCTTTATTGGAGTATAATTGCTTTACAATGGTGTGTTAGATTCTGCTTTATAACAAAGTGAATCAGTTATACATATACATATGTTGCCATATCCCTTCCCTCTTGCATCTCCCTCCCTCCCAAACTCCCTATCCCACCCCTCAAGGTGGTCACAAAGGACCGAGCTGATCACCCTGTACTATGCGGCTGCTTCCCACTAGCTATCAATTTTACGTTTGGTAGTGTATATATATGTCCAGCCACTGTCTCACTTTGTCACAGCTTACCCTTCCCCCTCCCCATATCCTCAAGTCCATTCTCTAGTAGGTCTGTGTCTTTATTCCTGTCTTACTCTTAGGTTCTTCAAGACATATTTTTTCCCTTAAATTCCATATATATATGTTAGCATACGGTATTTGTCTTTCTCTTTCTGACTTACTTCACTCTGTATGACAGACTCTAGGTCCATCCGCCTCATTACAAATAGCCCAATTTCGTTTCTTTTTATGTCTGAGTAATATTCCATTGTACATATGTGCCACATCTTCTTTATCCATTCATCCGATGATGGACACTTAGGTTGTTTCCATCTCCTGGCTATTGTAAATAGAGCTGCAATGAACATATTGGTACATGACTCTTTTTGAATTCTGGTTTTCTCAGGGTATATGCCCAGTAGTGGGATTGATGGGACATATGGTAGTTCTATTTGTAGTTTTTTAAGGAACCTCCATACTGTTCTCCATAGTGGCTGAACCAATTCACATTCCCACCAGCAGTGCAAGAGTGTTCCCTTTTCTCCACACCCTCTCCAACATTTATTGTTTCTAGATTTTTTGATGATGGCCATTCTGACTGGTGTGAGATGATATCTCATTGTAGTTTTGATTTGCATTTCTGTAATGATTAATGATGTTGAGCATTCTTTCATGTGTTTGTTGGCAGTCTGTATATCTTCTTTGGAGAAATGTCTATTTAGGTCTTCTGCCCATTTTTGGATTGGGTTGTTTGTTTTTTTATTATTGAGCTGCATGAGCTGCTTGGAAATTTTGGAAATTAATCCTTTGTCAGTTGCTTCATCTGCAAATATTTTCTTCCATTCTGAGGGTTGTCTTTTGGTCTTGTTTATGGTTTCCTTTGCTGTGCAAAAGCTTTGAAGTTTCATTAGGTCCCATTTGTTTATTGTTGTTTTCATTTCCATTTCTCTAGCAGGTGGGTCAAATAGGACCTTGCTGTGATTTATGTAATAGAGTGTTCTGCCTATGTTTTCCTCTAAGAGTTTGATAGTTTCTGGCCTTACATTTAGGTCTTTAATCCATTTTGAGCTTATTTTTGTGTATGGTGTTAGGGAGTGATCTAATCTCATATTTTACATGTACCTGTCAAGATTTCCCAGCACCACTTATTGAAGAGGCTGACCTTTCTCCACTGCACATTCCTGCCTTCTTTATCAAAGATAAGGTGACCATATGTGCGTAGGTTTTTCTATAGGAATTCTATCCTGTTCCATGTATCTATATTTCTGTTTTTGTGCCAGTACCATACTGTCTGGAATACTGTAGCTTTGTTGTATAGTCTGAAGTCAGGGAGCTTGATTCCTCCAGCCCCATTTTTCGTTCCCAAGATTGCTTTGGGTATTCGGGGTCTTTTGTGTTTCCATACAAATTGTGAAATTTTTTGTTCTACTTCTGTGAAAAATGTCAGTGGTGGTTTGATAGGAATTGTATTGAATCTGTAGATTGCTCTCAGTAGTAGTCATTTTCACAATATTGATTCTTCCAATCCAAGAACATTATATATCTCTCCATCTATTTGTATCATCTTTAATTTCTTTCATCAGTGCTTATAATTTTCTGCATACACGTCTTAGGTCTCCTTAGGTAGGTTTATTCACAGATATTTTATTATTTTTGTTGCAATGGTAAATGGGAGTGTTTCCTTAATTTCACTTTCAGATTTTTCATCATTAGTGTACAGGAACGCCAGAGATTTCTGTGCATTGATTTTGTATCCTGCTACTTTACCAAATTCATTGATTAGATCTAGTAGCTTTCCAGAAACATCTTTAGGATTCTCTATGTATAATATCATGTCATCTGCAAACAGTGACAGCTATACTTCAGCTTTTCCGATTTGGATTCCTTTTATATCCTTTACTTCTCTGATTCCTGTGGGTAAAAGTTCCAAAACTATGTTGAATAAGAGTGGTGAGAGTGGGCCACCTTGTCTTGTTCCTGATCTTAGTGGAAATGCTTTCTGTTTTTCACCATTCAGGACGATGTTGGCTGTGGGTTTGTCATATATGGCCTTTATTATATTGAGGAAGGTTCCCTCTATGCTTACTTTCTGCAGGGTTTTTATCATAAATGGGTGTTGAATTTTGTCAAAAGCTTTCTCTGCATCTATTGAGATAACCATATGAATTTTCTCCTGCTATTTTTTAATATGGTGTATCACGTTGACTGATTTGCATATACTGAAGAATCCTTGCATTCCTGGAATAAACCCCCCTTGATTATGGTGTATGATCCTTTTAATGTGCTGTTGGATTCTGTTTGCTAGTATTTTGTTGAGAATTTTTGCATCTATCTTCATTAGTGTTATTGGCCTGTAGGTCTCTTTCTTTGTGACATCTTTGTCTGGTTTTGCTATCAGGGTGATGGTGGCCTTGTAGAATGAGTTTGGGAGTGTTCCTCCGTCTGATATATTTTGGAAGAGTTTGAGGAGGATAGGTGTTAGCTCTTCTCTAAATGTTTGATAGAATTCTCCTGTGAAGCCATCTCTTCCTGGGCTTTTGTTTGTTGGAAGATTTTTAATCACAGTTTCAATTTCAGCACTTGTGATTGGTCTGTTCATGTTTTCTATTTCTTCCAGATTCAGTTCGCAGGTTGCACATTTCTAAGTTTTTGTCCATTTCTTCCAGGTTGTCCATTTTATTGGCATAGAGTTGCTTGTAGTAATCTCTCATGATCTTTTGTATTTCTGCCGTGTCAGTTGTTACTTTTCCTTTTTAATTTCTCATTCTATTGATTTGAGTCCTCTCCCTTTTTTCTTGATGAGTCTGGCTAGTGGTTTATCAATTTTGTTTATCTTCTCAGAGAACCAGCTTTTAGTTTTATTGATCTTTGCTATCATTCACTTCATTTCTTTTTCATTTATTTCTGATCTGATTTTTATGATTTCTTTCCTTCTGCTAACTTTGGGATTTTTTTGTTCTGCTTTCTCTAATTATTTTAGGTGCAAGGTTAGGTTGTTTATTCGAGATGTTTCCTGTTTCTTAAGGTGGGCTTGTATTGCTATAAACTGCTTTTGCTGCACCCCATAAGTTTTGGGTCATCATGTCTCCATTGTCATTTGTTCCTAGGTATTTTTTGATTTCCTCTTTGATTTCTTCAGTGATCACTTCTCTATTAAGTAGTGTATTGTTTAGCCTCCATGTGTTTGTATTTTTACAGATCATTTCCTGTAATTGATATCTAGTCTCCTGATGTTGTGGTCAGAAGAGATACTTGATACAATTTCAGTTTTCTTAAATTTACCAAGGCTTGATTTGTGACCCAAGATATGATCTATCCTGGAGAATGTTCCATGAACACTTGAGAAAAATGTGTATTCTGTTGTTTTTGGATGGAATGTCCTGTAAATATCAATTACATCCATCATGTTTAATGTATCATTTAAAGCTTGTGTTTCCTTATTTATTTTCATTTTGGATGATCTGTCCATGGGTGAAAGTGGAGTGTTAAAGTCCCCTACTATGAATGTGTTACTTTCAATTTCCCCTTTTATGTCTCTTAGTGTTTTCCTTATGTATTGTGGTGCTCCTAAGTTGGGTGCATAAATATTTACAATTTTTATATCTTCTTCTTGGATCGATCCCTTGATCATTATGTAGTGTCCTTCTTTTTCTCTTTTAATAGTCTTTATTTTACAGTGTATTTTGTCTGATATGGGAATTGCTACTCCAGCTTTCCTTTGGTTTCCATTTGCATGGAATATCTTTTTCCATCCCCTTACTTTCAGTCTGTATGTCTCTCTAGGTCTGAAGTGGGTCTCTTGTAGACATCATATATATGGATCTTGTTTTTGGATCCATTCAGCAAATCTGTTTCTTTTGGTGGGAACATTTAATCCATTTACATTTAAGGTAATTATTGATATGTATGTTCCTATTCCCATTTTCTTAATTGTTTTCTGTTTGTTATTATGGGTCTTTTCCTTCTCTTGTGTTTCTTGCCTAGAGAAGATCCTTTAGCATTTCTTGTAAAGCTGCTTTTGTGGGGCTGAACTCTCTCAACTTTTACTTTTCTGTAAAGGTTTTAATTTATCCATCAAATCTGAATGAGATCCTTGCTGGGTAGAATTATCATGGTTGTAGGTTTTTCTCCGTCATCACTTTAAATATGTCCTGCCAGTCCCTTCTGGCTTGCAGATTTTCTGCTGAAAGATCAGCTGTTAACCTTTTGGGGATTCCCTTGTGTGTTATTTGTTGTTTTTCCCTTGCTGCTTTTAATATGCTTTCTTTGTATTTAATTTTTGATTAATATGTGTCTTGGCATGTTTCTCCTTGGATTTATCCTTTATGGGACTCTCTGTGCTTCCTGGACTTGATTATATATTTTCTTTCCCATATTAGGGAAGTTTTCAACTATAATCTCTTCAAATATTTTCTCAGTCCCTTTCTTTTTCTCTTCTTCTTCTGGGACCCCTGTAATTTGAATGTTGGTGCACTTAGTGTTGTCCCAGATGTTTCTGAGACTGTCCTCAGTTCTTTTTATTTTTCTTTCTTTATTCTGCTCTGCAGTAGTTATTTCCACTATTTTATCTTCCTGGTCACTTATCCATTGTTCTGCCTTACTTATTCTGCTCTTGATTCCTTCTAAATTATTTTTTATTTCATTTATTGTGTTGTTCATCATTGCTTGTTTCATCTTTAGTTCTTCTAGGTCCTTGTTAAATGTTTCTTGCATTTCGTCTATTCTATTTCCAAGATTTTGGATCAACTTTACTATCATTATTCTGAATTCCTTTTGAGGTAGATTGCCTATTTCCTCTTCATTTCTTAGGTCTGCTGGGTTTTTATCTTGCTCCTTCACCTGCTGTGTGTTTTTTTGTCTTCTCATTTTGCTTATCTTACTGTGTTTGGTGTCTCCTTTTTGCAGGCTGGAGGTTTATAGTTCCTGTTGTTTTTGGTGTCTGTCCCCAGTGGTTAAAGTTGGGTCAGTGGGTTGTGTAGGCTTCCTGATGGAAGGGGCTAGTGCATGTGTTCTGGTGGATGAGCCTGGATCTTTTCTCTTTGGTGGGCAGGTCCACGTCTGGTGGTGTGTTTTGGGGTGTCTGCGGACTTATTATGATTTTAGGCAGCCTCTCTGCTAATGGGTGGGGTTCTGTTCCTATTTTGCTAGTTGTTTGGCACAGGGTGTCCAGCACTGTAGGTTGCTGGTTGTTGAGTGAAGCTGGGTGCTGGCATTGAGATGGAGATCTCTGGGAGATTTTTGCCATTTGATATTATGTGGAGCTGTGAGGTCTCTTGTGGACCAGTTTCCTGAAGTTGGCTCTCCCACCTCAGAGGCAGAGCTCTGACTCCTGGCTGCAGCACCAGGAGCCTTTCATCCACATGGGTCAGAATAAAAGAGAGAATAAATAGAGAGAAAGAATTAGTAGAAGTAGGAGGGAAGAAAGAAAGATAGGAAGGAAGGAAGGAAGGATGGAAGGAAGCAAGGAAAGAAGGAAGGAAGAAAGAAGAAAAGAAGGAAAGAAGGAAAGAAAGAAAGAAAGAAAGGAGGGAGGGATGGAGGGAGGGAGAGAGGGATGGTGTGAGGAAGGAAGGAAGGAAGGAGGGAAGGAAGGAAAAAAGAATGAAGGAAGATAAAGTAAAATAAAATAAAGTAAAATATAATAAGGTTATTAAATTAAAAAATAATTATTAAGAAAAAAATTAATACAAACAAACAAAAAAACAGATGGATAGAACCTTAGAACAATTGGTGGAAGCAAAGCTATACAGACAAAATCTCATACAGAAGCATACACATACACACTCACAAAAAGAGGAAAAGTGGAAAAAATCATAAATCTTGCTCTCAAAGTCCCCCTCCTCAATTTGGGATGATTCGCTGTCTAAAGGAGGGAAGTAAGGAAAGAAAGAAAGAAGGTAAAGTAAAATAAAATAAATTATAATAAAGTTATTAAATTAAAAAATAATTATTAAGAAAAAAATTTTAAAAAAACGAGCAGATAGAACCCTAGGACAAATGGTGGAAGCAAAGCTATACAGACAAAATCTTTCACAGAAGCATACACATACACACTCACAAAAAGAGGAAAAGGGGAAAAATCATAAATCTTGCTCTCAAAGTCCCACTCCTCAATTTGGGATGATTCGTTGTCTATTTATGTATTCCACAGATGCAGGGTACATCAAGTTGATTGTTGAGCTTTAATCCGCTGCTTCTGAGGCTGCTGGGAGAGATTTCCCTTTCTCTTCTTTGTTCTCACAGCTCCCAGGGGCTCAGCTTTGGATTTGGCCCTGCCTCTGCTTGTAGGTCGCCAGAGGGTGTCTGTTTTTCGCTTAGACAGGACGACATCCCCTCACTTTCATTCTGTATATGTCCCTGGGTCTGAAGTTGGTGTCTTGTAGACAACATATATATGGATCTTGCTTTTGTATCTATTCATCCAGTCTATGTCTTTTGGTTGGAGCATTTAATCCATTTACATTTAAGGTAATTATCAGTATGTAAGTTCCTATTGTCATTTTCTTAGTTGTTTTGGGTTTGTTTTTGTAAGTCTTTTTTTCTTCCCTTCCTCTTTTGTTCTCTTCTCTTTTGGTTTGAGGACCAACTTCAGTGTTGTGTTTGGGATGCTTTTTCTTTTGTGTGTGTGTATGTATTGTAGTTTTGGGGTTTGCTGTTCCTATGAGGTTGTGATTTAGCAGTCTATATATGTACAAGGTTGTTTTAAGTTGCTGGTCTCTTTCCAGCCTAGAGAAGTTTCTTTGCCATTTGCTGTAGAGCTGGTTTGGTGGTGCTGATTTCTCTTAGCTTTTGTTTGTCTGTAATGCTTTTGATTTCTCCATCAAATCTGCATGAGGGCTTTGCTGGGTAGAGTATTCTTTGGTGTAGGTTTTTCCCTTTCATCTCTTTAAACATATCATGCCCCTCCCTTCTGGCCTGCAGAGTTTCTGCTGAAAAATCAGCCAATAACTTTATGGGAATTCCCTTGTATGTTATTTGTGGCTTTTCCCTTGTTGCTTTTAATATTTTTTTCTTTGTATTTTTGTTTGTTTGTTTGTTTGATTAATAGATGTTCAACACGTTCCTCCTTGGGTTTATCCTGCATGGGACTCTCTGCACTTCCTGGGCTTGGGTAACTATTTCCTTTCCCATGTTGGAGAAGTTTCCGACTATAAGGTCTTCAAATGTTTTCTCAGGCCCTTTTTTTCTACTTTTTCTCGGACCTGTATAATTGGAATGTTGTTGCGTTTAATGTTGTCTCAGATGTCTCTGAGACTGTCCTCATTTCTTTTCATGCTTTTTTCTTTCTTCTGTTCCACAGTAGTGATTTCCACCATTCTATCTTCCAGCTTGCTTATTTGTTCTTCTGCCTCAGTTATTTTGCTATTGATTCCTTTTAGTGTATCTTTTATATCAGTTATTGTATTGTTAATCTCCATTTGTTTGTTCTTTAGTTCTTCTAAGTCTTTGTTAAACATTTCTTGTATCTTCTCAATTTGTGTCTCCATTCCTTTTCCAAGATCTTGGATCATCTTTACTATCATTTTTCTGAAATAGTTTTCATGTGGATTGCTTATCTCCTCTTTATTTAGTTGTTCTTGTAGGTTTTTATCTTGCTCCTTCATCCGCAACATATTTCTTTGTTGTCTCATTTTGTCTAACTTTCAGTTTTTGTCATCTCCTTTCCACAGCCTGCAGGGTCATAGTTCCTCTTGCTTCTGTTGTCTGCCCCCTGTTGGGTGAGGTTGGTCTAGAGGCTTGTGCCATTATCCTTTTGATAGGGGATTTGACTGGTGTGTGGTGACAAGAGCTTGCCCTGGATATTGACTGGGGCCTCCTCTTTGCTCCATGGTTGTCACTGACCAGTCAGGGGTGGGGTCTGTTCCCTAGTTGTTGGAGTAGAGGGTCCCAGATTTGTTTCTTCACTGTGTTTCTGATCCATAGTGCAAGGTAGTCAGAATTGTAGCATTCCCACTGGGAAGGAAGTGACTGAGTATTCCTCCTCTGGAGCTGTTCACCTGTGTGTGTGCTCTGTTGTGTCAACTTTCACCCTTTGTGTGAGCTCTCAGATTACACTGTTGTTGGCACTGCTTTCAGCCCCACCTTAACTTTTCGTATGCTGGCATTTAGCCCTGGTGTCTCTGAGTCATTTTTTTCACCAGGCCACAAGTGTAGATCTACTGAAGTCAGGTCCCAGGATTGCAGTAATCATGGATCTGGACCTGCTGTGGGTGCCCTTGGGGCAGGTCAGATTAGCCTGGCCCAAGCCCCATGTGCATATGCCCACAAAAGTCTACTGCTGCTAAAGCTATGCCCGTCTTGGCTTCAGGAGCAGTCATTGTCTATTCTGATGTTCTGTAGGCACTGAGTTTACAAAGCTGGTTGTGGAGGTTTCAGTATGCAGTTTGTGCAGCTGTGAGGAGAGATTTCAGCTCTTCTTCCTTAGTTGCATGGCCCCCTGGGGCTCAGCTGTAGTTTCAGCCCCACCTCTGTATGTAGGCTACCCACAGTTACCTACTCCTGAGGCTGCCTTGGAGCACATGGGTCTTCCCCAGCAAGGAGGGCATGCAGAGGCAGCATGGTGGCTGGGGTTGTGGGAGCCCTGGTGGCGAGGGGTGAATGGGTGAGCCAGCAGCTGTGGGCCCAGGAGTTTCATCCCTGGCATGGCCCTTCCCAGTGCTGGGCTGTGGACATGAGAGCCAGGCCCAGCAGTGATGAGGTGTGCAGTGAGGCCAGCAGCTGTGTGCATGGGAGAGCCGGCCCCGGTGGGACACCCTCCCAGTGCCTGGGGGGACAGGAGCTGGTACATGTGGAAATAAGCTGTAATGGTGGCTCTTCCCCTTGCACATCACTTGACAATGACTTGCTTCTACTGCATTCCATATTTCCTCCACAACCATTCCCAGTTGAGGACATCCTCACTCCTGTCCCCTCAGGCCTTCTTCTTGCAGCCATCAGTAGTCCTCTCCCAGGGTTTTCTCTCCAAATCCCACGTTCCAGCACCCAGCCCCCATCTTCACCTGCAGACACATGTCTCAGGCTGAGGTGCACATGGCTGTGGTATGGACCATCTGTGTAAGTCTCACTTTATCCTGCCTGCCACAGACAGGTTGCTGCACTCTCCTTCAATAGCCCCTGAAGCTCCCCTTCTGTCCCAACTGATCTCCCCATTGGTGAGGGGGTTTCCCTGGATGTGGGAACCTCTCCTCTCCTTTGGCTCCCCCTACCCCTGGGCACCAGTCCTGTCCTGCTTCCTCTCCTCTTCTTTTTTCCCTTATTCTTTCTTTCATCATACCCACTTATGCAGAGATCTTTCTTGTCCTTTTAGGTGCCCGAGGTCTTCTGCTCTATGAGAAGAGTCCTATTTGTAGATATATTCTTGATGCATTTGTTGGGAGAGATGAACTCCATGTCCTCCAACATCCCTGCCATCTTGTCCTCTCTCATCTTCAGTTTTTTCTTATTTCCCTGTTAATCAACATAATTAACACTAATTATTCTAATGTTTTTATTAGCATCTCTAGGACCCATTGAGTGGAAGCAGAGACCAGAAATAAGGCTTCCCAAACTGTTTTTTGTTTGTTTGCTTGCTTTTGTTTACTTTAAATTAAAGAAGTTCTTAGGTTAACTATTGTATATATATATATATTTTTTTCTTTCACCTTCTAAGTTGTTTTTGTTTATATAGGTACCAATAAAACAGCTGTTTATAACGAGTGCTCTTTAAAATTTTATCAATTTAGAAGTTTTTCCAATTTAAAGGATTTATCACTTGTCCATTAAGGAGATATATCGTAATCATGACTCAAACCAGTAAGATGAAAGCGACATCCCTAGAAGAGAGTGAAAAGATGCTACCTAAGCAAGACCCAGAAAGTTTATTCCCAAAAATGGTCTAAAAAAGTAAAGGCCTTCATTGTACAAGCTGACGTAACAAAGGTTAAGATGGCAAAAAAGACCCTGAGAGATGGCACAGTCAGACAAAAGACTGCTCAGTATCCCTGTCTATTTGATTGGCTGCCAAATGTACACCATATGTGTACCTAATAGATGGCAGAGACCACATTCTCAAAACACACACACACACACACACACACACAAACACAGAAGAAGATCATGTAGAACATTTACATCTCAAAGACACAGCAAGAGAAATACAAGTTCCTCCTCAAAGGGCTTTTGTTTCTTTAAGGTCAGAATCCTTAAAAACTGTTTTGTCAGGTTGGCTTTATCTAACTTAACTGCACATGTAATAAAAGAGCCCTGTCTTAGTTATTTTCAAGGTGAGATTGCCTTTAATTTACAGTTAAATAAGTATTTTAAGTATAAGTTTTGTACATATATAAACCTGTCTGGGGTATTAGTTGGAGGCTGGAAATATGTCATTCCTTTTTCTTTCATTTTGAAAGTTTTCTTCCCCTTTCTAAGGACACTGTGTCAGGATAATTAAAATGAATGTGTTTCCCTATAGGGATGGCTGCATGGTATGAGAACTTGCCTCCACTACTCCCATAAGTTTCTCAGTTGCCTGAGAAAGTCATTGCTGGCTGAGAGGAGATGTCTCATTTTGGAGTTGAACTCTCTCATGAGATATCTTCACTTTTTTTTTTTAACATTCTTTTAAAGTAGCCAATTCAAGGAAAACAACAAGCCATTCTTCTACCTAATTACCCAGTTCAACCTCACTCAGTGTCTTTCAATTGAGCAAAGTCTTCTCAGCCTTTCAACTGAGGATAACCAACTCAGTGTCTAAACTGAACAAAATCTTCCCAGTGTCTTTCAGCTGAATATAATCCAGGTACCAATTATTGAAACCAAGTTTCAAGGATAACTTTCTTCTCCAGAGGGTTTAACACCACCAAATAAAACTTACTATCATCAGCCAATAATGGGAGATCCAAGAACCAGTAGAGACTCACCAAAATTCATCCAGAATCTGCAAAGAGGTGGACAGGCCCAAGAGGCCTCTGTTGATACTAGGCTCCATATCCTTGTAGAGTTTAGGCAAAGGAGAAAAGCCTGCTCTGGATCCCTTTTTTGGTCACCAAAAGCAGTCAACTAAAAAAAAAATGCACATACTAAAAGTTGAGAATTGTGTTTTATTCGGCAGACTTGCTGATAACTTAAGCCTGGGAGGCACCTTTCGCAGAGCTCTGAGGGACTACTTCAAAGAGTTAAGAGATGAGCCAGGATATATAGGAGTATTTGCAACAAAAACCAAGTAGTCGGGACATCAAAAGATTACTGTTAATTTAAGAAAAACAAGAAATCTCAAGTTAATGAGTTTAGTACTTTTTATGTATGGGAAGGTACAAGAGTCTGGGCTCATTTAAATCATTCCTTTGATATGCACCTTAACTATCTAGGGCCAGTATCCTATTTTTCTCCATCCTGAATCCCCTCAAGGTGCACAGTCAGGGACAGCTGATGGCTTGATGGCTGCAACACCATTTGTTTATTGATATGGCAGAAGGCTTTTTTTTTTGTGCACAACAGTGACAGTAGTTTTCAAATAGTAATGTATGAATTGCTGCTTTTTGTTTTGTTTTGTATTTTGTTTCCTGCAATGGATCCTTTCCTTAGCTCTCCTAAAGAAGCTGTTCTGAAACATTTCTGGATCACATCTCCTTGTGTCTCACAGTCAGGAAGTGTTTAATAATACCTACCTAGAAGCTGAACTGTTGCTCTTGGCATCATTTCTGTCTTGTCTGGCTGTTGTGAAAGCAGTAATCAGCAGCCCATGATCACCCCTATCTCCCCGCTTCCTTTCTGTTTTTGTTAAGGGTCTCTTAACAGAGTTACAGTTGCTGTATATAGGGTTGCACAGCCTGTACTGTGTGCAAGTTCAGGGAGTACCATTCACCTAGACTTCAATGTGAGTGGTACCCCTTGGAATTGAGCAACTTATTGGCCCTCTGAGATCTTTGTGATCAGAAAGGCACAAAGGAGCCCAACTGGTTTCTATAGCAAGTAAAGCCTCTGTATTCTTCTAATGCACTTCTACTATGTTGAAAGCAGATGGAGGGGAAGTGAGACAACCCCCACATCCCCTTTGTTCAGGAACAACAGTAATAATGGATATAACTCAACTTCCCTTTCCTCTTGCAGCCTCAGCCTTCACTAGCAGTCCCCACACAAGACTAAAGTGTTCAAGAGAGGGAATACTTCTTTTATCTTCTTCTTTGGCTCTTTTGAGCTTATACATTTTCATTTCTTATTCAATGTAATGTCCCTAACAAGCATCTTTAGAATTTCTCTGCACAAGACATGGCTTTTCCAGAAGCAATAGAGATAACATTTTCTTGGCTGACTTTTTGGTTGTGGATAAAACAGAAGGGTTTAATAATGTAACATCCTAGATCTATCCACTAATATTTTAATTTCTTCAAGGTCTACGTTTTACCATCCCATGGTTAATAACAGTCTTTACTTTCCACACTTCTAAGAGGATTGCCCCCAAAATGGACAATTCTGCTGATTTAGAATATAATTCTTCCAGATTTGAAGGATGTGATTGTGAAACGAAGTTGGAAACTTTAGCTAATCAGAGGAGGCCCTACTATCAGAGGAACCTTCTGGGTTCTTCTTAAACCATCAGGATTTTGAATGGAGGGGAAAGGGAAGCCATGGATAACTCCCCCGGGATGGGTAATCAAATATCTAACTACTGATTAGCTAATGTCAGACTTATTGAAGCTTACATCTATGCTTGTTTCAGAAGGGAGTGGCCACCTTGCATCAAATCCTGCTGGCAAGAGCCTGCCCACTGGGGTCTCAGCACCGGTCTACAGGCATACTTCATGTGAGGAAATGTTTGTTTTCTTGTGTGACTCACCACCAGAGTTGTGAGAAAAGGGGTTGCCTCAGCAATGGTGTGGGAACAACCCAGAGTCACAGTCTGGGCCTCATGCCAAGACATAGTGCTCAGTTATTATTAGGTGCATCAGAAGAATCCAAGACCGGAAAGACCTATGAGGTTATTTTTCTCTGCCCAGGAACCAGGAAACTACTCCCCCTCCTTTTCTTACCTTCCTCTCTCTACCTACTGGGTGATTCAGAAAGCAATACTTTGTTTATCTTTTCCCCTATTTTATATTCAGTAGTTCCTCTAGCTGGAGTACTGGGCAGGGCAGTCTGCTCCTTTTTAGTCCTGGGTTTAATTGCAATAGATGAACTCAATAAGCTAGTTAAAAGTTCTGTAGGCAAGAAAACCAGGATGCAACAAAATATAGCAGCCCTTCCCAGTCTACCCCTCACCTCCAACACACACAAACACCTGAAGTGCACACTGGTGTAATTCAGCACATGATCCTAGACATGGGGAACCTGGCTTAGTTAGGGAATGGCAAGTGGCCAAATCAACGTTCAGTATCTTGCTGGCTTGACTGGGGATGTACAATCAGAGATGTTTAGTTCTTTTCTAGACATTAGCTTGGGGATTGACTCAAATTGGTTGGCTTCTAATCAGTCTTGGGTGGAAGGGTAGAGCTTACAGCCCTCAGAACAAAAGATGCTTTTAAAGGGGTACTTATAATAAAGGGTAAAGCACTTTGGACAGTCAATGGTGACCACATCTACATTCTCTGTGGTCAAAACAGAATAAAACCATAGCTTCATATATATATATATTTTTTAAATGGAGTTTCTAATTTATTTACCTCTATGAGATTTTGTACAAATTTATATGTTGGTTGATCATCTTTACCAAATTTATCTCCCTTTTTTTTAACCAGTGGTATTATAGGGTAAATGTTCTTTTAAAAATTATTCATTAAAATTTTAATGCTTTGATAACTGATTTGATTCCCTCTAATTAAGATCTTGACAAAAATATATATTACACTTGGCCTGACTTATCCTCTTTATAGAAAAAAAAACTTCATTTTGTGATAATTGTAGATTCACATGCGGTTGTAAGAAATAATGCAGAGAGATCCTGTGTACTCTTTATCCAGTTTCCCCATTCATAACATCTTGCATAACTGTAGTACAATATCATAACCAGGATACTGATACTGATACAATCCAGTTTTCAGATTTCACCAGTTTTAGATGCACTCAGGTGTGTGTGTGTGTGTGGTGATTAAGTTCTATACAATTTTATAACGTGTAATCATCACCAGAAATAAGCTATAGAACTGTTTCATAGAATGTATCCTTCATGTAACCTTTTTATAGCCACAGTCACCACCATCCTATTATGCTTACTAACTGCTGGAAATCACTAATATCTATAATTCTGTCATTTCATGAACGTTATAAAATTGGAATCATACACTTTGTAACTTTGGGGATTGCCTTTTTTTTTCACTCAATATAATTCCCTCTAGGTTCATCAAAGCTGTTGTGTGTATCAATAGTTCACTTCTTCTTATTGCTGAGTTGTATTCTATGGCATGGATGTACCACTGTTGATTTAACCATTCAGCTGCTAAAGGACATCTGGGCTGTTTCTGGGTTTTTGCTGTTACAGTAAAGCTTCTAAGAATATTCATATACAAGTGTTACTGTGAACATAGCTTTGTGGGGTTTTTTTTGTTTTTTTGTTTTTTTCTGGAGGATAAATGCCCAGGAGTTCAATTGCTGGGTCATGGTAATTGCATGGTTTCTTGTCTAAGAAACCGTCAAATTGTTTTCCAGAATAGCTGACCATTTTACATTCCTACCAGCAATGGACAAGTGATCCAGTTTTTTACATCCTTCCCAGCATTTGGTGTTATCACTATTTTATTTTTAATTTCTATACTTGATTTTTGATGCACATTCTGATAGGTGTATAATGATATCTCACGGTGGTTTTAATCTGCATTTCTCTATGACTAATAACGTTGATCGTCTTTTCAAGTGTTTATTTGCCATCTTTATATTACCTTCAGTGAAATGTCTGTGTCTTTTGGATGACTTCACTTTAGCCTCCTTTCTCTCCTTAATAAGTTTGTCTAAAATTCTCAAGTGTGTTCTACAATCCCTCCTCTCCCAAACACCTTAGTGGTGTAGAAGTCACTGATAAGGAAATGTACTGGGTCTCAGCATCATCTCTAACCATCTACCTATCACCAAAAAAATCCCAATAAGTATCTTCCTGAACCTGGGTGATCTGAAGAAGTCTCATCCATAGTGTTTTGGGAAACTAGGATAGGAAAGAATCAGAAATGGAGTTTTCACTAAAAGTGCATTTTCCAAAAGTGTACATTAACATATAGAAACAAAGCCTTAACTTCTCAATGCAGAAAGATCTTTATGCCTTATCTTTAGTCTTCCTTGAGAGGCTCCAAAGACACAGAGTTAGTCATGCAAATAGGGAAACTGAGGCTTCCAATTACGCACTAGGATGTAAAAGCCAGCCACAAGATACTTCTTGGGCAGTTCCTCAAGCTCTTATCATAGTATCAGTACTATGATTTTTATATTTATGGTAACTGCTTCACAAAACAGTGGCTGGGGTCAGACCTTGTGAAGAAGCCTATTGAGACCAGGGCTCAGCTTTTATGCAGCTGGCAATAGGAAAATTCAGAAGTATGGATGTTCCTACAATTGAGGACTAGAGTGTGATTCCTTGGGTAAAGCTGAGGAGGCAGCTGGACCTTCTCTTTTAGTTAATAATTAATGACCAGCCCTAGATTGTCTCTTCCTCAAAAGGTAATAAACCAAGCCCCAGGTCTGAAACACCATCTCTTCTAGGGTGCCTTTCCCCTTGTTAGAAGCTCTAACCAGTCCCTATGACCTTTGAACCTTGAATGGGTGTGAAGAAATAACCTCTCTTCCCTTTCCAGTTTATATCCTGTGTTTTGTGATCAGATAAGTAACATAATTTATGTGAAGTGTTTAGCATGGATGCCTGACACTCAGTAAGACTTGGATTGAGTACTCCCCCTGACTTTGTTTGGATGAGACGTGTTGAAGTATATTATGGACCTTCAATATACTACTGTAATTGTCAGGTGGTGACATCAGGCACAAAGAAGAGAAAGAAGCTGTTTAGAGATGGGAACAGAAGAAATGGTGGCTTAAAGAAGATCAAAAGAGAAAAACTTGAGAGGAAGGGAGATCAAGATGGCAGATTAGGAAGACACTGAGCTCAGCTTCCTATGTGAACACATAAAAAATACATCTACATGTGGAACAACTCTCACTGAAAACAAACTGGAGACTAGCACTAAGGCTTTTCTATAAACAAAGCTATAAAGAAAGATCCACATGGAATTGGGTAGAAATAGAGAAGCAATTAGTTTGGCATCCATGCTCCTAGCAGGGGAGACAGAAGAAGAGGAGAATACCATGGGCTCAGGAATCCTTCCTGGGGAGTGAGGGGTTCCAGCCACATATTGGGCATCCCAAACCTGGGGTCCAACACTGCAAAGATGAGTCCCATTAACTGATTTGGAAACCAATGGGACTTAATGGAGAGCTGTAAGAAACTGAGACTGATCCTGAAGAGTGTGCACACATGTTTGCTTACTCCTGGGAACAGGGCAGAGGGAGTGGATTGAAAACAGGCTGGGCCTTTGACAGACTTGATAGGACTCTTCCAGCATGAACCTCAGTCCACACAGGGTGCATGCTTCAGCCCATCATGCTTCACATTGCTCTCCACTAGAGTGGAGATAATATTGCTTGGGAGAGAGCACACACTTGGAGGGAATAGAACCAGCTCAGGCCTGAAAATCAGGGCTTCTACTCCAGAACCTTGGGCCCTGCCCCTGCCACTATAGGGTGGTGTTGACCATTGAGCACAGCTCACATTTGGCTCTGGTTCTGGCTCTAGCCAATCCAATACAGCCATATATCCCACTAAGGTAGTAGCTGCCAGTGTAACCTGGGGGAAAATGTGACCCATAATCACTTCAAATCCAGTACCCCCACAAAAGCCACTGGGATCATGAAAACTGCATATGAATGCTCCCACACAAGACACCCTTTCAAGAATGGGAGAGGTAACTCTTTCACCTTAATCTCATAGAGTCAGGGAAAGTTAAGAAAAATAAGAAGAAAGAGAAATTTGTTTCAAATGAAAGAACAATGAAAACCCTGAAAAACAACTAATAAACAGATATATAATTTACTGATAAATAATTCAAAGTATTAGTAATAATAATGTTAACTGAATTAGGAAAAAGACTAGATGAACACACTGATAAGTTTAAGAAGAAAGTAGAAAATATTAAAAACAGAACTGAATAATACCATAACTGAGATGAAAAATACACTAGAAGGAATTAACAGCAGACTAGGAGATACAGAAGAATGCATAAGCAATATGGACGATAGAATAATGGAAGTCATCCAATAAAAACGGCAAAAAAAGAAAAAAATTTAAAAAGATAAGAGTTTAAGGGACCTCTAGGACAACATTAAACATACTAACATTCATATTATAGGAGTCCCAGAAGGAGGAGAGGGAGACAAAGGATCAGAAAATGTACTTCATGATATTATGGCTGAAAACTTACCAAACCTGAAGAAGGAAACAGATATCCAGGAACAGATAAACTGTGGGTCCCAAATAAATTGAACTCAAACACACCCACATCAAGATATATCATAATTAAAATGGCAAAATTTAAAGATAAAGAGAGAATTCTAAAGGCATCAAGAAAAAACAGTCATATACAAGAGAAATCCCCATAAGGCTATCACCTAATTTATCTGGAGGAAACTTGGAGGTCAAAAGGGAGTGGCATGATAATATATATATATATTTTTAACATCCTTATTGGTATATAATTGCTTTACAGTGGTGTGTTAGTTTCTGCTTTATAACAAAGTGAATCAGCTATATGTATACGTATATCTCCATATCCCCTCCCTCTTGCATCTCCCTCTCACCCTCCTAATCCCACCCCTCTAGGTAGTCACAAAGCACCAAGCTGATCTCCCCATGTGATGCAGCTGCTTCCCACTAGCTATCTATTTTACATTGGGTAGTGTACATATGTCAGTGCTGTTCTCTCACTTTGACCCAGTTTACACTTCCCACTTCCCGTGTTCTCAAGTCTACTCTCTATGTCTGCGTCTTTATTCCTGTCCTGCCCTTAGGTTCATCATAACCAGTTTTTTTTTTAGATTCCATATATATGTGTTGCATACAGTATGTTTTTCTCTTTCTAACTTACTTCACTCTGTATGACAGGCTCTACGTCCATCCAAATCACTACAAATAACTCAATTTCGTTTCTTTTTATGGCTAATTAATATTCCATTGTATATATGTGCCACATCTTCTTTATCCATTGCTCAACATCACTAATCATTAGAGAAATGCAAATCAAAACTACAATGAGGTGTCAACTCACATTGGTCAGAAAGGCCATTATCAAAAAATCTACAAACAATAAATGCTGGAGAGAGTGTGGAGAAAAAGGAACCCTCTTGCACTATTAGTGGGAATGAGAATTGATACAGCCACTATGGAGAACAGTATGGAGGTCCTTTAAAAAACCAAAAATAGAACTACCATAAGACTCAGCAGTCCCACTACTGGGCATATGCCCTGAGAAAACCATAATTCAAAAAGAGTCATGTACCGCAATGTTCATTGCAGCACTATTTACAATATCCAGGACATGGAAGCAACCTAAGTGTCAATTGACACAATATATTGAAAGTGATGAAAGGGGAAAAACATGCAACCTAGAATACTCTACCCAGCAAGGTTATCATTTAGAATTGAAGCAGAGAGAAAGAGCTTCTCAGACAAGAAAAATTTTAAAAGTTCATCAATACAAAATGTACCCTAAAAGAAATGCTGAAGCATCTTCTCTAAGTGGAAAAGAAGTAAAAATCTATAAGAAAGGGAAAATCCCATAGAAAATGCAAATATAGTAAGGGTTGAAAATCAACAATTTACATAAGCCAAGTCCAAAGATTAAAGGACTAAAAAAAATGAAAAAAGCTATATCTACAATAAAAAATTAAGGGATTAAAGCAAAAGATGTAAACTATGACACCATAAATACAAAATGTGGGAGAGGGGAGTAAAAAATGTAGATGTCTTAGAATGTGTTTGAACTTAAATGACTACCAATTTAAAACAAGTACATATAGTTCAAAGTTAACATATATGAAACTCATGGTAACCAGAAACCTAAAATAGATACACAAAAACTATAGAGAAAGGAACACAAGCATATCACCAAAGAAAACTATCCAACCACCAGTGAAGAAACTAAAAGAAGAACAACAGAGAAGAACTAACTAAACAACCAGAAGACAAGTAACAAAATAGCAATAAGTACAGGTCTATTAGTAATCACTTTAAACGTCAATGGACTAAATGCTCCAATCAAAAGACATGGAGTGGCTGATTGGATTTAAAAATGACCCATTTATATGCTGCTTATAAGAGACTCACTTCTGAGCTAAAGACAAACACAGACTGAAAGTGAGGGATGCAAAAAGATATTTCATGCAAATAGAAATGACATGAGGTAGGGGGGAAGATGGCGGAAGAGTAAGATGCGGAGATCACATTCCTCCCCACAGATACACCAGAAATACATCGACACGTGGAACAACTCCTACGAAACACCTACTGAATGCTGGCAGAAGATCTCAGACCTCCGAAAATGCAAGAAAGTCCCCACATACCTGGGTAGGGCAAAAGAAAAAAGAATAAACAGAGACAAAAGGATACGGACAGGACATGCACCAGTGAGAGGGAGCTGTGAAGGAGGAAAGGTTTCCACACACTAGGAAGCCCCTTTGTGGGAGGAGACTGCAGGTGGCAGAGGGGGAAAGCTACAGAGCCGTGGAGGAGAGCACGGCAACAGGGGTGCGGAGGGCAAAGTGGAGAGATTCCCGCACAGAGGATAAGTGCCGACTGGCACTCACCAGCCCGAGAGGCTTGTCTACTCACCCACTGGAGTGGGCAGGTCTGGGAGCTGAGGCTCAGGCTTTGGTCTGACCACAGGGAGAGGACTGGTGTTGGTGGCAAGAACACAGCCTGCAGGGTGTTAGTGCACCATGGCTAGCCGGGACGGAGTCCAGGGAAAAGTCTGGACCTGCAGAAGAGGCAAGAGACTTTTCTTCCCTATTTGCTTCCTGGTGTGCAAGGAGAGGGGATTAAGAACACTGCTTAAAGGAGCTCCAGAGACGAGCGCAAGCCGCGGTTGTAAGTGCAGAACCCAGAGATGGGCGTGAGATGCTAAGGCTGCTGCTGCCGCCACCACAAAGTCTGTGTGTGAGCACAGGTCACTCTCCCCACCTCTCTTCTGGGGAGCCTGTAGAGCACACCACTGCCAGGGTCCTGGGATCCAGGGAAAGCATCCCCGGGAGAACACATGGCATGCCTCAGGCTGGTGCAATGTCACACATACCTCTGCTGCTGCAGGTTCACCCCGCACTCCATGCCCCTCCCTCCCACCAGCATGGGTGAGCCAGAGTCCCTGAAGCAGCTGCTCCTTTAACGCCGTCCTGTCTGAGCAAAAAACAGACGCCCTCTGGCGTCCTACACGCAGAAGTGGGGCCAAATCCAAACCTGAGCCCCTGGGAGCTGTGAGAACAAAGAAGAGAAAGGGAAATCCCTCCCAGCAGCCTCAGAAGAAGCAGATTCAAAGCTCCACAATCAACTTGATGTACACTGCACCTGTGGAATACCTGAATGGACAACAAATCATCTCAAATTGAGGAGGTGGATTTTGAGAGCAAGATTTATTATTTTTTCCCCTCTTCCTCTTTTTGAGAGTGTATATGTGTATGCTTCTGTGTGAGATTTTGCCTGTATAGCTTTGCTTCCACCATTTGTCCTAGGGTCCTATTTGTTCATTTTTTTTCTTCAGTATTTCTTTTTCTTAATAATTATTTTTTATTTTAATTATTTTATTTTATTTTATCTTACTTTATTTTATCTTACTGTATTTAATTTTCTTTCTTTCTTTCCTTCCTTCCTTCACTCCTTCCTTCCTTCCTCCCAAAATCCACTCCCTCCTTTCTTTCCTTCTTTCTCCCTTTCTTTCTTTCTTTCTTTCTTTCTTTCTTTCTTTCTTTCTTTTTTATTCCCTTCCTTCGCTCCTTCCTTAATTCCTCCCAACCCCCACTCCCTCCTTTCCTTCCATCTTTCTCTCTCTCTTTCTTTCTTTCTTTCTTTCTTCATTTTATTCCTTTAATTCTGAGCCATGTGGATGAAAGACTCCCGGTGCTGCAGCCAGGAGTCAATGCTATGCTTCTGAGGTGGGAAAGACAACTTCAGGACACTGGTCCACAAGAGACATCCCAGCTCCACATAATATCAAATGGCGAAAAAATCCCAGAGATCACCATCTCAACACCAGCACTAAGCTTCACTCAACGATCAGCAGGCTACAGTGCTGGAAACCCCATGCCAAACAACTAGCAAGACAGGAACACAATCCCACCCAGTAGCAGAGAGGCTGCCTAAAATCATAATAAGTCCTCAGACAATGCAAAACACACCACCAGACGTGGACCTGCCCACCAGAAAGACAAGATCCAGCCTCATCCACCAGAACACAGGCACTAGTCCCCTCCACCAGGAAGCCTACACAACACACTGACCCAACTTTAGCCACTGGGGACAGACACAAAAAACAACGGGAACTATGAAGCTGCAGCCTGCAAAAAGGAGACCCCAAACACAGCAAGATAAGCAAAATGAGAAGATTGGAAGACACACAGCAGATGAAGGAGCAAGATAAAAACCCACCAGAGCTAACAAATGAAGAGGAAATAGGCAGTCTACCTGAAAAATAATTCAGAATAATTATAGTAAAGATGGTCCAAAATCTTGGAAATACAATAGACAAAATGCAAGAAACACTTAATAAGGAGCTAGAAGAACTAAAGAGGAAATAAGCAACGATGAGCAACACAATAAATGCAATTAAAAATACTCTAGATTGGATCAATAGCATAATAACTGAGGCAGAAGAATGGATAAGTGACCTGGAAGATAAAATAGTGGAAATAACTACTGTAGTGCAGAATAAAGAAAAGAGAATGAAAAGAACTGAGGACAGTCTCAGAGACCTCTGGGACAACATTAAGCATGCCAACATTTGAATTATAGGGGTTCCAGAAGAAGAAGAGAAAAAGAAAGGGACTGAGAAAATATTTGAAGAGATTATACTTGAAAACTGTACTAAAATGGGAAAGGAAATATTTAAACAAGTCCAGGAAGCACAGAGTGTCCCATATAGGATAAATCCAAGGAGAAACACGCCAAGACACATATTAATCAAACGGTCAAAAATTAAATACGAAGAAAACATATTAAAAGCAGCAAGGGAAAAACAACAAATAACACACAAGGGAATCCCCATAAGGTTAACAGCTGATCTTTCAGCAGAAACTCTGCAAGCCAGAAGGGACTGGCAGGACATATTTAAAGTGATAAAGGAGAAAAATCTGCAAACAAGATTACTGTACCCAGCAAGTATTTCATTCAGATTTGATGGAGAAATTAAAACCTTTACAGGCAAGTAAAAGCTGAGAGAATTCAGCACCACCAAACCAGCTTTACAACAAATGCTAAAGGAACTTCTCTAGGCAAGAAACACAAGAGAAGGAAAAGACCTACAATAACGAACACAAAACAATTAAGAAAAGGGGAATAGAAACATACATATCAATAATTACCTTAAATGTAAATGGACAAATGCTCTCACTAAAAGACACAGATTGGCTGAATGGATACAAAAAAAAGACCCATATATATGCTGTCTACAAGAAACCCACTTCAGACCTAGAGACACATACAGACTGAAAGTAAGGGGATGGAAAAAGATATTGCATGCAAGTGGAAACCAAAAGAAAACTCGAGTGTCAATTCTCATATCATAAAAAATAGAATTTAAAATAAAGTCTATTAGAAGAGACAAAGAAGGACACTACATAATGATCAAGGGAACAATCCAAGAAGAAGATATAACAATAGTAAATATTTATGCACCCAACATAGGAGCACCTTAATACATACGGCAAATACTAACAGCCATAAAAGGGGAAATCGACAGTAATACATTCATAGTAGGGGACTTTAACACCCCACTTTCACCAACGGACAGATCATCGAAAATGAAAATAAATACGGAAACACAAGCTTTAAATGATACATTAAACAAGATGGACTTAATTGATATTTATAGGACAATCCACCCAAATACAACAGAATACACATTTTTCTCAAATGCTTATGGAACATTCTCCAGGATAGGTCATATCTTCAGTCACAAATAAAGCCTTGGTAAATTTAAGAAAATTTAAATTGTACCAAGTATCTTGTACGAACACTACGCTATGAGACTAGATATCAATTACAGGAAAAGATCTGTAAAAAATACAAACACATGGAGGCTAGACAATGCACAACTTAATAACGAAGTGATGACTGAAGAAATCAAAGAGGAAATCAAAAAAACGTAGAAACAAATGACAATGGAGATATGATGACCCAAAACCTATGGGATGCAGCAAAAGCAGTTTTAATAGGGAAGTTTATAGCAATACAAGCCCACTTTAAGAAACAGGAAACATCGCGAATAAACAAGCTAACCTTTCACCTAAAGCATTTAGAGAAAAAAGAACAAAAAAACCCCAAAGTTAGCAGAAGGAAAGAAATCATAAAGATCAGATCAGAAATAAATGAAAAAGAAATGAAGTGAATGATAGCAAAGATCAATAAAACTAAAAGCTGGTTTTTGAGAAGATAAACAAAATTCATAAACCGTTAGCCAGACTCATCAAGAAAAAAAGGGAGAACACTCAAATCAATAGAATTAGAAATGAGAAGGAAGAAGGAACAACTGACTCTGCAGAAACAAAAAAGATCATGAGAGATTACTACAAGCAACTCTATGCCAATAATATGGACCACCTGGAAGAAATGGACAAACCCTTTGAAATGCACAACCTGCCAAGACTGAATCAGGAAGAAATAGAAAATATGAAAAGACCAGACACAAGCCCTGAATTTGAAACCGTGATTAAAAGTCTTCCAACAAACAAAAGCCCAGGACCAGATGGCTTCACAGAATTCTATCAAACATTTAGAGAAGAACTAACACCTATCCTTCCCAAACTTGTCCAAAATATACCAGAGGGAGGAACACTCCCAAACTCATTCTACGAGGCTACCATCACTTTGACACCAAAACCAGACACGAATGCCACAAACAAAGAAAACTACAATCCAATATCACTGATGAACATTGAAGCAAAAATCCTCAACAAAATACTGGCAAGCAGAATCCAACAGCACATTAAGAGGATCACACACCATGATCAAGTGGGGTTTATTCCAGGAATGCAAGGATTCTGCAATATACGCAAATCAATCAACATGATACACCATATTAACAAATTAAAGGAGAAAAACCATATGATCATCTCAATAGATGCACGGAAAAGTTTTGACAAATTTCAACACCCATTTATGATAAAAACCCTGCAGAAACTAGGCATAGAGGGAACATTCCTCAACATAATAAAGGCCATATATGACAAACCCACAGCCAACAACATCCTCAGTGGTTAAAAGCTGAAAGCATTTCCACTGAGATCAGGAACAAGACAAGGTTGCCTGCTGTCACCACTCTTATTCAACACACTTTTGGAAGTTTTAGCCACAGCAATCAGAGAAGAAAAGAAAATAAGAGGAATCCAAATCGGAAAAGAAGAAGTAAAGCTATCACTGTTTTCAGATGACATGATATTATATAGAGAGAGTCCTAAAGATGCTACCAGAAAACTACTAGAGCTAATCAATGAATTTGGTAAAGTAGCAGGATACAAAATTAATGCACAGAAATCTCTGGCATTCTTATACAATAATGATGAAATATCTGAAAGTGAAATTAAGAAAACACTTCCATTTACCATTGCAACAATAAGAATAAAATATCTAGGAATAAACCTACCTAAGGAGACAAAAGACCTGTATGCAGAAAATTATAAGACACTGATGAAAGAAATTAAAGATGATATGAAGAGACGAAGAGATATACCATGTTCTTGGATTGGAAGAATCAACATTGTGAAAATGACTCTACTACCCAAAGCAATCTACAGATTCAATACAATCTCTATGAAACTATCACTCGCGTTTTTCACAGAACTAGAAGAAAAAATTTCACAACTTGTATGGAAACACAAAAGACCTCGAATAACCAAAGCAATCTTGAGAACGAAAAACAGAGCAGGAAGAATCAGGCTCCCTGACTTCAGACTATACTACAAAGCTACAGTAATCAAGACAGTATGGTACTGGCACAAAAACAGAAAGATAGATCAATGGAACAGGATAGAAAGCCCAGAGGTAAACCCAAGCACATATGGTCACCTTATCTTTGATAAAGGAGGCAAGAATATACAATGGAGAAAAGACAGCCTTTTCAATAAGTGGTGCTGGGAAAACTGGACAGGTACATGTGAAAGTATTAGATTAGATCACTTCCTAACACCATACACAAAAATAAGCTCAAAATGGATTAAAGACCTAAATGTAAGGCCAGAAACTATCAAACTCTTAGAGGAAAACATAGGCAGAACACTCTATGACATAAATCACAGCAAGATCTTTTTTGACCCATCTCCTAGAGAAATGGAAATAAAACAAAAATAAACAAATGGGACCTAATGAAACTTCAAATCTTTTGCAAAGAAAAGGAAACCATTATCAAGACCAAAAGGCAACCCTCAGAATGGGAGAAAATATTTTCAAATGAAGCAACTGACAAAGGTTTAATCTCCAAAATTTATAAGCAGTTCCTGCCGCTCAATAACCAAAAAACAAACAATCAAATCCAAAAATGGGCAGAAGACCTAAATAGACATTTCTCCAAAGATATATACAGATAGCCAACAAACACATGAAAGAATGCTCAACATCTTTAATCATTAGAGAAATGCAAATCAAAACTACAATGTGATATCATCTCACACCAGTGAGAATGGCCATCATCCAAAAATCTAGAAACAATAAATGCTGGAGAGGGGGTGGAGAAAAGGGAACACTCTTACACTGCTGGTGGGAATGTGATTTGGGACAGCCACTATGGGGAACAGTATGGAGGTTTTTATAAAACTACAAATAGAAATACCACATGACCCAGCAATCCCACTGCTGGGCATATACCCTGAGGAAGCCATAATTCAAAAAGAGTCATGTACCAAACTGTTCATTCCAGCTCTATTTACAATAGCCCAGAGATGGAAACACCCTAAGTGTCCATCATCTGATGAATGGATATAGAAGATGTGGCACATATATACACTGGAATATTACTCAGCCATAAAATGAGACGAAATTGAACTATTTGTAATGAGGTGGATGGACCTAGAATCTGTCATACAGAGTGAAGTAAGTCAGAAAGAAAAAGACAAATACCGTATGCTAACACATATATATGGAATTTAAGGAAAAAAGTGTCATGAAGAACCTAGTGGTAAGACAGGCATAAAAACACAGTCCTACTAGAGAATGGACTTGAGGATATGAGGAGGGGGAAGGGTAAGATGTGACAAAATGAGAGAGTGGCATGGACATATATACACTACCAAATATAAAATAGGTAGCTGGTGGGAAGCAGTGGCATAGCACAGGGAGATCAGCTTGGTGCTTTGTGACCACCTAGAGGGGTGGGATAGGGAGGGTGGGAGGGAGGGAGATGCAAGAGGGAAGAAATATGGGAACATATGTATATGTATAACTTATTCACTTTGTTATACAGCAGAAACTAACACACCATTGTAAATCAATTATACTCCGATAAAGATGTAAAAAAAAATGATATGAATGCTGTGGTAGCAATACTCACATCAGAGAAAATAGCCTTTAAAACAAAGGCTATAAAAAAAGACAAAGAGGGTGTTATATAATGATAAAGAGATGAATACAAAAAGAGGATATATCATTTAACATATATGCACCCAATACAGGAGCACATGAACATATAAAGCAAATACTAACAGACATAAAGGGAGAAATTGGCAATAATACAAAAATAGTAGTGTACTTTCACACTTCACTTACATCAATGGACATATCATCCAGACAAAAAAATCAATAAGAAAACAGTGAGCTTAAATGTACCAGCTGAACTTAATAGTTATCTACAGAACATTCCACCCCAAAACAGCAGAATTCAAATTCTTTTCAAGCGCATGTAAAACGTTCTCCAGAACAGATCACAAGCAAGGCCACGAAATGAGTCTCAACAAATTTAAGAGGATAGAAATTATATCAAGCATTCATTCAAACACAACTGTATGAAAAAGGAAATTAATTAAGAGAATAAAAAGAGTAAGACACAAACACATGGAGACTAAAAAACATACTACTCAAAATAAAATGGGCCCATTGTAAAATCAAAGAGGAAATCAGAGAATACCTTGATACAAATGTGAATAAATCAACAATTTTTTAAGATCAATGGGATGCAGCAAATAGGGATGTTAAGAGGGATGTTAAAGCAATACAGGGTTTCTGCAACAAACAAGAAAAATCTCAAATAACAAACCTAAACTCCCATCTAAAATAATTAGAAAAAGAAGAGGTAACAAAATCCCAAACCATCAGAATATAGAAAACAATAAAGATCAGAGCAGAAATAAATAAACTAGTGACCAAAAAATAATAGAAAATATCATTGAAACCAAGGGCTCTTTTTCTTTTCTTTTTTTTTTTGTTTTAACACACCTTTATTGGAGTATAATTGCTTTACAATGTTGTGTTAGTTTCTGCTGTATAACAAAGTGAATCAGCTCTATGCATACATATATCACCAAATCCCATCCCTCCAACTCTCCCTATCTCACCCCTCTAGGTGGTCACAAAGCACGAAGCTGATCTCTCTGTGCTATGTAGCTGCTTCCCACTAGCTATCTATTTTAAATTTGGTAGTGTATATATATCAATGCAACTCTCTCACCACGTCCCAGCCTCCCCTTCCCTCCCAGTGTCCCCAAGTCTGTTCTCAATGTCTGCATCATTATTCCTTCCCTACAACTAGGCTCATCAGTACCATTTTTCTAGATTCCATATATATGATTTAGAATATGATATTTGTTTTTCTTTCTGACTTACTTCACTCTGTATGACAGACTCTAGGTCCATCCACCTCACTACAAATAACTCAATTTCTTTCTTTTTTATAACTGAGTAATATTCCATTGTATATATGTGCCACATCTTCTTTATCCATTCCTTTGTCGATGGGCATTTAGGTTGTTTCCATGACCTGTCTATTGTAGATAGTGCTGCAATGAAGATTGTGGTACATATATGTTTTGAATTATGGTTCTCTCAGGGTATGTGCCCAGTAGTGGGATTGTGGATTATATGGTAGTTCTATTTTTAGTGTTTTAAGAAACCTCCATACTGTTTTCCATAGTGGTTGTACCAATTTACATTCCCACCAACAGTGTAGGAGGGGACCCTTTTCTCCACACCCTCTCCAGCATTCATTGTTTGTAGACTTGTTGATAGTGGTCCTTCTGACCAGTGTGAGGTGATACCTGATTGTGGTTTTGATTTGCATTTCTCTAATGATTAGCGATGTTGAGCATCTTTTCATGTGTTTGTTGGCCATCTGTTTGTCTTCTTTAGAGAAATGTCTATTTAGGTATTCTGGCCATTTTTGGTTTATGTTGTTTGTTTTTTGGATATTTATCTGCATGAGCTGCTTGTATATTTTGGAGATTAATCCTTTCTCAGTTGCTTCGTTTGCAAATATCTTCTCCCATTCTGAGGGTTGTCTTTGTGTCTTGTTTATGGTTTCCTTTGCTGTGCAAAAGATTTTAAGTTTCATTAGGCTGCATTTCTTTATTTTTGCTTTTATTTCCATTTCTCTAGGAGGCAACTCAAAAAGGTTCTTGCTGTGATTTATGTCATAGAGTGTTCTGTCTATGTTTTCCTCTAAGAGTTTTATAGTGTCTGGCCTTACATGTACGTCTTTAATCCACTTTGAGTGTGGTTGTTGCTGTTGTTTTTTGTTGTGTATGTGTGTACGGTGTTAGGGAGTGTTGTAATTTCATTCTTCTACATGTAGCTGTCCAGTTTTCCCAGCACCACATATTGAGGGCACTGTTGTTTCTCCATTGTATATACTTGCCTCCTCTGTCCAAGATAAGTTGACCATATGTGTGTGGGTTTATTTCTGGGTTTCAATCCTGCTCCATTGAACTATAGTTCTGTCTTTGTGCCACTATCATACTTTCTTTTTTCTTTTTTTTTTTTTATAAATTTATTTATTTATTTAGGCTGCATTGGGTCTTCGTTGCTGCGTGTGGGCTTTCTCTAGTTGTGGCGAGCGGGGGCTACTCTTTGTTGTAGGTTGCAGAGCATGGGCTCCAGTAGTTGTGGCTCATGGGCTCTAGAGCGCAGGCTCAGTAGTTGTGGCTCATGGGCTTCGTTGCTCCGCAGCATGTGGGGTCTTCCCGGACCAGGGCTCGAACCCCTGTCCCCTGCATTGGCAGGCGGACTCTCAACCACTGCGCCACCAGAGAAGTCCCTATCATACTTTCTTGATTATGGTAGCTTTGTAGTTTAGTGTGAAGTCAGGGAACATGATCCCTCCCTCCAGCTCCGTTTTTCTTTCTCAAGATTGCTTTGGCTATTTGGGGTCTTTAGTGTTTCCACAGAAATTGTAAATTTTTTGGTCTTGTTCTGTGAAAAATGCCATTGGTAATTTGATAGGGTTTGCACTGAATCTGTAGATTGCTTTGGGGAGTATAGTCATTTTCACTATGTTGATTCCTTCAATCCAAGAACATGGTATGTCTCTACATCTGTTTGTATCATCTTTAATTTCTTTCATTAGTGTCTTATAGTTTTCTGCATACAGGTCTTTTTCCTAGTTAGGTAGGTTTATTCCTAGGTATTTTATTCTTTATGATGTGATGGTAAATGGGAGAGTTTCCTTAAATTCTCCTTTTGATTTTTCATTGTTAGTGTATAAGAATGCAAGAGATTTCTGTGCATTAATTTTCTATCCTGCTACTTTACCAAATTCATTGATTAGCTCTAGTAGTTTTCTAGTGGCATCTTTATGATTTTCTATGTATATTATCATGTCATCTACAAACAGTGATAGTTTTACTTCATCTTTTCCAATTTGGATGCCTTTTATTTCTATTTCTTCTCTGATTGCCATGGCTAAATGTTCCAAAACTATTTTGAATAATAGTGGCAAGAGTGGGCAAATTGTCCTGTTCCTGATATTAGAAGAAATGGTTTCAGTTTTTCACCAGTCAGAATGATGTTGGCTGTAGATTTGTCATATCTGGCCTTAATTATGTTGAGGTAAGTTCCTTCTATGACCACTTTCTGGAGAGATTTTTATCATAAATGGGTTTTGAATTTTGTCAAAATTTTTCTGCCTCTGTTTAAATTGTCATGTTTTTTTCCTTCAATTTTCTAATATGGTGTATCACATTGATTAATTTGTTTATGTTGAAGAATCCTTGAATTCCTAGGATAAGCACCACTTGATCATGGTGTATGATCCTTTCAATGTGCTGTTTGATTCTGTTTGCTAACATTTTGTTGAGGTTTTTTGCATCTATTTTCATCTGTGATATTGGCCTGTAGTTTCCTCTTTTTGTGACATCTTTGTCTGGTTTTGGTACCAGGGTGATGATGGCCTTGTAGAATTAGTTTTGGTGTATTCCTCCTTCTGCTATATTTTGGATGAGTTTGAGAAGGATAGGTGTTAGCTCTTCTCTAAATATTTGATAGAATTCACCTGTGAAGCCATCTGGCCCTGCGCTTTTGTTTGTTGGAAGAATTTAAATCACAGTTTCAATTCCAGTGCTTGTGATTGGTCTATTCATGTTTTCTATTTCTTCCTGATTCACTATTGGAGGGTTGTGCTTTTCTAAGAATTTTTCTATTTCTTCCACGTTGTCCATTTTATTGGCATATAGTTGCTTGTAGTTTCTCATGATTCTTTGTATTTCTGCCGTGTCAGATTTTACCTCTCCTTTTTCATTTCTAATTCTGTTGATTTGAGTCTTCTCCCTTTTTTTTTCTGATGAGTCTGGCTAAAGGTTTATCAATTTTGTTTATCTTCTCAAAGAAACAGCTTTTAGTTTTATTAATCTTTGACATTCTTTCCTTCATTTCATTTATTTCTGATTTAGTTTTTTTTTTATAAATACAGCTTTTTTTTCTACTTAAAGATGTATGGTTTTTTTGTCTGTTTTGTTTTTGTTTTGTTTTTGTTTTTTTTGTTTTGTTTTTGTTTTTGATTTTTTGCGGTACACGGGCCTCTCACTGTTGTGGCCTCCCCTGTTGCGGAGCACAGGCTCTGGACATGCAGGCTCAGCGGCCATGGTTCATGGGCCCAGCCACTCTGCGGCATGTGGGATCTTCCCGTACTGGGGCACGAACCCGTGTACCCTGCATCGGCAGGCAGATTCTCAACCACTGCACCACAAGGGAAGCCCCTGATTTAATTTTTATGATTTCTTTCCTTCTGCTAACTTTGGGTTTTTTAAATGTTCTTTCTTTAATTGCTTTAGGTGTAAGGTTAGGCTGTTTATTTGAGATGTTTCTTGTTTCTTGAGGTAAGATTGTATTGCTATAAACTTCCCTTTTAGAACTGCTTTTCCTGCATCCCATAGGTTTTGGGTCGTTTTAATTTTCATTTGTTTCTAGGTATTTTTTGATATCATCTTTGATTTCTTCAGTGTTCTCTTGGTTATTTAGGAGCATGTTGTTAACCTACATGTGGTTGTATTTTTTTTACAGTTTTTTTTTCCTGTAATTCATTTCTAATCCCATAGCTTTGTGGTTGGAAAATATACTTGATATCATTTCAATTTTCTTGAATTTACTGAGGCTTCATTTTTGACCCAAGATGTGATCTGTCCTGGAGAATGTTCCATGTGCACTTGGGAAAAATGTGTATTCTGTTGTTTCTGGTTGGAATGTCCTATAAATATCAATTAGGTCCATCTGGTCTAGTGTATCATTTAAAGCTTGTGTTTCCTTAGTTATTTTCATTTTGGATGATCTGTCCATTGGTGAAATTGGGGTGTTAAAATCCCATACTATTATTGTGTTACTGCTGATTTCCCATTTTATGGCTGTTAGCATTTGCCTTATGTATTGTGATGCTCCTATGTTGGGTGCATAAATATTTACAATTGTTATATCTTCTTCTTGGATTGATCCATTGATCATTATGTAGTGTCCTTCTTTGCCTCTTGTAAAAGTCTTTATTTTAAAGTCTATTTTGTCTGATATGAGTATTGGTACTCCAGATTTCCATTTGCATGGAATATCTTTTTCCATTCTCTTACTTTCAGTCTCTATGTGTCCCTAGGTCTGAAGTGGGTTTTTTGTAGATAACATATATACGGGTCTTGTTTTTGTATCCATTCAACCATTCTTTGCCTTTTGGTTGGAGCATTTAATCCATTCACAATTAAGGTAATTATCAATATGTATGTTCCTATTACGATTTTCTCAATTGTTTGGTGTTTGGTTTTATAGGTTCTTTTCTTCTCTTTTGTTTCCCGCTTAGAGAAGTTCCTATAGCATTTGTTATAGAGCTGGTTTGATTGTGTGAATTCTCTTAGGTTTTGCTTGTCTGTAAAGCTTTTGATTTCTCTGTCAAATCTGAATGAGATCCTTGCTGGGTAGAGTAATCTTGGTTGTAAGTTTTTCCCTTTCATCATTTTAAGTATATCCTTCTGGCCTGCAGAGTTTCTGTGTAAAATCAGCTGATAACTTTATGAGGATTCCCTTGTATGTTTTTTGTTGCTTTTCCCTTGCTGCTTTTAATATTTTTTCCTTGTATTTAAGTTTTGATAGTTTGATTAATATGTGTCTTGGCGTGTTTCCACTTCGGTTTTTCTGTGTTGGGCTCCCTGTGCTTCCTGGATTTGATTGCCTCTTTCCTTTCCCATATCAGGAAACTTTTTGACTATAATGTCTTCAAATATTTTCTCAGACCTTTTTTCTTTCTCTTCTTTTTCTGGGACCCCTATAATTCAAATGTTTGTGTGTTTAATGTTTTCCCAGAAGTCTCTGAGACTGCCCTCATTTCTTTTCATTCTTTTTTCTTTATTCTGCTCTGTGACAGTTATTTCCATCATTTTATATTCCAGCTCAATTATCCATTAGTCTGCCACAGTTATTCTTCTATTGATTCCTTCTAGAATATTTTTAATTTCAGTTATTGTGTTCTTCATCACTATTTCTTTGTTCTTTACTCCTTCTAGGTTCTTGTTAAACATTTCTTCTATTTTCTCCATTGTATTTCTGAGATTTTATATATCTTTACTATCATTACTCTGAATTCTTTTCTGGTAGACTGCCTGCCTCCTCTTCACTTGCTTGGTCTTGTGGGTTTTTACCTTGCTCCTTCGTCTGTTACATATTTTTCTGTCTTCTCATTTTGTTTAGCTTACTTATTGTGTTTGGGGTGTCCTTTCCACAGGTTTCAATGTTCATAGTTCCTCTTACTTCTTTTGTCTGTCTCCAGTGGGTGAAGTTGGTCCAGTGGTTTGTGTATGCTTCCTGATGGAGGGACTGGAACCATTACTCTGGTGGGTGGAGTTGGATCTTGTCCCTCTGATGGGCAGGGCTGCATCTGTTGGTGTGTGTGTGAGCTTAGCATGACTTTAGGCAGCCTGGGTGTGTTTGTGTTCCTCTCTTGCTAGTTGTTTTGCATGAGGCATCCAGCTCTGGAGGTTGCTGGCTGTTGGGTGGAGCCAGATCTTAGTGTTCAGTTTTTACCTTGCTCCTTCATATTCTGTGTGTTTCTCTCTCTTCACATTTTGCTTATCTTACTGTGTTTGGGGTCTCCTTTTCTCAGGCTGCAAGTTCATAGTTCTCAATGTTTTTGATGTCTGCCCCCTGTGACTAAGTTTGGTTTAGTGGGTTGTGTAGGCTTCCTGTTGGAGGGGACTGGTGCCTGTGTTCTGGTGGATGAGGCTGGATCTTGTCTTTCTGGTGGACAGGACCATGTTCGGCGGTGTGTTTTGGAGTGTCTGTGACCTTATTATGATTTAGGCAACCTCTCTGCTAATGGGTAAGGTTGTGTTCCTGCCTTGCTAGTTGTTTGGCATAGGGTGTCCAGTACTGTAGCTTGCTGGTCGTTGAGTGGAGCTGGATCTTTGCGTTGAGATGGAGATCTCTGGGAGAGCTTTTGCCATTTGATGTTATGTGGAGCTAGGAGGTCTCTGGTGGACCAATGTCCTGAACTTGGCTCTCCCACCTCAGAGGCACAGGCCTGATAACCGGCCAGAGCAGGAAGACCCTGTCAGCCACACAGCTCAGACAAAAATGGCTAAAAAAAGGAAGAAAGAAAGAAAAACTAAAATAAAATTATGAAAATTAAAAAAAATTAAAAAATAAAAAGTAATATAAAGAAGAAAGAGAGAAGAAAGCATCCAAACCAAAAGTAAATCCACCAATAATAAGCACCAAAAACTGTACAAAACAAAAACAAAAACAAATCAGACAGACAGAACCCTAGGACAAATGGTAAAATCAAAGCTCTAAAGACAAAATCACACAAAGAAGCATACATGTACACACTCACAAAAAGAGAAAAAGGGAAAAAAACATGTATATTTTTGGGAAGTCTGAGGTCTTCTGTCAGTGTTCAGTAGGTGTTCTGTAGGAGTTGTTCCACATGTAGATGTATTTCTGATGTATTTGTGGAGAGGAGGGTGATCTCCACATGTTATTTCTCTGCTACCTTGAAAGTCTCTCTGCTGTATTTTTTAGTGTAACTATACCTCTAGTAGCAAGAATATATCTTTCAACCTTCCTAAAAGAGACTCTTCAGGAAAATCCCAGGCATTATTGGTAAGTGGATGTCATTTTAAATAGTCAGCTGGAGGAAACAGCATACAGACCTGAAATCAACTCCTGCAGCATCAGATCATCTTCTCCTTCTCTTCTCCCCTGTGTCCATACTGAGCTGGGCAGAGAACCTCGTGTTTGTGCTGAGAAGAACGATGCCCTGCTGAAGATACTGGAGTGCCAGACACCATGGAAACCCTGAGCTTTTACACTCTTCACTGTTTTGTTCCAAAGAGAAATTTGACCAAATCGAAGTGGCCATGTGACCTGAAGTGTTCTAAGGAACCACAGGAAGATGAGAAATGCCAGGCAGACAGCGGTCTGAGAGGACTAGTGGGGTTCAGTTTCTGATCCGATGACTGAGGGTTATAAATACGGGGAGTAAAAATCAGTCCTCTTCATGAAACTGCCTGCTGAAACCAGGAGCTCCCTTCACCTTCATGCCTGGCCCACTGCCCACTGCCCTGGGGCCTTGGCCCAGCTGGAGGCACAGGCAGCACCAGAGCCACAGATTGAGCCCTTCACAAAACCCTGGGCAGAAAACAGGTAACATTTAAAAAATCCTAGGGATTAAGATATAGATATCTTTGTGAAGTCATTATTTAGTCTATTTTAAGGCTAATGGAAGGCATAAGACACAAGTATGGACATGAGGAGAAGCTAGAAGAATGAGAGGTAAGGTCTAGGGCAAGGGTTTTTCTCTTGTTATCAACAATTAGCTCATATGGAGTTAAAAAACAAGACCAAGTCCTGTTCAGCACTATGCTTAACAGCTAATTAGAAACATTAGTCCACTCTATCAAATATAGCCAGAAAGTCCATATCCAGTGGATTCCTGTCGAGCATTAACCATCCATGGGGATATTAAATCTACTTGACTTTTGATAGGAAAAGTGTGTAGTGGCAATTTGCTTGCAAAATGTTAGTCCAATTTTCTATAGTCTCTTGGACAAGGAGAAGCAGAAGATGCTAGCTGTGGGAGCTGTTGTGTGCTTACTTAACTTATTTCTTGGATTGACAAGGATTGATTGAGAGAAGGATCTGGGCCTTGTCCATATATGTGTCATTCATGGGTCCTAGCCAGGTTGCTTACTAGCATAGGTATCTAGTGAATATATTTTACTTCTTGAATGGCTGTCTTTCTCTGGGAAACCTGAAACACAGGAGTAATTCTTATGGTGAGGGACTCTTGGGAGACATGCAACTAGATGAGATAACCTCTTGAGCTGTCCCTTGTGATCAAAAGTTCTGGGATTATGTTTTTACATGGACAGAATATAGAAGGACCTATCTCAGAAAAAATGTAATCCTCCTGCATCTGTCTCTGGCTCCTTCCCCATTGCAGAGGCTGTTACCCAGCACAGACATTATTATTATTGTTAATATCACAGTGAGTATGATGAAGAGGAATAATTATGGCAATCAAACATATGTATTCTTGGGGCTTCCCTGGTGGTGCAGTAGTTGAGAGTCCGCCTGCCAATGCAGGGGACACGGGTTCGTGCCCTGGTCTGGGAAGATCCCACATGCTGCGGAGCGGCTGGGTCTGTGAACCATGGCCGCTGAGCCTGCGCATCCGGAGCCTGTGCTCCGCAATGGGAGAGGCCACAACAGTGAGAGGCCCGTGTACCACACACACACACAAATGTATTCTTGTTTATATTTTCAAAAGCGTGCCTACTCATATATAGCATGTAGAAAGAGTTGGCCTCTGTTTTGAAAGCTTCTGATCTGAGCTCATGAAGACAGACCCTGTAGGACAGCAGTCCCCAACCATTTTGGCACCAAGGACTGGTTTCATGGAAGACAATTTTTCCATGGACTGGGGGTGGGGGCATGATTCAGACAGTAATGTTAGCAATGGTTCCGGTGGTAAGGCAAGTGATAGGGAGTGATGGGGAGTGGCAGATGAAGCTTTGCTGGATTGCCCACTGCTCACTTCCTGCTGTGCAGCCCCATTCCTAACAGGCCATGGGTCTCTATCAGTCTGAGGCCCGGGGGTTGGTGTCCTCTGCTCTAGGGACTCCCCTGAGGGTCCAGTGGTTAAGACTCTGCACTTCCACTGCAGGGGACATGGGTTCAATCCCTGGTCAGAACCAAGACCCAGCAAGGCGCAGCCAAAAAAAAAGGAAAATAAGACAGGCCCTGTGGAAAGGGTAAAGGGGCCTGCTTTTAAAGCAGGAGGCTAGGTCCTTTCCCTCAGATGATGGTTAACTGTTGGTGATCTGGTTTCACCTTCATCAAGGGTAATGGATCATGTATGACAATGGGAAAAAAGGGCAATCTGGGACTCACTATATTTCATTTTGGAAGGGGAAGGGAAACACAGAGCTCTGATTATGGGCCAGGCGTAGATCAACCCATTGAATCCTTTCTGAAATACTTTGAAGGAGGTCCTCTTATTAGGATCATTTAATAGATGAAGAATATTGAAGCTCCAAGATGGTAAAGTGCTTGTTCAAGGTTTTCCTCTCAGTTTGAAGGTGGCGAAGTCCTCTCAGACTCCCATCAGCTACTACACACACTGGTAGGAAGACTAGGAGCAAGAGGAGGCAGTGACAGGTAGGAAAGGAGTAGGTGGAGTGAGATATAAGGGAAACCCCAGATCTGGCTTCTGTATGGAGTTGACAGGCTATCCTGGAAGTCAGGACCCTCTTGACATCTCTGTGGCAAAGTTACAGGATAAACCTTTTCCGTCCATTCATTTGTCAAGGATGGTTGATTTTCTGCCTACTGGCAGAATTTTGAGGAAATCTTTTCCAGGGGAGTGCTGCCTCACACAATTCCCTCCATTGCACACTGATGTTTTTAGAGTGCTAAAATGATTCATGTGAGTTTTTCCCCCCTCTGGCATGTTATACAGATTTATTAGTATAATTGTCAGTTTGATTAGCCTAATTTCTCTATTTAAAAACAGAGGTGTGTCCATTAAGCTCTCCTGAAAAATTCTGAAGTCAGTCCCTTCCACCTAGCAAGCAAGGGATCCAGGGTAGTGTTCCTCAGCCAGGAGGTGGGATCTCCAAGAGGCAATGCTCCTTCATGTTCTAGTACACATCTGGTGAGAGCTGAAGGAAAGCAACAATTAAGTCCTCCTGCCCATGCACTTGAGATGGGGAGCTGTGTCTTCCTAACCACCCCAAGCTTGTCGGCTGGAAGCAAGCGAGCTAATTTTCAAAAAGATGGGGGAAGGGGGTTTAAAAATGCACACTGTGATTAACAGGCAGGGAATCTGCCCTCCTGGGGCTGTTGCAATCGCCAGGAAATTTCAACGAGTGGATTGAATGGATCCAGGAAAATGTTGTTGACAGTCCGTCGTGCCCTCCCACCCCACCCTCCCCTTTCCTCACAAGTAGGCCGGGCCTCCCAGGGACGTGAGACTGGGGGCTCGAGGCCAGGGTTTGGTGCTCCGCAGGGCACTCTGGTGGAGGGTGCAGGTGGCCCCTCAGAGAAGCCCGCAAAGGAGAGGAACTCTTACCCCGCCCTCCTGGCCTTTGGCTCCAGGAAGGTCAGCAATTAGGCTAATGAAATGTTTGGGTTACAAGTCAGAGCTTGGCGGACCAAGCCGGTCTGCTCGACACGAGCAGGCAGCAGGCCTGGGAAAAGGGTGGCATTAGCGAACAGCGGGTTTGAACCGCTGCGCACCCTAACTCGGGCACCTCCGCCTGCACCTCCCTGAGTAGCTAGGTCACCCAAGTCCGCTTCTAGGAGGGAGTGTGCGTTGGCCTTCAGCCAGCCTTCTCTGTGCAGGCAGCAGAGTTCCAATCTGAACTTCAGAGTTGGGACCCCTCCCCTCCCGCCCCCACCCACTTTGCTAGCCTCTAAGGCGCCATCTTCCACCAATTGTGACCCGAACAACCCGCCGCCCCGACACCCAGTAGGTGGCTAGGGGCAGCGGCTGGAGAGGCTTGGTTGAATGCAGGCCTCCTTTCCCCTTAGCTGGTGCCTCGTGCACCTACGCCAGAGCTCTCCGGTGCGTCTGTAACAAGCTGAGGGCGACTGCGGCCACCTGGCGAGCCGCAGTGGGGGGCCAGGGGTGGTCAGAGCAACCAGGCGGTTGGTTCTCTCATTTGGGTTGGCGAGGTGGCGGCCAGCAGTGCTCTGCCGCAGTGGCACCCTCTGCAAAGCTGCCTCTGTGCCAGCCGCCGCCTTCCCGCTAGCCCGGCTGCTCGTCAGTGGGTCCGTCCAACTGCTGGTTACTAGGGACAGGGACCCTCCATCCAGCCTGCCTCCCGGGGCCTGACTGTGGCCGAAGGAGCGCAGCCTAGGTGAGGATCCACCCACTAGTAGGTACAGTCATCTGACGGAGCGCTTCCACCATTTGATGCTTGCAAGATAGCTCCTGCTGTAGGCTCCCTGCAGAACTAGTGCCTTGCACTGCCAGGGCAAAGGCCTAACTTTGCCACCAGCTTGGGGAAAGTGTCCGAGACAAGAGCTACCTGGGGAGCCTGCAGGGACCACTGGGGCATGCCAGGATAGGAAGCTGAGCAGGAGTGCCCGCCTGGCTCAACTCAAGGCCCAACAGTCAGTTTGCATGGGTCAACAATTGAGCTTATAGATTTAGGGATGTAGGGTAGAACTTTATCCACTCCTGAAGAGTTCTCCTGTGGGGATGTGATGGGGAAATGGGGAAGAGAGATGGGGGAGGTAAGGAGCCAAGGATAGGCGTTGGGGAAGCTACCAATGGCAGTGTAAAGCTGTTGGCTCCCCCGAGGGCCCCAACACTTCACTGCCTTGGGGTGTTGTGCCTGGTTCACCCTTTGCTTGTGGTGTAAGGGTAAATGGGCTTGAGGCCACAGGGTAAGTGCACTTCTGTTGGCTCAACTTTCCAGGCAGAGACCGAGTGACAGCCTCTGGTGAAAAATGTCATGATTTTGTGGATAATGAGGCCAACGTTAAGCCCCTTATTTGCAGGAAGATGAAATCTGGGTGGGTGGAGGGTAGTCACAGTGAATCATGGTGAGGGAATGGAAGCAGGCTAAGGGTGCTCTCTTCAAATGCCTTAAAAGCTGTCATGTGGAAAAGGATCGTTTGTCTTGTATGGCCCCAGAAAGGAGAACCCAGGGTGGGTCAGAATTCAACAGAGTGGAAACCACCAGGAAGGAGGCAGAATTAAGCTTACTGTAAGGAACCCCTTTCTAATAGGGAGGGAGGAGTGTTTTTATTGAGTATCAGGCATTTTACTAAGTACCTTACATAAATTATCCCACTTAACGCTTAGCAAGGTTTGGATATGTCCAATGATAAAATGGAATGCTGGGAGGTAGTGGGGTCTCTGTGCTCATCTAGGCTGCAGTTTTTTTCTGTTTCCAGGTTAAGATGAGGTTGGTGTCAACCACTTGTTCATTTGCTGGAGTTGAAAAAGACTTGTACAAGGAATTGGGAGATTCTATCACCCACTAATGTTGTGACTTTAAAGAAATCCCAGCATCTTTCTGGACCTCAAGTCCCTCATCTGGAAAGTCAGATAATTAGACTTCACTGGGTTACCTGAAAAAATGACCAGAAAAAATAAAAATTAAAACCAAAAAACTAGACTTTAGTTCATTGCACACTTGTATTATAGGAGTGTAGAATTGGAACTCCATAACATCTTGAAGATGGACCCCTGCAAGGAAACTAAAATATCTCTCCTTTCTTTCATTGGCTGAGGTGTGACTCTAATGTCCATTCAACTAAGATATGTTTCAGTGGCTGCAGTGTTTCCAAATAGCCAAGGTCTCCAAAGAGTAAAAACTCAGGGCCTCCTTTGATGGTGCTTGGATTGTCCTATGACAACTGCATTGTTTTCTAGTCACTGCCAAGGCAATTGTTCTGGCCTGTTATGCAAAAATACAGAGCATCTGCTGGTGTGGTGCACTGTGCTGAGCAACTGGAGAGGAGGGCAGAGAGGAATGGATGAAATAGGCTCCTGCCCTTAGGGAGTTTCAAGTTCGTTGTGGGAAAGGTGGATACAAGGACCGTAGACCATATTATAAGGCAGAAAGGTGCTTTGGGGGGAGGAGTACAGAAAAGGCAGAAGCCATGTGAAGCCATAAAAATACACTAGATTAGAAATTTTGGAGACTTAGATTCTAATCTTGGCTGGTCACCTAGGCCAGGTCATCCCACCTCCTGAGGCCTGCAACTTTAAGGCTTTCTGATATTAGATAAGAACTTCTGTTTTGGGTGGGTGCTCAAGAGGTATTAGTGGTGGGCCTTTAAGTGCTCTGGGTAGGGTTTACAATAACAGAGGAAGACAGCAAAGGCTGGGACAAAGCTTTCCTGGGCACATGAAAAACATGTGTGCCTTCATGGAGACAAGGAAGTGCTGGATATTCAGTGGACAGCTAATGGCTAGTGTGACTCCTGAGCCAAAAAAGTGAAATAGATATTGAGGTTGCAAAGGGAGCCCTTGAACCCTAGACCCGGGCATTTTGGACCTGCTCCTGGAAAGGCAATAGCAGCCATGCCTGGTTTTTGAGCTGGGCAGTGCCAGTGAGCAAACAGCCGTGACACTGAGTAGAGCCTCCTGTAACAAACTATGCCTTGCCTAATCTTCATTCTGCTCAGAAACTCAAGGAATGGCAGTACCTCCCTCTTGGGAGGTTTTATCAAGTTTTATCAAGTCCTTTCCCTCTCTGAGCCTCAGTTTTTCCACTGTGAGTATGGAAGTTGGGGAGTTTGGCCTCAGTGATTCTTTAGGGACTTCTAGCTTTAAAGATCAAGGAAAGGTATATGATTTGGATCCTCCATGGATGAATCCAGAGAGAATTTAAGTAATAAAGCTGGGATTTATTTTGAACTGAGAGCTTACAAAAAAAAATGTCTTTATATTGGAGAGTGGAGCTCCCTATCCTTGGTAGAGGAAGGTCAGAAAGAGTGTCATTGAGCTGAATTCTTTGGATATTGCCTTTCTCAAATCCCTTTTTATCTTCCCTTCCTTTCCTTCTTCTACCAATACTTCTTTCTCAGATTTCCAGTGACCATTTCTCTGCCCTTAACACTTGGCACGTTGAACTTCATTTTTTTTCTTTTTCTACCTACAGAGGGCAGCTTTTGGGCTCTTTGCCTTGTGTTTACCCAATGAACTTCAGAGCCATCTTCATCTTCTGTTTCCTAACATCCAACATAAACCACCCTATCCCCAATTTACTTAACTTCTAAGTGTCTATAATCAATGCTGATAATATCTTTAATTGTCTTTTATTGCATTTTAAAACATAAGAGTAATTCTGCAACTTACTTTGAAATGCATCAAAAATAAGATGCATAGATAGATTAATGAATAGATAAATGAATGATAGTTCATAAATAGATCATAAATAAATGAATAGATAAATGAATGAATGGCAAGCAGATAAATAAAATAAATAAAATATGGGGGAAATAAGTAATATACTGTTATATTACAAACAATTCAAACTGTATAAAGGTACACAGAAGGAAAAGCTAAATATAGTTCACAGATTTCTGTGTATTCTTCTAGTCCTTTTTTCTATGTGTCCAAAACTATATACATCCAGTCAACCTCCATATCAACCTAATAGTTTTTCTTTTAAATTTAAATAGATCACACTTTACAGTTGAGTCTGTAATTTGCATTTTTCTACTTCACAATATATTTTGGAAATCTCTTCGTGGCAGTATATAGATCCACCTCATTTTTTAAAACAGCTGCATATTTCATAGTATAGGTATACCATAATGTATTTAAACTTTCCTTCTTGATGGACAGCTAAGGGTTTCCAATTCTTCCCTATGACACACAGGGCGGCAGTGTACCTCCTTGGTTATTTATTACCCATATACATGTGAGCATCTATTCTTGTAAGGTAGATTCTTAGAAATTTGTTGTGCCAAAACACTAATGCTTTAAAATTCTGCCCCTCCCCCACAACATTTCATTATGGACGTTTACAAACATACAGAAAAGTTGAAAGATTGTATAGTGAACACCCATATGTCCACTACTCAGAGTCCACCATTAATATTTAACTACATTTGCTTTACCACATATCCCTCTGTTCAAAAAAAAGTCAAAAAATACCTAGAGACAAATGACAATGAAAACACGATGATCCCAAACCTATGGGATGGACCAAAAGCAGTTCTAAGAGGGAACATTATAGCTATACAAGCCTACCCCAAGAAACAAGAAAAATCTCAAATAAACAATCTAAACTGACACCTAAAGTAACTAGAGAAAGAATAACAAACAAAACCCAAAGTTAGTAGAAGGAAAGAAATCATAAAGATCAGAGCAGAAATAAATGAAATAGAAACAAAGAAAACAATAGCAAAGATCAATAAAACTAAAAGCTGGTTCTTTGAGAAGACAAACAAAATTGATACACCTTTAGCCAGTCTCATCAAGAAAAAGAGGGAGAGGACTCAAATCAATAAAATTAGAAATGAAAAAGAAGTAGTTACAACAGACACTGCAGAAATACAATACATCCTAAGAGACTATTACGAGCAAATTTATGCCAATAAAATGGACAACCTGGAAGAAATGGACAAATTCTTAGAAAGGTATAACCTTCCAAGACTGAACCAGGAAGAAATAGAAAATATGAACAGACCAATCACAAGTAATGAATTTGAAACTGATTAAAAATCTTCCAAGAAACAAAAGTCCAGGACCAGATGGCTTCACAAGTGAATTCTATCAAACATTTAGAGAACAGCTAGACTCATCTTTCTCAAATTCTTCCAAAAGTTTTCAGAGGAAGGAACACTCCCAAACTCATTCTACGAGGCCACCATCACCCTGATACCAAAACCAGACAAAGATACTACATAAAAAGAAAATTACAGACCAATATCACTGATGAATATTGGTGCAAAAATCCTCAACAAATTACTAGCAAACAGAATCCAACAACACATTAAAAGTATCATGCACCATGATCAAGTGGGATTTATCCCACCAATGCAAAGATTCTTCAAGATACAGAAATCAATCAATGTGATACACCATATTAACAAATTGAAGAATAAAATCCATATGATCAACTCAATAGATGCAGAAAAAGCTTTTGATAAAATTCAACACTGATAGATGATAAAAACTCTCCAGAAAGTTGGCATAGAGGGAACCTACCTCAACATAATAAAAGCCATATATGAAAAACCCACAGCAAACATCATTCTCAATGTTGTAAAACTGAAACCATTTCACTAAGATCAGGAACAAGACAAGGTTGTCCACTCTCACCACTCTTATTCCACATAGTTTTGGAAGTTTTAGCCACAGCAATCAGAGAATAAAAGGAAATAAAAGGAATCCAAATCAGAAAAGAAGAAGTAAAGCTATTACTGTTTGCAGATGACATAATACTATACATAGAGAATCCTAAAGATGCCACCAGAAAACTACTGGAGCTAATCAATGAATTTGGTAAAGTTGCAGGATAAAAAATTAATGCACAGAAATCTCTTGCTTTCCTATACACTAATGATGAGGGATCTGAAGGAGAAATTAGTAAACACTCCCATTTACCATTGCAACAAAAAGAATAAAATACCTAGGAATAAACCTACCTCGGGAGACAAAAGACCTGTATGCAGAAAACTATAAGACACTGATGAAAGAAATTAAAGATGGTACAAATAGATGGAGAGATATACCATGTTCTTGGATTAGAAGAGTTAACATTGTGAAAATGACTATCCTACCCAAAGCAATCTACAGATTCAATGCAATCCTTATCAAATTACCAATGGCATTTTTTACAGAACTAGAACAAAAAGTCTTAAAATTTGTATGTAGACACAAAAAACCCCGAATAGCCAAAGCAGTCTTGAGGGGAAAAAAAAAAACAAAAACAAAAAAACCGGAGCTGGAGGAATCAGACTCCCTGAATTCAGACTATACTGGAAATATACACTCATCAAAACAATATAGTACTGCCAAAATAACAGAGATATAGATCAATGGAACAGGATAGAAAGCCCAGAGATAAACCCATGCACCTATGGTCAACTAATCTATGACAAAGGAGGCAAGGGTTTACAATGGAGAAAAGTCAGTCTCTCCAATAAGTGGTGCTGGGAAAACTGGACAGGCACATGTAAAAGAATGAAATTAGAACACTCCCTACCACCATCCACAAAAATAAACTCAGAATGGATTAGAGACCTAAATGTAAGACCAGACACTATAAAACTCTTAGAGGAAAACATAGGAAGAACACTCTATGACATAAATCACAGCAAGATCTTTTTTGAGCCACCTCCTAGAGTAATGGAAATAAAAACAAAAATAAATGAATGGGACCTAATGAAACTTAAAAGTTTTTGCAAAACAAAGGAAACTATAAACAAGACGAAAAGACAACCCTCAGAATGGGAGGAAATATTTGCAAATGAATCAATGGGCAAAGGATTAATCTCCAAAATATATAAACAGCTCATGCAGCTCAATATTTAAAAAAAACAAATAACCTAATCCAAAAATGGGCAGAAGACCTAAATAAACATTTCTCCAAAGAAGACATACAGATGGCCAAGAAGCATATGAAAAACCACTCAATATCACTAATTATTAGAGAAATGCAAATCAAAACTACAATGAGGTATCACCTCACACCAGTTAGAATGGGCATCATCAGAAAATCTACAAACAGCAAGTGCTGGAGAGGTTGTGGAGGAAAGGGAACCCTCTTGCACTGTTGGTGGGAATGTAAATTGATACAGCCACTATGGAGGACAGTAGGGAGGTTCCTTAAAAAACTTAAAATAGAATTACCATATGACCCAACAATCCCACTACTGGGCATTACCCAGAGAAGATCACAATTCAAAAGACACATGCACTCCAATGTTCATTGTAGCACTATGTACAGTAGCCAGGTCATGGAAGCAACCTAAATGTCCATCGACAGACAAAAGGAAAAAGAAGATGTGGTACATATATACAATGGAATATTACTCAGCCATAAAAAGGAATGAAACTGGGTCATTTGTAAAGACGTGGATGAGTCTAGAGATGGTCATACAGAGTGAAGTAAGTCAGAAAGAGAAAAACAAATATCGTATATTAATGCATGTATGTGGAACCTAGAAAAATGGTACAGATGAATGGGTTTGCAGGGCAGAAATTGAGACACAGATGTAGAGAACAAACTCATGGACACCAAGGGGGGAAAGTGGTGGGGCGGGGGTGTGTGCTGTGATGAATTCGCAGGTTGGGATTGACATATATACACTAATATGTATAAAATGGCTAACTAATAAGAACCTGCTGTATAAAAAATAAATAAAATAAAATTCAAAAAAATAAAAAGGGAAAAGTGTTCTTCATGGCAATGCCAGACTTACTTTGTGCCCCTACTCTTTTCCAGCCACTGATCCATGTTTTTACTCCTGTGAAGAAGTGGCTTTGAGCATCAGGAAGTAATATAGAAGGACTGATCCCAACCCCAGAGACCTTCTCCTTCCTAATTAGAAATCCTTTAAAGAACTCAAGTCTATTCATTATACTTTTTTATGGCATAGACTTTTTTATTGTGGTAAAATATCCATAACATAAAATTAACCAATTAACCATTTTCAGTGGCATTAAGTACATTTGCAGTGTTATGCAACAGTCACCAACATACACTTCCAAAATTTTTCATCATACCCAATGTAAACTCTGTACCCATTTTAATAACTCCCTCTTCCTGTCTCCAATCCTCTGGTAACCTCTAGCTTATCATCTTTCTCTATGAATTTGCCTAGTTGAGGTACTTCACGTAAGTAGAATCATATCATATGTGTCCTACTGTGTCTGACCCATTTTATTTAGCATAATGTTTTCAAGGTTCATCCACTGTTGTAGCATGTAACAGAATTTCATTCCTTTTTAAGGCTGATTGATATTCCATCTTATGGATATACTACCTTTTTATCCATTCATCTGTTAATGGGCATTTGGGATGTTTTTTCACCTTTTGCTTATTGTGAACAATGCTGTTGTAAACATTCATGTACAAGTATTCATTTGAGTCTTTGATTTCCATTCTTTTGAGTATACACCTAGAAGTAGTAGTTCTATGTTTAACTTTTTGAGGAATCACCAAACTGTTTTCCACAGTACCTGCACCATTTTACATTCCCAACAGTGCATGAAAGTTCCAATTTCCCCACATCCTCATGAACACTTTCTATTTTCTGTATTTTTTTTTAATTTAAACATAGTAACGGGTGAGAAGTGGTATCTCGTTGTGATTTTGATTTGAATTTCCCTAACAAATAGTGCTGTTGATCATCTTCATGTGCTTAGTAGCCATTTGTATATCTTCTTTGGAAAAATGTCTCTTGCAGTCCTTTGACCATTTTAAAATAGTTATTTTTTGGGAGGTTTGTCATTTGTTGTTTTTGTTGTTGATGCATAGGAGTTCTTGATATATTCTGGATATTAATCCCCTATCAGATATATGATTTGCAAATATTTTCTCCCATGCTATGCATTATCTTTTCACTCTTTTATTAGTGTCTTTTCATGCACAGAAGTTTTTATTTTGATGAACTCCAATTTATCCATTTTTCTCTTTTGTTACCTGTGCTTTTGGTGTAATATTCAAAAAATACTAACCAAATTCAATGCCATGAAGATTTCCTCAGTATATTCTTCTAAGAGTTCCATAATTTTAACGTGTAAATTTAAGTCTTTAACACTTTTAGATGAACTTTTTGTATATGGTGTGAGATAAGGGCCCAATTTCATTCTTTCACATCTGGACATCCAGTTTTCCAAGCACCACTGGTTGAAAAAACTGTCATTTCCACCATAAAATGGTCTTGGCACCCTTGTTCAAAAGCAGTTGACCATACATGCAACAATTTCTTTCTGGGCTTTCTGTTCTATTTCATTTGTCTATGTGTTTGTCCTTATACCACTACCACACTGTTTTGATTCTTGTATCTTTATAATAAGTTTTGAAACCAGGAAATGCGAATCCTCCAACTTTGTTCTTTTCAAGATTGCTTTGCCTATTCAAAGTCCTGTGATATATAAATATTAAGATAGGTATTTCTATTTCTGCAAAAGTAGCCATTGAGATTTTGGTAGGGGTGACACTAAATCAGTTGTTCAGTTTGGGTAGTACTATCATCTTAACAACATAAAATCCTCCAATCCATGAATACAGACTTTTCCATTTATTTATGTTTTGTTTAATTTTTCAGTACTGCTTTGTAGTTTTAAGTGAACAATCATTTACCTCCTTGTGTAATTTATTTCTGAGTATTTATTCTTTTAAAATTTCAATACATATTATTCTTCCAGGTTTACTGAGATATAATTGACATACTCCACTATACAAGTTTAAGGTGGTCAATTAATCTATGACAAAGGAGGCAAGACTGCACAAAGGAGAAAAGACTGTCTCTTCAATAAGTGGTGGTGGGAAAACTGGTCAGCTACATGTAAAAGAATGGCATTAGAACATTCTCTAACACCATACACAAAAATAAACTCAAAATGGAATAAAGACCTAAATGTAAGACTGGATACTATAAAACTCCTAGAGGAAAACATAAGCAGAACACTCTTTGACATAAATTGCAGCAATCATTTTTTGGATCTGTCTCCTGATGTAATGGAAATAATAGCAAAAATAAACAAATGGGACCTAATTAAACTTAAAAGCTTCTGCACAGTAAAGGAAACCATAAACAAGATGAAAAGACAACCTATGAAATGGGAGAAAATATTTGCAAATGATATGACCAACAAGGGATTAATTTCCAAAATATACAAACAGCTCATACTACTCAACATAAAAAACAAACAACCAAATCAAAAAATGGACAGAAGACCTAAATAGACATTTCTCCAAAGAAGACAAACAGGTGGCTACCAGGCTTATGAAAAGATGCTCAACATTGCTAATTATTAGAAAAATGTAAATCAAAACTACTGTGAAGTATCACCTCACACCAGACAGAATGGCTATCATCAAAATGTCTACAAATAATAAATGCTGGAGAGGGTGTGGAGAAAAGGGAACCCTCCTACACTGTTGGTGGGAATGTAAATTGGTGCAGGCACTATACAGAAGAGTATGGAGCATCCTTAAAAAACTGAAAATAGAGTTACTATATGATCCAGCAATCCCACTCTTGGGCATATATCCAGAAAAGATGAAAATTCTAATTTGAAAAGATACATCCACCCCAATGTTCATAACAGCTATTTAAAGTAACTGGGACATGGAAACATGGAAGCAACCAAAATGTCCATCAACAGATGAATGTATAAATAAGATGTGGTATACACACACACACACACACACACACACACACACACAATGGAATATTACTGAGACATAAAAAAGAATGAAATAATGATGAATTAATGCCATTTGTAGCAATATGCAAGGAACTAGAGATTATCATATTAAGTGAAGTAATTCAGACAAAGACAAATATCATATCACTTATATATGGAATATAAAAATATGATACAAATGAACTTATTTACAAAACAGAAATAGACTCACAGACATAGGAAACAAATTTATGGTTACCAAAGAGGAAAGGGGTTGAGGAGGAGTAAATTAGGAGTTTGGGATTAACATATACACACTACTATGTATAAAATAGATAAACACCAAGGACCTACTGTATAGCACAGGGAACTATATTTAATATCTTGTAATAATGTATAATGGAAAAGAATCTGGAAAATAATATATATATATGTGTGTACATATATATTTATATATATATGTATAATATATATATATATATGTACAACTGAATCACTTTTCTGTACACCTGAAACTAACACAACATTGTAAATCAATTATACTTCAATTTCAAAAAATGTTTAAGGTGTACAGAATGATGATTTGACTTACATATATAATGAAGTGTTTATCATAATAGATTCAGTGAACATCCATCATCTCATATTGATACAAAATTAAAGAAATAGAAAAAAAATTTCCTTGTGATAGAACGCTTAGGATTTGCTCTCTTAACCACTTTCATATATAACATAAAGAAGTGTTAATTATGTTTCTTATGTTCTATATTACATCCCTAGTATTATTTGTCTTATTATAATTAGAAGTTTGAACATTTTGACTGCCTTCATCCAATTCCCCCTCTCCCTACCCCTTGCTTCTGGTAGTCACATATATAATCTATTTTTCTATGAGCTTATCTGTTTGTTTGTTTTTGGAAGTATAGTTGACCTAGAACACTATTTAGTTCCTGTTACACAACATAGTTAGTTGATATATCTATATATTTCAAAATGATGACCACAAAAATTCTACTTACAATCTGTCACCATACTAAGATATTACATAAGTATTTACTATATTCCCCACACTATACATTTTATACCCATGACTCATTTATTTTACATCTAGAAGTTTGTACCTTTTAATGTCTGTCACCTATTTCTTTCCTCCTACAACCCCCTTTCACTCTTGCAACCACATGTTTGTTTTCTGTATCTATAACTCTGTTTCTGTTTTATGTTTGTTCATTTGTTTTGTTTTGTTTTGAGATTTCACACATAGGTGGAATCATACAGTACTTGCTTTCTCTGACTTATTTCACTTAGCATAATACCCTCTAGGTCCATCCATGCTGTCAAAAGTGGCAAGATTTCACTCTTTTCTATGGCTCAGTAATATTCCATAGAATTGACATACCAAATCAAAACAGAACTACTATATTTTCCAGCTATTCAATACTGTTTTCTATAGTGGCTGCACCAATTTACATTCCTGCTAACAGTGTACAAGGGTTCCCTTTTCTCCACATCCTTGCCAACACTTGTTTTTTGTTGTCTTTTTGATAGTAACCCTTTCTGAAATGTGTGAGGTGATACCTTGTTGTGGTTTTGATTTGCATTTCCCTGGTGATTAGTGATGTTGAGCAATTTTTCATGTGCCTGTTGGCCATCTGTACATCTTCTTTGGAAAAATATCTATTCTGATCATCTTCCCATTGTTTAATCTGTTTGTTTGTTTGTTTGATTTTGAGTTGTAAGAGTTCTTTGTATATTTTGAATATTAACCCCTTATTGGATACATCATTTAAAAACTGTTCTTCTATTCAGTAAGGGGCCCGTTTTGTCTTGTTGAAAGTTGCCTTCACTGTGCAAAAGCTTTCTAGTGTGATATAAGCCAATTTCTTTATTTTTTGTTTTGTTTCCCTTGACGGAAGAGACATACCCAAAAAACAAAAATTGATAAGATCCATGTCAAAGAGTGTGTTGCCTATGTATTCTTCTAGAAATGTTGTGAATTCAGGTCTTATATTTAAGTTATTAATCCATTTTAATTTATTTTTGTGAATGCTGTGAAAAAGTAGTCCAGTTTGGTTTGTTTTTGCATGTAGCTGTCCAGTTTTCCCAACACAATTTATTGAAGAGGTTATCTTTTCTCCATTGCATATTCTTGCCTCCTTTCTCTTAGATTAATTGCCCATATAAGTATGAGTTCCTTTCTGGATTCTTTATTATGTTCCTTTTATCAACGTATCTGTTTTTGTGCCCATACTATACTCTTTTGATTACTGTAGCATTGTTGTAAAGCTTGAAATCAGAGATCATGATACCTCCAACTTTGTTCTTTTTCCTCAAGATTGTTTTGGCTATTTGGGGTCCTTTGTGTTTCCATACAAATTTTAGAATGATTTTTTTAGTTCTGTGAAAAATACCATGGTATTTTGAAAGGGATTGCATTGCCTTAGGTAGTACGGTCATATTAACAATATTAATTCTTCCAATCCATTAACATGGTATATCTTTCCGTCTGTGTCATCTTCAATTTCTTTCATCAGTGTCTTATAGTTTTCTGAGTAAACGTCTCTTACCTCCTCAGATAAGTTTATTCGTAGTTATTTTATTATTTTTGATGCAGTGGTAAATGGGATTGTTTCCTTAAATTCTCTTTCTGATAGTTCATTGTTAGTGTGTAGAAATGTAACAGATTTCTGTATATTAATTTTGTATCCTGCAGTTCTACTGAATTCATTGGTGAGCTCTAGTAGTTTTTGATGGTGCCTTTGGAATTTTTATGTGTGGTACAATGTCATCTGAAAACAGTGACAGTTTAACTTCTTCCTTTCCAATTTGGCTTCATTTATTTTTTTTCCTTGTCTGATGGCTGTGGCTAGTACTTAACAATGCTATATTGAGTAAAATTTACAAGAGTGCACATCCTTGTCTTGCTCCTGAATTTAGAGGAAATGATTTCAGCTTTTCAGTGTTGAGTATGATGTTAGCTCTGGGTTTGTCATATACAGCCTTTATTATGTTGATATATGTTCCATCTATGCCCAAGTTTTTGAGAGTTTTTATTATAAATGGATGTTGAATATTGTCAAAAGCTTTTTCTGCATCTATAGAGATGATCATATGATTTTCATTCTTCAATTTGTTAATGTGGTGTATCAGATTGATAGATTTATGGATATCAAACCATCCTTGTATCCCTGGGTTGAATCCCACTTGATCATGGTGTATGATCCTTTTAATATATTGTTGAATTTGATTTGCTAATATCTTATTGAAGATTTTAGTATTCATGTACACTAGTGATATTGGCCTGTATTTTTTTTGTGTGTGTGATATTTTTATCCAGTTTTAGTATTGGGGGTGACACTTACCTTGTAGAATGAGTTCAGAAGCATTCCTTCTACATTTGGGGGGGAATAATTTTAAAAGTATAAGTGTTAGCTCCTTTCTAAACGTTTGGAGAATTTAGCTGTGAAACAATCTGGTCTTGTACTTTGGGAGTTGTTTTATTGCTGATTCAATTTCATTAATAGTAATTTGTTCTTTCATGTTTTATATTTCTTCCTCATTCCATTCAGTCTTGAGAAATTGTACATTTCAAGAATTTGTTCATTTCCTCTACATTTTCCATTTTGTTGCTGTATCATTATTTGTAGTAATCTCTTCTGTTCCTTTGTATTTCTGTAGTGTCAGTTGTAATTTCTCATTTTTCATTTCATTTCTGATTTTATTGATCTGAACTCTCTTTTTTTTTCTTTTGATGAGTCTGTGTGAAGATTTCTCAATTTTGGTTCTCTTTTCAAAGAACCAGCTCTGAGTGTTACTGATCTTTTCTACTTTTGTCTCTATTTTAGTTATTTATGGTCTGATGTTTATGATTTATTTCCCTTAACTAACTTTGTTTTGTTTGTTTTTCTTTTTCTACTTGCTTTAAGTGTAAAGTTAGGTAATTTATTTGAGATTTGTCTTGTTTCCTTAAGTAGGCTTGTTTCACCATAAACTTCCCTCTTAGAACTGCTCTTGCTGCATCCCATAGATTGTGGATTGTTGTATTTTTGTTTTCACTTGTCTTTAGGTATTTTTAAAATTTCTTCCTTGATTTCTTCAGTGATCCATTTGTTATTCAGTAGCATATTATTTGGCCTCCACCTGTTTTTGTTTTTTTTTGCAGTTTTTTCTCAAAGTTGATTTGTAGTCTCATAGTGCAGTTGTCAGAAAATATGCTTGGTATGATTTCAATCTTATTAAAATTTTTGAGATCTCTTTTGTGGGCTTATGTATGATCTATCCTGGAGAATGTTCCATGTGCATTTGAAAATAATTTGTATTCCACTGCTTTTGGGTGGAATGTTCTGTAGATATCTATTAAGTTCTCTGTTATTATTGTTTAAGACCAGTGTTTCCTTATTGATTTTCTCTCTGTGAACTGTCCATTGATGTAAGGGTGGTGTTGAAGTCCCCTACCATTATTTTGTACTGTCAATTTCTCCCTTTATATCTGTTAATATTTGCTTTATGTAGTTAGGTGTCCCTATGTTGAGTGCATTATATTTGCAATTATTATAACTTCTTAATTATTATGTTATGTCCTCTTTTGTCTCTTGTTACACATTTTGTTTTAAAGTACATTTTGTCTGATATAAATATTACTACCCTGGCTTTCTTTTAGTTTCCATTGGCATGGACTACTTTTTTCTATCTCCTCACTTTTGGTCTGTGTGTGTTCTTAGATCTAAAGTAAGTCTCTTGTAGGCAGCATATATATGCGTCTTGTTTGTATAGCCATTCAGCCAGTCTATGTCTATTGATTGGAGCATTTATCCCATTTACATTTAGAGTAATTATTGATAGGTATGTACTTATTGCCACTTTGTTAATTTCTTGGGTTGTTTCAGTCGTTTTTCTTTCTTATTTTGTTCTCTTGTGTTTTGATGACTATCTTTATTGTTATATTTGGATTCTTTTTTGAGTGTGTATTTATTATAGATTTTTGTTTTGTGCAGCTAATTTTGGCTCACTGGTGGTTGGAGCTAGGTCCCTGGATGTCTTTCTTCAGGGCCTCAGGAGGTCCTGGGGCTAGGGCTAGTACTGCACTGGTTAATGGGGCTGGGTTCTGGCACTTAAGCTTGAGGGAGGATCCCAAAATTGTGCTTGTCAGCACCAGTGTCCTTGTGGTGCAACAAACCCCCAGAATAACTGCTGTCAATGTCTGTGCCCAATGGTGAGCTCCAGTTGCTTCCTCCCTGTCTGGGAGGCTCTCCAAGTTCAGCATGTGGGTCTGACCCAGGCTTCTTTCAAATCACTGCTTCTGCTTTTGGTCATGGAGCATGCAAGACTTTGTGTACCCCCTTTAAGAGTGGAATCTGTTTGCCACAGCTCTCTGGCTCTCCTGAAAGTAAGCCCTGCTGGCCTTCAAAGCCAAATGTTCTGAGGCTCATCTTCCTGGTGTAGGACCCCCAGGCTGTGGAGCCCAATAGGTTCTCTTGTGGAGAACCTTTGCATTTGCAATTATCCTTCCATTTGTGGGTTGCCCACCCAGGTGTATTGGCCTTGACTACACTTTATCTTCACCCCTCCCACCTGTCTTGCTATGGTTCCTTCCTTATATCTTTACTTGTAGAAGACGTTTTCTGTTAGTCGTCCAGTCATTCTCATCAATAGTTGCCCTATAAATAGTTGTAATTTTGGTATGCCCATGGGAGGAGACAACAAAAAAATTTATCATGAATGGATGTTAAATTTTGTCAAATCTTTTTCTGCATCAGTGTTTATAATCGTGGTGTATCACATTGATTGATTTGCAGATGTCTAACAATCCTTGTGACCTTGGAATATTTCTAAGTTGATTATGGCGTATGCTACTTTTTATGTATTTTTGGGTTAGGTTTGCTAGTACTTTGTTGAGGATTTTTGCATCTATATTCATCAAAGATATGTATTTGCCTGTAATTTTTTTATATTGCTTTTGGTTTTGGTATCAAGATAATGGTGGCCTTGTAGAATAAATAAGGGATTTTTCCATCCTCTTCAAATTTTGGAATAGTTTGTGAAGGTTAGGTGTTATTTCTTCTTTATAAGTTTGGTAGAATTCCCCTGTGAAGCCATCTATTCCCACACTTTTGTGAGCTGGGAAATTTTTTATTACAAATTCAATTTCCCTACTAGTGATTGGTCTGATCAAATGTTCACTCTCTTCTTGATTCAGTCTTGGCAGTTCTTATGTTTCTAGAAATATGTCCATTTCTTCTAGGTTGTCCAATTGTTTGGCATAATACTGTTCATAGCATTCTCATTATTTTTGGTATCACTGTGATATCTGTTGCTATTTCTTCTCTTTCATTTCTTATTTTTTAAAATTTGGGTCATTTCTCTTTTCTCCTTTGTGAACCTGGATAAGGACTTATCAATTTTTCCCATTACTTTTTTGATCTCTATTTTATTTATTTCCTTTCTGATCTTTAATATTCCTTCCTTCTGCTTACTTTTGGCTTTGTTTCTTCTTCTTCTTTCCATTTTTTTAGGCAGTCGGTTAAGTGATTTATTTCAAGTTTTCCTCATTTCTCAAAGAAAGTTTGTATAGGTATAAACTTCTCTCTTAAAACAGCTTTTGCAGCAAAAGCAGAACAGAGGATCCCAAACAATGTCTCTTTGAGTTCACATTGCTTGGGATCCTCTGTTCTTCCTGTACATGGATATCTGTTTTGTTTCTTTTCTTTTTTTTTTTAATTTAGGTTCAGTAAGTTATCAGTCATAGTTTTATCAAGTGTATTTTCAACCCATTTCTCTCTCCTCCTTCTCAGACCCCTATAATGAGAACATTTGTAGGTTTGATGTGGTTCTAGAAGTCCCTTAAATTTTTCTTTTTAAATTATTATTTGTTGCTGTTCTGATTGGGTGATTTATATTATTCTGTCTTCCAAATCACTTATGTTTTCTTCTGTATCACCTAATCTGCTGTTTATTCCTACTAGTGTATGTTTCATTTTAGTTAATGCATTATTCTGTTCTGACATCTTTTTCATATTTTTTATTTCCTTGTTAAAATTTTCACTGTGTTCATCTCTTCTTTTTCCCTAATTCAGTAATCAGTTTTTATTACTAATGCTTTGAGCTCTTTATCTGGCAAATTATTTATCTCTGTTTCATTTTTTTTTTCAGTTTTTCTTCCTGTTCTTTCGTTCAAAACATATTATTCTGTCTTCTTATTTTGCTTAACTTTCTATGACTCTACGAAATTAGATGAAACAGTTACCTATCCCAGTCTTGAAAGATTGTACTTTTGTGACAGCATCCTATAAAATCTGAACTGGATTTAATGTGAGCATGAGTCATGTCTTCCCCCAGGTTGTTCTGACACCTATCACATTTGTAGGAGGTGGGTCTGGAGATGGAGTTGCTAGAGCCAGAACCAGGTGTTAGCTGGGTCTTCTCCTTTGCTCAGTGATAAACACCATCCTATTGGGAGTGGGATTGGGGCCCAAGTTGCTGGAGCAGAAGCCTTGAGAGTTGGGTTTAAGCTAGTTCTGTTCCTTCTAAATGTGTGATCTCCCTCCTCCCAGCACTGGAACTTATGCCCTAGAAGGGAGCAGTGATGGAGCAAAGGGCGCTGGAGCCAGCACATGGCATTGATCAGGGCATGTTCTAAGGCAGTCTTGGCACCAGAGTTCCAGACCACTCCCAATCTTCTGCCTCCAAGAACTCCAGTAATGGCTGCCTTTGCCTTGTCCAGTTGCCATGGCAGGTCTGAGCTGGATTTGACCCCTACAACTATGCACTTTTCCTAGCTGTGGCAGTTATTTCCTAGAGTTTAGTTGTGCCATGGAGTAAGTGGAGTGGCAGCAGGCACTGGGCTTGGGCTGGGGTGCATGCTTGGGCAGTTGACGGAACAAGGCCAGAGTCCTGGGCAATTTTAATCTACTTACTCTGCCTTGTTTCTGGAGTAAGCAAGTGTGTACACACTCTTCATGAGCAGAATCTAGGTTTCTTACATCTCTGCTGTCAGGCTCACTGGTTTTCAAAACAGCTAAGGGGACTCATCCACCCAATGTGGACCCCAGGTTTGGGGTGCCCAATATGTGGTTCAAACTGTTAACTCCCCAGGGAGGATCTCCAAGTTCATGTAATCCCCTTTCTCTTCTGTGCCCATCTCAGTGGTGCAGGTCCTGACATAATTACTTCTGTTTTCTTCCTACATGACTTTGTGTGGATCTTTCTTACAGCCTTTGTTGTATAAGAGTCTGCCAGTCTCCAGTTTAATTTCAGTGAGAATTGCTGCATATATTGATGAGTTTTTGATATGTTCATGGGGGGAGGTGACCTCTGCATCCTTCTGCTCTGTCATCTTGATCTCCTCCTCCTCTCCTATTTTTCTTAGTCAATATAGCTAAATATTTGTCAATTTTGTTGATTTTTCAAAGAACTAACTTTTTTGATTTTCCATATTTTCTATTTTCTCTTTTGTTCATCTCTGCTCTAGTCTTTATTATTTCCTTTCTCCTGCTAGCTTTGATTTCATTTTGCTTTCCTTTTTCCAGTTCCTTTATGTGTATAGTTTGATTATTGATTTGACATCTTTTTTAGTATATGCATTACAGCTATAAATTTCTCTCTTAGTACTTTCTGTTTCCCATAAATTTTGGTATGTTGTGTTTTCTTTTTCATTTGTCTCAAGGTATTTTCTAATTTCCTTTGTGATTTCCTCTTTGACCAACTGATTGCTTGTGTGTATTGCTTAATTTCCACATATTTGTTAATTTCCAGTTTTATTCTGTTATTATTTTCTAGTTTCCTTCTATTGTGATCGGAAGAGACAATTTGTATAGTTTCAATATTTTAAAACTTTTTAGTACCTTTAAGATTTGTTTTGTGGACTACTATCATTGTCTGTCTTGGAGAATGTCCAGTTGAGTACGTATTCTGCTGTCATTGAGTAGAATATTATCTATATGTCTACTATGTCTAGTTGATTTCAAGTGTTGTTCAATCATCTACTTGCTTTTGATCATCTGTCTGGTTGCTCTATCCATTAATAAAACTGAAGTATTGAACTCTAACTCTTAATGTAAAACTTTTTTCTCTCTTTATTTCTGTTAATGATTTGCTTCATATATTTTGAGAGCTTTGATGTTTGACACATATGCATTTATAGTTACATACTTGTGGGAAATTGACCCTTTTAATTAATATGAAATGTTCTTCTTTGTCTCTTGTAGCAGTTTTTTAGTTAAAGTCTCTATTATTCAGCTCGGGCTACCATAACAAAATACCATAGGCTGGTGTTCTTAAGGAAGAAAAATTAATTTTCTCACAGTTCTTGAGTCTAGAAGTCCAAGGTCAAGAAGTCATTAGGATTGGATTCTGGTGAGAACTCTCTTTCTGGCTTGTAGATGACTGCCCTCTTGTTGCGTCCTCCATGGCCTTTAGTCTGTCTGCACATCAAGAGAGAGTGTGGTCTCTGCTGTTTCTTCCTCTTCTTATGAGGACACTAGCCCTGCCATATTAAGGCTCCACCCTATGACCTCACTTAAACTTTTTAATATTCTTACAGGCCCTATCTCCAAATATCGGGGTTTAGGGTTTCAACACATGAATTTGGTTGGGAAGGGCACAATTCAGTCTATAACAAAGTATATTTTGTCTGATATTAGTATGGCCAGTCCATCTCTGTTTTGGTTATTATTTGTATGGAGTATCTTTTACCATTCTCTTCCTTTCAGTTCATTTGTGTCTTTAAATTCTAGAATGAGTTTCTTTTAGATAGCATGTAGTTGTGCCATGTTTTTAAATCTATTCTGCCAATCTTTGCCTTTGATTGGAGAGTTTAATCCATTTACATTTGATGTAACTACTGAAAAGGAAAGACTTACTTCTGCAATTTGTTATTTGTTCTCTGATTTTCTTGTAGCTTTTTGACCCTCATTGCTGTATGATTTTGTGTTTAAATGAATTTTGTAGTGACATGCCCTGATTCCTTCTCATTTCCTTTTGTGTGTATTCTATAGGTATTTTCCTTGTGGTTATCATTGGGATTATATATAATATCCTAAAGTTATAATAATCTAATATGAATTGTCACCAACATATTTTCAATCACAAAAACTCTACTCTTTTACAGCTCTGCATCTTTTATGCTATCAATGTGATTAATCGTGTCTTTATAAGTATGTTCCCAAAAACATAGATCTAAAATTATTTTATACAATTGTGTCTTTAATCCTGTAGAAGATATAAAATGGAGTTACAAACCAAATTACTACGATATTAGTTTTTACATTTGCCTATTTACCTTTACCAGAGATTGTTATATCTTTCATATGACTTTGGATTAATATGGTTTAGTGTTCTTTCATTTCAGCCTAAAAGATTCATTCTCTTAAGCATTTCTTGTAAGGGAAGTCTGGTGCTTATGATATCCCTCAGATTTTGTTTATCTGAGAATGTCTTAATTTCTTCATTTTAAAGGACAGTTTTGCTGGAAATAGAATTTTAGTTTGACAGGTATTTTTTGTCTGCCAGTGCTTTGAATATATCAACCATTGCCTTTTTCCTGCAATATTTCTTTTGAGAAATTGATTGATATTTGTATTGAGGATCCTTTGTTCATGACAAGCTGCTTCTCCTTTGTCTTGGTTTTCAACAGTCTCTTTGTGGCTCTTTGTGTCTCTCTGGAGTTTGTTGAGCTTCTTGTAGATTCATGTCTTTCATCAAATTTGGCACTTTTCATGCACACATTATTTCAAATATTCCTTCTTCCCCTTTCCCTCTTTCTTCTTCTAGGATTCCCATAAGGTATATGTTGGCTTGATTGATGGTGTCCCACAAGTCCTTTGGTCTGTGTTTACTTTTTTCATTTGTTTTTCTTTCTGCTCCTCAGATTAGATTATTTCTTATCATATCTTTACGTTTGCTGATTCTTTCTTCTTCGTGGACAAACTTTCTCTTGATCCCCTTTGGTGAATTTTTCATTTCAGTTATTGTACTTTTCAGTTCCAGAATTTAATTTCTTTTTATAATTTTTATCTTTTTTCATATTATTATTTTGTTAATTTATCATTTTCCTGATTTCCTGCAGTTCTTTATTTATGTTTTCCTTTAGCTCTTTGAGTATATTTAAGACAATTGTTTTAAAGTATTTTTTCTACTAAATCTGATGTATGGGCTTCCTCAGGCATGATTTCTGTCAAGTTATTTTGTTCCTCTCAATTAACCATGTTTTCCTGTTTCCCTGTGTGACTTGTGATTTTCTTCTGCTGTTGAAAACTGGACATTTGACCATTATAATGTGGTAATTATGGAAATCAAATTCTTCTCTTTCCCAGAGCTTCCTTTTTTTTATTCTTGAAGGTTATAGTAGGCCATTTGTTTTGAGACTTTTCCAAATTAATTTTGTTATTCTCTGTAAAGACTATTCTTTGTCATGTGTGATCAATGAGTTCACCTCTTGTATAAGTCATGTTCAGCTAATGTTTTCACAGATTTCCCTTAGTACCAGAAGCTGAAAGAAACAAATAACTTCACCCTGAACAAAAAGAAGAGAACAATCACCTGCTCTGGTCTTTGCAGTTGGCTCTCTGCTGGGGCATTCCTACACCTCTTAGCTAGGTTTGCTCTGAGCCTACGGATCAACCCAAAGTGAAATTGTAGGGTTTCCTGGGACTTTTCTGAACATATATCTTGCCTGGGCATGTGCATCACTTTCTAAGTGGCTAAGTGTGCATGGCTAATTTTCAATGTCATAGGAGTGGAGAGGTGGAGATTAAGGTAGAAATAACATAACACTCTAATCTGAAAGGACTTGGCTATACATTTGCTGTGTGGAAAAATCTGAACTATGTTTTTGGGACTTTTGTTAATCTTTTTTTTTTTTTTTTTTTTTTTTAGCTTTGAATGCACTGCTGCTGTGGACCACTGGGAATGGTAGTGTTTCTATTCCCTTAAATGAACTCAGTCAAAAACACTTATTGTTCTCCTAAGGAGAACTTACCATGGGTACTCAGGCAAGGCACTGAGGGGGGCTTCTCTGGATGGTGGCCTCACCTTCCATACCTGTAAGATAAGGATTACAAAATACAGGATCTCCAAAGGCTTTTGAGCTTTCACATTCCAGAAGTTGAAGATTATTTCTATAGCTATAAGTCCAGAGATAAATGAAACCAGAAAGTTAAGGCAGAGGACATATTTAGGAGCAACAATCAAAGGCTCTCTCTTTTTTTATTTTTTTGACATCTTTATTGGAGTATAATTGCTTTAAAATGTTGTGTTAATTTCTGCTGTGTATCAAAGTGAATCAGCTATACGTATACGTATATCCCCATATCCATACCTCTTGCATCTCCCTCCCACCATCCCTATCCCACCCCTCTAGGTTGTCACAAAGCACTGAGCTGATCTCGCTGTGCTTTGGGCTGTTTCCCACTAGTTATCTATTTTACATTTGGTAGTGTATATATGTCAGTGCCTCTCTCCCACTTCAACCCAGCTTACACTTCACCCTCCCCATGTCCTCAAGTCCATTCTCTACATCTTTGCCTTTATTCTTGTCCTGCTCCTAAGATTTTCATAACCAATTTTTTTAAGATTCCATATATATGTGTTAGCATATGGTATTTGTTTTTCTCTTTCTGACTTACTTTACTCTTTATGACAGACTCTATGTCCATCCATGTCACTACAAATAATGCAATTTCATTTCTTCTTAAGGCTGAGTAATAATCCATTTTATATATGTGCCACATCTTCTCTATCCATTCGTCTGTCGATGGACACTTAGGTTGCTTCTATGTCCTGGCTATTGTAAATAGTGCTGCAATGAACACTGTGGTACATGTTTCTTTTTGAATTATGGTTTTCTCAGGGTATAGTCCCAGTAGTGAGATTGCTGGGTTATATGGTAGTTCTATTTATAGTTCTTTAAGGGACCTCCATAATATTCTCCATAGTGGCTGTATCAATTTACATTCCCACCAACAGCGCAAGAGGGTACACTTTTCTCCAAACCCTCTCCAGCATTTACTGTTTGTAGATTTTTTGATGATGGCCATTTTGACTGGTGAGAGGTGATATTTCACTGTAGTTTGATTTACATTTCTCTAATGATTAGTGATGTTGAGCATCCCTTCATGTGTTAGTTGGCAATCTGTATATCTTCTTTGGAGAAATGTCTCTTTAGGTCTTCCACCCATTTTGGATTGAGTTGTTAGTTTTTCTGATATTGAGCTGCATGAGCTTCTTGTATATTTTGGAGATCAATCTTTTTTCAGTTGCTTCATTTGCAAATATTTTCTCCCATTGTGAGGGTTGTCTTTTCATCTGGTTTATGGTTTCCTTTGCTGTGAAAAAGTTTTAAGTTTCATTAGGTCCCATTTGTTTATTTTGGTTTTTATTTCCACTTCTCTAGGACGTGGGTCAAAAAGGATCTTGCTGTGATTTATACTGTACAGTGTTCTGCCTATGTGTTTCTCTAAGAGTTTTAGAGTGTCTGGCCTTATATTTAGGTCTTTAATCCATTTTGAGTTTATTTTTGTGTATGGTGTTAGGGAATGTTCTAATTTAATTCTTTTACATGTAGCTGTCCAGGTTTCCCAGCAGCACTTATTGAACAGGCTGCCTTTTCTCCATTGTATATTCTTGCCTCCTTTATCAAAGATAAGGTGACCATGTGTGTGTGAGTTTATCTCTGGGCTTTCTATCCTGTTTCATTGATCTATATTTCTGTTTCTGTGCCAGTACCATACTGTCTTGATTACTGTGGCTTTGTAGTGTAGTCTGAAGTCTGGGAGCCTGACTCGTCCAGCTCTGTTTTTATTTCTCAAGATTGCCTTGGCTATACTTTTGGGTTAACATACAAATTGTGAAATTTCTTGTTCTAGGTCTTTGTAAAAAGCCATTGGTAGATTAATAGGGATTGCATTGAATCTGCAGATTGCTATCGGCAGTATAGTGATTTTCACAATGTTGATTCTTCTAATCCAAGAACATGGTATATCTCTCCATGTGCTTGTATCATTTTTAATTTCTTTCATCACTGTCTTATAGTTTTCTTCATACAGGTCTTTTGTCACTTTGGGTAGATTTATTCCTAAGTATTTTATTATTTTTGTTGCAGTGGTAAATGGGAGTGTTTCCTTAATTTCTATTTCAGAAGATACATCATTAGTGTAGAAGAATGCAAGAGATTTCTGCACAGTAATTTTGCATGCTGCTACTTTACCAACTTCATTGATTAATTCTAGTAGTTTTCTGGTAGCATCTTTAGTATTCTCTATGTATAGTATCATGGCATCTGCAAACAGTGACAGCTTTACTTCTTTTTTAATGTGCATTCCTTTTATTTCTTTTACTTCTCTGGTTGCTGTGGCTAAAACTTCCAAAACTATGTTGAATAATAGTGGTAAGAGTGGACAACCTTGTCTTGTTCCTGATCTTAGAGGAAATGGTTTCAGTTTTTCACCACTAAGAACGATGTTGGCTGTGGGTTTGTCAAATATGTCCTTTATTATGTTGAGGTAGGTTCCCTCTATGCCAATGTTCTGGAAGGTTTTTTATCATAAATCGGTTTTGAATTTTGTCAAAAGCTCTTCCTGCATCCATTGAGATGATCATATGGTTTTTCTCCTTCAATTTATTAATATGGTGTATCACATTGAATGATATGTGTATTTTGGAAAATCTTTGCATTCCTGGGCTAAACCCCACTTGATCATGTATGTTCCTTTTAATGTGTTGTTGGATTCTGTTTGCTAGTGTTTGTTGAGGATTTTTGCATCTCTCTTCATCAGTGATACTGACCTGTAGTTTTCTTTCTTTGTGACATATTTGACTGGTTTCGGTATAAGGGTGATGGTAGCCTCGTAGAATGATTTTGGGAGTGTTCCTCCCTCTGTTATATTTTGGAAGAGTTTGAGAAGGATAGGTGTTAGCTCTTCTCTAAATGTTGAATAGAATTTGCCTGTGAAACCTTCTGGTCCTGGACTTTTGTTTGTTGGAAGACGTTTAATCACAGTTTCAATTTCAGTGCTTCTGAATGGTCTGTTTATATTTTCTATTTCTTCCTGCTTCAGTCACAGAAAGTAGTGCATTTCTAAGAATTTGTCCATTTCTTCCAGGTTGTCCATTTTATTGGCATATAGTTTCTTGTAGTAATCTCTCATGATTGTTTGCATTTATGCAGTATCACTTGTTACTTCTGCTTTTTCACTTCTAATTCTGTTGAACTGAGTCTTCTCTCTTTTCTTCTTGATGAGTCTTGTTAATTGTTTATCTATTTTGTTTATCTTCTCAAAGAACCAGCTTTTAGTTTTATAGATCTTTTCTATTGTTTTCTTCATTTCTTTTCCATTTATTTCTGATTTAATATTTATGATTTCTTTCCTTCTGCTAACTTTGGGGATTCTTTGCTCTTCTTTCTCTAATTGCTTTAGGTATAATTTAGGTTGTTTATCTGAGATGTTTCTTGTTACTCGAGGTAGGGTTAAATTGCTGTGAACTTCCCTCTTAGAACTGCTTTTGCTGCCTCCCATAGATTTTGCATCATCCTGTCTCCATTGTCATTTGTTTCTAGGTAATTTTTTATTTCATCTTTGATTTCTTCAGTTATAATTTGGTTATTAAGTAGTTTATTGTTTAGCCTCCCAGTGTTTTTATTTTTTACAGATCTTTTCCTGTAATTGATATCTAGTCTCATAGCATTGTGGTCGGAAAAGATACTTGATATGATTTCAATTTTCTTAAATTTACCAAGGCTTGATTTGTGACCCAAGATATGATCTAACCTGGAGAATGCTCCATGAGCACTTGAGAAAAATGTGTATTCCGTTGTTTTTGGATGGAGTGTCCTATAAATATCAATTAAGTCCATCTTCTTTAATGTATCATTTAAAGCTTGTGTTTCCTTATTTATTTTCATTTTGGATGATCTGTCCATTGGTGAAAGTGGGGTTTTAAAGTCCCCTACTATGAATGTGTTGCTGTCGATTTCCCCTTTTATGGCTGTTAATATTTGCCGTTATGTATTGAGGTGCTCCTATGTTGGTTTCATAAATATTTACAATTGTTATATCTTCTTCTTGCATCTATCCCTTGAGCATTTTGTAGTGTACTTCTTTGTCTCTTGTAATAGTCTTTATTTTAAAGTCTATTTTGTCTGATATGGGAATTGCTGCTCCAACTTTCTTTGGATTTCCATGGAGTATCTTTTTCCATGCCCTCACTTTCAGTCTGTATGTGTCCCTAGGTCTTCTGTGGGCCTCTTGTAGACAGCATATATACAGGTCTTGTTTTTGTATCCATTCAGCCAGTCTTTGTCTTTTGATGGGAGCATTTAATCCATTTACATTTAAGGTAATTATCGATATGTGTGTTCCTATTCCCATTTTCTTAATTGTTTCGGGTTTGTTATTGTAGATCTTTACCTTCTCTTGTGTTTCTTGCCTAGAGAAGTTCCTTTAGCATCTGTTGTAAAGCTGGTTTGGTGGTGCTGAACTCTCTCAGCTTTTGCTTGTCGGTAAAGGTTTTAAGTTCTCCATCAAATCTGAATGAGATCCTTACTGGGTAGAGTAATCTTGGTTGTAGATTTTTCTCCTTCATCACTTTAAATATGTCCTGCAAATTCCCTTCTGGCATGAAGAGTTTCTGCTGAAAGATCAGCTGTTAATCTTATGGGGATTCCTTTGTGTGTTATTTTTCACTTGCTGCTTTTAATATGTTTTCTTTGTATCTAATTTTTGATAGTCTGATTAACATGTGTCTTGACATGTTTCTCCTTGGATTTCTTCTGTATGGGACTCTCTGTGCTTCCTGGAGTTGACTAACTATTTTCTTTCCCATATTAGTGAAGTTTTCAACTATAATCTCTTCAAATATTTACTCAGTCCCTTTCTTTTTCTCTGCTTCTTCTGGCACCCCTATAATTCAAATGTTGGTGTGTTTCATGTAGTCCCAGGCGTTTCTGAGACTGTCCTCAGTTTTTTTCCATCTTTTTTCTTTATTCTGCTCTGCAGTAGTTATTTCCAACCTTTTATCTTCCAGATCACTTATCTGTTCTTCTGCCTCAGTTATTCTGCCATTGATCCCTTCTACAGTATTTTTAATTTCATTTATTGTGTTGTTCATCGTTGCTGGTTTCCTCTTTAGTTCTTCTCATTGCTTGTTAAATGTTTCTTTCATTTTCTCTATTCTATTTCCACGATTTTGGATCATCTTTTCTATCATTATTCTGAATTCTTTTTCAGGTAGACTGCCTATTTCTTCTTCATTTGTTAGGTCTGGTGGGTTTTTACCTTGCTCCTTCATCTGCTGTGTGATTTTCTGTCTTCTCATTTTGCTTATCTTGCTGTGTTTGGGGTCTCCTTTTTGCAGGCTGTCGGTTTGTAGTTCCTGTTGTTTTTGGTGTCTGTCCCCAGTGGCTAAAGTTGGGTCAGTGGGTTGTGTAGGTTTCCTGCTGGAGGGGACTAGTGCCTGTGTTCTGGTGGATGAGGCTAGATCTTGTCATTCTGCTGGGCAGGTCCACGTCTGGTGGTGTGTTTTGGGGTGTGTGTGGCCTTACTATGATTTTAGGCAGCCTCTCTGCTAATGGGTGGGATTGTGATCCTGTCTTGCTAGTTGTTTAGCATAGGGTTTCCAGCACTGTAGCTTGCTGGACGCTGAGTGAATTTGGATCTTGGTGTTGAGATGGAGATCTCCTGGTGATTTTTGCTGTTTGATATTATGTCAAACTGGGAGGTCTCTTGTGGAACAGTGTCCTGAAGTTGGCTCTCCCACCTCAGAGGCACAACCCTGAAGCCTCACTCGAGCACCAGGAGCCCATCATCCCCATGGCATGGAATAAAAGGGAGAAAAGTAGAAAGAAAGAAAGAAAGAAAGAAGAAAGAAAGAAAGAAAGAAAGAAAGACAGAAAGAAAGAAAGAAATAAAGAAAGAAAGGAAGGAAGGAAGGAAGGAAGGAAGGAAGGAAGGAAGGAAGGAAGAAAGAAAGGGGATAAAATAAAATAAAGTAGGATAAAATAAAATAAATTTATTAAAATAAAAAATAATTATTAAGAAAATATTATTTTAAAAAGTAAAAAAAAAAAAAACCTGACGGACAGAACACTAGGACAAATGGTGAAAGCAAAGCTTTACAGACAAAACCTCACACAGAAGCATACACATACTACACACTCACTAAAAGAGGAAAAGGCAAAAATATAATATATCTTGCTCTCAAAGTCCACCTCCTCAATTTGGGATGATTCGTTGTCTATTCAGGTATTCCACAGATGCAGGGTACATCAAGTTGATTGTGGAGATTTAATCCGCTGCTCCTGAAGCTGCTGGGAGAAATTTCCCTTTCTTTTCTTTGTTTGCAGAACTCCCGGGGTTCAGCTTTGGATTTTTCCCTGCCTCTGCGTGTAGGTCACCTGAGGGCGTCTGTTCTTCCCTCAGACAGGACAGGGTTAAAGGAGCAGCTGATTCGGGGGTTCTGGCTCACTCAGGCTGGGTGGGAGGGAGGGGTACGGATGCAGGGTGAGCCTGTGGCAGCAGAGGCCAGCATGACGTTGCCATGCCTGAAGCATGCCATGCGTTCTCCCGGGAAAGTTGTCCCTCGATCACAGGACCCTGGCAGTGGCAGGCTGCACAGGATCTGGAGAGGGACAGTGTGGATAGTGACCTGTTCTTGCACACAGGCTTCTTGGTGGTGGCAGCAGCAGCCTTAGCGTCACATGCCCATTTCTGGGGTCCGTGCTGTTAGCCATGTCTCGCACCCATTTCTGGAGCTCCTTTAAGCAGCGCTCTTAATGCCCTCTCCTTGTGCACTAGGAAACAAAGAGGAAAGAAAAAGTCTTTTGCCTCTGCTGCAGGTCCAGACTTTTCCCCAGACTCCCTCCCAGCTAGCCATGGTGCACTAACTCCTTCAGGCTGTGTTCACGCCACCAACTCCAGTCCTCTCCCTGTGCTTCTACTGAAGCCCGAGCCTCAGCTCCAAGCCTCCCCCTGCCCCAGCGGGTGAGCAGAGAAGCCTCCTGGGCTGGTGAGTGCGGGTTGGCACTGATCCTCTGTGCAGGAATGTCTCCACTTTGCCCTCTGCACCCCTGTTGCTGCACTCTCCTCTGTGGCTCTGAAGCTTCCCTCCTCCCCCACCCACAGTCTCTGCCCAGGAAGGGGCTTCCTAGTGTGTGGAACCTTTCCTCCTTCACGGCTCCCTCCCTCTGATGCAGGCCCCGACCGTATTCTTTTGTCTCTGTTTTTTATTTTTTCTTTTGCCCTACCCAGGTTTGTGGGGAGTTTCTTGCCTTTTGGGAGGTCTGAGGTCTCCTGCCAGCATTCAGTGAGTATTCTATAGGAGCAGTTCCACGTGTATTTCTGATGTATCTGTGAGGAGGAAGGTGATCTCTGTGTCTTACTCTTCCACCCTATTCCTCAACTCCTCCCTCGCATGAGATTTTGATATAGCAGTCTCTCTCTCTTTCTTTCTCTCTCTCTCTCTCTCTCTCTCTCTCTCTCTCTCTGTATATATATATATATATATATATATATATATATATATATATATATATATATATATATATATATATATATATATATACAATGTTGCTTTAATTTGCTGGTCTCTTAATTTCAGATGCAAATCCCATTTTCTGCATTGGTACTCTCCTCTCCTCATTGTTGCTGGTTTTGGTATCATATGTGTTTGTGGATGATTTCCTACTTTGACTGTATGTTTGCTTTTACCAGTGAGCTTTCCCATTTGTGACTTTCTTTTTTCTAGTTGTGGCCTCATTTTTTATGGTAATTATTGATAGTTATCTATCTACTGCCATTTTCTTACTTGTTTTCTGGTTGTTTTTGTAGTTCTTATCTGTTCATTTCTTTTTCTTTTTGTTTCCACCATTGCTGTTTGAAGATTTTGTTTTGTAGTATGTTTGAGTGACTTTTTGTGTGTGTATATATTGTACGTTTTTGATTTGTTGTTACTATGTGGTATAAATGTTGACCTGTAATTATATCTACTTGTTTTAAACTGTTATTCATTTAAGTTTAAACACAGTCTAAAAGATTTACATTTTTTACTCCCCTTCCCCACATTTTGTTTTGTAATATCATATTTTACATCTTCACACTTAACTGTTTATTCTAGTTATAGTTGCTTTTACATTTTTGTCTGTTCATACACATACTAGCTTATTTAAATAATCTTCATTCCTTACTATAAATTTGCATTTCTTCGTATGATTTTCCATTTCCTATAAATCCTTACTATTTTTCCATTTAGAGAAGGCTCTTCAACATTTCTTTTAGGGTAAGCTTATTATTGATGTACTCTTTTAGTTTCTGTTTGTCTGAAACTTTCTTCTTCCTTCTATTCTAAATGATAATCTAGTTGGGTAGAGTATCCTAAATTTCAGTTTTTTCCCTTTCAATATCTTCAATATATCATGCCACTCCCTTCTCTCCTGAAGAGTTTCTACAGAGAAGTCAGTTGATACCCTTATGGAGATTCTCTTGTATATGACTCTTTGGTTTTTTTCTTACCCCATTTAGAATTCTTTCTTCATATTTTACTTTTGCCATTAAAATATTTTATTTATTGGTGTGGGTATATTTGGGTTCATCTTGTTTGGGACCCTCTATGCTTCTTGTACCTTGATATCTCTTTCATTCTTCAAGTTTGGGAACTTTTCGGCCATAATTTCTTCAAATATTTTTTGATCCCCTTCTCTCCCTCTTTTCCTTCTGGAACACCTGTGATGCTAATGTTGGCACACTTATTATTCTCCCAGAGATTTCATAGATTGCTTTCATTTTTCTTTTGATTTCTTTCTGCTTTTCTCATTGGATGACTTCCATTATTCTATCTTCCAGAATACCTATGTGTTCTTCTGTATCACTTAGTCTAGTACTCATCCCTTCTAGTGTGTTTTTTATTTCAGATACTTAATTATTTATTTTGGATTTGGTCATTTTCATATTTTCTAGTTTCTTGTTAAAATGATCAATACTTCCCCCAATTCAGTTGACATTTTTATTACCACTCTTTTATATTATTTATCTGGTAAATTGTTTATTCTTATTTTATTATTTTCAAGTGTTTTCTCTTGCTTTTTCAATTGAGTATCTTTCCTCTGCCTTTTCATTCAACTTGACTTTCTCTGCTCTATGAATATATGTGAAACAGCTATCTATTATGGTCTTAATAGGGTGTTTTTATGTGGGAGTATCCTTATGCAGACTTCATGTGTCCAAGGCCTTTTGTGGTCGTGCTGAATTTGTGTGGACACCAGTCACATCTATCCTTAAGGTGTGCTGGCACCTATTACCTAGTTAGGAGGTAGGGCTGGAGATATAGCAGTTAGAGCCTGTTCAGGTTTCATTTAGTTATCAGTGAGAATTGTTCCACATGTAGGTGTAATTTTATGTTTTTGTTGAGAAAAATGCATATTTCCTTCCAGTCTGTGTCTTGTCTTTTAATTCTGTTAACAGTGTCTTTCACTGAGCAGATGTTTATTTATTTTAATAAAGTCTTAATTATGAATTACTTCTTTCATGGATTGTGTTTTTAGTTTTCTATCTAAAAAGTCATTGACAACTCATGATCACATAATATTTCTGATTATATCTTCTAGGAGTTTTATAGTTTTGCCCTTCATCTTTATGCCTGTGATCTATTGTATGTTAATTTTTGTGAAAGTACAAGATCTGTGTGTAAATTCATTTTTTTCTGCATGTGAATGTTTAGTTGTTCCAGCACCATTTTTGAAAAAGTAAAAAAAAGTGTCCCTTTTCCATTTAATTGCCTTGCTTCTTTGTCAAAGTTAAATTGACTATGCTTGTATGGGTCTATCTCTAGCATCTTTATCCTGTTCCATTGATTTAATCATCTGTTCTTTCACTGGTACCACATGATCTTACTTTCTGTGTCTTTATAGTAATTCTTGAGGTCAGATAGTGTCAGTTCTCCAACTTTGTTCTTCAAATTTGAGTTAAATCTACAGGGTCTTTTGTTGTTGTATATAAACTTTAGAATCAGTTTGTCAGTATTCATGAAATAACTTGCTGAGATTTTGAGTGGGATGTTTTTGAATCTATACACAAATTTGGGAGGAAGTAACACCTTCTCAGTTTTGAGTCTTTCTACCCATGTGAATGGAATATCTCTTCTTTAATTAGATATTTATAGTTTTTCTCATGTAGACCTCATGCCTATTTGCTTAGTTTTATATATTTATTTGTTTTTATCTAAATGGTATTGTGTTTTTTATTTCAAATTCCAATTGTTCATTGATGGTATATAAGACAGCAATTGCATTTTTATATTAACCTTTTAACTTGCACCATTGATGTATTCTCTTTTTAAGTTTCAGACTTTTTTTCCCAATTCTTTGGGACTTTCTACACTGATAATCATGTTCTCTGAAAACAAAAATTAATTATACTTGTGAATCTGATTAACTTTTTTGTCATCTTATTGAATTAGCTAGGACTTACATTGTGATGTTGAATAGGAGTTGTGAGAGTGGATATCCTTGTCTTGTTCTTTATCTTATTGAGAAAGCATCTGGATTCTCACCATTAAGTATGATGTTTGCTGCAGGTTTTTGGTAGTTTTTCTTTATCAAGTTGAGGAAATTCCCCTCTATTCCCAGTTTACTAAGAATATTTTTTCATGATTAAGGGTTGGATTTCGTCAAATGCTTTTTCTACATATTGATATGATCATATGATTTCTGTTTTTTAGCCTGTTGAATTTATGGATTACATTAATTGATTTTCAAATGTTGAACTAGCCTTACATATTTTGAATAAATTCCACTTGGTTCTGGTGTATTTTCCTTTTTATACATTTTTGGATTTAATTTGGTAAAATTTTTAAGGGTTTTTGCATTTACGTTCATGAGAGATATATGTCAGTACTTTTCCTTTTTTTTTTAAACATCTTTATTGGGGTATAATTGCTTTCCAGTGGTGTGTTAGTTTCTGCTTTATAACAAAGTGAATCAGTTATACATATACATATGTTCCTATACCTCTTCCCTCTTGCATCTCCCTCCCTCCCACTCTCCCTATCCCAACCCTCCAGGCGGTCACAAAGCACAGAGCTGATCTCCCTGTGCTATGCGGCTGCTTCCCACTAGCTATCTACCTTAAGTTTGGTAGTGTATATATGTCCATGCCTCTCTCTCACGTTGTCACAGCTGACCCTTCCCCTCCCCATATCCTCAAGTCTGGTCTCTAGTAGGTCTGTGTCTTTTTTCCTGTGTGACACCTAGGTACTTCATGACATTTTTTTTTCTTAAATTCCATATATATGTATTAGCATATGGTGTTAGTCTTTCTCTTTCTGACTTACTTCACTCTGTATGACAGACTCTAGATCTATCCACCTCATTACAAATAGCTCAATTTCATTTCTTTTAATGGCTGAGTAATATTGCATTGTATATATGTGCCACATCTTCTTTACCCATTCATCTGATGATGGGCACTTAGGTTGTTTCCATCTCCGGGCTATTGTAAATAGAGCTGCAATGAATATTTCAGTACATGACTCTTTTTGAATTATGGTTTTCTCAAGGTATATGTGCAGTAGTAGGATTGCCGGGTCACATGGTAGTTCTATTTGAAGTTTTTAAGGAACCTCCATACTGTTCTCCATAGTGGCTGTACCAATTCACATTCCCACCAGCAGTGCAAGAGTGTTCCCTTTTCTCCACACCCTCTCCAGCATTTATTGTTTCCAGATTTTTTGATGATGGCCATTCTGACTGGTGTGAGATGATATCTCATTATAGTTGTGATTTGCATTTCTCTAATGAATAATGATGTTGAGCATTCTTTCATGTGTTTGTCGGCAGTCTGTATATCTTCTTTGAAGAAATGTCTATTTAGGTCTTCTGCCCATTTTTGGGTTGGGTTATTTGTTTTTTTGTTATTGAGCTGCATGAGCTACTTGTAAATTTTGGAAATTAATCCTTTGTCAGTTGCTTCATTTGCAAATATTTTCTCCCATTCTGAGGGTTGTCTTTTGGTCTTCTTTATGGTTTCCTTTGCTGTGCAAAAGCTTTGAAGTTTCATTAGGTCCCATTTGTTTGTTTTTGTTTTTATTTCCGTTTCTCTAGGAGGTGGGTCAAAAAGGATCTTGCTGTGATTTATGTCATAGAGTGTTCTGCCTATGTTTTCCTCTAAGAGTTTGATAGTTCCTGGCCTTACATTAAGGTCTTCAATCCATTTTGAGCTTATTTTTGTGTATGGTGTTAGAGAGTGATCTAATCTCATACTTTTACATGTACCTGTCCATTTTTCCCAGCACCACTTATTGAAGAGGCTGTCCTTTCTCCGTTGTATATTCCTGCCTCCTTTATCAAAGATAAGGTGACCATATGTTCATGGGTATATCTCTGGGCTTTCTATCCTGTTCCGTTGATCTATCTTTCTGTTTTTGTGCCAGTACCTTACTGTCTTGATTGCTGTAGCTTTGTAGTATAGTCTGAAGTCAGGGAGCCTGATTCCTCCAGTTCCTTCTTTCGTTCTCAAGATTGCTTTGGCTATTTGGGGTCTTTTGTGTTTCCATACAAATTGTGAAATTGTTTGTGTGAGTTCTGTGAAAAATGCCATTGGTAGTTTGATAGGGATTGCATTGAATCTATAGATTGCTTTGGGTTGTAGAGTTGTTTTCACAATGTTGATTCTTCCAATCCAAGAACATGGTATATCTCTCCATCTATTTGTATCATATTTAATTTCGGTCATCAGTGTCTTATAATTTTCTGCATACAGGTCTTTTTTCTCCTTAGGTAGGTTTATTCCTAGATATTTTATTCTTTTTGTTTAAATGGTAAATGGGAGTGTTTTCTTGATTTCACTTTCAGATTTTTCATCATTAGTATGTAGGAATGCCAGAGAGTTCTGTGAATTAATTTTGTATCCTGCAACTTTACCAAATTCATTGATTAGCTCTAGTAGTTTTATGGTAGCATCTTTAGGATTCTCTATGTATAGTATCATGTCATCTGCAAACAGTGACAGTTTTAATTTTCTTTTCCTGTTTGGATTCCTTTTATTTCCTTTTCTTCTCTGATTGCCGTGGCTAAAACTTCCAAAACTATGTTGAATAAGAGTGGTGAGAGTGGGCAACCTTGTGTTATTCCTGATCTTAGTGGAAATGCTTTCAGTTTTCAGCATTGAGGATGATGTTTGCTGTGGGTTTGTCATATATGGACTTTATTATGTTGAGCAAAGTTCCGTCTATGACTACTTTCTGCAGTGTTTTTATCATAAATGGGTGTTGAATTTTGTCGAAAGCTTTCTCTGCATCTATTGTGATGATCATATGGTTTTTCTCCTTCAATTTGTTAATATGGTGCATAACATTGATTCATTTGCATATATTGAAGAATCCATGCATTCCAGGGATAAACCCTACTTGATCATGGTGTATGATCCTTTCAATGTGCTGTTGGATTCTGTTTGCTAGTATTTTGTTGAGGATTTTTGCATCTATGTTCATCAGTGATATTGGTGTGTAGTTTTCTTTCTTTGTGGCATCCTTGTCTGGTTTTGGTATCAAGGTGATGGAGGCCTCACAGTGTGAATTTGGGAGTGTTCCTCCCTCTGCTATATTTTGGAAGGGTTTGAGAAATATAGGTGTTAACTCTTCTCTAAATGTTTCATAGAATACGTCTGTGAAACCATCTGGTCCTGGACTTTTGTTTGTTGGAAAATTTTTAATCACAGTTTCAATTTCAGTGCTTGTGATTGTTCTGTTCATAGTTTCTATTTCTTCCTTATTCAGTCTTGGCAAGTTGTGCATTTCTAAGAATTTGTCCATTTCTTCCACTTTGTCCATTTTTTTGGCATAGTGTTGCTTGTATTAATCTCTCAAGATCTTTTGTATTTCTGCAGTGTCAGTTGTTACTTCTTCATTTCTAATTCTATTGATTTTTGTCTTCTTCCATTTTTTCTTGAAGAGTCTGGCTAATGGTTTATCTGTATTCTTTATCTTCTCAAAGAACCAGCTTTTAGTTTTATTGATCTTTGCAATCGTTTCTTTCATTTCTTTTTCATTTATTTCTAATCTGATTATTATGATTTCTTTCCTTCTGCTAACTTTGGGTTTTTTTGGTTCTTGTTTCTCTAATTGCTTTAGGTGCAAGATTAGTTTGTTTAGTCGAGGTGTTTCCTGTTTTTTAAGGTAGGCTTGTATTGCTATAAACTGCCCTGTTAGAACTGTTTTTGCTACATCCCATACGTTTTGGGTTGTCATGTCTCCATTGTCATTTGTTTCTAGGTATTTTTGATTTCATCTTTGATTTTTTAACATCTTTATTGGGGTATAATTGCTTTACAATGGTGTGTTAGTTTCTGCTCTATAACAAAGTGAATCAATTATACATATACATATATTCCCATATCTCTTCCCTCTTGCATCTCCCTCCCTCCCACCATCCTATCCCACCCCTCCAGGCTGTCACAAAGCACCGAGCCAATTTCCCTGTGCCATGCAACTGCTTCCCATTAGCTATCTACCTTATGTTTGTTAGTGTGTATATGTCCATGACTCTCTCTCGCCCTGTCACAGCTCACCCTTCCCCCTCCCCATATCCTCAAGTCCGTTTTCCAGTAGGTCTGCATCTTTATTCCTGTCTTATCCCTAGGTTCTTCATGACATTTTTCTCTTAAATTCCATATATATGTGTTAGAATATGGTATTTGTCTTTTTCTTTATGACTTACTTCACTCTGTATGACAGACTCTAGGTCTATCCACCTCATTACAAATAGCTCAATTTCATTTCGTTTTATGGCTGAGTAATATTCCATTGTGTATATGTGTCACATCTTCTTTATCCATTCATCCGATGATGGGCACTTAGGCTGTTTCCATCTCCGGGCTATTGTAAATAGAGCTGCAATGAACATTTTGTTACATGACTCTTAGAATTTTGGTTTTCTCAGGGCATAATCCCAGTAGTGGGATTGCTGGGTCATATGGTAATTCTATTTGTAGTTTTTTAAGGAACCTCCATACTGTTCTCTGTAGTGGCTGAACCAATTCACATTCCCACCAGCAGTGCAAGAGTGTTCCCTTTCCTCCACACCTTCTCCAGCATTTATTGTACCTAGATTTTTTGATGATGGCCATTCTGACTGGTGTGAGATGATATCTCATTGTAGTTTTGATTTGCATTTCTATAATGATTAATGATGTTGAGCATTCTTTCATGTGTTTGTTGACAGTCTGTATATCTTCTTTGGAGAAATGTCTATTTAGGTCTTCTGCCCATTTTTGTGTTGGGTTGTTTGTTTTTTTGTTATTGAGTTGCATGAGCTGCTTGTAAATTTTGGAGATTAATCCTTTGTCAGTTGCTTCATTTGCAAATATTTTCTCCCATTCTGAGGGTTGTCTTTTGGTCTTGTTAATGGTCTCCTTTGCTGTGCAAAAGCTTTGAAGCTTCATTGGTTCCCATTTGTTTATTTTTGTTTTTATTTCCATTACTCTTGGAGGTGGGTCAGAAAGGATCTTGCTTTGATTTATGTCATAGAGTGTTCTGCCTATGTTTTCCTCTAAGAGTTTGATAGTTCCTGGCCTTACATTTAGGTCTTTAATCCATTTTGAGCTTATTTTTGTGTATGGTGTTAGGGAGTGTTCTAATCTCATATTTTACATGTACCTGTCCATTTTTCCCAGCACCACTTATTGAAGAGGCTGTCCTTTCTCCATTGTATATTCCTGCCACAATTATCAAACATAAGGGGACCATATGTGCATGGGTTTATCTCTGGGCTTTCTATCCTGTTCCATTGATGTATCTTTATGTTTTTGTGCCAGTACTATACTGTCTTGATTATTGTAGTTTTGTAGTATAGTCTGAAGTCAGGGAGCCTGATTCCTCCAGCTCCTTTTTTCATTCTCAAGATTGCTTTGGGTATTCGGGGTCTTTTGTGTTTCCATACAAATTGTGAAATTTTTTGTTCTAGTTCTGTGAAAAATGCCAGTGGTAGTTTGATAGGGATTGCATTGAATCTATAGATTGCTTTGAGTAGTAGAGTCATTTTCACAATGTTGATTTTTCCAATCCAAGAACATGGTATATCTCTCCATCTATTTGTATCATCTTTAATTTCTTTCATCAGTGTCTTATAATTTTCTGCATACAGATTTTTGTCTCCTTAGGTAGGTTTATTCCTAGATATTTTATTCTTATTCTTGCAGTGGTAAATGGGAGTGTTTTCTTAATTTCACTTTCAGATATTTCATCATTAGTATATAGGAATGCCAGAGATTTCTGTGCATTATTTTTGTATCCTGCTACTTTACCAAATTCATTGATTAACTCTAGTAGTTTTCTGGTAGCATCTTTAGGGTTCTCTATGTATAGTATCATGTCATCTGCAAACAGTGACAGCTTTACTTCTTTTCCAAATTGGATTACTTTTATTTCCTTTTCTTCTCTGATTGCTGTGGCTAAAACTTCCAAAACTATGTTGAATAAGAGTGGTGAGAGTGGGCAAACTTGTGTTCTTCCTGATCTTAGTGGAAATGCTTTCAGTTTCTCACCATTGAGGATGATGTTGGCTGTGGGCTTGTCATATATGGCCTACATTATGTTGAGGAAAGTTCCCTCTATGCCTACTTTCTGCAGGGTTTTTATAATAAATGGGGTTGAATTTTGTCAAAAGCTTTCTCTGCATCTATTGTGATGATCATATGGTTTTTCTCTTTCAATTTTTTAATATGGTTTATCATATTGATAGATTTGTGTATATTGAAGAATCCTTGCATTCCTGGAATAAGCCCCACTTGATCATGGTGTATGATCCTTTTAATGTGCTGTTGGATTCCGTTTGCTAGTATTTTGTTGAGACTTTTTGCATCTATGTTCATCAGTGATATTGGCTATTAGCTTTCTTTCTTTGTGACATCCTTGTCTGGTTTTGGTATCAAGGTGATGGTGGCCTCGTAGAAGGAATTTGGGAGTGTTCCTCCCTCTGCTATATTTTGGAAGAGTTTGAGAAGGATAGGTGTTAGCTCTTCTCTAAATGTTTGATAGAATTCGTCTATGAAGCCATCTGGTCCTGGGCTTTTGTTTGTTGGAAGATGTTTAATCACAGTTTCAATTTCAGTACTTGTGATTGGTCTGTTCATATTTTCTATTTCTTCCTGATTCAGTCTTGGCAGCTTGTGCATTTCTAAGAATTTGTCCATTTCTTCCAGATTGTCCATTTTATTGGCATAGAGTTGCTTGTAGTAATCTCTCATGATCTTTTTTATTTCTGCAGTGTCAGTTGTTACTTTTTCTTTTTCATTTCTAATTCTATTGATTTGAGTCTTCTCCCTTTTTTTCTTGATGAGTCTGGCTAGTGGTTTATCTATTTTGTTTATCTTTTCAAGGAACCAGCTTTTAGTTTTATTGATCTTTGCTATTGTTTCCTTCATTTCTTTTTCATTTATTTCTGATCTGATTTTTATGATTTCTTTCCTTCTGCTAGCTTTGGGTTATTTTTGTTCTTCTTTCTCTAACTGCTTGAGATGCAAGGTTAGGTTGTTTATTCGAGATGTTTCCTGCTTCTTAAGGTGGGCTTGTATTGCTATAAACTTCCCTGTTAGAACTGCTTTTTCTGCATCCCATAGGTTTTGGGTCGTCGTGTCTCCATTGTCATTTGTTTCTAGGTATTTTTTTATTTCCTCTTTGAAATCTTCAGTGATCACTTCATTATTAAGTAGTGTATTGTTTAGCCTCCATGTGATTGTAATTTTTACAGATCTTTTCCTGTAATTGATATCTAGTCTCACGGTATTGTGGTCGGTAAAGATACTTGATACAAGTTCAATTTTCTTAAATTTACCAAGGCTTGATTTGTGACCCAAGATATGATCTGTCCTGGAGATTGTTCCATGTAAACTTGAGAAAAATTTGTATTCTGTTCTTCTTGGATGGAGTGTCCTATAAATATCAATTAAGTCCATCTTGTTTAATGTATCATTTAAAGCTTGTGTTTCCTTATTTATTTTCATTTTGGATGATCGGTCCATGGGTGAAAGTGGGGTGCTAAAGTCCCCTACTATGAATGTGTTACTGTCGATTTCCCCTTTTATGACTGTTAGTATTTGCCTTATGTATTGAGGTGCTCCTATGTTGGGTGCATAAACATTTACAATTTTTATATATTCTTCTTGGATCGATCCCTTGATCATTATGTAGTGTCCTTCTTTGTCTCTTGTAATAGTCTTTATTTTGAAGGCTATTTTGTCTGATATGAGAATTCCTACTCCAACTTTCTTTTGGTTTCCATTTGCATGGAATATCTTTTTCCATCCCCTTACTTTCAATCTGTATGTGTCTCTAGGTCTGAAGTGGGTCTCTTGTAGACAGCATATATAAGGGTCTTGTTTTTGCATCCATTCAGCCAATCTGTGTCTTTTGGTGGGAGCATTTAGTCCATTTACATTGAAGGTAATTATCGATATGTATATTCCTATTCCCATTTTCTAAATTGTTTTGGGTTTGTTATTATAGGTCTTTTCCTTCCCTTGTGTTTCTTGTCTAGAGAAGTTCCTTTAGCATTTGTTGTAAAGCTGGTTTGGTGGTGCTGAACTCTCTCAGCTTTTGCTTGTCTGTAAAGGTTTTAATTTCTCCATCAAATCGGAATAAGATCCTTGCTGGGTAGAGTAGTCTTGGTTGCAGGTTTTTCTCCTTCATCACTTTCAGTATGTCCTGCCACTCCCTTCTGGCTTGTAGGGTTTCTGCTGAGAGATCAGCTCTTAACCGTATGTGGATTCCCTTGTGTGTTATTTGTTGTTTTTCCCTTGCTGCTTTTAATATGTTTTCTTTGTATTTAATTTTTGACACTTTGATTAATATGTGTCTTGGCATATTTCTCTGTGGATTTATCCTGTATGGGACTCTCTGTGCTTCCTGGACTTGATTAATTATTTCCTTTCTCATATTAGGGAAGTTTTCAAGTATAATCTCTTCAAATATTTTCTCAGTCCCTTTCTTTTTCTCTTCTTCTTCTGGAACCCCTATAATTTGAATGTTGGTGCGTTTAATGTTGTCCCAGAGGTCATTGAGACTGTCCTCAGTTCTTTTCATTCTTTTTTCTTTATTCTGCTCTGCAGTAGTTATTTCCACTATTTTATCTTCCAGGTCACTTATCCGTTCTTCTGCCTCAGTTATTCTGCTATTGATCCCATCTAGAGTACTTTTAATTTCATTTATTGTGTTGTTCATCGTTGCTTGTTTCACCTTTATTTCTTCTAGGTCCTTGTTAACTGTTTCTTGCATTTTGTCCATTCTATTTCCAAGATTTTGGATCATCCTTACTATCATTATTCTGAATGCTTTTTCAGGTAGACTGCCTATTTCCTCTTCATTTGTTAGGTCTGGTGCATTTTTATCTTGCTCCTTCATCTGCTGTGAGTTTTTCTGTCTTTTCATTTTACTTATCTTATTGTGTTTGGGGTCTCCTTTTTGCAGGCTGCAGGTTTATAGTTCCTGCTGTTTTTGATGTCTGTCTCCAGTGGCTAAGGTTCGTTCAGTGGGTTGTGCAAGCTTCCTGGTGGAGGGGACTAGTGCCTGTGTTGTGGTGGATGAGGCTGGATCTTGTGTCTCTAGTGGGTAGTTCACATCTGGTGGTGTGTTTTGGGGTGTGTGTGGCCTTATTATGATTTTAGGCAACCTCTCTGCTATTGGGTGGGGTTGTGTTCCTGTTTTGCTAGTTGTTTGGCATAGGGTGTCCAACACTGTAGTTTGCGTGTCGTTGAGTGAAGCTGGGTGCTTGTGTTAAGTTGGAGGTCTCTGGGAGATTTTCGCCATTTGATATTATGTGGAGCTGGGAGGTTCCTTGTTGACCATTGTCCTGAAGTTGGCTCTCCCACCTCAGAGGCAGAGCCCTGACTCCTGGCTGGAGCACCAAGAGCCTTTCATCCACACAGCTCAGAATAAAAGGGAGAAAAAGTAGAGAGAATTAGTAGAAGTATGAAGAAAGAAAGAAGGGAAGGAAGGAAGGAAGGAAGAAAGAAAGAAAGAAAGAAACAAAGAAGGAAAGAAGAAAAGACAGGAGGGAGAGAGGGAGGAAGGAAGGAGGGAAGAAAGGTAAAAAGACAGAAAGAAAGAATATACAGTAAAGTAAAATAAAGTATAATAAAGTTATTGAATTAAAAAATAATTATTTAGGGAAAATAAATAAAGGGACGGATAGAACCTTAGGACAAATGTTGGAAGCAAAGCTATACAGAGAAAATCTTACACAGAAGCATACACATACACCCTCACAAAAAGAGGTAAAGGGGAAAAATCATAAATCTTGCTCTCAGAGACCACCTACTCAATTTGGGATGATTCGGTGTCTAAAGGAGGGAAGGAAGGAAGGAAGGAAGGAAAGAAAGAAAGAAAGAAAGAAAGAAAGAAAGAAAGAAAGCAAGAAAGAAAGAAAGAAAGAAAGAAAGAAAGAAAGAAAGAAAAAGAAAGAAAAAAGAAAGAAGGTAAAGTATAATAAAGTTATTAAAATTAATTATTAAGAAAAAATTAAAAAACAAACCATGAACGGATAGAACCCTAGGAGATATGGTGGAAGCAAAGCTATACAGACAAGATCTCACACAGAAGCATACACATACACATTCACAAAAAGAGGAAAATGGGAAAAAATCATAGATCTTGCTCTCGAAGCCCACCTCCTCAATTTGGGATGATTTGTTGTCTATTCATGTATTCCACAGATGCAGGGTACATCAAGTTGATTGTGGAGCTTTAATCTGCTGTTTCTGAGGCTGCTGGGAGAGATTTCCCTTTCTCTTCATTGTTCTCACAGCTCACAGGGGCTCAGCTTTGGATTTGGCCCTGCCTCTGCATGTAGATCACTGGAGGGCATCTGTTTTTTGCTCAGACAGGATGGGGTTAAAGGAGCCGCTGATTCGGGGTCTCCGGCACACTCAGGCTGGGGGGGGAAGGAGGGGCACTGTGTGTGGGGCGGGCCTGCAGTGGCAGAGGCCAGCGTGACATTGCACCAGCCTGAGGCCCGCCGTGCGGTCTCCTGGGGAAGTTGTCCCTGGATCCCGGGAACCTGGCACTGGCAGGGTGCACAGGCTCCCCGGAAGAGGGGTGTGGATAGTGACCTGTGCTCGCACACAGGTCCCTTGGTGGCAGCAGCAGCAGCCTTAGTGTCTCCCCCACCCCGTCCCTGGTGTCTGTGCTTTTAGCTGTGGCTCGCACCTGTCTCTGGAGTTCCTTTAAGCAGCGCTCTTAAACCCCTCTCCTCGTGCACCAGGAAACAAAGAGGGAAGAAAAAGTCTCTTTCCTCTTCGGCAGGTGCAGGCTTTTCCCCGGACTCCCTCCCAGCTAGCTGTGGTGCACTAACCCCTTCAGGCTATGTTCAAGTTGCCAACCCCAGTCCTCTCCCTGCACTCCAACAGAAACCCGAGCCTCAGCTCGCAGCCCCGCCCACCCCAGCGGGTGAGCGTACAAGCCTCTCGGGCTGGTGAGTGCTAGTTGGCACTGATCCTCTGTGCGGGAATCTCCCCACTTTGCCCTCTGCACCCCTGTTGCTGTGCACTCCTCTGCACCACCAAAGCTCCCCCCTCTGCCTCCCACAGTCTCCACCCGTGAAGGGGCTTCCTAGTGTGTGGAAACTTTTCCTCCTTCACAGCTCCCTCCCACTGATGCAGGTGCCTTCCCTATTCTTTTGTCTCTGTTTTTTCTTTTTTTCTTTTGCCCTACCCAGGTATGTGGGGAGTTTCTTGCCTTTTGGGAGTTCTGAGGTCTTCCGCCAGCCTTCAGTAGGTGTTCTGTAGGAGTTGTTCCACGTGTAAATGTATTTCTGATGTATTTGTGGGGAGGAAGGTGATCTCCATGTCTTACTCTTCCGCCATCTTCTGTCCTGTACCTTTTAGATCATCATGTTTTCTTTTTCATTTGTTTCTAAGTATTTTTTGGCTTCCTTTTGGTTTCTTCAGTGATCCATTGGTTGCTTAGTAGCATATTGTTTAGCCTCTGTGTTTTGTGTTTTTTGCAGTTTCTTTTCTTTAGTTGACTTTTAGTCTTATAGCGTTGTGGTTGGAAAAGATGCTTGATGTGATTTCAGGTTTCTTAAATTTACCAAGCCTTGCTTTGTGGCCCAGCATGTGATCAATCTTGGAGAATGTTCCAGGTGAACTTGAAAAGAATGTGTATTCTTCTGCTTTCAGATGGAATGCTCTATTAATATCAATTAAGTCCATCTGGTCTAATGTGTCGTTTAGGGCCAGTGTTTCCCCTTCAATTTTCTGTCTGGAATGATCTGTCCATTGATACAAGTGGGGTGTTAAAGTCCCCTTTATTGTGTTACTTTTGATTTCTCCCTTTATGTCCGTTAATATGTGCCTTATGTATTTAGGTGCTCCTTTGTTTTGTGCATATATTTTTCCAATTGTTATATCTTCCTGTATTGTTCCCTTGATCATTGTGTATTGTCCTTTGTCTCGTGACAGTCTTTATCCTGAAGTTTATTTTGTCTGATATAAGTGTGACTACTCCAACTTTCTTCTTATTTCATTTACATGGAATAACTTTTTGCATCCCCTCATTTTTGGTCTGTCTGTGTCTTTAGAACTGAAGTGAGTGTCTTGCAGGCAGCATATATACAGGTCTTATTTTTGTATATCCATTAAGCCATTATGTGTCTTTGGATTGGAACATTTAGTACATTTACATTTAAGGTAATTACTGATATGTATGTTCTTATTACCATTTTGTTAATTGTTTTTGTATTGTTTTTGTAGGTCCTTTATTCTCTTCTTTTGTTCTCTTCTCTTGTGATTTGATGACAATCTTTAGTGGTATGCTTGAATTCCTTTTCCTATTTCTTCTTTGTGTGTATATTTATTTTAAATTTTTGGTTTGTTTTTACCATGAGGTATTATGTAGTATATATATATATATATATATATATATATATATATATATATATACACATGATTGTTTTCAGTTGCAGATCTCTTAATTTCAAATGCACTTTAAAACCCTTGCATTTGTACTCTCCTCCTTTCATGATTACTGTTTTTGATACCATATTTTACATACAATTGTTTTCTGTATCCCTTAACTGCTTATTATGGATATAGAATATTTTACCACTTTTGTCTTTTAAACTTCCTAGTAGCTTTGTGTGTGGATGCTTTCCTACCTTTACTGTATGTTGGCTTTTACAGTAAAACTTTTTTTGTAATTTTCTTGTTTCTAGTTGTGGCCTTTTGTTTTTCACCTAGAAAAGGTCCTTAGCATTTGTTGTAAAGCTGGTTTGATGGTATTATAAGCTTTTACCTTTTGTCTGTAAAGATTTTGGTTTCTCCATGAAATCTGAAGGAGAACCTTACTGGGTAGAGAATTGTTTGTTATAGGTTTTTTCCCTTTCATTGCTTTAAATATATTGTGCCACTCACTTCTGACCTGCAGAGTTACTGCTGCAAAATCAGCCGACAGATTTATGACAGTTCCCTTGTATGTTATTTGTTGCTTTTCCCTTGTTGCTTTTATATATTCTCTATCTTCAAATTTTTCATTTTAATTACAATGTATTTTGATGTGTTCCTCTTTGGGTTAATCCTGTATGGAACTCTCTACACTTCCTGGACTTGACTGTTTCCTTTCCCAGGCTATGGACATTTTCATCTACTGTGCCTTCAAATATGTTCTCAGCACATTTATTTCTCCTCCTTCTGGGACCCATATAAGGTGACTATTATTGAGCTTGATGTTGTTTGAGAAGTCTCTTAAACTGTCCTCATTTCTTTACATTCTTTTTTCTTTTTCCTGTTCAGCACCATTGATATCTACTACTCTGTATTCCAGCTCACTGATCCATTCCTCTGTACCATTTAGTAGACTGTAGTCTACTATAGATTCATTTTAGTGTATTTTTAATTTCACTTATTGTAGTCTTCATCTCTGTTTGTTCTTTATACTTCTTAACTCTTTGTTAAAAAGTTCTAATTTTGTAGATTGTTTGATGATGTCCATTCTGACTGGTGTGAGAGGATATCTCATTGTAGTTTTGATTTGCATTTCTATAATGATTAATGATGTTGAGCATTCTTTCATGTGTTTGTTGGCAATCTGTATATCTTCTTTGGAGAAATGTCTATTTAGGTTTTCTGCCTATTTTTGGATTGGGTTGTTTGTTTTTTTGTATTGAGCTGCATGAACTGCTTGTACATTTTGGAGGTTAATCCTCTGTCAGTTGCTTCATTTGCAAATCTATTCTCCCATTCTGAGGTTTGTCTTTTGGTCTTGTTTATGGTTTCCTTTGCTGTGCAAAAGCTTTTAAGTTTCATTAGGTCCTATTTGCTTATTTTTGTTTTTATTTCCATTTCTGTAGGAGATGGGTCAAAAAGAATCTTGCTGTGATTTATGTCATAAGTGTTCTGCCTATGTTTTCCTGTAAGAGTTTGGTAGTTTCTGGCCTTACATTTAGGACTTTAATCCTTTTTGAGTTTATTTTTGTGTATGGTGTTAGGGAGTGTTCTAATTTAATTCTTTTACATGTATCTGTCCAGTTTTCCCAGCACCATTTATTGAAGAGGCTGTCTTTTCTCCACTGTATATTCTTGCCTCCTTTATCAAAGATAAGGTGACCATATGTGCATGGTTGTTTCTTTTTTTTTTTTACGGTACACAGGCCTCTCACTGTTGTGGTCTCTCCCATTGCAGAGCACAGGCTTCAGACGCGCAGACTCAGCGGCCATGGCTCATGGGCCCAGCCACTCCACAGCATGTGGGATCTTCCCGGACTGGGGCACGAACCCGTGTCTCCTGCATTGGCAGGCAGACACCCAACCACTGTGCCACCAGGAAAGCCCTGTGCATGGTTTTATCTCTGGGTTTTCTATCTTGTTCCATTGATCTATATTTCTGTTTTTGTGCCAGTACCATACTGTCTTGATTAATGTAGCTTTGTAGTATAGTCTGAAGTCAGGGAACCTGATTCCTCCAACTCCGTTTTTCTTTCTCAAGATTGCTTTGGCTATTCAAGATTTTTTGTGTTTCCATACAAATTGAGAGGATGTGGAGAAAAAGGAACCCTCTTCCACTGTTGGCGGAAATGTAAATTGATACAGCCACTATGGAGAACATTATGGAGGTTCCTTAAAAAACTAAAAATAGAACTACCATATGATCCAGCAATCCAACTACTGGGCATATACCCTGAGAAAACCATAATTCAAAAAGAGTCATGCACCACAATGTTCATTGCAGCTCTGTTTACAATAGCCAGGACATGGAAGCAACCTACATGTTCATCAACAGATGAATGGATAAAGAAGATGTGGCAAATATATACAATGTAATATTACTCAGCCATGAAAAGAAACGAGATTGAGTTATTTGTAGTGATGTGGATGGACCTAGAGTGTGTCATACAGAGTGAAGTAAGTCAGAAAGAGAAAAACAAATACCATATGCTAACACACACACACACACACACACACACACACACACACACATATATATATATATATATATATATATATGGAGTGTAAAAAACAAACAAAAAAGTTCATGAAGTACCTAGGGGCAAGACAGGAATAAAGACGCAGACCTAGTCGAGAATGGACTTGAAGATATGGAGAGGGTGAAGGGTAAAATGGGACAAAGTGAGAGAGTAGCATGGACATGTGTAAACTACCAAACGTAAAATAGATAGCTAGTGGGAAGCAGCCGCATAGCACAGGGAGATCAGCTTGGTGATTTGTGACCACCTGGAAGGGTGGGATAGGGAGAGTGGGAGGGAGGGAGGCACTAGAGGGAAGAGATATGGGGATATATGTATATGTATAACTGATTCACTTTGTTATAAATCAGAAACTAACACACCATTGTAAAGCAGATATACTCCAATAAAGATGTTAAAAAAAAAGTTCTAATTTCTTGCTTTAGGCATCATCCATCTCCCTAGATTTTAAATCACCTTTACAGTCATTACCCTGAATTCCTTGTCAGGTAGATTACCTACCTCCACTTCACTTAGTTCTTGTTCTGGGGTTTATCTTTTTCCTTCCTGGTGCAGGACTCCAGGCTGAGGAACCTGGTGTGGGAAATGAAACTCTCACTCCTCAGCAAGAACCTCTGCAATATTCTCCAGTTTGTGTGTGACCTACCTGAGGGTATCAGTCTTGATTATATCGTGAGTCTGCCCCTCCTACCTATCTTACGATGGTTCCTTCTTTATGTCTTTTATTCTAGAAGATCTTTTCTGGTAGGTTCTGGTCTTTTCAACCAATAGTTGTTCTGCAGATTGTTGTGATTTTAGTGTGCTCATGAGAGGAATTGAGCTCAGAGTCTTTCTATCCTGCCATCTTGTCTGACCTCTCCATCAGTGATGTTTCAACATCCACAAGTAAGACAATGTGATATACCACATTAACAAAATTAATGATAAAAATCCTATGATCATCTCAATATATGCAGAAAAAGCATCTGACAAAATTCAACATCTATTTATGAAAAAACTCTCAACAAACTAGATATAGAGGGAATGTACTTCAACATAATTTGACAGTGACATAATTTATCATATTTGACAAGCCCACAGCTAATATCATACTCAATATGGAAAAGCTGTAATCTTTTCTTTATGATAAGGAACAAGTATGCCTGCTCTCACCACTTTTATTTAATATAGTATTGAAAGCCTAGCAGAGCAATTAGATATGAAAAACAAATAAAAGGAATCCAGATTGGAAAGGAAGAAGTAAAACTGTCACTATTTGTATGTAACATGATATTATATATAAATAATCCTAAAGACGTCATCAAAAAGCTGTTAGAAACTGAATTCAGTAAAGATGCAGAATACAATATCAATATGCAAAAATCTTGTGTGTTTCCATACACTACTAATGAACTATCAAAAAAGGGAAATGAGGGCTTCCCTGGTGGTGCAGTGGTTGAGAGTCCACCTGCTGATGCAAGTGACAAGGGTTCGTGCCCTGGTCTGGGAAGATCCCACATGCCGTGGAGCAGCTAGGCCCATGAGCCATGGCCACTGAGCCTGTGCATCCGGAGCCTGTGCTCTGCAATGGGAGAGGCCACAACAGTGAAAGGTCCATGTACCACAAAAAAAAAAAAAAAAGGGAAATTGAGAAAACAATCCCATTTACAATTGCATCAAAAAGAATAAAACACCTAGTGATAAATTTAACCAAGGAAGTGAGAGACCTGTATATTGAAAACTATAAGATATTAATGAGAAAAATGAAGAAGACAGAAATAAATGGACAGATAATTCATGCTCGTGGATTCAAAGAAATAATAGTGTGAAAAAGTCCATACTATCCAAAGCAATATACAAATTCAATGCAATCCTTATCAAAATTCCATTACAGATGAATTGATAAAGAAGAGATGGTATATATATATACATATATATATATATGTATATATATATACACTGGAATATTACTCAGCTATAAAAAGAATGAAATGATGCCATTTGCAGCAAGATGGATATATTTAGAGATTACCATACTAAGTCAACTAAGCCAAAGACAAATATCATATGATATTACTTATATGTGGAATCTAAAAGAAGTGATACAAATGAACTTACATACAAAATAGAAATAGATCCATAGACATAGAAAACAAACTTATGGTTATCAGAGGGGAAATGGAGGAGGAATAAATTAGGAATTTAGGATTAGCATATACATACTACTATATATAAAATAGAAAACAAACAAGGATCTACTGTATAGCACAGAGAGCTATACTTAATATTTTGCAATAACCTATAAGGGAAAAGAATCTGAAACAGAATATATATGTGTGTGTGTGTGTGTGTGTGTGTGTGTGTGTGTGTGTGTATATATATATATATACATACATATATATATAGCTGAATCACTTTGCTGTACACCTGAAACAACATTGTAAATCAATTATACTTCAATAAAAAATTCCATTGTCCTATTTCACAGAAATAGAACAAAAAGTCTAAAATTTGTGTGAAACTGTAAAAGATCCTGAATAGTCAAAGAATTCTTGAGAAAGAAGAAAATGGCTGGAGACATCACACTCCCTGATTTCAATCTGCATTACAAAGATATAGTAATTAAAACAGTATGGTTTGGTATAAAAACAGATACATGGATCAACAGAACAGAATAGAGAGCCCACAAATAAACTCGTGCATATATAGTCAATTAATTTTTGACAAAAGACCCAAGAGTATACAATGGGGAAAGGACAGTCTCTTCAAGAAATGATGTTGGGGAAATTGGGCAGTCACATGCAAAATAATGAAACTGGACCACTATCTTATGCCATATAGAAAAATTAATTCAAAATGCATTAAAGACTGTAAAACCTGAAATCATAAAAATACTAGAAGAAAACATTGATGATAGAAGAAAACATTGATATATATATATATATATATATATATATATATATATATATATATATATCCTCCTATATACAGGGAACATATTGGTGGTTGCCAGAGGTAAGGGGTGGTGAGTGGCAGAAATAGGTGAACTGTTTTGGGGTTTTTGTTTGTTTGCTTAAATTAAGTGAATTTGAAAAATGATGGGCAATCCAGCTGTCTGCAACTAGAAACTTTTAATTTTGCCTCCCTTCTAGGGATGGATCTGTTGGAGACCTTTGGCCATATTTCCTCTGGTTTTCCCAGTAGGTCTATGTTTTCAGCCATTCTTCAGGCTGAGGGGTCAGGCTGTTTGTGTTCTCATGGTTTCAGACTCCAGTTGTCTCTTCTCCTTAAGATAAGATAATTCAGCTGCTGAAGATGCCATTTACCAGGGAAATACCTCAGAGATTGTGTATCAAAGTGCTGTTGGCATTTCTGAAAATGGCCCATGTTCTCAATTCACTTCCAGTTTATGAGAGGTGGAGTTTCCATCCTGATATCTTTTGAATATAAGACATTATGCTGGGGACTTTTGGTGTGTTATCAGCTTGAATCTTCACACCATCTTCATGAGGGGGATGCCTTTCTCCCCATTTCACAAATGTAGAAACTGAGGCTTGGAGAGAGAAAGTGACATGCCCAAGGTCATGCCCAGTGAAGAAGTGATAGGGCTGTGTTCTAACCTGTCTTGTGCCTGTAATGCTAAAAATTTTAAATGAAATATAAGAAGTAGAGGAATCTGTTGTTCCCTTCTCCTGAGCAAAAGCATTCTAAGTTGAGTCCCAAGGAAGAAATCCATCACCACTATTATTTCCTTCTTCTTAACGAGACTTTAAAGCACCTGTGGCTCATCCCCATGTAGCGAACTGCCCTATTCGTCTTTCTACAGAAAGTGAAACATCTAGAATGCAGTTCATCCCTGATCAGAACCATTTGGAGTAAAGTGGGCATTATTTCCTCAGGTCTCACTAACCCCAAAGGCCACTCACTTTCCTTTATACCACTCTGTCTGGAGTGGCAGGTGGCGGGGGGGGGGTCATGAACTACTAGGTGGTTTTACAGGTTTCTTCCAGGCCTGAATCTCAATCCCTCCCTCCCCTAGAGTACAAAGTACATTGGTAGTTCCAACTATCTGTTAGCTTCTTAGTCACCCTGCACCTCAGCTTCCGCGATTTCAAAATGGAAATAATAATAGTACCGACCTCACTGTGTGGTTGTGAACGTTCAACTAGTTAATACTTAAAATGCATAGTACAATGTCTGCTATATAGCAAGAATTCAATAAATGGTAGCTGCTGATATAAAATATAATCCTAGTAATTGCTAATTGAGTGATATGATGTGCCCGACACTGTGTTATACTTAAAGGAGCAGAGTGGGTGATGATTAAAGAACACAGACTCTGACATCAAACAGACTCGGTTCAAATCCTGACTCTAAGTGTAGCCTTGCACAAACCACCTCTCTACTCTGAGTCTTCTCTTCTGCCTTTAAACTGGGGGTCATGGGACTTACCTGGTGGTGCAGTGGTTAAGAATCCGCCTGCCAATGCAGGGGACAGGTTCGAGCCCTGGTCCAGGAAGATCCCACATGCCGTGGAGCAGCAAAGCCTGTGCGCCACAGCTACTGAGCCTGCGAGCCACAACTACTGAAGCCCACACGCCTAGAGCCCATGCTCCACAACAAGAGAAGCCACTGCAATAAGAAGCCCATGAACTGCAACGAACAGTAGCCCCCGCTCGCCGCAAGTAGAGGAAGCCCATGGGCAGCAATGAAGACCCAACGCAGCCAAAAATAAATAAATTTATTTTAAAAATAATAATAAAATAAAATGAGGATCATAATACTTATTAGCTGTGTGATGAGGACTGATGAGATGATACATATAAAGAAAGTGCTTAGCCCAGTGCTTGATTCAGAGTAAGTGTTAAAGACATTAGTTATTATCACTCTCATTATGTTAGCCGTTATCTCACTTAACACTCACAAAACTTATATGGGGCCGAAAGCTGATTACAAGATTGCTTGATATTAGAAAAACTGTGTTCAGATTCCAAGTGAGCTTGGGAATAAGTAACTGTGAACCTAAGCAATTCTTGTATCATTCAATGGCACCTACATAAGAATTAGCGATGGATCATCTTTCATTATACTATTAAGACTTCTAAGGAAGTAGTCAGGTGCAGGAGAGTAGGCATTGGACTTGACACCAGATGCCTAGTGTTCTTGTCCTATCTCTGCTACTCATTGCCTGTGGGGCCAGGAGCCTTTGACTAGGCAAATGAAAAAACGTTTCTATTGCTAAATCTTACCCAGATGTGTGGAATCCTTCTGAGTGATATAAATCAGTTCACTCCCCTGAGTCCCATTGTGACTATCTGAAAATCGAGCCATAGATACCCACTCCAGAGGAATGTAAAAGTGAACTATATAGAAGACTATACACATAAAATATTACTTACAGCAGGGGTCAACAACATTTCTTTGTAAAGGGTCCAATATTAAATATTTTAGGCTTTTAAGGGCCATACAGTCTCAATTGAAACTACTCATTCTGCTCTCATAGCACAAAATCCTCCATAGAAAATATGTAAATGAATGAATGTGACTGTATTCCAATAATACTTTATTTACAAGAGCAGGTGGTGGGCCTTGGTTTGCTGACAGCCTGATTTAGATCCTCATTGAGCACCAGCAGTATGCCAGGCACCTAGTAAGTACCCAGGATAGCAAGGTTAACAAGACCCAGTATTTATCCTGGAAAAGTTCCCGATCTTATGAGGTAATCAGGCACATAAATAGATAATCAAAATGCAGGGTAAGTGCTCCATAATGGCATGAATGGAGCATGTTTGCTTTGTGGCAAAGGAGGCTCCTGTTGTTGTGTGCTATGATGATGGCTCTACTTCTGCCTTAGTAAGAGTCATTTTGGTCCAATGAATCTTATCAAATCCATTGACAAAGGTTTCACCTCATATATCCCTTTTGTTAATTATACCCTGAGACTCATAAAATAATGCTCAGAACAAATGGGGTTGTTTTAAAATACATTTTTCTTGTGTACAGTCTTAAGTCCTCCCCCACCCCATAGGGGAATACAGCTTTGTAGCCTTCGCTTTTGTCAGTGGATTTCCTCCAAACACTAGAGCAATGAAAGAAGCAGAGAGGCACAGTGGCCTGGTCTGCATTCTGGGAAGACTGACCCTACTCTTTCATTCACTACCTATGTGCTGGGTGTAGGTCCCTGGCCTTTGTCATTTTCAGTTACTCTGCTGCAGCCTGAGGGGCCCAGCTAAATGGTTTCCAATATCCCTTCCAGCTCTGCAGCCGTGGTTGGTGCATAAATATGTAATGTGTACCTAGCATGCTTTTCTTTTTCTTTATTTTATTTTATTTTATTTTATTTTATTTTTTTGCAATATGCGGGCCTCTCACTGCTGTGGCCTCTCCCGTTGCAGAGCACAGTCTCCGGACGCGCAGGCTCAGCGGCCATGGCTCACAGGCCCAGCCGCTCCGCAGCATGTGGGATCTTCCCAGACCGGGGTACGAACCTGTGTCCCCTGCATTGGCAGGCAGACTCTAAACCACTGCACCACCAGGGAAGCCCTTTTTCTTTTTTTTAAAAAAATAATAAATTAATTTTTATTGGAGCATAGTTGGTTTGTAATGTTGTGTTAGCTTCTGCTGTGCAGCATAGTGAATTAGTTGTATTATTCATATACATATATCCACTTTTTTTAAGATTCTTTTCCCATATAGGTCATTACAGAGTATTGAGTAGAGTTCCCTGTGCTATACAGTAGGTCCTTATTAGTTATCTATTATATATATAGCAGTGTGTATATGTCAATACCAATCTCCCAATTTATCCCTCCCCCCATTTCCCCCTTGGTAACCGTAAGTTTGTTTTCTACATCTGTGACTCTATTTCTGTTTTGTAAATAAGTTCATTTGTACCATTTTCTTAGATTACACATATAAGCGATATCATACATTTGTCTTTGTCTAACTTACTTCACTCAGTATGACAATCCCTTGGTCCATCTGTGTCGCTGCAAATGGCATTATTTCATTCTTTTTATGGCTGAGTAATATTCCATTGTATATATGTACCACATCTTCTTTATCCATTCCTCTGCTGATGGACATTTAGGTTGCTTCCATGTCCTGCTATTATAAATAGTGCTGCAATGAACATGTTCACTTGAATTTTCTGTACCTCAGTTTCACCCTGTGAAATGATGGGTGGGTGGACTAGGGAATCTCAAAGTTTTCTTTGATTTTAGTTATACTTAAAGGCTAAGACTGAGTCTTTTCTGGGCATATTCTCTTTTGGGATACACTTGGAGCAAATCCCAAGGGGAAGGGCTATGGCTAGATGGAAAACTGGGGAAAGTGAGAGTCCTGAGTTCACCTGCCTAATTTGTGAAGGCTTTCTGTAGGAGGGTTATCAGATGTAGTGGTTATCTCCCCCCAACTGCCCTCCCCAAACTTGCCCCTCTCTGAGCCATGTTTAAGAAGCTTATTCTGTTCTGATGCTGCCAAAGGAAATCAGGAGACAGGCAGGCAGGCAGGCAGACTTGTATATGAACCATCATCCTCTGTGTGCAAAGCCCTGTTCTATAGTATAATGGTTAAGGGTATGGCCTCTGGTGTCACACTGCCTGAATTCAAATCCCAAATCTATTAGTAGTGGCTATGGAGAACTAGGTAAATCACTTAACCTTTCTGCACCTCAGTTGAACTATCTTTAAAATGTGGTTGACAATAGTACCCACCTCATAGGGTTGTTGTGAGATCTAAGTAAATAAAGAAGAATTTAATGTAGCACCTCATAAATGTTAGTTATTATTATCATCTTTAGTTATACAGATAGCTTACTTAGAGAAACAGAATTCATGGATAAGGGTAGAAGTGTGGGACAGAGGTAAGGGCACTTCCTGGCCTGGGAGGCAGGAGGACTAGGCTTCTATTTTTGGCCTGCCACTGGCTTGGTGTGTGACCTAAGTCAAGTCTCTTCCTCTTTTTGGTCTCTTTTCCCCAAAATAGATAATTTTTCTGATCAAATGAACATTTTCTGAGTCAAACAGATTCTGTACAGGCTGTGCACATAGTATAGGAAGCACACAGATTAAAAGCATGATCCAGGTCAGGTGAAGTTAATCCTGAAGACCAGACCAGAGAAAGAGGGACAAACAGACCCTGAGCTAGTAACCTGACCCCTGGCAAAACCACCAAAAAGGCAGAAACTGTCTTTAGGGCTCTGGGCTCTGTTCATTTTCTCCTCTCTTCCCTTCCTTTCCCTTCAGCCTCTGAATATTAACCTACATTCTTGCCTCTCTCCCTCTCAGCAAATCCTGCTCTAGGTTGTGCAGGGCAGAGGGACAAAAAGCACTGAATGGAGAAAGACTGCATCATGAGTGAGCTTCTAGTTCTAGTTCCAGCTGTTCTAGGAAGCATTCTTGGGGGCCCTAATCTCTTTTTCTTTCCTCTTCCCAGCCCCCACTCCCTCTACTGTCCCCCCCCTACTTCCCTTTAAGCTTCTGCTGCTCTTGTACATATCTCTATTAGAGCACTTATCAGGCTGTATTGTAATTGTTTATGTCTATCAGCCTCTCCCAGTAGCCTGTGAGCTCAGAGGACTAACTGTGTGTGTCCATCATCTTAGTGGTATCCAGCACTTAGCAGAGGGATGAGTGGTGAGCGGGTGTTTGGCTGGTGAACTCACTACCTGCTGGTTTCCTGAGTGAATGGATAAGCAAATGAGAGAGGGAAGCATGGTCTGAATCTCTACCTGCTGCTCCCTTTGTTTTGTAGCTTAGGCAAGATAAGTATTTTCTCTGGATGTCTAGAGCCTCTCTGTAAAATGAGAGGCTCGAAGTGATGGCCTTTGAAGTACCTTTCAGCTTTTTTAAATTTTTGGCTTTTCTTTTAATGTATTTACTCAGTTATCAAAATATGATAATAATAGCTTTAAGTTATGTCCTTCTCAAGTATATTTGCATTTAAATAAGAATCAAAGCTTTTTTTGGTACCCAGGATAAACTGTGATCTTCCCTAATCCAGATACTAAACTAGTGGGGTCCAAATTAATGCATTTTTGCTTTGTAAAGGTCCTAAAGATTTGGTGGCCCAGTGGTGGCAAAGTATACTTTATTTATTTGATTGTGACAAATCTGTAAAAAACCCTGCTTGTGGCTTTGCTTAATCAATCTCTCTCTCCCTCTCCCTCTCTCTCCGCTTCAGCTGGAAATAACTGGCCAGTCCTCTATGCCTTTGTGGCCGCATCTCCTGCTGTGACCATGGAGACTCTCAGCAGCTGTCGGACTACCATCCTCTCTGAGCTGGTTCCCAATTGTTACCTGGCTCAGGTATTCCCAGGCCACCCTGAAGTAGAAGGCCTGGCTGGGGAAGTGGGGCTGGAGAAGTCTGAGCAGTGTGACCAAGGTGACTTGAGTCCCAGGGAAGAAAATGGTCAGAACAAGAAGAAAACCAAAGTCAACAAGATCTGGAATTTTGTGAGCGGTAGAAAAGGGGCCTCCAGTCAGAGGAAATGACCCCAGTCCATGATTTTACTGGGAGACACTTCCAGGTCATCAGAGTTGAAGCCCAAAGTCACATTAATGGATCGAATGAAGTCATTCAAGAGGTTGAAGCCTTAGACTGGGGTCACCAGTAGTAGAATACTACTCCTAGGGGCAGTAAGGCCCAGCAACTCCAGGAGGTTCCAGGTGTCTACCAGATGAAGAAGGCCCAGGAGGCCCTGAAGCCTTTTTGTTATTCCTACTTGGGATACGCTGAAGGCCTGGAGCCCTTCCTTGCAGATGTGCAAAGGCTGGTGCATGCCCCCAAGAGGGTGAACCAGAAAGTTCTGGCCTTTGATGACTTTGGCATCCAAGTGGAAGAGGATCCCTGTGAATAAGAGTCCCCTGAGCAGCCCGGTAGGGGCAGGTGGGCCAGCAACTACCTGCAACGCATGTTCCCTGTAGACTGTGAGGCCCCGTACACATCAACTGGAGACTCCAGAATCCAGGAGCTTGAGCCTGCCATCGAGGCCTCCATCTTGGAAGGGAAAGTGGAAAGGGGCTATGAGGAGAACCCAGGGAACCTATGTTGAGACAAGGCCGTGCCTTTTGGTAGTGTTGTCAAGTTCTTCAGCAACGTGGCCAAGGTGGCCCGCAAGTGGTGTGCATTCTCCCGGGAAGAGCTGCAGATGGGCCACTGCCACAGCAAGGCCTACTTCATCAGTGGTGGCAATGAAGGCCTTATCATGGAGGGTGCTGCCCCCCGGGCCTCCTTCCAGCTCAACTTGCCCTGCCAGCCCCCAGAGGCTGCACTGTGGGGCAGTGTCATTGGGAGATGCCAGCACCGTCACCACAAGGCCTCACAAGCCTCATGCAACTTTGAAATGAGTATTGAGAGCAATAAGACTTTGGACGAGGCCTTTGCAGGTCCCTGCACTGTTACTGCCTTGGTCTCAACCTCGACCTCACCTGTCTTTGAGCTCCAGGGTGACCCGACTCCACAGAATGGCTGCAGCTGCCATTACGGCCATATCTTCACCAGGGAGCACTCCTCCTCAGAGAAGCTCAATGAAGACACTGAGACTGTAGTCAGCTTCCTTAAGGAAGATGACAGTGCCAGACAGTCTCCCAAGCTGGGCACCTGTGCCAAGAAGGTCACCACAAAAGCTGTTATGGAGAAGCCCAATAAGATGGAGGTGCTGGAGGCCCACAGGGGCCCCAAGGCATACATGCAGGCAGGGAAGCCCTAGGATTCTGACTTGGATATGAGAGCAACAGATGCAGAGTGGGAAGCTAGCAAGACCTGTACTGGAGTCCTAGGTACTCAGGTAAGGTGGGAGCTGACGTTTCCAAATCACCATTTGAAACATTCAGGACCCCAGAAGTCAGTTAAACTCCTATGCCCTCCCCATTACCCCACCTTCCATCAGGAGTGTCCCGGAAGGAATGCTCCCACCAGTCAGCTGTCTGGGAATTGACTCATCCTAAAACCTCAGGCAATTTTTGTCTCTTTCTTGGGCTGAATGCCTGCAGACACACCTCAGTTCAACCTTGAACAAAAACCGAAGCTCTGGGAATGCCAGCAGAGTGACCAGGGACATTTAATGATGCTTGAGACAGCCATGGTCTCCTATTTTCCTTAGCTGTGGGACATTTCCCTGGTTTTGTCACCCTCTTCTCCCTCACCAACAGGAGCTGATTTCAGAGACTGGTGTCAAGAAAAGCCTCTGGGACTGAGTGTCAGGAGACCTGGATTTGTGTCTCAGTTCTGCACTTCATTGTCTATATGACTTTGAGACAAATCCTTTCATCTTGTTGGACCTCAGTTTCCCTATGGAGGGGAGGGGGCTTTCTTGGTGTCTGGGAAATCTCTAGGCACTTTCTGGTAACAACATTCTGTTGTTTGACCTGAAGAATATAGATAGAGGACAGCCCAATAACCTTCTCCCAGCATTCATTGAGTGGTGGTTTTATATCCAGCATCTGTCAGAGTGCTGTCACATACACTGTTTTCATTTAATTCTTAAAGTAACCTTGTGAGGAAGGAGTGATTATCCTCATTTTACCAGTGAATAAACAAGCTGAGAGAGGTTGAATGATTTATCCAGAGTCATACAGATTGTGACAGAATTTGGATTCAAATCTCACTTTTGACTCCAAGTCTGGTGCTTTTGTCTAGCTGTCTATAGTATTCATAGTATTTTACTTGAATGATGACAAGCAGGTACTCAGCATGCCCTCATTCATGGACAAAAGGAAATGTGCTAAAAGTAGTAAGAGGAATGTAGGATAAGTACTAGAAGGGACTATCTGTCTTTGAGACTTAAGATTGTCTTCATAAGGGGATATGCTATAGTTTCTCCAGATAATTTTAGGGCGAAGTATTTTTTAAGGGTAGTTAATTAAAATTCTTCTTCTTGGTGGTGGTGATGGGGGTGGTCTACCTTGATAGTTGTCAACCCGTCCTGTCATCTCTCACGTCCTACCTTGAGAGAACTTGGGTCCCAGCAGGACAGAAGCAATAAGCCTGCTTTTTCCAAGAAGAACATTAATATGTTTACAAATATTATCTTTCTATATTTATCATATTTGGTAAAATTTAAGGATATAAAAATTGGTGTAATATTATTAGGAGCAAATTTTATTGCAGTGGTTTTAAGACCAACAATCAAGCAAGCAAACAAGCAAGCATACCTAATGATTCCATTAACTTATAATTGCAGTTGGGGACTGCATGTCCAATGTTACCAGTCGCTAGGAAAAGGGTCACAGATGAGTACAGCACCTCACTAGGTGGCTGTGTGGACTGGACATGGAGATGCCTTGTAGGTTCTTTAAAAGCACAGGCTTTGGAGTCACAAAGGCTTGAGTGGGATTTTCCCTCTCATCTTTAAAATGGGACAAAGCACTCCCTACCTAAGGGGGATGTTGTTGTATGGCCAGAGTACCTAGCCTAGCACCATTTGTGACACATTGTAGGCTTCCACAAAGTGGTAGCTGTTGTCATTATTAAAGTTTGGTAAATTATTAATAATTGTAAACAAGGTTCAGCCAGAAAAGCAATTTAAGAGAGTACTGTAGCAGCAGCTGCTTAAGGCAGTTGAAGGAAGTGTCTGAGGTCAGGAAACTGGCTTCTAGTGTCATGTATACCCTTGAATTTGCTTGTGACCTTAAGACAGATCCTTCCCCTCTCTGGGCCTCAATTTCTCCATATGACCCAGAGAATTTGTACCAGATAATTCCTGAGGCTCTTTCCTCCTTGCTTTTCTCTAGTTCTTTCCTCTCAGCTATTGTTTCTCTGAGTCCAGTGGGAGACTTCTTGCTGCCCAGTGGTTTGTTCTGGATTAGCTCTCCTTGGCAGGCTTCCTGTGCCCTCTGCTAGTTGCTCAGAGATGTTTCCTATCTTTCCTTGGAGTGGTAAACACCATCCCAGACAGGCACCGGGTTCCAAAGAATAAGGAAAGTGGAGTGGAAAAGCTGAACGCCAGGGAGCATTGATGTAGGTCAGGGGTCCTGTTGACCATCTGATCCAATCACTTTATTTTACAGATGATGGGGACACTGGGTCCCACAGGGACAGGATTTCCCCTGACTCACAGAAACTGGAAGGCAAATAGGATCTGAGAGTTCTAGTCTAGAATCTGCCACAAATTCTACTGAAAATCTCCTTTCTCCCTCTGGGTTTTAGAAGCCTCATCTGCCAAATCCTCATCCTTCCCTCAGGCAACTTTCAGGTCCACTACAGGCTAAATTGAGATAATGGATATAAAAGCAATGCATTGTTAGGTAACAAAGGTCACATGATAACCGTGGATCATTATATGCAAATAGAGGTGAAAAACACTGCGTGCAGAATGGCTTAGGTCCTTTTGTGTTTCTCAGGGAAATTGGGCTTTGGCTGGCTTCCTCCAGGGTGTTTCAGTTTTGAGGTCTATTCACCCAACCCTACAGAGCTAAGTGACTCCTGCCAACCAGCCCAGATTTGGCTGTGGTCAGCCTGGGGCTGTTCTTGTACCCCAGGATGACGAGGTGCAGCTTCAAGGGGTTGATGTCAGAATGCAGGGATGGGAGGCTTCTCTGGTGGTGCAGTGCTTGAGAATCCGCCTACCAATGCAGGGGACACGGGTTTGAACCCTGGTCCAGGAAGATCCCACATGCCATGGAGCAACTAAGCCCGTGAGCCACAACTACTGAGCCTGGGCTCTAGAGCCTGCAAGCCACAACTCTTGAAGCCCACATGCCTAGAACCCGTGCTCCACAACAAGAGAAGCCACTGCAATGAGAAGCCCACGCACCGCAACAAAGAGTAGCCCCCGCTCGCCGCAACTAGAGAAAACACCACGCGCACCAACGAAGACCCAACGCAGCCAAAAATAAAATTAATTAATTAATTAATTTATAAAAAAAGAATGCAGTGATGGGATCTCTTCAGAGTCTTTGATTTGGGGAGTTTATCAAGGGGACTGAAACTTCTCTGTGCCTCACTCCTTGCATTAGGAAAACGAGGAGAATAATATTAATAATTATAGCTAACATTTACACAGTGCTTGTTATGTGCCCAGGCACTGTTCTCAGCACTTTACATGTATGAACTCATTTCATCACACAGCTACCATCTGAGCCAGGGACTATCTTTAAAATGAGGATGATAATAATACCTACTTTATAGGGGCTTTGTGAAGATGAAATGAGTACATACACATAAGTGCTTATAGTAGTGCCTGGCCAAGAGTCATTGCATAATAAATGTTAGCTATTTGCATTAGTTATTAAAAACAAATGTAACAGGAAGGGACTGTACCTTAAGCTTGTCATTAGTTAACACCTTAGTGAGGATTAGTGGAATACAAATTGAAGAAGGAAGCGGGAGAAAGATAAGCATTCTTTAGATTTGTACAGGACTTTATACTTTGCAGAGAGCTTTCCCATATATAAATTGATTGCAAAATGAATTATAATTATCATTATTATTATCATTATTTTCATATGACAGACAAGGAACTTGAGGCATGATATATGAGAAACAAAATATTGAAGTTGGAGACAAAATGACTATTATTGAAGTTCTGGCTTGTCAACTGAAAAAATACATAATCTAAAAGTTGAGAATTATGTTTTATTTGGTGGCCTTATGGAGAACTATAGCTCCCAGATAGCTCTGAGGAACTTCAAAAGAAGTAAGGAAGGGGCCAGTATGTATGGGAGTTTTTGCTGAAAAAACAAACATGTAGTCGAACATCAAAAGATTACTGCTAATCACAAAAAACAGACATCTCAAGTTAATGATTTTAGTGCTTCTGTATGTATGGGAAGATGCAAGAGTCTAGGCTTATTTAAATCATTCCTTTGATATGCATCTTAACTACCTAGAGTCAGTATCCTATTTTTCTCCACCGTGAATTACCACTGGGGGGCAGCTGTAGTGGCTGATGGCTTTATGACCTCAACCTTCTTTGTTTACTGCAGTGGCAGGCAACATTCCTTGTCCACAGTGCCTCCTCTTGGTCATAAATTCAACCAACATTTGGGAGGCATCTCATGACCAATTTTGTCCCTGGTCTCTAGGAAGGCTCATTGCTAGATAAGACGAGGATTCTATTGATAGGCCATTCAATGCACCTATCACTAATCCTATCTATTTTGGATTAGGCCCTGTTGATAATCTAAAATTCTCTGGATTGCTTCTTTTATTAGTCTGTTATGATCCAGGAAATGTTTTTCTTTGTTGCTTCTTCCCATATCTGGAATTACAGTATTACAATTATTTTATGTAGAGTTATACATAAGATCAATTGCCTCAAGATATTTCGCCATCATTAATTTTGTCCCTGGTTACACATTGGGAAATGCAAGAGACAGCAATCTTATAAAATAGACAGGATATAAGTAATACAGCTAATAACTGTCATAGTGCAGCAGAGAGAGGCACAAGATATAAATAATTTGAAAACATCAAGAAAGAACACATTTAAACAATAATTAGCATAACTGGTTGTAATCTGGTCTCAATAAACTATCAACTCCACGGGTGAGCCAGCTGGAGAAGCCAAATTCTAGAGGGATCACGTAGAGAGAAAAAGGTAAATGTTTCATCTTTATTTACAAAAGTATACTTTATCAATTTGTTGTAGGTCATAGTTAGCATAAGAGGAAAGGTTTTCTGGAAAACAAAGATTAAAAGCCAGTATATTTCAGAAAAAGAGTCATAAAATTATAAATCATATTTATCAGTTCATTCAATCCCATGTAATTAATTCGTGTTGATCTGGATGAAGTCATCAGATTTTCCATTAGAGTTTTGTAATTTCTTACCCAGCTTAATGATACCATGTAAAAGTCATCAGAAACTTATATTTGTCAAAAAGTCCTTTTTATGAATCTTCTTGAAGATCTTCATTTTGTAAAAGCATCAGAGTAAAACAATGATTGTCTATAAATGACAAAAGACTTAAAATGGCTAAAGATCTGATTATAATGCAATTTACAAGAAAATTGGATAATTCTGTGACATACAACATTTTAAGATAACTAGAATTATAACTGATAACATTATACCAGGACATATCAGATTTTTAGGAATTCCATATAACTTTTGAAATATTTATATTAATGACATTTACCCATACAATATAACTAAGAAGATTTTATCACCACTTATTAGACAATGTTTCCCATGTAATTTAACATACCAAACAAATCTAATTAGTTTAGTATCTCGCTTTGGGATATTTCAGGGGACTTTTGAAGCATCCCAAAGTTAGCTCGAGGTCAAAAGAACTTTATTTAGAATTTGACTTGGAGAAGTTTGTCAAAGATATTAAAAGGTTTTAACACACTTGGTCAAATAAGATCATAGAATAGGTAACTAGTAAAAATCTACTTATAGCACAGGGAACTCTACTCAATACTCTGTAATGGTCTATAGGGGAAAAGAATCTAAAAAAGAGTGGAGTGAATTCCCTGGTGGTCCAGTTGTTAAGACTATGCACTTCCACTGCAGGGGTGCAAGTTCCATCCCTGGTTGGGGAACTAAGATCCGTAGCATGGCCAAAAAATTAATTAATTAATTAAATAAAAAAAGAGTGGATATGTGTATAACTGATTCACTTTGCTGTACACATGAAACTAACACAATATTGTAAGTCAACTATACTCCAATAAAAAATTTAAAAAAAGAAAGGATCATAGGCCACTATGAAACAATACTTACTTATTCAACCGAACTGACAATAAAAGATTTTAATGTAGATGCAGATCATTTAGAAGGCAAGGAAACTCACAATCTGTTATCAAAAGTAGCTCAACATTCCAAGAAAACTTTGTTCTCTTAACAAAGAAAACCAAACTCTATAGTCTTGCACCAGCCCACCTTCAATAACAAAATTTACTTACCTAGTTAAACTTAATCTAATCCCAGCCTGACTTTGTACAAAGCTCTTATCTCAGTGCTCCCATTTTACAAACCTCCCATAACTTTTTGTATCTATATTAGTTTACCCGTTTTCTTTCCCTTCCAAAAACAGCCAGCTTTAGGAAAACATCACTTTCTTCCCCTAAACAAAATGCATTTCCATTCTTCATACCATCTTTCTTTTTTTTTTTTTTTTGTGGTACACGGGCCTCTCACTGTTGTGGCCTCTCTCATTGCGGAGCACAGGCTCCGGACGCGCAGGCTCAGCGGCCACGGCTCACGGGCCCAGCCGCTCCGCGGCATGTGGGATCCTCCCGGACGGGGGCACGAACCCGTGTCCCCTGCATCGGCAGGCGGACTCTCAACCACTGCGCCACCAGGGAAGCCCTCTTCATACCATCTTTTGCTGAAAATACACATCCTACTTTCCTTGCATGCTATCCCAGTAGCTTTAATTACGTATTTTACAATTTTAACCCTTAAATTCTTAATCTTTAGTGAAAACTGACAAGCAAATAATTGTGAATTCTGTCACACCAGCATTTTCTGATTGCCAAACTTAAGAACATTCCATAACCTCTAGAAACATCCATCTTCACATAGCATAATTTCTTTCCTCAATGTGGTACAAGACATGTCTAATACACCCAAATATCTCTAGTTTCCCTCTCATAAGGAGACAGAAATAGGTAAACTTAGACTTGTTTAGCACTAAATGTTCCAGTATTTTATCTTATTTGAAATGAACTGGATATTTAATGAATCCTATAATTTTACTTAACAAAACTGAAAAGTTTCAAGTTACCAAAACTCTGGAGAAAACTATTTTAGATAGGCATAACCAAAACATAATTATTCCTAAAGAGTTCACCTGAAAACTCATATCTCATTTACCTTTATTTTAAAACTTAGGAAAATATCATCATAGCAAGTTATTTTTTTTCTTGCTGACAAACTCTGCAATAGAAATAACATGAACTTATTGACATTCAGTAAACCTAGGTACACTAAAAGTAAGACATGTCTGTATTGATTAAACTGACAAGCTTAAGCTAGCTTTAATACCAGATATTAATTTAATTATTGAATATTTCCTACATTAAGTGAAACTGAAATTCATTTTGGTCAGTCTTCTTTGTATTTAGAAATATTTAATTTGTAAGTGCTTATTCTTACGTCAAATAGAGCTCTTTTATAAATTTAATTTTGATGATATTATCTGGCGGTAAAGACATATCATATGTATAATATGCACACAGATGTATAAACAGGCAAAACTAGTGAACTCATAGCTTCACTGTAACAGTTATTAATAAAGTATTAGAATATAAACTTAGTAGTTTATAAAAGTTGGAATAAGTTAAATTTGCTTGCTCAGATGACTAAGGCTTTACTATTTGTGGAAAAGGCTATTAAGATTTGTATTTCTCCTTGATAAATCCTTATGGAAGCTGTGAATTAGATTTTGGGTGAGGGAGCCTTTCCAGTGGTTTGAGTTTTAAAAGGTGGCTTTTTTTCCTTTTTTTTTCCCCCTTTGGTTTCAGGTTTTACCTGATTGAACTTATTAGGCTCAGTCTCAGGTCGCTGTGGACTGTATTTACATTTCTGATCTGTAGAGATTTGCAAGACAAAGACAGTTGCTTTTAATTCCCCAAAGAACTGGTCTGCCACCTAAATGATATTAAAAGATTGATTTTCCCAACTATATTTTCTTTAATTTACTTTTTTATATAAGTGAGAAGATTTCCAACTAAACTGAAAATCAAGGATCCTATGTTCTAGAACTTTAGGGTTCAATTTATCATGCCTTCAAAAGTTTGCACAAGGCATTCAACAAGGCCCTCTTTCTGAATGCACAGGTTAAACCCAGAGCAAGAATCTGTATTTCTCTGTTATTATTTTTATTAGCCTCTGCATATTAGCTTCCAGTTTTTGTTTCATATTGTGTGGGCTCAGGTAAGCCTGTTAGTTTCTTTTAGTATGTTTAATTAATATTGTCTGAAGGGCAGATATATATGCCGTGTCTTATAATACTTGGTGCGGGAGGCGTTCCCCAGTGAGACATAACGTCTATCTCACAATATAGTTAGGCAAAAGAGATGTAAGCATCTTATATAAAGCCCATTTAAATATGCCAATTTATATAAATTTTCATCTCAATTCTATCAACTTCTGTAGCTTTAACTTTAGTTGCCATTAGGAGCCTATCAACTAGCCTTGGTTTTACATGGAATCCAGAAACCTTTCTTTTTAACCCCTGACCATTGTATCTGTTTTTGTATAAAAGGCTCTGGGGTCTCCAGTGAGCATTTGAGCCAAGGGACTCAGGCCCTTTTGTCAGTCTTTTAACTTGATTAATTGGTCTGTTGCCCTAAGCAATTATTGGTCAGGTATCTCCGTGTAATTTTCTTCCAGCTTTTTAAACATATATATATATGTTTAAAAAGCTGGAAGAAAATTATATTTATACTTATATTTATATAAAACTGAAGTAAATAGAGCAGACTTGTTTGAGGCCCTTTAATATTAGGAACCAATGGGGGGGTCCCTTTAGCCATTTCAACCTTATGCATTATTGTATGTAGTATTGTAACAGAACTTCAGAACCTTTTTTTTTAAAATTTATTTATTTTATTATTTATTTATCTTGGCTGCGTTGGGTCTTTTGTTGCTGTGCACGGGCTTTCTCTAGTTGCGGTGAGCGGAGGCTACTCTTCATTGCAGTGCACGGGCTTCTCATTGTGATGGCTTCTCTTGCTGCAGAGCACGGGCTCTAGGCACACGGGCTTCAGTAGTTGTGGCACATGGGCTCTAGAGCACAGGCTCAGTAGTTGTGGTGCACGGGCTTAGCTGCTCCGCAACATGTGGGATCTTCCCGGACCAGGGCTCGAACCCATGTCCCTGCATTGGCAGGCAGATTCTTAACCACTGCGCCACCAGGGAAGCCCCAGAACCTTTTGTTTTAATCCCATTAATATCTGTTTTATTTATCCATTTACTTAATAACCATCTAAAGATTCCTTCAGCCTTTTGGGATGAGTCCTTTTAATATTTCCACCTTGTTGGGAAGAAGTCTCTAGGCTTTCTCCCCAGTTTTTTCTTATATCCCTGTTAATCAACCTAATTAACATTAATTATCCTAATGTTTTTATTTACCTCTCTAAGACCCTTTATGGTGAAGCTTCCTAAGCTGGTTTATTTTGTTTGTTTTAAACTAAGGAAGTTCTTAGGTTAGCCATTTATATATATATATATATATATATATATATAGGGAAGGGTGGGCAGGGCACTCCTTGAGTGAGCAAGGTTGCCCCCCCGCTTGTGGGTTCTGCTATCCAGACCCTCAAGGACACTTGATAAAAGAAGAGGAAAGTCCAAAATTAGTACCATATCAAGGTGTTTCTGAACACACCAAACTGTGAAGTTGATTCTATAGGAGCCCCAATTTGGGAACCAGGTAGTATATTTTCCTTAAAGACGTTATAGGCTATAGATAACGTAACCTTAATTCAGGATGCCTTTGTCAAAGTACAGTTGGCTGCCTTCCACCTTGCTTTTCTTACCCTCTTACAGGTCTGGGGGCCCTTACCCCTGTCCTCTAAGCTTAAAGCTGTTTAGTTCTGGTATCACCCCAAGTTCAGTTTCCAGAAGGCTGTGTCCTCCTGTATTGGGTAGAATTGTGTCCCACAAAATCTTCAAGTCCTAACCCCCAATACCTGTGACTGTGATCTTATTTGGGAATAAGGTGTTTGTAGATGTAATCAAGTTAAAATGAGGTCATACTGGATTAGTTTGTGCCCTAATCCAATGACTGATATCTTTATGAGAATAGAGAAATTTGAACACAAACACGAAGACATAGGGAAGAAGGCCATGGGATGATGGAGGCAGGGGTTGGAGAGATGTACCTGCAAGCCAAGGAATGACTAGGATTGCTGGGAGTTACCCGGAGGTAGGAGGCAAGGAAATATTCTCCCCTAGAGATTTCATAGAGAGCATGTCCCTGCTGACACCTTGATTTCAGACTTCCAGCCATCAGAGCTGTGAGAGAAGAAATTCTGGTTGTTTTAAGCCACCCAGTTTGTGGTGATTTGTTATGGCAACCCTAACAAATCTTATGTCCCTCAAACTATAGGTCTGGCCCCAGGTAGAGTCTAGAAAGCAATCTGATTAGGCTAATTCATATGGAGGTCTGTTTTCATCCTCACAAAGAATGGTGAACCCCTACCCCCACAATGATGTTGAAATTAGTGGACTGTCACCATTGTGACCAATGAGGTGGAGATGTTCAGGTCATATAGAGTAAAAAGGATTTAGGGGCAAGTATCCCCAAAATCTTAGTGTAGAGCTTGACTGCATGCTCTGTAGGTATCTCCCCTTCCCTCTATCTAGAATCAAAATAATTCAATGATCCAGTCCCTTCCATTGCTGGTCCTCAGTTTTTTCTTCCATCTGTTTAATGAGGGAATTAGATTATATGACTATAAGAAGTCTTCTGCTCTAACAGTTTATGGATCTAGGAGACAGAGTTAGTAAGTTAGGATTAAGGAGAATTTTACAAAGCAACCTTGATATGTCTCACTATTAATACAGATTCAGTACAGTCACTTGTACCTTCTACTGCTCTATTTTCAGTACTACCCAGTGATTTTACTGTGCATAAGAAGGAACTGACTTCAGTAACTTGTCTCAGCCCTTGGAAATTGGGTTACCAATTTGGCAGAGAACCTTACCTGAGTTGTCCTAAAACAAATAGACTACCAGATATTTCTCCAGCAAAGATGGGTTTATTTCCAATCAGCAGAGAAATGCAATTCATGGTCTGCAACCCTGGCAAGCCATGTGCAGGTCCCTTCATGGAAAGGGAAGGAGAACGTTTTTGTACAGGAGAAAAGGAAGTTGGGAGGGCTATAGTAAACAAAGAGTCCATGGCTTTTCATTGGCTGAGCTCTTGCCAGGAAAGAAGAGGAGTCTTTCTTCTTCCTTTTGAGCTTTGCTATTGTTACCAAACCAAACTTGGGCCCGCTCACCTGATGAGCAGCAAAGCCAATCTACTGACAGTGGGTTGTGGTGAAGGAAATATAGCATTTATTACAGGTGCCAAGCAAGGAGAACTGGCAGCTCATGCTCAAAAGAACTGAACTCCTAATGGCTTTCAAAGGGGGAAGGGTTTTCAAAAGCAATGTGAGGGATGGGGTCACAGGGTGCTTGATCAACTTGTGGACGTCCTTCTGATTGGTTGTTGGTGAGGTAACAAGGTAGTATTTCGGGAGTCAACGTCATCAACTTTCTGGTTTCAACTGGTCTGTGGGCTGCGTGCTTGTGATCAGCATGCAGTCAACTTCCTCAAAGCAACTTATGAATGTGCATCAGACTTATCTTTACCTTTGTGACTGATTTATTAAGTTATAGCTACTTTTCTGGCTGACTGTCCTATCTTTGTTTCTCCATTCTTTACCCCCAAACTTACCTGCTCGGGCCTGTTCTTTGTTCCATATGGAGGGCCTAGGAAGTCACAGTGTATTTACATAGCCTCATTTCCCAATCAAAAATAAGTAGGGAGGGAGAGTTCCCTGGTGGTCCAGTTAAGACTTCACGCTTCCACTGCAGGGGGCATGGGTTCAATTCCTCATTAGGGAACTAAGATTCTACATCTCACATGCCATGCTGCATGACCAAATAAGTAAATAAAAAATAAGCAGGGACACAGAGGGTTAGGGCCCTACACAGCCTGCTCAGTTTCACTATCATTACAGGGCATGAGAGCTCCTCTTTCTGGTCCCTCAATTCTATCTAACTGAGGTTTCTGTTTACTATTTTTTTTTTACATTTTTCCCTTTTGATCAAGCTCTTTCTCTGAAAGCATCACTGATCAAGAATCAGGTTTTCTAGTTTCAGTGGCTGTTTGTCCCTCAATGCCAGGAAGGACCTTTCCTGGGTGTAGTGTCTCTCACGTTGGAGGGAAAGTGTACAAACTGGAAACCTATCATGGTCACATTCCAGTACAAAAAGGAGTAGAAGGGAGAACTCGTACTGTTTATCTAAAGTCCATATGTTATGAAGATCATAGACATTGCTGGTCATTTGAAGCCTTATGTTATAATCAAAGGTTTGGCGGCAAACTTCCAACAGTCCTGGTCTGAATATCTTGGGAAAGTTGTCTCATCAGATGCCATTTGCTTCAATTCTGGGAATTCTTTACTTTCAGGTCAACAGGTCCAGTCAGGGTTTGGTGCTTTCTTCAGGTGTGTCATGTGAATCCAAGAGTTTGTACCTTGGAGTTTGGTGGCACGAGGGTTATACCTGATAGGGGCCTCTCCAGTGAGGTTAAAGAGAGTTCTTCTGGAGGTGGCTTTTCCAGTAGACAAAATCTCCAGGTTGTAAGATGTGATGCTTAAGGTTTTCATCTCCCAAGAGTGCACTGTGAAAAGATTGCTCTACCGAAACATGGTTATTTTTAATGGAAGAAATTAGGCCTTTGCAATATTGGAGTATGTCTCCTTTTATCACTTGTAGTTCAAAAGATGCAGGAACCAAGTGCATTGGTGTCCTGTGATTGTCTCAAAGGGTGAGAATTTATGAGTTCCAAAAGGGGTGGATTTGAGATTTAGAAGGACCAAGGGCCACCCTTTTGGCCAAGGTATTTGGAAGGCCTCTACAAATTTTGCCGAGTCTTAATAACGCTATTGGTGCTTTTGACTAAAACAGGATTGAGGGTAGTAAGCACAGTGAAACTATTGTAAAACCAGCCAAACAGCACAGACTTGTCGAAGTTACTGGCCAGCAAAATGGGTTCCTCAATCACTATGATGTTTGAGAGGAGTTCCCCAGGTACGGATAATCTTTTCCAAAAGGACTTCAGCCATAGGAGAGGCAGTAGACTGTCTGCAAGGGAAAGCTTTAGTCCATTGTGAAAACATACAGACCATGACTAAAACATATTTATACCACGAGATGGAGGATGTTGTATGAAATCCATCTGCCAGAGCTCAAATGGTCCATTTGACAGTTTAAAATGTCTGGGAGTGTATGAACAGGCTTCACTGGGTTGTATTTTGGACAAGTGAGACAGGTGAGGTAGGTACTTTTTGTGGCCTTGTTAATGTTTACCCACTAATATTGATTCATGAAGGCTATCATTTTGTCAGTAGATCAATGGCTTAATGCATGTACAGTGGTGAGGGGTGGGAATTTTAGAGTGTCTGGTAGGATTGGGTTGTTATTTGGTCTAAAAGAGAGCTTTCTCTTTTTAGCAATCAACAATTGTTGAATCTCCAAACTTGTTTTTCTTTTTCTCTGGCCAATTGTTAGGCTTCTCTAGCCAATTTTTCTAAGTTATTTTTAGGGTAAATATCCCTTTGGACAATGGTCGTTCAGATGCTGTTGGTCCCCTTAAGGGCAACATTCCCAGTGGAAATATCAAAAAGGTAATTTCACTTAGCTTCTAAAGAGTAAAGTTTAGAACTATGCCCCAGAATCTTAATAATAGCTAAAGAGGCAGTAAAGGTATTGCATTCAGTGATTCCTGAACATAAGGGCCATTTTCTGTGGGAGATATTTTAAATTATTTCCACTGGAAATAAGGAAGCCACGCTGCTTCCACAGCATTTCAAAATAATGAGCTACTCCAAAAGCATATCTACTATCAGTATAAATATTGGCATTTTTGTCCTTGGCTAAAGTACAATCCCCTCATGTAAGAGAATATAATTCAACCTGTTGGGCCAAAGTAGCCAAAGGGAAAGATGCTGCCTCATCAACATCAAAAGGAGTTGTAATAGCACACCCATTGTTACCTTTTAAATAAGAGCCATCAGTGAAACATGAGAAGTCACTTTTACCCAAAGGGAATTTCCTATAAAGTCTCACAAGGCGTCAGTTAAACTGTTGTAAGGGACTTCATCTGTGACAGAGGACAGAAGAGTAGCTGGGTTAAAGTTATCACAATGTAATAGAGTTATGTGAGGAGCTGTTAACAAAAGGCCTTCATAGGAGGTGAGGCGGCTGACTGAGAAATTTGAGTGTGATGAGCATTCAGGAGAGCTTCTACTCATGAGGTACAAAAATGGTTAAAGGGGATCTCACAACGATTTTCTCCGTAGCCATGTTCAAAAGTGGTTTGGGCCATAATGGCTCTAAGGCAAAGAGGTTATCCCCATGTCACAGGGTCCAGTCGCTAGCTATAATACCCTATGTGTCAATAGTGGTCCCCAGGTTTTTGAATGAGCACCCTAAGGGTATTCCCTTCCTTTTCATATGTAAAAAGAAAAAAGGGAATCTGATCATTGGGATGGCCAAGGGCAGTTGGATTCATCAAACTCATCTTTAAGGCCTTGAAGTCTATGTGGTCTCACTTTTCCCATAAAACTGGGTCCTGGGTTGTTATTATTGAGTAAAACATATAGAGGCTTGGCCATAAGAGAGAAATTTGAATCCAATTTGGGCAATAACCTACAAACTGGAGAAAACCTCACAGTTTGTGCTTAGTTTTGGGTTTGGGGAAGCTTAGGATGCCATGAAGTCTATTGTGATCTAGGTGTAGCCCTTGTTCTGGTATCAGATGTCCTAAGCATTGAACTTGAGTTTGGGCAAACTCCAGTTTTTCTTTGTCAGTCTTATGTCCCTTTAAGGCTAAAAGCTTTAGCAAGTGGATGTTGTCTTCCTGTGAAGAGGCTTGAGAAGGAGACCAAAGAAGCAAATTATTTACACATTGCAACAAAGTCGAAACTCTAGGGAACTTTATATCACCCAGACCAGCCTTTAGGATTTGTGACAAATAAGCATTCTCAGAAAACCCTGATGCATTATTGTCCAGGTGAGTTGTTTTTCTTCCCAAATGAAGGCAAAAAGGCATTGGCTAGCTTCATCAACTAGAATACTAAAGAATGCACTGCATAAATCAATTACAGTGAAGAATTAGCTTCCAGTGGGAATGGATGTAGTAAACTATGAAGATTAGGAACAACAGGGTGTCAGGGAATAACAATGTTATTTATTGCTGGACAAACCTCCACCCTCGGACCTTAGGTCTTCTTACCATTAAAATGGGAGTGTTACAGGAGCTAGTACAAGGGATAATGAGGCCTTGAGACTTATAATGTTCCATTATGGGCGTTATGCCTTGAAGGGCTTCTTTATTTATAGGTGATTGATTAATTCTGAGAAGAGGTTTTGAGGTGTCTATTTGAAGCTAGATGGGAGGTGCGCTGTGAATTTTGCCAATCAGTTGGAAATTTTGTCCGTAAGGAATGTAGTGGCTGATTCAAGAGGGACAAATGATCAGTGTTTCCAGAATCAGCTCTAGTACTGTAAAAAACGGAACAAATAAAAGATGTCAAAGTGTCATTTAATTCACCCTTGTTTGTTACTTTATGACTATTGTCAAATTCTAGAATTATTTCCCCCTTTTGGGAGAAAGAAATTCTGACATGATACTTCTCTAAGAACTCTCAGCCTAATAAATGGGTAGAGGTGAAGGAACTAAGGAGAAAATGTTTAGGAGGGTTTAGGTTTCATTTAGGACCCTTCATTTGTTGGAGTTGATGATTAAGAATTTAGACAGTTTTCCTCGGAGGTGGCTCATCTAGAGTATTAGAGAGCTGGTTTTTCAGGTTAACTAAATCTGGAGTGGACATAGTTTCCCATTCCATTCTGGTCCTTTTTCCTAGAAGGGAAATGTCCCAGTTCAGTCCATTAAAAACCAGGGTGTTAAGAGCTACCTGGTAAATTCAACATCTCAAGGAAGGCCAGAATTTTCTTTAAAAACAATCTCATGAACAAGTTCATCAGATGTTTGTGTGCAAGCCTGAATTGTGTTCTAATCAATAGGCTTTGGAAAAGCTCTAGGAATTGCCCAGTGAGGTTGCCTAGTGTTTGCTCAAGCCTGATCATATAAGTTAGTGGGCTTGTCTCCCAGTTGTAATTGTAGAGACCTTTCAGGATATTCCCAATTAGTGGTTTTCATCAAATGCCAGGCTGGCCTTCACTGACAAGCATATAAACTAGCTGATGGAAATCAGGAAAACCAGGTTGATAAGTTTAAATGACTATATTAAATTCCTCAGCAAGTCTGTGAGGCTCTTCAGTTACTTTGGGGAAAATCTTTGACTATGGCTTATAGTTCACCTTTAGTCCAGGCAATGTAAGAAATGAAAGGTCTAGCTTCTGGATCCTCAGAAAGTTTAATCTTAAAGGGACAGGTTCTGACAAGTTCAGAGGAAAGGGGTGTGGGGAAAGTTTCAGAGAAAAATGGAAGTTTGGTGAGGAAATTACTATGGGGGAATTGAAGGTATAGAGGAGGTGTGGACTGTGTAGAAGGGAAGGAGGAAGATGTTGCTGGATATGGAGTCTGTCCATGAGAAGTGGAGGGAGAGACAGAGAAAAGATGGCATCGGAGGCCAACCCTGAGTCAAAGAAGCCAAGGAAGAAGAACCTGAGGCTTTGGGAGCCATTTTATCTTTCTTTAATCATTTGTTTGCCTCAGTTCATCTTAAATTATTATTTTCCATAGAGACAATTGTAGATTCCTGATAATGTTGGGAAGCCTCAAAATACCAACCAAAATAAGCATTCCACTCAGTTCTGGAAAATTTTGGGCTATTGTAGTCCAATTTGGTTTTAAGGAAATTAAGTTTGGGGATTTCAAACGTTTCCCATAATGGCCATTGGTATTCTAAATTGCCTTTGGTCAGGTTGGCCCATTTAGTTAGAAATGTACAAGAGGAAGGACCGCAGTTTTAAAACATAAAATTGCCGGAGTCCCTGTAATGGAGGGTGCCCTCAAAATACTTAGGATCCCATTTATTAGAGGCTTTTCTGTAGAGTAAAGGACAATTTTCAAACAGTTCAAATGGCTTACAGCACCAACAGCTCAATCCAAACAGCTTGCAAGCTTGAATACCAGCCAATTCTAAGGAAACAGCTTGGTCCCAGAGGAGCCAGGCCAAAGGCTTTTTCATCCAGTTTCCAGATAACAGCCCCTGTTCCAAAGTAATAGGCTGAAAGCTAAAAAAAACATTACAGTTTCAGAGAAGCAGCTCCTTTTTCTGGAGGAATTGGGCTGAAGGCCTTTTTAACCAGTTTCTGTTTAAACAATCTGATCTTAAAATCAGACCAAATTGCCAAATACTTGTATACAGAACCAGGTCTTAACCAGAAAGATGAAACCTTAAAATAGATCCCAAATGAAGCCAGGAAAGCCTCAAACACAAAGAGCTCAGATCCAGGAGAAAGACAAACTTTCAAACTCCAGGGTTGGGGAGAAAACAGTGAATGAGTGTGGGCTCAATTGTGGGCACCACACCTGTTTTCTCACCAACCCCATTGCTGTTAGTGGTCTTCTCTGGTCCCTGTTTAGGCCACCAAAATGTCCTGAAATAAAAATACTGCCAGATATTTCTCCATCAAAGGTGGGTTTATTCTGGATCAGCAGAGAATTGCAATTTGGGGTCTGTAACAATGGCAAGCCAAGTACAAGTTCCTATACAGCAAGAGAAGGAGAACACTTTCATAGAGATGAAAAGGAAGTTGGGAGGGTTTTAGTAAACAAAGAATCCATGGCTTTTCATTGGCTTAGTCCTTGCTAGGAAAGGACTCTTCTTCCTGATGGGCTCTGCTATCATCACAGGTCCTAAGAGCTCCCCGTTCTGATCTCTGGCCTCTTTTTAATTGAAGTTTTGGTTTATTAGTTTTTACACTGTGCCATCCAAACTGTTAACTTCTCTCCACATCCAATCCCTTTAGGGATGAATAATACAGGTGGAAGAAACCTGTATTATGTTTGTTGTGACTTAGGAGTATTGAGGAGGAACTTGAAGAATGTAGGCCCAGGAATTATTTTTTATCTTTTCTGGTCTGTAGTTAGATAGACCTACCATTTACTAGTTGTGTGACCCTGGGTAACTCATTTTTTCTTTCTGACCTTTAGTTTCCTTACTGTAAAATGGGCTACTATCTACCTTACAGAGTAGTTGTGAAGACTGAATGAGATAGTATGCATAAATATACTCAGCAGGGTATCTGATACATAACAGATGCTATACAGATATTTCACAGATGTTAGTTACTTCACTCTTTTACCACTTGGAGGCCAGGATTTTGGAAAAGAAAGGATTGGGGATGAAAACAACTGGTTATGTTGATATCAAAGGAGAGGACTTGGACTTGGTCTTAGCTAAGATGTGCTTCTGGCAAGAGAAGGTTTCTCTCTCAATCAGTCTCTCTCTCTCTCTCTCTCTCTCTCTCTCTCTCTCTCTCTCTCTCTCTCTCTCTCTTTCTCTCTCTCTCTCTCCCTCTCCTTCTCTCTCTTTCTCATTCTTATATTTTCACACATACACATTCTCTTTTTTTAAAGTATTTTGCTATGTGCTTTATGTGCATTATCTCATTTCTTGATCCTAGTAACTCTGCAAGGCAGGTATTATCACAATCCCTTTTATGCAGATGAGGAAACTGAGACTCAGCGAGATGAATTAACTTGCCCAGGTCTCACACTGAGTAAAGGTTAAAGTCTATAGCAGATGCAGAATTCTCACTTTCTCCATCCCAATACTAACCAAACACACAAAAAATGCCCAAGAAAGGAAAAAAATAGAGGCTATTTTCTTTAAATCAGTTGCTTTATTTTCCTTTTCTCCACTGCCTGATGTCTTTTAAGTTCTTGGTAGTTGGATCTTTGCTTGCATTTATTGATGATACATGGTAACCCTGCCTGAATTTGGTGGCTGGACTAGATGATATTTCAAATTGGAAGTCCTGCTGTTTAAGCCAAGTGTTGGCCCACTCACCACCCCCATTGAGTAACTGATCCTGATTAGTTTTCTTTGCAGGCTTTCTTTCCCCCAGCTGAACCATCACCAAGAACTTCACCACTCAAAATCCTTCTGGAAAAATGCCACTCTCTGCCCATTTCACAGAGGATCCCCATGGAGCTGGATCAAGTGGGCTGGAGGAGACCCAGGAAGCTTTGCACAGGTATGCTTTTTATGCCGTTGTTTCTGAGGTGGGACATGCCAGGCAGGCCTCATGCATAGACAGATTGTGTTGACATTTACCCTACTTCCTCTACAATCCTTCCTCCCAGTTCCCTAGTACTCTTCCTTATTGGCACTTGAAAATTCACTGTTAGCAATGCCTGGGTGTAGATTTTCCCTCTCCATGTTCTTCTTTTATCAATAAAATGCAAATATCCTTATTTGAGGGCCTTTTATCTCAATGCACTCAAATATCCCATCTTCCCAAAGCCTCATTTTTCCCCCAGACCTGTGTACCCAATACTTTCCAGGTCTCATAAACTCTAGTTCCTCCTCTTCATCCTTTTCACAATGATATACACCCTCCTCCTGGCCTCAAATGGACCAGTCCCATTATTTCCACCTCCCATGAGGTCATTCTAGCCCCCTCTCTCTTGCATCTTACTTAGACTTACTCTCTGTGGGTCCCAGGTCCTTCCCCTCTTCACTGACCACTGACCATGGAAAGCCCTTCAAGGCTCAAGGCAGCTTCATTTACCTCACTCAAAATGCAGAGAATTCCCCCAATCAACACCTCAGTTACCTCCCAGAGCTTCAGGGTACATCCTTTCTAACTCAGCTCACTGGCCCTGCCTGCAAGACTCTTTTCACTTACAAGTAAAGCTTCATCATCTGCTACAAATGGGAGAATCAATGCTCTCTTACACATGGACCTTAGACCACACACTAACAGTCCCCTAACAGGCCCCACCCCCAGTCCTTTATACAGCAACATATTTTGCAAGAATGCTAAGGACACACAAGACCTCGCAACATTCCTTTCCAAAGTTTTCTATAGTGTCTACAAGCTCTGGGAACCTTGATCCCACTTCCCCATGACCCAAAGTTTCCCTCAACCCAAAGTCTCTGTAGCTTCTCTGGACGTGACACTACTTTTCTCTTTTATTCTCCTTACTCCATGTGTGGAGGACATGTGGGATGCTTTGACTTGGAGCTTATTTCCACCCTGCAATTCCTTGCCAGAATTCCAGGAAGGTAGGAGCCAAAGAAATTGCATGCTTGGGTCTTTTGTAGCATCATCTCTCAGAAATCCCCAGAAGCCAAGGAGATGGTAAAAGGAAAGAGTGAAGAATTCTGAAGGGAGATAATCCTTCACTGTAAAAGCTAGGAGGGTCCTTAGAGGTTGCTCAGTCCTCTTGTTTTATGAATGGGGAAATAGGCTCAGACAGGGGAAGGGACCTGCTCAAGGTCATAAGTCAGTAACAGAGTTATAACTGGGGCTTCAACCTCCTGAGTTTCAGCCATGTCAGAATGTGATTTTACTCCAGTTCTAGAGCAAAGTCTTAAACATTGGAATTCCAAGCCTTGCTTCCATTCAAGCTCACCTGTACTGGAATTGCCAGCCACTTCCTTCCCCTTTAAGAAGACTTCAGGCGGTGGGCACAAATCAAGTCATCAAGGCAGCAGCCTGCCATATTTTCTATGTCCTCTGCCTGAGAATAAGGCACTCACGTGCAATCCCCAGGGAGATCAGGCCAGGGGCCCTAAAGCAGGGAATCTGGTCACAGCTGTTTCTCTCCTCCCTCCCTTTTAGGAAATGAACCCCTAGCAATTCAGAGGATTTTTAACAGCTGCTACCACTCCACTGCCAAGTGCATCAGAGTGCCCCACCCCCACCACACTCTTGACTGTTAACAGCAAATAACAGTCCCTTGGGGGAGGGCCTGGCAAAGTTTAGGTTAATAGCTACCTTGTGGACTGCTCTGGGCTTATTTATGAGCCATGGGTGGGAAAATATACCCCTGAGTTTGGCACAGGTACCGCCATCACCTCAGCAGCCACTCTCACCTCAGGGATATAAGTGGCTCCCACGTTGCTTTGCTTCTCAAGGTCCCAAACAGACACTTGGGTTAAAAATATCCCTAGGGAGGAGGATGACATCAGGATCTCATTTGGTAAGCCCACTGTCATTCAGCTCCTCTTATAACCCTGACCTTGATGGCAATGAGAGCCAAGGATCCCATTCCCATTATGTTTAGTACCTGTTTTACTTCCACATTGCTCAGGGCCTGAAGGACTTCAGTTTGTTTTTTAGTGCTCAGTCTCTGTCCTTCCATCTTTCTCTATAAACACTCCTACCGGCTCCTTCCTCTCAGCTTGCAATCAGGAGGTTCCCAAAGCAGACTATTATAGTGGAAAGAGAATCAGCTTTGGAGTTGAACAGACCCAGGTTCAAATTTCTGTTCTGCCACTGTGGGCAAGTTGCATAACCTCTCTGGACATCAGTTTCACCATCTGAGGAATGAGATGCTGGATAACATCTGACTCATAGGATCATTATGAGGATTGAGTGAAACAGAATCTATAAATGTCCCTGCCACAGTTTCTGGCTCATAGGGTATGCAGTGATGGCAGTTTCCTTCTCCCCACTGCCCTCTACCAATTCCATATGCCCAAGAACTTACCCCACATGCACACACACATACATCACTGTGAGGCCCAACCTGAATTTGCCCTAGTACATGAGCTACTTCCTCTCATTATTCATTCATTCATTCAATCACTCACTCACTCACTCACTCAAGAAACAAACATTTACTGAACAAAATTAGAAAGTCAGTGGAGTTTGCCTTCTGATGGCCTGGTGTGCTGGAAAGGGCAAAAATTTTGAAGTCACACATATCAGGATTTGACTATTGGCCCTGTCACTTATTAGCTGTGTGACCTAGAATAAGTCACTTTACTACTTTGAGACAGTTTTCTTTTCTGTAATATTAGGATAATAATTTGAACCTCACAGACAATGCTATAAGTCTCAAAAGGAATAACAAATATAAAAGTGATTTATAAGCTCTGAGGTGCTATACAACTAGATAGGAATGATAGTAATAGCAATAACAATAAAAAGTTAGAAATATGAGTTATGTCTTGTACCTGTTCAGGCCCCTAACATAGTTGATAATCCATATATATCTGTTGATGGCAATATTAGAAGTCAAGATTTACTTTCTTTTTTTTAACATCTTTATTGGAGTATAATAGCTTTACAATGGTAAGATTTAGTTTCTAAATGAAGTAGGAGGGGTTCCTACTTGAAAGGACCAGAATCCCAGAAGTAGACTCCATGCAAGCATTACCCTCATCATATCATCCCGCATATTTGTTGAGCTGTGCTCAAATCTCTTGAAGTTTGGCTGACTCAGAGGCCTGTTTTGGCAGTGACATTTCCCACTGAGGACCTATCCCTCTCAGTACGGGTAGCACTGGGTTGGTGTTGACCTAGGGTGTTGGAGGGTACAGCAAGAAAAACCTAACACTCTGGGGCAGGTTGTAAGCAGTCGCAAGCGAGACACTGGCTCTGACAAGGTAAGAATAAATTGAGGTACCTTTACCCATTATTTGAGTATTTCTGTGGTGATGGTATCATTTAGCCATGTTTGATAACTGAGCCAGATGTCAGAAGACTTAAGTTCTGTTACTGGTTTTCTTTTTTCTAATTGAAGTATAGTTGATTTACAGTATTATGTTAGTTTCAGTTGTACAGTATAGCGATTTAGTATTTTTGCAGATTAGATTCCATTCTAGGTTATTACAAGATAATGGGTATAATTACCTATGCTATACAGTATATCCTTGTTGATTATCTATTTTATATATAACAGTTTGTATCTGTTGAGCTCATACTCCTAATTTATTGCTCGCCCCTTAGGTAACCACAAATTTGTTTTCTATGTCTGTAAGTCTATTTTGGTTTTGCATATAGATTTACTTGTATTATTTTTTAGATTTTACATATAAGTTGTAGCATAGAGTACTTTTCTTTCTCTGACTTATTTGACTAGGAATAATACTCTTTGGTCCATCCATGTTGTTGCAAATGGCAACATTTCATTATTTTTTATGTCTTTGGGGTATATTGTGTTTCCATATAAATTTTAGGATAATTAGTTCTAGTTCTATGAAAAAAATCATGAGTATTTTGATAGGGATTATATTAAATCTGTAGATTGCTTTGGGGACTATGCCCATTTAAACAATATTAATTCTTCCAATCCAAGAGCACTGGATATTTTTTCATTCCTTTTATCATCTCCAATTTCATTCATTAATATTTTATACTTTTCAGAATACAGGACTTTCAACTCCTTGGATAAGTTTACTCCTGAGTATTTTTTTAACATCTTTATTGGGGTATAATTGCTTTACAATGGTGTGTTAGTTTCTGCTTTATAACAAAGTGAATCAGTTATACATACACATATGTTCCCATATCTCTTCCCTCTTGTGTCTCCCTCCCTCCCACCCTCCCTATCCCACCCCAAAGCACCAAGCTGATCTCCCTGTGTTATGCGGCTGCTTTCCATTAGCTATCTATTTTATGTTTGGTACTGTATATATGTCTATGCCACTCTCTCACTTTGTCACAGCTTACCTTACCCCTCCCCATATCCTCAAGTCCATTCTCTAGTAGGTCTGTGTCTTTATTCCCCTCTTACCCCTGGGTTCTTCATGAACTTTTTTTTCTTAGATTCCATATATATGTGTTAGCATATGGTATTTGTTTTTCTCTTTCTGACTTATTTCACTCTGTATGACAGACTCTAGGTCCATCCACCTCACTACAAATATCTCAATTTCATTTCTTTTTATGGCTGAGTAATATTCCATTGTATATATGTTCCACATCTTCTTTATCCATTCATCCAATGATGGACACTTGGTTTGCTTCCATGTCCTGGCTATTGTAAATAGAGCTGCAATGAACATTTTGGTACATGACTCTTTTTGAATTATGTTTTCTCAGGGTATATGCCCAGTAGTGGGATTGCTGGGTCATATGGTAGTTCTATTTGTAGTTTTTTAAGGAACCTACATACTGTTCTCCATAGTGGCTGTATCAATTTACATTCCCACCAACAGTGCAAGAGGGTTCTCTTTTCTCCACATCCTCTCCAACATTTATTGTTTCTAGATTTTTTCATGATGGCCATTCTGACTGGTGTGAGATGATATCTCATTGTAGTTTTGATTTGCATTTCTCTAATGATTAATGATGTTGAGCATTCTTTCATGTGTTTGTTGGCATCCTGTATATCTTCTTTGGAGAAATGCCTATTTAGGTCTTCTGGCCATTTTTGGATTGGGTTGTTTTTTTGTTATTGAGCTGCTTGTAAATCTTGGAGATTAATCCTTTGTCAGTTGCTTCATTTGCGAATACTTTCTCCCATTCTGAGGGTTGTCTTTTGGTCTTGTTTATGGTTTCCTTTGCTGTGCAAAAGTTTTTATGTTTCATTAGGTCCCATTTGTTTATTTTTGTTTTTATTTCCATTTCTCTAGGAGGTGAGTCAAAAAGGATCTTGCTGTGATTTATGTCATATAGTGTTCTGCCTATGTTTTCCTCTAAGAGTTTGATAGTGTCTGGCCTTACATTTAGGTCTTTAATCCATTTTGAGTTTATTTTTGTGTATGGCATTAGGGAGTGTTCTAATTTCATACTTTTACATGTACCTGTCCAGTTTTCCCAGCACCACTTATTGAAGAGGCTGTCTTTTCTCCACTGCATATTCTTGCCTCCTTTATCAAAGATAAGGTGACCATATGTGTGTGGGTTTATTTCTGGGCTTTCTATCCTGTTCCATTGATCTATATTTCTGTTTTTGTTCCAGTACCATACTGTCTTAATTACTGTAGCTTTGTAGTATAGTCTGAAGTCAACTCCTGGGTATTTTTAATGTGATTTTAAAAGGTATTGTGGGAAGGCGGAAGATGGCGGAAGAGTAAGACGCGGAGATCACCTTCCTCCCCACAGATACACCAGAAATACATCTACACGTGGAACAACTCCTACAGAACACCTACTGAAGGCTGGCAGAAGACCTCAGACCTCCCAAAAGGCAAGAAACTCCCCACGTACCTGGGTAGGGCAAAAGAAAAAACAGAGACAAAAGAATAGGGACGGCACCTGCACCAGTGGGAGGGAGCTGTGAAGGAGGAAAAGTTTCCACACACTAAGAAGCCCCTTCGCGGGCGGAGACTGCAGGGGGCGGAGGGGGGAGCTTCGGAGCCGCGGAGGAGTGCACAGCAACGGGTGCGGAGGGCAAAGCGGGGAGATTCCCGCACAGAGGATCGGTGCCGACCGGCACTCACCAGCCCGAGAGGCTTGTCTGCTCACCCGCCGGGGCAGGCGGGGCTGCGAGCTGAGGCCGGAGCGCAGGGAGAGGACTGGGGTTGGCGGCTTGAACATAGCCTGAAGGGGTTAGTGCACCACAGCTAGCCGGGAGGGAGTCCGGGGAAAAGCCTGCACCTGCAGAAGAGGCAGGAGACTTTTCCTTCCCTCTTTGTTTCCTGGGGCGTGAGGAGAGGGGTTTAAGAACGCTGCTTAAAGGAACTCCAGAGACGGGCGTGAGCCGCGGCTAAAAGCGCGAACCCCAGAGACGGGCGCGAGCTGCGGCTGAAAGCGCGGACCCCAGAGACGGGCGCGAGCCGCGGCTGAAAGCGCGGAATCCAGAGACGGGAGCGAGCCGCGGCTGAAAGCGCGGAATCCAGAGACGGGCGCGAGCCGCGGCTGAAAGCGCGGAATCCAGAGACGGGCGCGAGCCACGGCTGAAAGCGCGGAATCCAGAGGCGGGTGGGAGACGTTAAGGCTGCTGCTGCCGCCACCGAGGGGCCTGTGTGCGAGCACAGGTCACTCTCCACACCCCTCTTCCGCGGAGCCTGTGCAGCCCGCCACTGCCGGGTTCCCGGGATCCAGGGACAACTTCCCCGGGAGAGCTCACAGCGCGCCTCAGGCTGGTGCAAAGTCACGCCGGCCTTTGCCACTGCAGGCCCGCCCCGCACTCTGTGCCCCTCCGTCCCCGCCGGCCTGAGTGCGCCAGAGCCCCCAATCAGCGGCTCTTTTAACCCCATCCTGTCTGAGCAAAAAACAGACGCCCTCCAGCGATCTACACGCAGTGGCAGGGCCAAATCCAAAGCTTAGCCCTGGGAGCTGTGAGAACAAAGAAGAGAAAGGGAAATCTCTCCCAGCAGCCTCAGAAGCAGCGGATTAAAGCTCCACAATCAACTTGATGTACCCTGCATCTGTGGAATACCTGAATAGACAACCAATCATCCTAAATTAAGGAAGTGGACTTTAGGAGCAAGATCTATGATTTTTTCCCCTTTCCTCTTTTTGTGAATGTGTATGTGTATGCTTCTGTGTGAGATCTTGTCTGTATAGTCTTGCTTCCACCATTTGTCCTAGGGTTCTATCCGTCCATGTTTTTTTTAATTTTTTTTCTTAATAATTAATTTTAATAACATTATACTTTACCTTCGTTCTTTCTTTCCGTCCTTCCTTCCCTCCTTTAGACAACGAATCATCCCAAATTGAGGAGGTGGTCTCTGACAGCAAGATTTAGGATTTTTCCCCATTTACCTCTTTTAGTGAGGGTGTATGTGTATGCTTCTGTGTAAGATTTTGTCTGTATAGCTTTGCTTCCAACATTTGTCCTAAGGTTCTTTCCGTCCCTTTTTTTTTTTCTAAATAAGAAGTTTTTAATTCAATAACTTTATTATACTTTATATTATTTTTACTGTATCTTCTTTCTTTCTGTCTCTTTTCCTTCTTTCCCTCCTTCCTTCCTTCCTCCCTCCCTCCCTCCCTCCTTTCTTTCCTTCTTGCCTTCTTTCCTTCTTTGCTTCTTTCTTTCTTTCTTCCTTCCTTCCTACCCTCCTTTCCTTCTTTCTTTCCTCATACTTCTACTAATTCCCTCTACTTTTTCTCCCTTTTATCCTGAGCCTGTGGATGAAAAGCTTTTGGTGCTCCAGCCAGGAAGCAGGGCTCTGCCTCTGAGGTAGGACAGCCAACTTCAGGACACTGATCAACAAGAGACCTCCCAGCTCCACATAATATCAAACGGCGAAAATCTCCCAGAGACCTCCATCTTAACACCAGCACCCAGCTTCACTCAACGACCAGCAAGCCACAGTGCTGGAAAACCTATGCCAAACAACTAGCAAAACAGGAACACAACCCCACCCATTAGCAGAGAGGCTGCCTAAAATCATAATAAGGCCACAGACACCCCCAAACACACCACCAGACGTGAACCTGCCCACTAGAGAGACAAGATCCAGCCTCATCCACCACAACACAGGGACTAGCCCCCTCCACCAGGAAGCCTACACAACCCACTGAACCAACCTTAGCCACTGGAGACAGACATCAAAAACAGGAGGAACTACAAACCTGCAGCCTGCAAAAAGGAGACCCCAAACACAGTAAGATAAGCAAAATGAGAAGACAGAAAAACACACAGCAGATAAAGGAGCAAGATAAAAATGCACCAGACCTAACAAATGAAGAGGAAATAGGCAGCCTACCTGAAAGAGAATTCAGAATAATGATAGTAAGGTTGATCCGAAATCTTGGAGATAGAATGGACAATAGATTGGACAAAATGCAAGAATCAGTTAACAAGGACCTAGAAGAACTAAAGATGAAACAAGCAACGATGAACAACACAATAAATGAAATTAAAAGTACTCTAGATGGGATCAATAGCAGAATAACTGAGGCAGAAGAACGGATAAGTGACCTGGAAGATAAAATAGTGGAAATAACTACTGCAGAGCAGAATAAAGAAAAAAGAATGAAAAGAACTGAGGACAGTCTCAGAGACCTCTGGGACAACATTAAACGCACCAACATTCGAATTATAGGGGTTCCAGAAGAAGAAGAGAAAAAGAAAGGGACTGAGAAAATATTTGAAGAGATTATAGTTGAAAACTTCCCTAATATGAGAAAGGAAATAGTTAATCAAGTCCAGGAAGCACAGAGAGTCCCATACAAGATAAATACAAGGAGAAATACGCCAAGACACATATTAATCAAACTGTCAAAAATTAAATACAAAGAAAGCATATTAAAAGCAGCAAGGGAAAAACAACAAATCACACATAAGGGAATCCCCATAAGGTTAACAGCTGATCTCTCAGCAGAAACCCTACAAGCCAGAAGGGAGTGGCAGGACATACTGAAAGTGATGAAGGAGAAAAACATGCAGCCAAGACTACTCTACCCAGCAAGGATCTCATTCAGATTTGATGGAGAAATTAAAACCTTTACAGACAAGCAAAAGCTGAGAGAGTTCAGCACCACCAAACCAGCTTTACAACAAATGCTAAAGGATCTTCTCTAGGCAAGAAACACAAGAGAAGGAAAAGACCTATAATAACGAACCCAAAACAATTAAGAAAATGGGAATAGGAACATACATATCGATAATTACCTTAAATGTAAATGGACTAAATGCTCCCACCAAAAGACACAGATTAGCTGAATGGATACAAAAACAAGACCCTTATATATGCTGTCTACAAGAGACCCACTTCAGACCTAGAGACACATACAGACTGAAAGTAAGGGGATGGAAAAAGATATTCCATGCAAATGGAAGCCAAAATAAAGCTGGAGTAGCAATTCTCATATCAGACAAAATAGACTTTAAAATAAGGACTATTAAAAGAGACAAAGAAGGACACTACATAATGATCAAGGGATCGATCCAAGAAGAAGATATAACAATTGTAAATATTTATGCACCCAACATAGGAGCACCTCAATACATAAGGCAAATACTAACAGCCATAAAAGGGGAAATCGACAGTAACACATTCATAGTAGGGGACTTAAACACCCCACTTTCACCCATGGACAGATCATCCAAAATGAAAATAAATAAGGAAACACAAGCTTTAAATGATACATTAAACAAGATGGACTTAATTGATATTTATAGGACACTCCATCCAAAAACAACAGAATACACATTTTTCTCAAGTGCTCATGGAACATTCTCCAGGATAGATCATATCTTAGGTCACAAATCAAGCCTTGGTAAATTTAAGAAAATTGAAATTGTATCAAGTATCTTTTCTGACCACAACGCCATAAGACTAGATATCAATTACAGGAAAAGATCTGTAAAAAATACAAACACATGGAGGCTAAACAATACACTACTTAATAATGAAGAGATCACTGAAGAAATCAAAGAGGAAATCAAAAAATACCTTGAAACAAATGACAATGGAGACACAACGACCCAAAACCTGTGGGATGCAGAAAAAGCAGTTCTAAGGGGGAAGTTTATAGCAATACAAGCCCACCTTAAGAAGCAGGAAACATCTCGAATAAACAACCTAACCTTGCACCTCAAGCAATTAGAGAAAGAAGAACAAAAAAAACCCAAAGCTAGCAGAAGGAAAGAAATCATAAAAATCAGATCAGAAATAAATGAAAAAGAAATGAAGGAAACAATAGCAAAGATCAATAAAACTAAAAGCTGGTTCTTTGAGAAGATAAACAAAATAGATAAACCACTAGCCAGACTCATCAAGAAAAAAAGGGAGAAGACTCAAATCAATAGAATTAGAAATGAAAAAGGAGAGGTAACAACTGACACTGCAGAGATAAAAGAGATCATGAGAGATTACTACAAGCAACTCTATGCCAATAAAATGGACAATCTGGAAGAAATGGACAAATTCTTAGAAATGCACAAGCTGCCAAGACTGAATCAGGAAGAAATAGAAAATATGAACAGACCAATCACAAGCACTGAAATTGAAACTGTGATTAAAAATCTTCCAACAAAGAAAAGCCCAGGACCAGATGGCTTCACAGGCGAATTCTATCAAACATTTAGAGAAGAGCTAACACCTATCCTTCTCAAACTCTTCCAAAATATAGCAGAGGGAGGACCACTCCCTAACTCCTTCTACGAGGCCACCATCACCTTGATACCAAAACCAGACAAGGATGTCACAAAGAAAGAAAACTACAGGCCAATATCACTGATGAACATAGATGCAAAAATCCTCAATAAAATACTAGCAAACAGAATCCAACAGCACATTAAAAGGATCATACACCATGATCAAGTGGGGTTTATTCCAGGAATGCAAGGATTCTTCAATATACGCAAATCTATCAATGTGATAAACCATATTAACAAATTGAAGGAGAAAAACCATATGATCATCTCAATAGATGCAGAGAAAGCTTTTGACAAAATTCAACACCCATTTATGATAAAAACCCTGCAGAAAGTAGGCATAGAGGGAACTTTCCTCAACATAATAAAGGCCATATATGACAAGCCCACAGCAAACATCATCCTCATTGGTGAAAAACTGAAAGCATTTCCACTAAGATCAGGAACAAGACAAGGTTGTCCACTCTCACCACTATTATTCAACATTGTTTTGGAAGTTTTAGCCACAGCAATCAGAGAAGAAAAGGAAATAAAAGGAATCCAAATTGGAAAAGAAGAAGTAAAGCTGTCACTGTTTGCAGATGACATGATCCTATACATAGAGAACCCTAAAGATGCTACCAGAAAACTAGTAGAGCTAATCAATGAATTTGGTAAAGTGGCAGGATACAAAATTAATGCACAGAAATCTCTGGCATTCCTATATACTAATGATGAAAAATCTGAAAGTGAAATCAAGAAAACACTCCCATTTACCATTGCAACAAAAAGAATAAAATATCTAGGAATAAACCTACCTAAGGAGACAAAAGACCTGTATGCAGAAAATTATAAGACACTGATGAAAGAAATTAAAGATGATATAAATAGATGGAGAGATATACCATGTTCTTGGATTGGAAGAATCAACATTGTGAAAATGACTCTACTACCCAAAGCAATCTATAGATTCAATGCAATCCCTATCAAACTACCACTGGCATTTTTCCCAGAACTAGAACAAAAAATTTCACAATTTGTATGGAAACACAAAAGACCCCGAATAGCCAAAGCAATCTTGAGAACGAAAGAAGGAACTGGAGGAATCAGGCTCCCTGACTTCAGACTATACTACAAAGCTACAGTCATCAAGACGGTATGGTACTGGCACAAAAACAGAAAGATAGATCAATGGAACAGGATAGAAAGCCCAGAGATAAACCCATGCACATATGGACACCTTATCTTTGATAAAGGTGGCAGTAATGTACAATGGAGAAAGGACAGCCTCTTCAATAAGTGGTGCTGGGAAAACTGGACAGGTACATGTAAAAGTATGAGATTAGATCACTCCCTAACACCATACACAAAAATAAGCTCAAAATGGATTAAAGACCTAAATGTAAGGCCAGAAACTATCAAACTCTTAGAGGAAAACATAGGCAGAACACTCTATGACATAAATCAAAGCAAGATCCTTTCTGACCCACCTCCTAGAGTAATGGAAATAAAAACAAATATAAACAAATGGGACCTAATGAAACTTCAAAGCTTTTGCACAGCAAAGGAAACCATAAACAAGACCAAAAGACAACCCTCAGAATGGGAGAAAATATTTGCAAATGAAGCAACCGACAAAGGATTAATCTCCAAAATTTACAAGCAGCTCATGCAGCTCAATAACAAGAAAACAAACAACCCAATCCAAAAATGGGCAGAAGACCTAAATAGACATTTCTCCAAAGAAGATATACAGACTGCCAACAAACACATGAAAGAATGCTCAACATCATTAATCATTAGAGAAATGCAAATCAAAACTACAATGAGATATCATCTCACACCAGTCAGAATGGCCATCATCAAAAAATCTAGAAACAATAAATGCTGGAGAGGGTGTGGAGAAAAGGGAACACTCTTGCACTGCTGGTGGGAATGTGAATTGGTTCAGCCACTATGGAGAACAGTATGGAGGTTCCTTAAAAAACTACAAATAGAACTACCATATGACCCAGCAATCCCACTACTGGGCATATACCCTGAGAAAACCAAAATTCAAAAAGAGTCAGGTACCAAAATGTTCATTGCAGCTCTATTTACAATAGCCTGGAGATGGAAACAACCTAAGTGCCCATCATCGGATGAATGGATAAAGAAGATGTGGCACATATATACAATGGAATATTACACAGCCATAAAAAGAAACGAAATTGAGCTATTTGTAATGAGGTGGATAGACCTAGAGTCTGTCATACAGAGTGAAGTAAGTCAGAAAGAAAAAGACAAATACCGTATGCTAACACATATATATGGAATTTAAGAAAAAATGTCATGAAAAACCTAGGGGTAAAGCAGGAATAAAGACACAGACCTCTTAGAGAACGGACTTGAGGTTATGGGGAGGGGGAAGGGTGAGCTGTGACAGGGCGAGAGAGAGTCATGGGCATATACACACTAACAAACGTAGTAAGGTAGATAGCTAGTGGGAAGCAGCCGCATGGCACAGGGATATTGGCTCGGTGCTTTGTGACAGCCTGGAGGGGTGGGATGGGGAGGGTGGGAGGGAGGGAGACGCAACAGGGAAGACATATGGGAACATATGTTTATGTATGACTGATTCACTTTGTTATAAAGCAGAAACTAACACACCATTGTAAAGCAATTATACCCCAATAAAGATGTTAAAAAAAAAAATCTTCCAAGAAAAAAAAAAAAAAAGGTATTGTGTTGGTTTCTTTTAGTTTCCCTTTCCAATGTTTCATTATTAATGTATAGAAACCAAGAGATTTCTGCATATTAATCATGTAACCTGAAACTTGCTTAATTAATTTGTTAGTTCTAATAGTTTTTGCACAGATAGTTTACAGTTCTCTATATTAAGTATCATGTCATCTGCAAATAGTGACAGTTTTACCTCTTCCCTTCCGATTTGGATATATTTTTATTTCTTTTTATTTTCTGATTGCAATAGCTAGAACTTCTAATATTGTGTTAAACAGAAGTGGTGAGAGTGGGCATCCTTGTTTGTTCCTGAATTTAGTGATAAGGCTCTCAGCTTTCACAGTTAAGTGTTGTATTAGCTGTGGGTTTGTAATAAATGCCCTTTATTGATATATGTTCCCTCTATACACACTTTGATGAGTGCTTTTATCATGAATAGGTGTTGAATTTTGTCAAATACATTTTCTGCATCAACTGAGATGATCATGTGATTTTTATTCTTCCTTTTGTTAATGTGTTGTATCACATTGTTTCATTTGTCAATGTTGAACCATCCTTATGACCCTGGAATAAATCCAACTTGATCATGGTGTATGATACTTTTTATATATTTTTTGATTCAGTTTGTTAATATTTTGTTGATGATTTTTGCATCTATATTCACCAAATATATTGGTCTTTAATTTTCTTTTTTGTAGCATCTTTTTCTGGTTTTGGTATCAGGGTAATGTTGGCCTTGTAGGATGGATTTAGTAGTGTTTTCTTCTCTTCAATTTTTTGGAATAGTTTGAGAAGGATAGGTAATAGTTCTACTTTATATGTTTGGTAGAATTCTGTTGTGAAGCTGTCTGGTCCTGGACTTTTGTTTGCTGTGAGTATGTTTTTTTTTATTACAAACTCAATTTCAGTTCTAGTGATAAGTCTGTTCAAATTGTCTGTTTCTTCTTGACTCAGACTTTGCGGATGTATGGTTCTAGAAATTTATTTATTTCTTCTAGGTGTCCAATCTTTTTTGTGTGTGTGTGGTATGCGGGCCTCTCACTGTTGTGGCCTCTCCCATTGCAGAGCACAGGCTCTGGATGTGCAGGCTCAGTGGCTGTGGCTCACAGGCCCAGCTGCTTTGTGGCATGTGGGATCTTCCCGGACTGGGGCACGAACCCGTGTCCCCTGCATCGGCAGGTGGACTCTCAACCATTGCACCACCAGGGAAGTCCTAGGTGTCCAATTTTTTGCCATATAACTGTTCATAGTATTCTCTCATGAATTTTTTTATCTCTGTGGTATCAGCCATTATTTCTCCTCTTTGTTTCTTATTTTATTTATTTGGATTCTCTCTCTCTTCTTGATGAGCCTGGCTAAAGATTTATCATTTTTGTTTATCTTTTCAAAAAGCCAGCTCTTGCTTTCTTTGAACTTTTCTACTTTCTAAATTTGTATTTTATTTATTTCCTCTATGATCTTTATTATTTCTTTCCTTTTGCTAATTTTTAGTTTTGTTAGTTTTCTTAAAATTCTTTTAGGTGTAGGTTAGGTTGTTTATTTGAGATTTTCTTGTTTCATGCAGAAGGCTTGTATTGCTATGAACTTCCCTCTTAGAATTGCTTTTGCTGCATCCCATAGGTTTTGGAAAGTTGTGTTTCCATTTTCATTTGGCTTGGAGTTATTTTCTGATTTCCTCTTTGATTTCATTGCTGGCCCTTTGTTTTTTAGTAGCATGTTTTTTAGTCTCCCTCTGTTTTTTTCTTTTCCCATTGTTCTTTCTACAGTTGATTTCCAGGTTCTAGGTTGTTGTGGTCTGAAAAAATGTTTGACATAATTTCTATCCTCTTAAATTTGTTGAGGCTTGTTTTGTGACCTATTATGTGATCTACTTTGGAGTACGTTCCATGTGTAACTGAAAAGAATATTTATTCTGCTCTTTAGTGTATGTAATGTCCTATAGATGTCAATTAATTCCAACTGGTCTATTGTGTCATTTAAAACCACTGTTGCTTTAATGATTGCCTGTCTGGATGATCTGTTTATGGATGTCAGTGGGGTGTTAAATTCTCCTACTATTATTGTATTGTCAACTTCTCCCTTTACATCTGTTAGTATTTGCTTTATATATTTAAGTGCTCCTGTATTGGCTGCATATATGTTAATTACTGTAATAACCTCTTCTTGTATTTACCCCTTTTTCATTATATAATGCCCTTCTTTGTCTTTTGCTATAGCCTTTGTTTTAAAGTCTATTTTGTCTGATATGAGTATTGCTATCCCCAATTTCTTGTCTTTTCCATTTGCATGAAATATCTTGTTCAATCCTTTCACTTTCAGTCTGTGTGTGTCTTTAGCCCTGAAGTGAGTTTCTTGTATTTAGCCTATTGAAGGGTCTTGTTTTGTTTTTTTTAATCCAATCAGCCACCCTATGTCTTTTGATCAATGCGTTTTGTCCATTGACATTTAAAGTAATTATTTATAGGTATATACTTATTGCCATTTTATTACCTTTTTTCCAGTTTTTTTGTAGTTCTTCTCTCTTAATTTATTCATTTTGTTTCTCCTATTGTGGTTTGATGATCTTCCTTTGTAGTATTGCTGGGTTCCTTTCTTTCTTGTTTTTTTTGTATTTATTGTAGGTTTTTGATTTTTGATTATCATGGGGTTTATATATGTGACCATAATTATATCTACTTGATTTAAACTCATTGTTGCTGGGTTTCTTTCTGTGCTTGTGTGTGGCCTGTTCCAATCTTTTCCCTTTTTTGAATCTCAGTATCCTCATCTTTTAAATTGAGGCAGTGCTATTTGATTGTTCTAAGAACACAGATTTCACTTGCTAATTGGGTCTGATTAGATATGTCCTTGGATTCCTCTTCCTACTCCCAGATTTCTGGACACATCCACTACTCATATTTCTTCTTAACAGGTGGGTTACAGAAAGAAATGAAAAGTTAGAACTGAGGAAGTGTTGGGAGGGACAAAAAAATTAGAGCTATTGATGGAAACAAGGTTTTGACAATATTTGTATATTTTAATTAACCAAGCTCCCCATACCACCTAAGATTTCAAATACTAGAAAATTGTTCAGACCTGGAATTCTTGTTTCGTGGTGCCTGACAGGATCCTGAGGTTCTTCCTTTCCCAAGATATTCTCTGAGCAGTATAAGAAGGTCCAGGGTACTTCAGATATTGGCTTTGGATTCCTTCTTGACTAATTTTAGCCCCTTTTATCCCCATCACTGGACTCACTGGAGCATAACTTTCCCTCCCATCCCTCATCCACCTCAATTCTGGTGGCTCTGAGAGGTGTATCAGGTGGACTGGCAGCCAGAAACTCTCTAAAAGAAGCTGAGGTCTGTATTCAATCTAAAGGGTATTCTCTTACCACAGGTAACTTCGACCAGGGTTCCAAGACACTAGAAACCTGCAAGAACATTGGTGGATACTTGAAGCCCCAGGGACCAGGAACCAAGTACATTAATGAAGTAAGACCTCATTCTTAGTCCCTTTGGAACTCATTGGGCCTCCAGGAACAGTTATTTCCTCTAAGCTTTCTTTTTACTAGACATATTGCAAGTATTAGAGCTTCCAGCATGTGGAATGGAGGCAATTTTAAAAATGGGTGTCTGAGCTATTTTATGACTACAAAAAGTTGGGAACATTAACCTTTTCTCCCTGAGGTTAATTTTTCTATGAGATAAATCGAGGACATTTTATGGCTTCCACACATCCTGCTGCTGATGATGTCTTTGGCTGCCTTTCCTGTGGCAGATTGGAGGGTGGGCTGTGAGATTTTTAAAGCATGTGTAATTTGATTTACTTTTATTATATCCTTTAAGTTCATGATCAACTTCAGTGGTAACTGGTGGCATGTTTATGTGCATTTCCTTGGAGAAGATGTTTTATAAATGCAGATATAATAACTGATGCATAGGAGTTCAATGTTAGCAAGCCTCTATACCTCCATGTCTTTATATCCATGTCTGTTGAGTACTTATGTGAGTATAGTAATTGTAGTTTTTTCTTGCTATATCTCTGTGCATGTACATGCCTATATATGCATCTTTGTCCATCTACATGCCTGTTAAAATACTTCTTTCATGAACATATGGGTGTCCCTGAGCATGACTACAATGTGTTTTCTTAACTCTCTGCTTCTAAGTGCCTCTCTCTCTCCCTATCTATATATCTATACCTCTCTATATAGATAGCCTTTTATCTGAGTTTATCTTTGGGTATTTTGACATCTGGTGCTTTTTTGTATGTGTTTGGACCTATGGGCCTGTTCGTTTGCATCTTTTTGCTTGAGATGTGTGCAGATGCCTGCCTTCTAGTGTGTCTGTGTGTCTGCATGAGTCTGTCTGTGTGGGAGCAAGTATCTACAGCTCTGTGGTTAAACCCTGGTGAGAAGTTACAGCTAAGAATGCAATTCCCAGAGGTATCTGGCCTAGTGACTTAGCTTTCACTATCACTACCCTCCAACTTGAATATTCTTGCTCAGAAATAGACTTCTAGTCACAGCAGTTCAAGCCTGTTTCATGACAGAAACTCTTGGTCAGGGAAATGTGTCATGAAGTTAAGAGATTTTTTGTTTTGTTTTGTTTTAGTTTGTGAGTTGCAAAGTGAGGTCCAGAGGGAAAGTTCCATGGTACTGGGCTGGCCTTCTGTTTGTTGCCTCTGCTCACTTGTCTTCTTGCCAGTCTACCCTCACTTGTGTTTCTTGGTCCAGATTTAGGCTGGCCGATTACTCCTAATACAAAGGGCATCAACAGGCAAGTCTGAACACCTGTTTTTTATTTCAGCCAGGTCTCCATGCTGGTCCTGTTTTTACTCAGAGAACAAATGATCAGCATCCTCCTAATCAGTAATTTTTGTATGCTCAAAGGCAGCAACTGGTCATTTGTGAGAAGGCCCTTTCTTTGGGGAAGCCAGACTTTGTAAGGCCTCAAGGGGTGAAATCTAGGGAGGTGGTTCCAGCAGGGTACAGTGTCCAGGCTCAATGGTTAAAGGGAATGATGGAAATCACCAAGAGCACTTGGGGAACTCTATGGTATCCACAGTACTTGAAATACTTAGGCAACTGTTTTTGCAGTCCTGGTCAGTCCTTGGTCCTTTTATGATAGTAATAATAGTAATAAAAATGGCTTAAATCTCTGTGAAATTTTACAAAATGCTTTCAAATCCAACATTTCATTTGACCTCATAACAGACCTGTCAATAAATATTATCCTCCTTTTGTACATGAAAATGCTGAGGCTCAAAGTGGGAACATGACTTTATCTAATGTCACCCTGCTAGTAAATGGTAGAACCAGGACCCAAACCCTCTGTATGACTCCAAATCAAAATGTAGGACCTAGAACTCTGCTCTGCCTTTCACATCCCTGGAGAATCCAGAGTTTGAAGCAACACACTTTTTCAAGGGACTAATCCAAGATAAGTTAAAAAGAAGAGTCTAGTGGTGGCCTACAATATTCAAGACTTCTTAGAGGGAGTGGAATTTGAGTTTGGCCCTGAAGGATGGGAAGGGTTGAAATAGGCAGAGCAAAGGGAGGTGGTCTGGTCAGATGGTAGATGCTATGACGAGGAGAGAGCCACTCTCCCTATCCCATGGGAATACTCAGTTCAACCTGGTCTCCTGTTAACAGTGCCAGGAGTCAAAGGGAGCCTTTTTTACATGTGTGCATACCTTATAGCTAAGAGAGCACTTTTGACAAATAATACCACTTATTACCTGTGAAGACTGTATTATCTACACTTTTTAGATGAAAAAATGAAGCTGAGAAAAAAAGAAAAGACTTTCCCAAGGTCAAAAAGCAAGCTGATATCAGACTGAAGGTGGACCTACTTGTGGCTCTAAGCCCAGTGACCTGATACCTATTTTACCCACATTCTGCCTCCATCACCCCCACCATCTGCTGCCTTCTCTAGGGTCCCAGCTTGGCTGGCCTTGGCCTTGGCACACTGAACATCAGCTGATGATCTCTGACAGGAAAATGTACTATGACAGTGGCCTCATGCCATCAAGTCAGGAAGCTCTGGTAGAGATACACTGAAGGCAAGACCAGTACCCAGGTCACCACACTCTGAGGGAAAAATGTTGGCTCCCCCTCAGTGGTTCCTTTTCTCTTCTGCAACCCACATGTCAAACGCCAACCAAACTTTCTCCCCAAAGTTAAAATTAGCCAGCCTCTTCCGCCCAAGGCTAGGCTGAGAAAACATTTTTCCAAAGGAAATTTATTAATCAGTCGATGAGGAGAAATTGGTTTAGAGGAGTTGGGGATGATGAGCTTTGAGTTTCAGGATCCAGTGTGTTTCCCTTGACTCTGGGTTCTAGGCAAAGTCTCTGGATCCGTTTAAATTTTTCTGTACAGAGTAGAGATTCTGATCACAATAATATGTGCTGAGTTTTTTAAATACAGCCACACCCATTATCTCTTTGGAGCCTCATGTCCTGGGAGGGCAAGGCAGGTATTGTTGTCTCTATTTAACAGAGGCAGAGAATAAGTCTCAAGTTGATCTTAAACAACCTTAAGATTAGCTAGCATTAGCAGAACCAGCGTTGGAACCTGGGTGTCTTGATTATCAAGTCTGTGTTAACTTTAGTACATCTAACTGTATTACATTCACAGCCTTGGGTTTTAAAGCTCCTTTCTTCCTGAGAATCCAAACCATTTTGGTTCAGCTTTATTACCAATAATATACAATTTACACATAATAAAACTCACCAAGTTTAAGCGTACAATTTGATGCATTTTGAAAAACATGTAGTCATGTAACCACCAACACAATCATGATATAGAACATTTTCGTCACCCCAAAAAGTTCCCTCATGTCCCTTTCTAGTCAGTGCTGCCCCCCCTCCCCTGGCAGCCACTCATTTGCTTTTTTTTTTTTAATTTTTTATTAATTTATTTATTTATGGCTGTGTTGGCTCTTCATTTCTGTGCGAGGGCTTTCTCTAGTTGCGGCAAGCGGGGGCCACTCTTCATCGCGGTGCGCCGACCTCTCACTGTCGCAGGCTCTCTTGTTGTAGAGCACAGGCTCCAGACGCGCAGGCTCAGTAATTGTGGCTCACGGGGCCAGTTGCTCCGCGGCATGTGGGATCCTCCCAGACCACGGCTCGAACCCGTGTCCCCTGCATTGGCAGGCAGACTCTCAACCACTGCGCCACCAGGGAAGCCCCACTCATTTGCTTTTAGATCTCTATAATTTTGCCAGAATTTTTAAATTGGAAATAATTAATTTGTCCTCAAAAAGTTGTGAGACAGTAATGATCCCTATTCTGGACCTTGCAAATTTACAGGGAACTGAAATGATTTTCTCTAAGTCATTCAATAAGTTCATTTGTTTATTCATTAATTTCTTTATTCAGAAGACAGACTATGTTCCAGGAACTGAGCTGGGTGTTGGGATTCAGAATTTAAAAAGATAAATGTTCTCTCAAGCAGTTCACAGTCTAATCAGGAGAGAACCATAAACCAATGAGGAATCAGATCAATGTGATACATCCTAAGAAAAAAGATTGAACCCAGGTCTGTAGAAGAAGTGCTTCACTCTGTTTGAAGAAATAAGGGTAACAGACTGGATCCTGAATCCCAGAGGAGGTGTTCTTTGAAAAATGATCAGGAGTTCTGAAAACGGTGTGTGTTTGTGGGTGAGTGAGAGGTATAAGATTGGAGACCTCTTTCCAGACCAAGAGAGGGCAAAGGTGTGAAGACAACAATCAGCACACCAGGCTTCGGGAACTGCAAGATGAATAGTTTAGGTGGTAGACATCCTGGCAAAAGTTCAAAAGAGTCCTAAAAGGCAGGGGTCCTAGTGGGCCTGATAATAACCATGACATCAAGTTGGCAACTATCGGGGAGTACCAGAGTGATAATTATCTTCTGAAGCCCTGAGGTATTGGGGTTTTCAAGAGTGTTTGGAATGGGAGAAAAGTCCAGTGTTGAGAGCAGATTTCCTTGCTCATATGGCAAAGATATGTTATCTCAGGGACCTGGAAGAGCTTGCAAATTTCCATTTGCATTTTACCAGGAGAACAAGATCAGTAGAGGCTGTTCTTCTCAGTCCTATCCTTGGCTACATATTATGGGGGCTTCAGATTGTGGGGAACTCAGATCTGGGAGTTATATATATGTCATGAAATTGTTATGCCACCAGCATTCCTGTAGCTCACTATGAACTTTAGAACCAGATGAACCTCACTCTCCTAGAAGCCAAAACGTTCCTTGAAGGAGTTTTCCTTACCCAAGCACTTGGCATATGCCCAGAAATTGGGCTCTGGAGTCAGACAGGTGGGGGTTTCCATCTCCAGCCTGGCTGGGGTAAGGACCTGGTAGGTTTTCTTCCCCTCCTGATACCAACCAATTCTTTGATTCTCTGATTCTATGACACCAAGTGGTGTCCTACAATTCAATTAAATTCTGACACTAACTATACAGAATTAATATCAGACTACACAGGTTTAAGAGCTCAGTCCTACAGGACTGCCCTCAGTTTAGACAACAGTCTTAAGTATCAGGTCCCTGGGTTACTTACACTTTTGTCTTACTTGGCTACAAATTTTGGGGTTCCCACTACCCCCAAAGGTTCTATAATTTACTAGGGCACCTCACAGAACTCAGGAAAGTGCCTCACTTGCTTTTCCTGGTTTATTATAAAGGATACTGCTCAGGAACAGCCAAATGGAAGAGATACAAAGGACAAGGTATGGGGGGGAGGGGTGTAGAGCTTCCATAACCTCTCTAGGCACACTACCCTCCCAACACCTCAATGTGTTCACTAACTTGGAAGGAAGCTCTCCAAACCCTGTTGTTTGGTGGGGGGGGGTGGATTATGGAAGTTTCATTTTGCTGGCACAGTTGATTACATCATTGGCCTTTGGTGACTGCACTCAATCTTGGACCTTTCTCCTCTCCTGGGAGGTTGGAGTTCTAACTCTCTAATCACATGGTTTGGTCTTTTTGGTGACCAGCCCCCATCCTGAAGCTACCTAGGGGCTCCCATTCATCAGTTATATCATTAGCATATAAAAGATACTCTTGTCACTGGAGTTTCCAAGGGACTTATGAGCTCATGTACCAGGAACAAGGGATATGGACCAAATATTTAACTTTTATTATACCACAGGACCCAAAGATCCTTTCTGATGGTAATCCATTGAAAGAGTACTAAATGAGGAGTGAGAAGCACTGAGCTGTAGCCCTGGCCTTGGGTAACTTGGGGAACTTTCTCTTCTCTCACATCTCTTAGTTTCTTCCTCTGGAAATAAGAAAATTGAATTGGATGCCCTCAGAGGTCCTTTTAGCTTAACCAAAGGTATGTTGTGGTAGCCAGGGAGGTCTCCATAGCTGTCCTCATAAAGCCAGGCCCCATCATTGTCTGGGTCACCCAGGAAATAGGTGCTCCAGGTCCACAGAGAAAGCAGCACTGGACAGAGGAAAGTGATCAGAGATGTTCTTTATTTCCTTCTGCCCCACTTAATTCCAGGGCTGGACTAGGGTGAGGTGAGTAAGGCACACAATTTAAGAAGGATGCCAAAAAGAACTCAATGATAAGGATAAATAATATTTTAATACAATATTTTAAAAGACTGAAATTAGTGTAAAAATCCACATTTAACAAAATATCAAAATTTTAAATAAGGACAGGATTAATATTATTGATTTTTCCTTGGGTTCCAATATGACTTGCCATATTGACCACTGCTCAACTCCCTTTCATTTCTCCCCAGTAAACAAATATACCTCACTTATGGATCCAAGATGAAGCTGGATTTCTGCATTATGACAATTGGGTTTGTGACCTACTATTTAAGAAAAGTGACTAGTATATAATTAGAGCATAATGGTTGAGAGTATGGCCTCTGGAGCTAGACAGCCTGCTATCCTGCTAGGTCTGCTACTTATTACCTGTATGACTGCAGACAAATTGCTTAACCATTCTGTATCTCAGTTTCCTCTTCTATAAACTAGGAAAAAGAATAGTACCTATTTCTTAGGGCTGTTCTGAGGGCTAAAGTAATTAATATATGTGAATATCTAAGCAAAAAATCTGGCACATGATATGTGCCCAGTGAATGTTTGTTCTTGTTATATTTAGGAAGATTTTAGTTTAGAACAACTTGAAGATTAGTAGTGATACTGTATTAGAGGACTGAGGCCGATTCTTGGATCATCCTTCCTGTTGCTGTGTAAAAGCTTCTGAAAGGACTTGAGTACAGTGTTGCTTGAGGCAGCGAGATGAAGTACATTACTTCTAAAAGTTGTTTCCATTTATTATGATGCTTGTGACAGAATAGTTTTAAATTTAGGTTAAGAGCCACTACATTGTGTTGATCTATTCAAGTTATCCAGAAAGTGTTGAACTATTTTTGATGAACTTGTTTCTTACACTGTGGATTCATGGCCACTCTAGGAAGCCTAGCCAATAGAACTTCTTTAAGGTGCTAGAATAGTCCCATGCTCCACTGACTAAGCCTAGGATTTATTGATCAATTAATTTAATTCTCATCTGCTTGATAGACATTACTTAAGTGCCTACTTTGTCCCAGGTATTGTGCTGAGTCCTCAGGATATAGGGAAGAGACAGACCCAGTCCTTGCCTTCAAGGGTCTCCTACTCCAGTAGTGGAGAAAGATATGGTCGCTTCTAACTTAAAATTGTTCTCCCCCTTCTCTGTCTGTATTAGTCAGGGTTCTCCAAAGAAACATAACCAATACATATTTGTATTTATACATATACATAAAGAGATTTATTATAAGGAATTGGTTCATGTAATTGTGGAGGCTGGAAAATCCAATCTGCAGAGTTCACCAGTGGGCTGAAGACCCAAGAAGAGTCAATGTTCCATTTAGAATGCTATGAAGGAGGAAGAGCTGAAGTTCCAGGTAAAATATGAAAGCAGTCTGCTGGAAAAATTGTCTTTTACTTGGGGCCTTCTATTCAGGCCTTTAACTGATTAGATGAGGCCCACCCACATTATGGAGGAAAATCTGCTTTACTGATTAAAATGTAAATTTAGTGAAAACATCCAGGAAGAAACACACACACAAACTTATTTATAACAAAATGTGACGGAAATACTCATGATAATTACAGTACTCATTTCTATAACTGGTCACATAGTCATAGCTGGTATTCATAACCACCTTCTTCCACTATCCATTCAGTATTCATTTTGCTCTCAACAAACACCTCAGCTGGCTGTAGTTCTTTACCTGATGGGATGACCCAAGCCTTCATTTAAAAAAAATTATTTATTATTTTATTTATTTTGGCTGTGCTGGGTCTTAGTTGTGTCATGCAGGCTTCTTAGCTGTGGTATGCAGACTTCTTAGTTGTGGCATGCAAATTCTTAGTTGTGGCATGCATGTGGGATCTAGTTCCCTGACCAGAGATTAAACCCGAGCCCCCTGCATTGGGAGGGTAGAGCCTTACCCACTAGACCACCAAGGAAGTTCCCAAACCTTCATTTCTGAAGAGTCTGGGCCATTAGTAGTCCTACCTGGGTTGGGTAGTTTTCCATTGACTTTAATCACAGGGCATGGTAATAGTAAGAGATGCAATAAGACAGGGGTCCTCAACCCCCAGGCTGTGGACCAATACCAGTCTTCCACCTATTAGGATCTGGGCCACACAGCAGGAGGTAAGCAGCAATCAGCGAGTGAAGTTTCACCTGCTGCTCTCCATCGCTCCCCATCACTCGCATTACCACCTGAACCATCACTGGCATTACCACCTAAACCATCCCCACTCCCCCCGTCCGTGGAAAATGTGTCCTCCACGAAACCAGTCCCTGGTGCCAAAACGGTTGGGGACCACTGCCATAGGGATCTCCTGTACTCCAGACATACTCTTCCTTACCTCCACTATGAAGTAACAGTACAATTTCTCCTTGATAATCAGGCTCAATCACCCCAGCCAGCACAATAACCCCTTATTTGCCTATTGATTTAGAGGCAAAATTTAGAGGACCTAAGTGGAAGTCTTATGTGTGTGCTATGAAATCTAGATGATGAGTTACATCTGACCGGTGTGGGAAGGGGCAGAAAAGGATCATGTGAAATTTCATGGACAGCTCACTTTTGAACTGGGTCTCGAAGGTACCTCTGGAAGTCCAGTGCTGACTTAAATGAGAGAGGCTGTGGAGGACCCTCCAAGGAAGGATATAGGGCCTTCCTTGTATGTGCTTCCTCTGCTATGTGTTCTGCCCTAGCAGAGGTACTTAAAACCCATGTTTAGTCAAACTGTGAAATCTGAGAAGGTGGGACTCAAGTTCTTCTCTTGCCATAACTCAGTATCCTGCACTCTATCTTCTGTCTGTCTCTCAGAGTGTACTTAGGGGAAAGTCTAAGCATTGATTCTCCTTTCCCCACTGTGCTACTCAAAATAATGGCCACACAAAGATGTCCTCATCCTAATCTCCAGAACCTATGAATATGTTGCCTTTTATGGCAAAAGGGACTTTGAAGATGTGACTGATTTATGGATCTTGAGATTGGGGGTTAATCCTGTATTATCTGAGGGGGCATAACATAATCACAAGTGTCTTTATAAAGGAACAACAGAGGTAGGAAAACAGAAAGAGATGTCATGATGGAGGCAGGAGGGTCAGAGTCAGAGAGAGACTGGAAGATGCTACTCTGCTGATTTAGAAGATGGAAGAAGAGGCCTTGAGACAAGGAATGCAGATGGCTTTCAGAAGCTGAAAAAGGCAAAGGAAAAAGTTCTCCCCTAGAGCCTCCAAAGGAATGCAGCTCTATGTTCCAGAAGGAATGACGCCTTGATTTTCACTCTGTAAGACTGATTTTGGACTTCTCACCTCCAGAAATGTAAGATAATAAATTTGTGTTGTGTTGTTTTAAACTGTGAAATTTTCAGTAATTTGTTACAGCAGCAATGGGAAATGAATATACCCATTCCAAGCATTTCCCTTTGAGTCCAAACCTTCCTCAGAGTGTGAGGAAAGGTTCAAGACTCTGAAATTTGGCTTACAGGTTCCAGCCAGCAGACAGGAAGAGAGGCTGTTGTAGAACTCTGGGACAGACAAACCATTACTATATATGCAAAACATCATCAGCTGTCATGCATGATTGTTGTTAACTGGTGTGCCCAGAGTATTACATTTTTATTAGTTTCATCACTGGGGGATATTGTCACAGTCCCTGGTTTCGGCAGCCCCAGAGACCTTATTGAGGTTGATTCTACAGTAGCCTGTGTGGCCGAGTGCCAGGCCTGAGGACTGTGGACACTGAAGGTAAGGACACCGAGAGAAATCCCACTTAATGCCTTACATTACAAACTCCTTACCCCACCCCAGTCTGAAATAACTCATTCCTAGTTCTTAGATTCCCCTAGTCTCACCTCCCACTCCCAGCAATCCCTACTCCTCCATGAGTGCCATGCCTGGCTATCTTCAACCACTGCTTCTTGTCCTGTGATACCACTTATAATTTCTTTCTTTTCCTTTTTCTCTTTAGTTGAAAATTTGGGGGTAATTGTAGATTCACATGCAGATATAAGAAATAATAGAGAGAGATCCTGTGTACCCTTTACCCACTTTTCCCAATGACAACATTTTCAACCAGAATACTGACATTGATATAATCCACCAATCTTATTCAGATTTCCCCAGTTGTACTAATACTAATTTGTGTGTGTATTTATCATACTTGTAGGCTCATATATCCTCAATCACAGTCAAGATACTGAACAGTTGTATCACCACAAGGATCCCTCTGTTGCCTGTTTATAACTATACCCACCTCCTTCCCACCATTACCTCCAAACCTTGGCAACAATTAATCTGTTCCCCATTTATAAAAATTTGTCATTTCAAGAATGTTATATTGGAATCATACAGCTTTATGATCTTTTGAGATTGGCTTTTTTTCACTCAGCACAATTCCCTTCAGATCCATCCAAGTTATGGAATGTGTCAATAGGTCATTCCTTTTTATTTCTGAATACTATTCCATGGTATAGAGGTACAACAGTTAACAATTCACCTGTTTAAAGATACCAGGGATAATTCCAGTTTGGGACTATGTGAATAAATCTGTTATACACATTGTTATATAGGCTTTGCGTCAACATATGTTTTAATTTTTCTGTAAATGTCCAATAATGCAGTTGTTAAGTAGTATGTTAATTGCATGTTTAATTTTCTAAGAAACTGCCAAACTGTTTCCCAGAGTAGCTGTGCCATTTACTTTCCCATTGGCAGTGTATGTGACCTGTTTCATTGTATGAATGATCACTTTTTAAGCATCCTCACCAATATTTGATGTTGTCACTATTTTTTTTATTTTAGCCATTCTGATAGGCATATAGTAATATCTCATTGTGGTTTTAATTTGAATTTTCCTAATGCCTTATGTTGAATATCTTTTCATGTGCCTATTGGCCACCTATATATCTTCTTTGGTGAAATGTCTGTTTATGTCTTTTGCCTATTTTCCTATTGGGGTGTTTTTGTTTTACTGTTGAGTTTTGGACATTCTTTACATGGTATATATACTAGTCCTTTGTCATATATGAGGTTTGCAAGTATTTATTCCCAATTGTTAGCTGCCGTTTCATCTACTTCACATAGCTTTTCACAGAGCAAAAGTTTTAAGTTTTAATGAGGTCCACTTTGTTGATTTTTTTCTTTTATGATTCATGCTTTCAGTGTCGTCTAAGAAGTCTTTGCCAACCTCTAGACCCCCAAGATTTTCTCCTATTTTTTTCTAAAATGTTTACAGTTTTAAGATTTACATTTATGTCCATGATCCACTTGGAGTTAACTTATTTATAGAATGCAAGGTTTAGGCTCTTTTTGTTTGTTTTTTACTTATGGATATCCAGTTATCCCAGCTCCATTTGTTTAAAAGCCAATCCTTCTTTCACTGCATTGCTATTGCATCTTTTTTAAAAAAAAAAATCAGTTGCGTATATTTGTGTATGTCTATTTCTGGTTTCTCTATTTTGTTTCATTGATCTATGTGTCTATCCCTCCACCAATACCACACTATCTTGATTACTGTAGCTATCTAGTAATAGTGAGTACAGTGATTTCTTCCTCTTCATTCTTGTTTTTTTCCCCCAAGATTGTTTTAGCTATTCTAGGGCCTATGACTTTCCATACATATTTTAGAGTAAGCTTGTCTATGTCTACAAAAATCCTTGTCGGGATAGATCAATTTGGGGAGATTTGACATCTTTACTGTGATATACTTTCCAATCCATGAATGTTTTATGGCTCTCTATTAATTTAGGTCTTTTTTGATTTTTTATCAGCATTTTGTAATTTTCACTGATTCTATCCTCTATCATTTCCACTCTACTATTGAGCCCATTCAACTATTTTAAAATTTCAGTTCATGTATTTTTAGTTCTATTTGGTTCTCTTTTACAAATTCTATTTATTTTCTGAGATGTTAAGTTGTTTCATTTGTTTCAAGAGATTATGTAATTGCTTTTTGGAGCATTTTTATGATGGTTGTTTTAAAATCTCTGTTAGATAATTTCAACAACTGATTCATCTTTGTGTTAGCATCTGTTGATTGTCATTTCTCATTAAGGTTGTGATTTTCCTGATTTTTGGTATGATAGGTGGTTTTCAGTGTACCTTAGACATATTACCTGTTATGCTTGGTGATTCTGTGTCTTATTTAAATGTTTTCCTTTAATAAGGATTCACCATGTTTAGGTTTAGCGCACAGGCCCTTGCCTAGTTTTGTGGGCTGTGATTCCAATGACAGTTTGATTTTCAGAGCCTTTGTGGTGCTATAATGGTCTGCCTGGTTTATCTGGTGCTTTGGGGGCAACAAGGCTTCTTGGGCAGGGCTGCTTGTTCCAGTGAACCACCTCCTCACTTGCTGGTGCCTCCTGGCAGCTCAATATATCTGGTGGGGGACTGGATTCTGAGGCCCATGGTGACAAAGAAGCTTCACCAGCTCAGTGGTAATAGCTGGATTTCCTTATGGATGACCCCCAGCTACTTAGGGAGGTGGCTTCTCCTCTCTGTGAGAAAAAAGGTACTCTCAGGTTTGTGGGAACACAGAGGATTCCTGAATAGGCCACTTGGTGTAGCTGAGTCTCTCTTGTTGGTACTGTGGTTCTGTCTGCCTGTCTGCCCTGGTAGTCTCTTGGGGTGGTAGGTAGCGTCAGCCTCAGTGAAGAAGAAGAATGCTTCACCTGGAGGCTTATTATCAGTGGGACTCTCAATCTATATCCTACTTGCTGGTACTACTGTTTTTGGTGGGACTCCGTTTCAATCCAGGGAAAGAGTGATTGTACCTGGGATTCCTTCTGTTGCTAGATTGAAGGTCGTGAAATGCTGGGTTTGGTCTGTCTTCTGTTGGGTGGAGCATTATAAGATTCCCTGCTGTGGTGGTGCTCTTTTAGTTCTGGAGTCCTTAATCTGGTTACCTTCTTCTTACCACCTTTCAAAGTTCTCCTCTGGTTTCCTCCTACATTATTCCCAGGATTTATAGTTGTCTTTAGTAGGGCAGATCATGGAGAAATGTGTCTATATAATCCAGTACAGACTGGAAGTCTGTTTCATATATACTTTCAAACCTTCAAATAGTCCACACCGCTGTCACTAAGCCTCTGCCCCAGTGAATTCCCTTTTCCACTTTCTTCATCACTGAAGTCTCTCCCATTCTTGAGGTCCCTTATCACTGAACCCTAATCACTCACAGAGCTCCCATTTCCCCAGTGAGTCCTCCTTATCATTGAACTCTCTTTCCTCAATGAGCCCCCTTCTCTACTGTTAATTGTACCTCTTCCCTGAGGTCCCGTCCATTCTCTTAGACCCCATTTGCACACCAATCCATTATTCCATCATTTACTCTAACTCCCTGGGTTGCCCACATTTGCTCACTAAAATCTTCCTTTTCCCTGCTCTTTCATCACTTCCTTTCCATCCCATCCACCCCCATGCCTTCCAGGCTTAACTTAGCCTTGTCTATCAATTAACAGTATCACATGACTGAGCCTCGACAGTGCTTCTTACCTCTTACAAAGCTCTAGTCACCTCATGTAGCAATTCCCTCTTGCTCAGCGCTTATCCATTTCTTTAATCTCCAGTCCCTCATATATTTTTAACTACCTTCTAAGCCACTGTCTCCTCAGCCCCACATTTTTCTTTTCTTTTCTTTCCCATTGCTGAACCATCAATTTTGTGGACAAAACCCTCCTTTTCCTCTGGCCCCAGTTACCTCCTTCTTGCCCTCTTATATAACTCCCAACTCTTTCTTTTCCTCACTTAGCCCGTGGACCCATGCCAGCTCCTCATCTTTTGGCTGTGGTCCCCTTCCTCTTTCAAGCTCCCATCTTCTCTCTAAACCCTCATTTGCCTTCTGTGTCCCCATCTTCTCCCTCAATACCTCTCTCTACCACTTAACCTCTCTCTCTGCCACTTTGCTTCTGAAGAGTAGCTTCTCTCTCTTTCCTCTCACTGAACTGCACCATAGACACTTAATTCGCATTCCTGCTACTTAGCTAGATCTACTGTTAGCCCATCCCTGCCATTTCACTCTATCAGACATTTAGTCCCTGTATCCTCTACCAGAAGAGTCACATTTAGACAACTATTTTCTTGACAATGCTCTCCTTAGAAAATAAGATATCCATAGCTCCTAAAATACAAATCCCCTCTGCATTTTTACAGCCAAGCAGGCATTTTCCACCTTGCTTTACTTGGGTTGTACCAGAGTTACTATGTGCTTATGCGGAGACAGCGAGGTGTTCAACAAATGCTAGTTCTATTCTCTCCTTTGACAAGTTTCTTCCAGCCCATGGTACCTAAAGTTTTTGCTTGAACCTTTGGGAGTGGATGGGACAGTCTTTCTTATCAACTGGCTTTTGGAAGCAGATGCCAGCTGCAGTTCTGGAGGCCAGGATTCATGCCTCCCTTGGATTCCTTTCTTTCATAGGTCAATGTGGAGTGAGTTGGATAGGTCAAAGTCCTGGGCCAAGCCTGGCTACTTTTTGGTGACACACTGACTGCCAGAACTATTAGCACTGTTGGAAGAACCTCTTACCTTTGTTTCTCTCTGTCTTCCTTCCCCACTTAGGAGGTGACACCCTCTCCCCCATCACCTTAAGCATGCATGTGTAGGCACACATGCCATGCCTTAGAAGGTCAAGGACCAGGGCCTTACTGCTCCACTTTTAGAGGTAGCCACTTCCTGTTGTAGAGATTGCATCCTTTCTGTCATTTGATCATTGGATCCCACCTTGGCTCTTCTGAGTTTAGAATTAACCAAGGGCAGAAGGGCATGCAGAGAAGGAGGGAAAAGAGAACTGTGGAGTCTCAGAGCTGATAGGGCCTAGACAGACCACCTGATCGAACAGTTTTGTTGCACATCTGGGGAACATGAGGTCCAGAAAGGGGAGGAAACTTTACCAGTTAGTGATACAGCTGAGTTCAGAAGTCAGGTTAGTGGAGAAGCAGAGAGTCATCTTTGTCCATGTTAGGTACACTTTGGTCTCTCAGACTCACATTTCCAAATGGAGCTTTTGTTGATGCCATGAGAAACATTAACAGTTATATTGGGAAAGAAGAAAAAAGCTATCACTCTTTGCAGATGACATGATACTATACATAGGGAATCCTAAAGATGCTACCAGAAAAATACTAGAGCTAATCAATGAATTTGGTAAAGTAGCAGGATACAAAATTAATGCACAGAACTCTCTGGCATTCCTATACACTAATGATGAAAAATCTGAAAATGAAATTAAGAAAACACTCCCATTTACCACGGCAACAAAAAGAATAAAATATCTAGGAATAAACCTACCTGAGGAGACAAAACACCTGAATGCAGAAAATTATAAGACACTGATGAAAGAAATTAAAGATGATACAAATAGATGCAGAGATATACCATGTTCTTGGATAGGAAGAATCAACATTGTGAAAATGACTCTACTACCCAAAGCAATCTACAGATTCAATACAATCCCTATCAAACTACCAATGGCATTTTTCACAGAACTAGAGCAAAAAATTTCACAATTTGTATGGAAACACACAAGACCCCAAATAGCCAAAGCAATCTTGAGAAAGAAAAATGGAGCTGAAGGAATCAGGCTCCCTGACTTCAGACTATACTACAAAGCTACAGTAATCAAGACAGTATGGTACTGGCACAAAAACATAAAGATAGATCAATGGAACAGGATAGAAAGCCCAGAGATAAACCCATGCACATAGGGTCACCTTATCTTTGATAAAGGAGGCAAGAATATACAGTGCAGAAAAGATAGCCTCTTCAATAAGTGGTGCTGGGAAAACTGGACAGCTACATGTAAAAGAATGAAATTAGAACACCCCCTAGCACCATACAAAAAAATAAACTCAAAATGGATTAAAGACCTAAATGTAAGGCCAGACACTATCAAACTCTTAGAGGAAAACATAGGCAGAATACTGTATGACATAAATCATAGCAATTTCTTTTTTGACTCACCTCCTAGAGAAATGGAAATAAAAACAAAAATAAACAAATGCGACATAATGAAACTTAAAAGCTTTGGCACAGCAAAGGAAACCATAAAGAAGACAAAAAGACAACTCTCAGAAAGGGAGAAAATATTTGCAAATGAAGCAACTGACAAAGGATTGATCTCTAAGATTTACAAGCAGCTCATGCAGCTCAATATCAAAGAAGCAAACAATGCAATCCAAACATGGGCAGAAGACCTAAGTAGGTATTTCTCCAAAGAAGGTATACAGATTGCCAACAAACACATGAAAGAATGCTCAACATCATCAATCATTAGAGAAATGCAAATCAAAACTACAATGAAAAACCTAGGGGTGAAACAGGAATAAAGACACAGACTTACTAGAGAATGGACTTGAGGTTATGGGGAGGGGGAAGGGTAAACGGTGACAAAGCGATAAAGAGGCATGGACATATATACACTACCAAACGTAAGGTAAATAGCTAGTGGGAAGCAGCCGCATAGCACAGGGAGATCAGCTCGGTGCTTTGTGACCGCCTGGAGGGGTGGGATAGGGAGGGTGGGAGGGAGGGAGACGCAAGCGGGAAGAGATATGGGAATATATGTATGTATATAACTGATTCATTTTGTTGTGAAGCTGAAGCTAACATACCATTGTAAAGCAATTATACTCCAATAAAGATGTAAAAAAAAAAAAAAAAAAAAAAACTACAATGAGATATCATCTCACGCCAGTCAGAATGGCCGTCATCCAAAAATCTACAAACTTTATTGGAGAAGGTGTGGAGAAAAGGGAACCCTCTTGCACTGTTGGTGGGAATGTAAATTGATACAGCCACTATGGAGAACAGTATGGAGGTTCCTTAAAAAACTACAAATAGAGCTACCATACACCCGAAGAATCCCACTACTGGGCATATACCCTGAGAAATTCATAATTCAAAAAGGGTCATGTACCAAAATGTTCATTGCAGCTCTATTTACAATAGCCAGGACATGGAAGCAACCTAAGTGTCCGTCAACAGATGAATGGATAAAGAAGATGTGGCACATGTATACAATGGGATATTATCAGCCGTAAAAGGAAACAAAATTGAGTTTTTTGTAGTGAGGTGGATGGACCTAGAGTCTGTCATACAAAGTGAAGTAAGTCAGAAAGAGAAAAACAAATACTGTATGCTAACACATATATATGGAATCTAAAAAAAAAAATGGTCCTGAAAAACCTAGGGGCAAGACAGGAATAAAGACGCAGACCTACTAGAGAATGGACTTGAGGATACGAGGAGGGAGAAGGGTAAGCTGGGATAAAGTGTGAGAGTGGCATGGACATATATACACTCCCAAACATTAAATAGATAGCTAGTGGGAAGCAGCTGCATAGCACAGGGAGATCCGCTCGGTGTTTTGTGACCACCTAGAGGGGTGGGATAGGGAGGGTGGCCGGGAGAGAGACACAAGAGGGAAGAGACATGGGGACATATGTATATGTATAACTGATTCACTTTGTTATAAAGCAGAAACTAACACACCATTGTAAAGCAATTATACTCCAATAAAGATGTTAAAAACAACAATAACAACAACAAATAAAACAGTTATATTGGAGACCTCTGAGAAATTAGGGACTAAGTGTTTCTCTTTCTGAACAAATGGGCTACTGTCTCCATGGCAGGATATCATGATTAAGCATTTCAGAGATTAATACTCTGGCTCCTTTGTCAGTCTGTGGGCCTGTTTGAGCGCCTAATGACAGCTTGACACAATACTTCTGATGTGGAGTTGCTGGGAGAATGGGTGATATGGGCAAATAGTTGGGCCCATGCAGATACAGGTCTCCACTGGAACCACAGGTACACTGCCCTAATAATAAGAACTACTATTTAAGCGCCTATTGTACACTGTGTGATCTACACACATTTACATGGCATCCTTACAACAACTCTGTGAAGAAGGTCCAGTTATTTACCTCTGTTTTATAGATGAGGAAACTGAAGCTCAGAGAAGTGAAGTGACTTACTCAAGTTTACATAGCTAGTAAATGTTAAAGTTGGGATTTAAACTCATGTCTTTCTACCTGGTTCCAAAGGCCATGCTTTGGTGAGCTGTTAACCTGTAGAAACCCCACATCAGCCCCATGACTATGCAGGCAAAATGTGGGCCTTTGGGATGAAGATACAATGATGATGATGATAAAAATTTAACATTTGCTTTTGACTTTCCCCATCTTGGCACTGCACTAGGCACCAGGGGTAAAGAAGGTGAATCAAATGCAGCACAATCTGTTCCCTCAAAGTGCTCACAGTCTAATGAGGAGTAGGGATGGTGGACAGACATATGAAGTAATAACAAGAATTAGAGAGCAGTAGAGGAACTCAATAATTCATTTGTGTAAGCTGACATAGGCAATGATATTCAAATGGGATTTTGAGGGATAGGTAGAAGTTTTACAGCTATAGAAAAGGTGGTGGTAGGGCAGAAGTAGTGACAAGCATTATAGGCAGAGGAAACAGCTTAAGTAAAAGTACAGAAGAATAGAAATCCTTGATTTGTTCAGGGAGCAATAAGTAGATCCCACGGGAGTGTTAAGGAGTGGGGAGAACAATCTTATTAGTAAGTGACCACAATCACTTAGTAACCTGTGTTCATTCCCCAAAGCCATTAGGAGTTAATGAACTTTGCAGTCCCGAGCCCAGGACCATCTTGCAGTGTCCATGGGTGACCTAGAACAGTCACATGGATTAATGAACACTGGGTTTATTAAGACCTGGTCAGTGGGAGAAACAGCAGGTCCGTGGCAACTCAGTGTATCTCCTTTTATTCCCAATTCAAAACTTTTCCCACATAACCTCAGTCAGTTTCCTCTGTACAGTATCCTCTTAGTTTTGTCCTGTTTCTTTTAATTGCAAGAAAGCCAACATCGTATAGTATTTTCTAATTCATCATTCTTGTATCTCCCAGTAGCTTGCTGAAACACATGGTGAGATAATACAGGGTAATATTTTAGAGTGTGGGCTCTGAAGCTACACTGCTTGGATTCATTCACACCTTGACTTAACACTTCCTAGTTGTCAATAGCTTGATTCTTGATCAGCTATTTAACCTTATTATGTCTCAGTTTTTTCCACTGTAAAATGGGGATAATAATACTATCCCTCTCTCATAGGGTCATTTAAGGATTAAATGAAATAATACAAATTGCTTAAAACAGTGTTTGGTGCATGTAAACATTTAATAATATTTAACTATTTTTATTATAATCATTATCAGTGTTATTTTCTGAGGATGTCTACTTGTTTCTACTAATAGAACCAATAAGTCAATAATTATTTCTACCAATAAAACATGCAAAATATTACCAAACACTTTGTATTACTCACCACTTTAAAATATTCTTGTGGATAGAAAACTCTTCTCAGAGACTTATTTTATTTAGCTATTATCTTTTTTATTTGTCACTGCTTGACTTCATTGTTCTTAAAAAAAACTATCCCTGACATCTTTGCAGGGATTCTGACCTTGGGTAAGTGGCTTTAACCTCTCTTTGCTTCAGTTTCCTTTTCTATAAAATAGGGCTGTTAATAATAGTACCTACTTTATAGGGTTGGTATGAGGACTAAACAAATTAATTCATGTAAAACACTTGGAACAGTGTCTTGGACCATAGTAAGTATTTAATGAAAGGATGATTATTAGGATTACTCTTGCTTGCTTTTTGAAAAAGCAAGATGTCCTAGACATATCCTGATGTTTTTCCCTCCAAATTTGGTACATGCTACCCTTTGAAAATTTTTGGTATAGTTCAGTTCAGAGCAGAGTGATGGTCCAGAGTCTTGGTGCTAGCTAGGGATGCACATTAGGTTATTTTTCATGAGAGTTCATAGCAGTTAGGATGTCACTAGAGGCTGCTCAAGTCATTTTTATTACATAGCTTGGGCCTTTAACATTAGTGATTGATTCATTTTTAATTCATTGTTGATTCATTTTTAACAGGTAAAACATGCACATGATAAAAAGTGCAAAATGGCACAGAAGTGTGTATAGGGAAAGGTTGAGCCCCCTCTCCCTCCTCCCTGGACAACCTTGTAGCCCAGTTCTCTTGCTCAGACCTAACTAATGTGGCTACCTTCTGTAATGTATGGAGGAAACCTTTCAAAATCATGAGCTTATGTTGATTTTTCTAATTTAACGTTAACTTCCTTACATCCATTCTTAGCTCTCTCTAATGTTTTATTATTTTCTTGATCTATTTAGCTCTCTCCTTCTTAGTAACATAGAAGCATCCTTGATAGGCTTTACTATGTACCATCATATTAAACCACGTGTCTAAAATGCAATATTGCCTGAAGATTTAAAAACCTTGTCTTTTCTTTCTTTATTTGTTTTGGTCTGTTTTGTTTCATTAGACTGGTATCTGTTTATTCTTTTTGATCCTTCAACCAAGCCAACTGGAATTGGCTCCGAAGTGTACCGGATCAGATATTCTTCCTGCTCAGCAATATTTGAGGAACACACTAACTGCCTGAACAGAGAAAGAATTCTTAACTGTCCCTCAGGGCAACACCAGGAAATGTGAAGTAGTAGGGCACATGGTATCACAAATAGAGTCCTCATACACTTACTGAGAAAAATCATGTAAGGAAATCATAGAATCATGGAGAATAATCTTGTAAGGAGAAATACAGACAAGTGTAGTGGCCTCTGAATTTTCTCTACAAATCTTGGTCCAGCTCTTTATCTCCAAGAACTCAGGGGTCAGGGAGACCTTGTATGAACAGGATTGGGGATTGGATATTGTGTTAGATTTTGTATTTACTTTGTAGCTGGAAACAAAATATTGTAATTAATATTCTTTGCATTTTAAGGAGCCTTGGTTCATACTGATTTTACTGAAGAAGCAGGACGAGCCCTGGGATGAGGGCATATATGAGCACATTCATTCAGTCTCTAAGCCACTGGATGCCATAAGTGTGTGTGTGTGTGTGTGTGTGTGTGTGTGTGTGTGTTGTGTGAATGGGCTACAACTTGCATTTTTCACCTAACACTTTGTCTTGATCATCTTCCCATGTATAGACCTACCTCATTCTTTTTAACTGCCGTACAGAGTCCTGTAATATGGATGTATCATTCATTTTCCCAGACTCCACTGATGGCTGTTTTACTTTTTTACCAAAAGCACAGGCAACAAAAGAAAAAGAAAAGATAATCTGGGTTTCATCAAATTTAAAACACTTTGTGCATCAAAGGACACTATCAAGAGAGTGAAAAGGCAACCCACAGAATGGGAGATAATATTTGAAAATTATATATTGGTAAGGGATTGATATCCAGAATATATAAAAACCCCTACAACTCAAAAATAGAAAACAAACAACCTAATTCAAAAATGAGCAAATTACTTGAATAGACATTTCTCTAAGAAGATATACAAATGGCCTATAAACCAAATGAAAAGATATTCAACATTGTTAGTCATTAAGGAAATGTAAATCTAACTTACCATGAGATACCACTTCACACCTATATGGATGGCTATTAAAAAAAATAACAAGTATTGGCTAAGATGTGGAGAAATTGGAACCCTCTTGCATTGCTGTCAGAAGTGTAAAATGGTGCAGCTGCTGTGGAAAACAGTTTGAGGACCCCTCAAAAAGTTAAATATAGAATTACCATATGATTTAACAATTCTCTTCTAGGTATATACCCAAAAGTATTGAAATCAGGGATGCAAACAAATACTTGTACACTAATGTTCATTGCAGCTCTATTTGCAATAGCTAAAAGATAGAAACAACTCAATGACCATCAACAGATGATTGGATAAAAAATTGTGGAATATACATACAATGGAGTATTATTAAGACATAAAAAGGGATGATATTATGAAATTCTGATATATACTCCAAAATGGATGAAGCTTGAAAAATTTATGCTAAGTGAAATGAGTCAGACACATTAAGACAAATATTTTATGATTCCACTTGTATTAGGTACCTAGAATAGGCAAATTCATAGAGACAGAAAGTAGAATAGAGGTCCAAGGGCTGGAGGGAGGGGAGAATAGGGAATTATTGTTTAATGGGTACAGAGTTTCTGTTTACGAATATGAAAAAGTCTGGAAATGGATAATGATGAATGGTTGTACAATACTGTGCACAACATTGCACAATTAACATTGTGTTAATGCCCTGAACTGTACACTTAAAATGGTTGATTTTATCGTATATACATTTTACCATACTAAAAAAGATAGTACTTCAATGAAAGTCCTTATATATTCCTTTCTTGTTTGTTTAGATAAAGGATTTATTGAGCTATAATTCACATACCACACAATTCATCCGTTTAAATGTACAGTTTAATGGTTTTTAGTAATATATTCCTTTTTGTGTACAATGTGACAATATTTTTCTAGAGTGAATACTAATGAATAGAATTATTTGTTTTTTAGGTTAGTCACATTTAAAACTTGAATAGGTACTGCCAAATCACCTTCAAAAAGGCTTTTCTGACCCCACCTCCACACCCCAGCAACATATAAGAGAAAAAGTATTCCTGTACTTTCACTAACATTTAATATTATCAGAGATTTACATTTCTGCCACTCTGATGGGGCTAAAATGTTATTTTATGGTTGCTTTAATTTGCATTTTCCTGATTACCAGTAAAGCTGACACCTTGTTATGCTGGAGATGGGAGTAGGAGCAAGGTTGGGAGAAGTTAGGATGTGGAGGTCAGACTGATGAGTTGAATTTTAGACATGTTGGGTTTGAGAGGCTCAGAAGGTAGTAGTGACGTGGTTCTAAACTTTGGGAAAAAGCGTAGAGTTGAAAATACAATCTTGGGAGCCTACCACTTCCAGATGCTCAGAAAACCTTTGAGACTAATGATATTGCCCAAGGAGAGTGTGAACACCTAGAACAAAGAGTCAGAGACCAGCAGGCAGAGGAGACTGAGAAGTAGTTGTCAGAAGCATGGGAACAAAACTAGGGCAGAATAGTGCTGCAGAAGCCAAGGGAAGAGAAAGTTTTGAGAAGTAGAGGATGCTTACTGGAATCAGTGTTTAGAGGAGTTGAATAGGGCCAGTATATTAAAAAAAAAGTGGCTTTGGACATTAAGAGGCTTTAATAACTTTAGGAGCTAAGGTAGTGTAGAGATAAGAACATGGGTTTTGCAACTGAATAGACCTGTGTCCAATTCTAGGCCCTGGTAGTGATGAGCTGTATGACAATGGGCAAGTTACTCAACCTCTTAGGGCCTCACTATTCTATAAGTCAAATAAAGGTAGTAATATCTACTGCCTAGGATTATTTTGAGTATTGGAGGAAACTGTGCACATGAAAAGGATTAGCACGGTGCCTGATAAATATGTGTCCAATACATGCTAATTTCCCTGTTTGTTTCACTGCTTACCTAAATGGTGATTGGACCCACAGGATTTAACTAGGCAGGAAAGATCTCTAATTTCAAAGCAAATATTTGTTTAGGCCAACTCTTATGTATCTCTTGGCAACCCAGAGATGAAGACGCATGGTTACCTTTAAGAAACTCAAAGTTCAGCTGAGGAAGCAGGAAAGTCAACTTCTAATTATGGGCACGTTATACATGTCACAAGCAAGGTAGGAACAAAGCATTTGGGAGCATGGAGAGAGGGAAGATTGGAGGGTCTGTCTGACCCTAAGTTTTGCTTTATTCAATTAGACCATAGCTATACTTAGATAACTTCTGAACATGTTGTCTGATTTTTAAGAAAATAAATATGTAACTGGAGACTGTTTGGGCCAAACTAATTTAATAATGAGTTATATTTTTAACAGAGCAATAATGATAAATTAGCTTAATAGAAAACTAATTGGGTAGGAAATGGGCAAAATTTTCTCTTTTCTCTCCCTCTCCCTTTTCCTCTCTTTGTCTTTCTCTCTTTACAGGAATCTTTACCTAGAGGAAATTAGCCTCTTCAGACCATAGCCCAGACACCTCTGTCCAACACAGGGCAGAATCCCACACTGTTGCCATGGTGGCTGGACAGAAAGACAGCCTCCAGTCTCTAGCCTGGCAACCCAAACTCCAGCATAACAGGATAAACGTCCCAGAGTTCATGGATGGCCCAGGAAGAGATTGGGAGTAAGAGTTTAGAGGGAAAGGCAGGGTGGGAGGAAGAGAGGCTAGGATAGATGGAATCTCAATCCCCCAAGTGTTGATTTAGGAGGGCCTGGGTAGAGGCTGGGGTTGTAGGGATGGGAAGAAGGATGCAGGCTTGAGAGATGGAGGTACAGAAAAAGTAACCACCTTCATTTGCTGAAAGAGTGAATGGTAAGGCTACTGATCCAAAAACAAAAATTAGTTTTAAAGTATACATATGTGTAGTTTTCTATCTCAAACCCCCCTCCCTGCCTCCTTCCCATCCTCAACATCCACCAATTCCTCCACTACCTCCTCCACCTTATCATCAATCTTTATCTCTCCCTACTTTGGAAAAAAATTCTGGCTTCTTAAGCCTCTTCCTGGCTTCTCTTTCTTTATCTCCCTCCCTAATTGATATTGACCACACATTTAAAAGCTGTGGTAACTAGGACAAATTAGGTGTCAAGTACAATCCTATTATGAAAATAGCAAGGGTTGTCTAATGTGAAGCAAAAAATATATTGGTTAGGTCCCTGGTAATTTCTGCACCCCCATTCCATTTAGCTGTCTCTTTTTTGTTTCTCCTTTCTTTGATTTTCTCTCTCTTCAAAGCCCTTTTAGCTACTTTTGTCTTTCTCTCCTTTTCCTTTATTGTGTTCTATTCTTTCTCTTGTTCTCTCATTCTCCTGGCCAGTCTTCTTTTGTCCTTCTTCCTCAGGCCCACTTGCTTACTGTGTTGGTCTGTCTCTCTCCTATTTTTCCCTTCCCTCCTGCTTTATTTTTTCTTCCACTCCTCCTGTAGCTCGTGGATCTTCTTTTGAGTCTTTCTCTGAGTCTCTGATTCCTCCCCTGGAGTCTATTCTGTCACTGTCTCTCTTCTGTCTACTGTGGCCAGCTGAGACTATGGAGCAGTGGGTTTGAGAGGCCTTTTCATCACTGCTGCTCATGGTGTCCCAGGCTGTTTTCTATAGGCTGCTCAAGGAGCTGACCCTGGTGAAACGTCTATACATACCCAAGGGGAGAGATAATGCAGCAGGAACTTATTGACCTGTAGGTTAGAGAGGAACACGAGTCTTCTTATCACATGGACAGAAGATGAATATTGCAATGACAAGACTCATCAGCAGTACCACTGTCTGGAGCATAACAGTTCACTTTTATACATTTTTATTTAATTAAACTGTTTCAATAGTCTGTATACATCATCTTCAAACCCCTGTTTTCTTTTGAATCTCTGCCTGGGAATCCATCATTACAACAGCCCACACTTGTCATCTGTCAGCAGGAAGAGGGTAGTTGAGGAAAATATTGTGTTGTAATTGGGAGAGTCGGGATGGGGAATGAGTGATAAAAGTGGGTTCAGAGTTTTACAAGGGGTGGTGGGCATAATCCAGTGAGCAAAATGTTTTGGAATTGGTGGCAGTCTGAGGTAGGCAGAAAAGAAATTAAGATTGGAAATCATGCTTTTGCAGCAGTCTTGATGTCCAAGTAAGTTCTAATACCAAAGGAGAGTTGCTTTGTATTGTAACTTATATAATAGTCTGCATCAAGATTGCTGGTGCTGCCTGATGCAAGCAGAATTAGTCAGTCCATCTCAGTCACCTAAACCTGTAGAAAAACCGCTACTTTCTAACATACATACTCCATCCTGAGACACTCCTTCCCTGCCATCCAGATGTTACCACCACCTCTGACTCAGCTACCAGTTACTGAACACCTACTATATTCCAGGCACTCTCTAGGAGGTAGTTATTGGTATCTACATTTTACAGATGCAAAACCCAAAACTCTGAGTAGTTTAGTAAATTGTTCAAGGTCACAAAGCTGGTAAATGGTTGAGATAATATTCCTTGAATTGGTATAGATAATCTGAGCTGAAGGGGATAGCTGAGAGAGAGAGAGAGAATGTGTGTGTGTGTGTGTGTGTGTGTGTGTGTGTGTGTGACAGACAGACAGACAGAGACAGAGTCAGAGACAGAGAGACAGACAGGGAAAAGAGAGAGACTGTGTTGGATATGAGGGTGGAGAAAGAGATGCCAAAAACTGCTTTGTCTAGGAGGACACATAACAAAGTTCTCCTGCTTGGGTTTTAGTGCTGTGTGTGTGGTGATTTCTGTAGAAGACTTTAGTAATATACTACTGCTAACTAATCATCACAATAATCATTTTCATGTTTCCTTCCTGAAGCATATTGATGGGTTCATATAACTCTGCAGTGATGCCAATAACCATGGAGTAGAGTTGCCAAATTCCTTGTTATCCCTGACCATAACAGTGAGAAGTAGTTAATCATGCTCAATGCTCAGTGGGCTCAGACAGCCTGATCTATAGCCTTCATTTGAGAAGTCCATTTAATTGGCAGAGCTGAAATACATTTTGACACCCCAAGTCATTATTGGAGCAGGGCCCTATCAAAACATGAAGGATTTCCCCTTGCCTCCAGATCACACCCCAATCATCTTGTACAGATCATTTTCTATCCTTTGACACAGCCATCTTCAGATCAAGAAGTTTCAAAACCTGCTTGGATTGGTACCATCCAATGTATCCCAACTCCTTAGTTGAGGAATTCTTAATAAGAAAGCTAACCTTAGTCCATTTGGATGAATTGATTCAAATCCCTTCTCACTTGAATCAAAATGCTGGCTCTCATCTAGAAATGCAGAATGTATTACTGAAAAAACTTTGGATTTGAATTCAGAATTTGAGATCTGCTTGTGGATGATCCCAGGCAAGTCATTTCACCTCTAAGTCTCCATTTTCTTTTAAAGGATTTTGTCATCTTCTCCTTGCTTCCAGGGCATAGTGGAATTAGTAACAAATTAATGGAAAGGGGATTTTTTCCTCTCCAAAATACAGCCCTTTGTTCAGTCCTCTAGGACATTACTTATCACACTGTTGGTCAATCATTTATCTGGAAGTCCATATCTCTTGTTGGACTGTTGGTTTCTTGAAGGCAAAGACTGTGGTCTTCTTAGTCTCTTTCTCCCCAGGGTCCATTGAGTGCACTTTGATGGCTTAGGTATTTCATTCATTCAGTAGATACCTACTGAGGGCCTGCTGCATGCCAGCCTTGTGCTAGGTGCTAAATTTCCATTGTCAGTGGTGGGGGGCAGTGGTGACAGACAAAATGAACATTCTGATGCCATGCTGATTCTTAGTAGTTCTGCAGCAGGTTTACCTGTCAAAATATAAAATGATGGCTTCAGGGTGAGGAACCTTCAAAGAATACTGGACTGGAGGTAGGGGCCTAGAATCTAAGCCCTGTTCTGCCCATGCCTCCCTGAGTGCTGTATATGCACCCTTCTCTTGTAGACTTAGTTCCCTAATCTTATAATAGTAGCCAACATTTATTGCTGGCTTCCTTTGGGTCAGAAACTGTGTGAAACGCTGTACATACATTACTTCATTAATTCCTTCCTGTAACACTATGAAGGTATTTTTACATATGAGGATCTTAAGGCCCAACAAGGATATGTTCAATGTTACATGGCTGAGAAAGAACAGAGCCAGGATTTGAACCCAAGTCAAATTCCATAACCTGGATGTTCAACCCCTATTCTATACTGCTTTCTTGAAAACTGAGGTTAATAATATCAGTGCTGCCTCCTTCACACCATTCTTGTGAGGACCAACTGATTCCACAGATGTAGAAAGTGCTATGTAAACTGTAAAGTATTTTCTAGGTGGTAGACATGTTGTTGTTATTGCCAGCTTTCACATCAATTAAGGCATTTCCATTGTGCTTTGTTATTGTGTTCTCACATCACAACTGGAGGGGCAGTACAGTGTTGTTAAGAACATGAAGTCTTGCAGATTTGCCCAACTTCAAACCTTGCTCTTCCACTCACTACCTGCATGACATTGGGCAAGTAATTAACCTTTCTGTACCTCAATTTTTCCATTAGTAAAATCTGGAATATAATAGTATCTAATTCATACCAGTGAGGATTAAATATGTTAGGCACTTAGAACATGACTGGCACAGAGTAAAGGCTATATAAGTGTTAGTTGTTAATATCCAGGGCAGCACTTTGAGAATGCAGTGGTTTATGTTCCCTCCACTGTTCTACCCAAATTAACACAGGTTAGCAAAGAGGATGGTATAGTGAGAGGGGAGATATGAGTTGACATAGGGTTAGAGCAGAGATAGCACAATTCTGGGCCTGGAATAGAGGTCAAACACTTTCATAGTGACTCCCACAGGCTAGGGAGTTGCATATAGTTGACTTTACTCATTGTCATACAACAGGAAGTCAAGCAACATTCGTCACCTGCCCATTGTAGCTTTTTATTCTGAGCCTCCCTCCTCCCTTTAAGGAGATGGGGCCAAAGAAAGAGCTGGTTAATAGTTGATCTTGGAGCCTAGGCCAGAACACTAACTTAAGGGAAAGTTCTCACCCTTTCTAATATAGTGCCAAGGGCCTGGGTTTTAGAATAAAACAGACCTGAGTTTGAATGTCAGCTCTGCCATTTACCAGCTGTGTGACCTTGGGAAATCACCTTACCCCCATGAGTCTGTTGTCTTCTCTCTAAAAAGTATGGATAATAATTGTATTCGTCATAGGTAGATTGATTGACACATAGTAGGCATGCAGTAAATGCTAAATTTTCATTTCTATCCCAGCCTGCCTTTTTACCTAGCAACTGAAAGGATCAAGTAGGGACAGACTTCGGAGCATAGGGAATCTTGGGGTCATTATATCTGAGATCATACAGCCCAGCAGTGGATGGTGTGATGGAATACTCATGGGATTTGAAGTCAGAAGACCTGGGTTCTGGACCTAATCTTGCATTCTCTGTCTCTATCACCATTAGACTCTTTAAGCCTTTGTTTTCTCATATTTCAGAGATTTCTCCCTACCTTAACTACCTTCCAGGATTGTTAGGAAGTTCAGATGAGGAGATGTCCCTGAAACATACTTATTATGGTTACACCCAGGTGTGATTTGAAAGATGTTCCCTAGGTGTAAGGGAAGGGGGATATTGTCAAGCAGTGCCTCTGAAAGTGAGCTAAGAATTTTAGAGCAATCTTTTCCAAAGGACCTACCCAGAAACCAAGACAGAACATCCCAGTAACAATGAAACAAGATACATGGATAGAAAATAAGATATTGAGGGACCTGTTGATTATAAGCTGACCAGGAATAAACACTGACTTTTGTCCCCTCCTTTTTTTGCCTGGTAAGAAAAGTAGGTGAAAAAATTTGAGAAAAATAAAACACTTGTAATTTCACCATTCTAGCACAACTATCTCTATTTCCTCCTATTATGTCTAAGCTATTGTTTCCATGTTTAGGCATTTTTATATGGCTCCCATTTATCCTTTCATTTAACAAACACTTCTGAGTACGTACTCCCTGCCAGGACAGATACCCAGTGCTGGTGCAACAGAGATAATTCAAACACTGCCTAGGGCCTCCACTGGGTTGGAGGAACAGATAAGCACAGAAACAAATGACAGGAATATAAAATGCTAAGTGCTATAATAAAGTGGTATATGAAGTACCTTGAAGCCATAGTTGAGGGGCCGCATAATTTTGTATTTTGCCATTTTTGACTTAACTATACATTTTCTCTCTCTGTTGCCATGCACTCCTGATAATTATGACCCTTTTCAGTGGCTGCCTAATATTTCATTGAGTTAATATGCCATAATTTACTTAGCAAAAATAATGGAAAACAATCTTGATGACCGGAATCTTGATGACAGGAATGTGGCCATTATCACAAATGTTGAAAAAACCTGAATATGCAAAACAGTCTGATCACCAGAAAGGAAGCTTACCATTGTACTCAATATTTACTAGAGGACTTTATCTAGTTCTAGGCTCCATATTTAAAGATGAATGAAGAGAGAGTGAAGGGACCCTGAGAAGAGTCACAAAGGGCATTGGAAAATAAGACCTTCAAAGAAAGATTAAAGAAGATGAGATTGTTTAACTTGGAGGAGACTGTGGGGTGACTGAAAGCATGGTCTTCAAATGTATTACGGATTGTTCTTTGTCTCCAGACACTGGAACAAGAGAAAATGGATTATCTTTAATATGAAGGGTTTGGTATAAATATAAAGCAATATTTCTTGACATTGAGAGCTGTTAAATTTTAAGATGAACGAGAGAAAGGCCTTGGTACTTTTTTCTCTAGAGCTCTTTTACATGGGATAGATTTCTGACTATCTGGGAGAGTGTCAGAATGCATTTGAAATTATACAGTGGCTGATTTGCCTTTTTAAGGTCCCTTCTCTCCCTACCAAGTTCATGGGAAATGTTCCTCTCTTGCTCATCATCCAGTTAAATTTCTGAGATGATTCTTTAAATATAACTTAAATATTTGCAGTTGTAGTCCTAGTTCAGTTTATCTTTTTCTGTTCTCACTGAGAACAGTTTTCTGTAATAAATAAAAATGACATTTGATTCTGTAAAGTATTAAGTGTCCTACTCCCCCTTCTCCTTTGTCTCCTTTAGCCAACTAATCACAGTTCCTTTAATTTTTCTGCAGTGGTTAATCAGCTGGCAAGCCTTGCTTGGATAGCAGTGGGCAGTGAACAGAATGAGGTAAATGCCCCAGTTGGGCAAGTTTAGGCAGAGAAAGCTGGCCAAAGTCTGTTCTCAGCAAGAAGCAAGCCCAACAGGTAGACTGGCCAATTCAAAGGGCCTGTTCCAATGTCTTCCCAGGAAAGAATGGCTGCAAGTGGCAATGACATAAGCCCCAAAATGTTCAGTGCCAGCTCAAAACCTCAAATTGGCAGCAGCTGGTGTACCAACTACTGGGAAGGTGGACTTGCTGTCAGAAGTGAATATTTCATTTATACATTTGAGGAGAATATGAGCTTTGCCACCAAATTCCTCCCAAACTACCAGCCAGCTGTAATTTCCCATAGTTTTTAATCACTTCAGGGATTACTCTGAGAGCAACATCGGTGGGGGAAAAAAGATATTCTTCTCTCCGCATAGCACATGATTGAGAGTCATCTTGGGTTAGTAACTTTTTGCCACGCTGAAAGTTTCCTTGGGCCTTTGCTAAAAACTAGAAAAATAATTTTACTCCCATCTTTGAGGAAGTATTGGGATCTGAAAGATGGTTTCTCTGATAATGGTTTCTCTTGCTGCAGGATATGAGAACTTCCCTCCCCAATAAGAAGACATGATCTAATATACAATGTTTTTAAATAAAAAATAAGTATATCAGTATCCATGTAATGTCAAGTTACCTTGTGTGAGAAGCCAAGTTCTTGGACTCCATTCTCTTGTAGCTCCCTGGCCACTCTTTTACTTTGCTACTAGAAGTTCAGTTTCTAGTTACATGAGTTAATCCATAAGAAAACATTTGCTGAGAGCCTACTGTGTACGATGCATTGAGTTAAAAGTTTAACTTCAAGAAAGAATAGAAATAGTGCAATTTAATAATCCACAAGGAGGGAATAGTGGAAGTAGACGTGATCAAAGAAAATATTTCTGGAATACTATTGGGAGGGGAATAATTTCTGTAACTCTAACGTTCATAAAATAAATTTTTGGTTAATGAAAAACATTGTCCTCTACTCTCTATTTCCCTGCTACCTGCTAATTACCCACAGGAAAAGGAATAGAGCATTCGTTAGAGAAAGTTGAAGTACTCTCACCTAATTTGAAAGTATAGGGAGGTCATATTGTTGTGGTTTCAGACTGGAATTTCTAAAGTGGAGGGTTTTGGTGAGGTACTATGTAGGACATTAGTTTCAAACTAGCTGGCCTAAGCTGGTGAACCTTACTGGGTCTCAGAACATTATCTAGGCTTTGAATAACAAGAGGCACTGGCTTTTTCTTTCTTCCTCAGGAGCATCAGTAAGCCCTCATTTCCACAGCACTTATGTTTACATGCACACATCTGCTATTTCATAAATCCTCTCACTAGTCCAGGGAGGGAGGGAAACAGGGCTTATTTCCCTCTTTGGAGAGCTGGTCAATCAAAGATGAAAAGAAGGGAAATACCTCTCAAAGTTATACAGCAACTCGGGATGTTGACTGGGAATTGCGTCCATGTTTTCTAACTTTTTCCTTGACACTCTTGCTAATCCTAGCATCGTTCTTGATCTTGTTCCTGTTGAGCCTTAGTTTCATTATTACAGCAGCCTCTCTATCCATCCCTTCTCTCATTCTGTACCCAGCTACCCAAAACTTCAGCATCCATTCAGCACCAGCCAGAACCACTTTCTGATCATTCTTAGTAATTATTGTAGAAGTGGAATTTGGGGGAATTTAGCAATTGATCAGTCTTCAAAATCTCCTCTTACCTTTTAAGATTCACATGTAACAGTCATTAATTGTTTTTCATTGGAGACACCATTGTCATGTTGGGTGAGATAAGTTTTTATTTTGTGGGTTGGTCCTTTGCACCTCAGGAAGTTTTGTATCCCTGACCCCCTCTCACTAACTTCCAGTAGAGATCACCAGACTTTGTGACAATGAAAAATGCCCTCTCCTTATTTCTAAATACTCTCCTCTGTGCTCTATTGAGAAACACAAGTACATCCTACACCAGTGGACTTCTTGGGGTAGGGAACAGGCAGGAACTCTCTGAGGTGCTGGAGTTTGTTGTGTCTTTCTTGAACCTGGGCTCTCAAACAAAATGGGGTCTTAGGGCTTGTCTCTTGTGAGACTAATTCTGATAATATGGTAATGTACACTCTTAACCTGGACACTAACTCCCAATCTGTTCATGATAATTAATGGAAAGTGGACATCTATTCTTTGGTAGTTCATCACTGAAAGCAGCCTATAAGCAGTCCATGAAAAGCAGTGTGGTATGGTCTAAAGAACAGGGATTTAGTGGCCAGGCAGACCTGTGCTCAACTTCCAGCTCTGATACTTATGAGCTGTGTAACCTGGGAGAATTACTTGACCTCTTTGATCCTCAAGTTTCTTCACCTGCAAAAAATGGAGGTAATACCTTTCTGGGTTGTTGTGAAGATTAAATGAGTTAATGAATGTGAAGCACAAAGCAGATAGTAGGCCCTCAATAAGTGTAGTTCCCTTCTCCCTGTTAATTCTGAGGAGTGGGTTTGCATGGGTAGGTAAAAGGATTTAGTAGTCACAGAAGCTAAGGTGGAAACTCTAAGAAGTGATTCCAGTTGTGAGGGAAATCAGAGGTCCTGAATTTTAGGCCCAGCTTCCCCAAAATCTTCTAGAAGACAACAGAGGCTCAGTTGCTACCTACAGACACCTCCAAAATTAGCTTTGGCCCTGACTGGTGGTTTGATAATTATCTAAATTCAGTTGGCATATTATTGATACCCTTTAGGAGGGAGAGAGGGATCTCTTTGAGATGGAAGTCTCAGACCACTTCATAATCAAACAGCATTAACCATTTGGAAAAGTAAATTATATTGAGCTTCCACTTCATTTGTTAGGTCTCAGAGGTTTGATCTGTGTTTGTTTTTTTTTCCCCCATACCACATAAGGGCTAGTGGTTCAAGCTCAGGTAGCCAAAATCACTGTCAGGCTCTTAAAAATAGCTAACAGAGCACTTACTACATTCCGGATACTGTTGAAAACACTTTATGCATATAAACTCATTAATCTCACAATACCACTTTGAAGTAAGTATTACTATTATTAACATTCCATACATAGAAGAAGCAGGCATACATAGGTTAAGCAGTTTGTCCCAGGTCATATAGCCAGTAAGTTGTACACCAAGAATTTGGGCCCTGCAGCCTGACTCCAGAGTCCATGTCCTTCCTCATTCCATTCTACTATCTATTCATATTGTTAATAGGGAGTTAGAGCCGGAAGGACTCTTCCTTAGTATCATCTATATTAAATCCCTTCTAGCCCATTTTACAGCTGATAAACCTGAGGCTCAGGTTTGGTGAATTTCCAGTATTGCACAGATATTAAATCATAGTGAGCTCAGGTACTCTAGCTCTCAGTTCAGCTGTCTTTCACTACAGTAAGCTACCTTTATTCATTGATATCGCTGAAACCCCAGCCCCTAAAACAGCATCTGGTACATAATAGCTGCTTGATAAATAGTTTAGATAGATGGATGGATGGATGGATGTTTGGATGGATGGATGGATGCAATGCCAGATCCCAAAGTAGTCCTAGCCCAAGGCCCTGGGCTACAGAACTGAGTTTGAAATTGGTGCCTCCAACCATCTGTCCAAATGCAGTACTCAAAGCCTTCTTCATATAAATTCTCCTAAGGTCTGTCTTAGGTCCCAAACCTGAGTAACTCAGAGAGGCATTGGAAAACCTAGAGAACTGAGGAGCAAAGTCCATTTTGAGAGACAGGGGTCTGGCTGAGGAAGTGAGATGTGAATCTACAAGTCAGGCATTGATATTTCTTGCACCCGTAAGCAAGAGGTCAAGTCAAAATAGACTAGTCTAGATTGTCTGCTTACAAATGCTCTCCAGTAGTTGTTTCCTACAAGTGCATTTTAATGGGCCTTTAGGAGATGATGCCTTTCTCACCCAATCCATTAATGACTCAAAGACTAAGAATGTAGAGGTATTTTAATCATGAAATCACAGAATATTTAAATGGAAAGGAATTCAGAGATAATCACATCTGATCCCTTCTTTTATAGATGGGGGTAAGTGATACTCAGAGAAGTCAAGTAACTTGCCCAAGGACACAGATATAGTCCAAAGCAGGAACTCAACTAGAACTTAGGTCTTCTGATTCCCCATATATCATGTTCTTTCCACTAAAACATGGTATCCTTGAGTGTAGGACAGAATCAGTGACCCATGGGGCAGGTGACCATGCAGGTAAAATATTAGGCCTTAGAATTTTACGGTGATTTATACAGATTCTTGGGAGCCAAGATGACAAACTCATCTCCATTTGTTTATAGAGGGTATTTTGGCCAGCTCTGGCCTACACAACTTCCCAACTTAGCGATTAATGGGACAAAAAACACTGTACACTTTGTTGGCTTGCTGGCATCCCTTTTCTGAGAGAATGTTGTTAAATGTGTTTGCATACAATTTGCACATTCATTTAATTTATTTGTAATATCTCTTGAACTAATGTCAATATATATAGAAATCTTCTCTACCTCACACACCAGTACATACTGAATCTTGAGGGTTCTTAGTGTTTGCACATAAAAGATGTGTACCATTAAGTAGTCTAACTTGCTGCAAGAGATGAAGTATCTAACAAAGAGAAACTTTACTCTGGGGAAAGGTTTGTGTTTCCAAGAATCTCTGTTAAAATACATACACATCTTGAGAATAATAACACCTTATCAACTTTCTCATCTTGGAAGCAGTTGATTTATCCATCAGCCCAGCAAACCTTGAGGCAGTGAGACACAGAGCTGCGTAGTGTTGGGGTAAGCCAGACCTGAGTTTGAATCTCAGCTCTGCCTGTGAATTGAGACACTTCACCCCACCTCTCTGAGCCTTGATTTCCTCTGCTACTCCATGACACTGATGTAACAGCAGATGTGATACCTCATGTGGCTTTTGTGAAGATTAAAGGAGGCAATTTAATGCATCTTAACATAAGTTGCACTGGATAACATGAAGTTCACAGTATGGGCAGTGGATTTGATTGAATTGTTTAATCAGAGAAAAGCAAATTTCTTGGGGCTGGCTGGAACCAAACTGCTTCAGTTCAAATCTCAGTCTTAATATGTATTTGTTGTGAAAACTTAGACAAATTATTTAACTGTTTTGTGCCTCAGCTTCCTTTTTTATAAACCAAGGATAGAGATGGGCCCTACCTTATTCGTTGGTTTTGATGATTAAATGAGTAAATATATATAAAGTGCTTAGAACTGTTCTTAACACATGGTAAGTGCTATGTGAGTATAAGCTATTATGTTTCACTGAGTCTACTGGTTCCTTAGAACTCTACCCTCTCTACTTCCTTTCTTTCTAACTTCTCCTCCTCCCACTCCTACCCCTGCCACTCTTGACAGGATACTCTGGAGATAATTTCACCCATACCCTTACCTTTAGATAGCCTTCCATCACATCAGCAGACAGCAGAATCTGGCACAGAGCTCTCTTACTCTTAAAGATCTCCAAGGAAGATGCTGCAGCCATCCCAGGGGCCCTAACCTGACCCCACCAGTCCTAAAATCAGAATTTCTCTGCAGGCTCTAGTGTTTCATGTCCTGAAATGGGGCAAGTGGGGGCATCCCAATTAGCAAGAGAGTATAGTGTGAAGAGCATTTGGGAGATTCTTTGGTGTCATATGGACCTGAGTTCAAATGTCACTCTGCTATTTACTGGACACATGACTTTGGCCAGGTCAAGTTCCCTCTATGGGGTAAGTCATTTCCCTTTCTGGGGCCTTAGTTTTATCTGCTGAAACATTGAGATAATAAGAGTTAAGTGCATACCTTATGGATTTGTGGTGGGAATTAATGAAATAATGCATGTAAAGTACCCAGCCCAGTGTCTAGAACATAACTCAGTAGATGATACAGCCTGTTCTTATCATTAACAAAAACAACAAAGGGTGCTTTTTATGCCTCCTATGTTAGGCTTTACCATTCATGTCCCTGGTACTTTATAGCTTGTTATGAGTTGAGCTACGTCCCCTTCAAATTCAGATGTTGGAGTTCCCACCACCGGGAACTCAGAATGTGACCTTTTATGGAAATAAGGTCATTGCATATGTAATTAGTTAAGATGAAGTCATACTGTAGTAGGGTGGGCCCCTAATCCAATATGACTGGTATCCTTATAGAAGGGGGAATTTGGACACAGACGTGCACACAGGGACATTGCCACATAAAGATGAGGGCATGATCTACAAACCAAGAAACATCAAAGATTGCCAGAAGTAGTTACCAGAGTTAGGAGAGAGGCGTGGACCAGATTCTCCCTCACAGCCCTCAGAAGGAACCAACCATGCTGTCACCTTGATTTCAGACTTGTCATCTCCAGAACTGTGAGAAAATAAATTTCTGTTGTTTGAGCCACTTTTTGGTACTTTGTTATGGCAGCTCTAGCAAACTAATACATAGTCTAACAAACTCCACCTAAGTCAAGCTATCCTCACTGTGTCCCGGGAATTCAGCTGCTTCCTCTGATTCTGCCATCAATCCCAGAAATACAGCAGCTGCTGCTGGCAGTCCCTTTGTAGACACACTAGGATCTGGCTTGGCACTGACCTATCTTTGTCCAATTGCCTGTGTAGTGCTAACTATAGCAGAAACCTGCTGTGTCAGAAGAAGAAAGAACCAAATGACTTGAAGCCACCAGGGTGTAGCTTCATTTCAGCTATGAGTGATTATTTTAATCATCATTTTCTGCCTAGAGATGATCTCCTAGCTAGTCAATTTCCATAGCCTTTTTAGCTGTAGACTCTATTCTTCTCTCCTCCCTCTTCTTCCCTCCAAATACAGAGTGCTATAATATCAGGAGCCAATTTTTCTGGCTCCCTGAACTGGGGGCTGGGGAGTGACCTGAGTGCTAGAGAAGGTCAAGCTAACTGCTGGGCCTGCAGCAAAGGCTTATGGGATGGCCATATGTTGGTGGTCCTGTCTTAGTTGTCACTGTTTCCTCCAAAGGCTTAATCAAAATAGTAATCACACACCACAGCAGGAAGGAGGCTTTCAATCCATCAGATCCACTTGGCAAGACATTTGCCATCTGGCTGAATTACATTTTCTCACCTGTTGTGTGCAAACAGAAGTCACTGTGCTAGTTAGACAGGAAGGAAAGAGAAGTAAGAAAGGGATTGTGGGAAATGAAGGAGGAAGAAGGAAGGGTTGGGGAAGAATAAGAAAAAGAGAAAGATAAAGAGCAAGAGATGGGTACACCAGGCTAGAATGGCTCCAGTATCCACCCAGCCTTGGGGGTGGTATTAGATTGGGGAACCTTGTTAAAGGAAAAGGGGAAATTAATACTACTGTACTGGATCATCATTTGCTGAGAAGAATTGATACATTTATTAAATGCCTATTCCATACCAGCCCCTTTATATACACTACTTTAATTTCATTGATGAGGAAATTGAGGCTCCAAAAGCCTAATTCTGAAGCCTGTGCTCATTGCACTCCATCACACTGCCTCCCACTTGGTGCAGGCACATGCCCCACATGCCTTGTGGGGGTCCTTAACTAGCTTAGAGTTAGAAATAATAAAAGGAAGAATTATAAGCTCCCAAGGACAGGTATCAGGTTTCCAGTTTTTTCTTTGGTGTCAATGAAAAATTAAAATAAAGAATAATAATCTCAATGCTATACAACACCATATGGACCAGCCCCTGGTGATGCTCTCCACAGAGTAGTCATTTTCCAAATGACATTAGCAATTTGGGAGATAAAGTGATGCTCACAATAGACCAGGGAACCAAAGGAGATTTGAAACATGAAAGATGAAAGAGTCTCCTCAGTAGAATGAGCTTAACCCATGGCATACTTTAGGAAGATAGTAGATAGGTCTATTTGTAGTCAAAACATATTGGTCATCAATACCACAGAAGCCACTCCTATAATGGGGTTGACTGCTAGTATATTGTATATTCACTAATCTGGACTCAGGAGGCTTAACCAGATGACCCTTCAAGGTCCTTGCTAGCTTCTTGTTTTCTGGACTGTAGGATACTGGAGTCACTATTGGTAGTTAATATTTTGTGTTCTCACAGTTTCACCTTGGGTGAAATGGCATTGGTGCCTGTAGGAACAAGCTTATTTTTAAACTTTTGTATTTTGATATTTTTGTTATTATTACATGTAGGCCTAATACATTTCCCTGGGTCATTTTGGCAGAAGAACTAATGAGAAAAGGCTTTTAAATGAACATTAGAGTGGCTCTCTAGGTTATTGCAGTGTGCTTGGAAATAGCTTTCAGATCAGAGCCAAAAAAGCAAGAGATCACATGAAGAAGTTGTCCTCATGAGAGAAGGCTAGGGAGTGGCTCATTTAGCCAACTAATACCCAAAGTTCCTGGCATGTAATTTTGTATCATTTTTTCCCTCAGTATAAAGGTGAATCCACTGCAGATTTGGATTAGGCACACCTATCACTTTGTCCCTTGGGGCCTCAAGGGCTGAGGGAAATGCACGCAAATAACTTAAAACCAGAGAACAAATGAATTCTATCAAGAAAAAATATAGAAACAATCCTCCAAACCCACCCAGTTTCAAACATCAGCCTTGAGAACATCTCACATAAAACATTTGGTAGAGCCTACCAGAACCTGGGTTGCCTTTGTTTTTTCTCTCCCTAGACTGCAGCTGTAGAGGAAGACTTATCACCAACTGTTATACCCTGTGGATTCCTTGCTTTAATTTGGACTGAGGAGCCTTGGCTGCATTTCCCAGGTTCCAGGGGACTCAAATCTACCTTCACTGCTTCTCAGAACTCTGAGGCTCCACCCTTGACTCAGGTTTAAACAGCACGGTATGGCCTTGAGGCCTAACCAGGGCTCCCCGCTCCAAGTTGGAAATGGTTTCTACAGAATAGAATTGAATGACTCTTTGAACTGGGAGGTCATCTAGTAAATTCCCTTCACTTAATAACTGACTGTTGTAACCTGGGACATGCTAATTCATCTGTCCATACCTCAGTTTCCTCATCAGTAAAATGGAGATGAAATGAATAGAAGTTATTTCCTAGGGTTGTGAGAATTAAATGAGTGAATATATGTAAAGAATTTAACTACCAAATGTAAAATAGATAGCTAGTGGGAAGCAGCCGCATAGCACAGGGAGATCAGCTTGGTGCTTTGTGACCACCTAGAGGGGTGGGATAGGGAGGGTGGGAGGGAGACGCAAGAGGGAAGGGATATGGGGATATAAGTATACATATAGTTGATTCACTTTGTTATACATCAGAAACTAACACAACAATGTAAAGCAATTATATTCCAATAAAGATGTCAAAAAATAAAGAATTTAGAAGAGTACCTGGCACACAGTGAGCATATGTAAGTGTCAGCTACTATCATGGTGATGATGATGATTATCCTGCCACCTCCATGTTACAACTGAGGAAACTGAAGCACAGAGAGGTGAAATCATTTGCTTAAGGTCCCACAGTTCTACTAAACCCAAAAATTGAGCCCAGGTCTCTTGACCCAGTGCCCTTTCTTCTAAGCCAAGATGAAACCACCCATGCAGAAAATGGTTTCATAGAAGTCTCAGAACCAGTTTTGGCCAATTCCAGATTATTGGTCAGAGGTGAATTATGTCATGCTTGGATTATCTAAATTCTTAGCAAGTATGTCAGAGTCTAGAACATAGAGGTATTCTATTATTAATATTCATTGAATAATGCGCTGTTCTAAATTTCTTCCCTACTTCCTGACTGTACAGTCTCTGGGAGGCCAATTTAATGCAATACTTTAATTGAGATGATTTCTACCTCCATTCTGGAAAAGAAAATTTGAAATGCAGCAGTAGGTATTTGGGGTAGTTCTAGTGGAAGTGATTACTGACAGTAAAAGTTTGCTAAGCCCTGGAACCAGTGGTGTGTTGGTAGATGTTTACCAACCAGCCCTCCATTGGTATGGGGGGTAGGAGAGGTAAGACCTAATTTGTAACATTCACTAATTTCAGACTACCAACTCCATGTCACTAAATGCAGAGTTGGGAAGAGATGTGCAATAGCATACTATTATGTAGTATTTCCACTATGCAGATACAGATATTAATTATATATTACATATTAATATATGTGTATAATGTAAAAATTATATTACAGATAAATAGTGAAATGTAGTAAAATTTTTTAGAAGTGATGAGTTTTGAGTATTTATTACCCTGTTTTTTTTTAACATCTTTATTGGAATATAATTGCTTTACAATGGTGTGTTAGTTTCTGCTTTATAACAAAGTGAATCAGCTATACATATACATATATCCCCATATCTCCTCCCTCTTGCATCTCCCTCCCACCCTCCCTATCCCACCCCTCTATGTAGTCACAAAGCACTGAGCTGATCTCCCTCTGCTATGTGGCTGCTTCCCACTAGCTGTCTATTTTACATTTGGTAGTATATATAAGTCCATGCTGCTCTCTCACTTCGTCCCAGCTTACCCTTCCCCTCCCCGTGTGCTCAAGTTCATTCTCTACATCTGTATCTTTATTCCTGTCCTGCCCCTAGGTTCTTCATAACCATTTTTTAAAATTCCATATATATGTGTTAGCATACAGTATTTTTTTTCTCTTTCTGACTTACTTCATTCTGTATGACAGACTCTAGGTCCATCCACCTCTCTACAAATAACTCAATTTCATTTCTTTTTATGGCTGAGTAATATTCCATTGTATATATGTGCCACATCTTCTTTATCCATTCATCTGTTTATGGACACTTAGGTTGCTTCCATGTCCTGGCTACTGTAAATAGAGCTGCAATGAACATTGTTATTACCCTATTTTTAATATCATTTAATTGTAAGTTTATACAATTTAATTAAATTTTACTTTCCATTTTTAATCATGATAAAAAACACATTAGGATTAAGTATATTCACATTGTTGTGAAACAGATCTCCAGTACTTTTTCATCTTGCAAAACTGAAACTTTATGCCCATTAAACAACTCTCTATTTCCTCCTCCCCCAGTCCCTAGCAACCACCATTCAACTTTTTGTTTCTATGAATTTGATTACTTTAGATAACTCATGTAGGTAAAATCATACATACAGTATTTATCTTTTTGTGACTGGCTTATTTTACTTGGCATAATGTCCTCAAGGACATGTTGTAGCATGTGTTAGAATTTCTTTCCATTTTTTTAAGGCTTAATAATATTCCATTGTATGTATATACCGAATTTGTTTATCCATTCATTCGTCAGTAAACACTTGGGTTGCTTCCACCTCTTTGCTATTGTGAATAATGCTGCTATGAACGTGGCTGTTAATTTAATTTTTAATGATGGCTATGTTTAACAACTTGCAAAGTTCCTGAAAATTTGACAATCAGCTCTTGAGAGCTGGTACCAGCTGACTGCTTGGAACCAATGATTGGGGATACACACAAACCTTCCCTTGAGGATTTTAAAACTGGGACACTTTGTCTGGGATGTATTAAAGCATGCCTCTCACCTGGAGATAGAGAGATAGACAAAATTATCAGGAATTTTGGATTTGTGGAATTGCAGAAATTGGAGGGACCCTGAGATAATTTAACCTTGTTACTCAATGTTACTCAGTGTGTGGACCTGGGAATTTGTTAGAAATATAGAGGCCCAGACTCCACTTCAGACCTACTAAATCAGAATTTCCACTTTAACAGGGAAGTCCTGTGTACCTTCAAGCTTGAAAAACACTAGTTTGGTGCACCACTATTCCTAACACATACACACCTCTCCACCTCTCATACCTCTCCTACCCCATTATGCAGGGAGAAAATTGAGGTCTAGAGAGAGAAAGAGACTTTTCCAAAATTACAGTGTGTATCGGTGGCAGAGCTGAAAGCAAAACTGCTAAGCCTGTAAAGGGGCCTTCTGTATCCTTCATTCATCTCTGATTACACAAAATATATATAAAATATATAGTCTGAAGTATCTATGGCTAAAATGATATGATGGTATATTTGGGTTTTGCTTTACAATATTCTGGAAAGAAAGTTTGTGTGGGGGAAGGAACTTGGATGAAATAACAGTGGCCATGGTTTGCTAACTATTGAAGCTGGGTGATGGATACATAGGGATTCATTATATGACTCTATTTGTGTGTATGTTTGAACATTTCCATAATAAAAAAAAAGTATAGTTGGAGAGAAGCTTCTGATAATATGGTAGTAGCTTGAAGTGAAGTTTTTGGATTATTTGTGGATTTCACTTACGTAGTGGACTCCGTATGCAGAAAGTCCCAGCAGCTGCATGGGGCCCATGTAGGAGGGAAGATGGGTTTCAACCCCAGCAAAAGACATTCCTTCTCTCCAGGAGCCTGAGTATCTGACACTTGGAGCTGGGCTGGATTTGCATAATTAGCACTCCTTTGCCTCTACCAGATGAGATAAGAGAGGGCTTGAAGAGGAGCCCCAAACACTGAAAAGCAGAGCCTCTCATCTCATTAGGTCCTGACACACTGAGAGATTGCCCTGTCAGGCTCTCCCAACCCAAGCTGTCTGGGAAACATCTATTCCTGGGAGTAAAGAGAGAATGAGATAGGAATGGATAGGGAAATATAACTTCCAACTAGACATTCAGCAAAAGTAAATTTGGGGAAAAGGTGGAAGCTGTTAGTTCTAAAGATGACACTGTGCTTGCTGGATTTTGCAGAGGGCTGATGTCTGAAGCCCAAGTCTAGGGCTGGAAGCAGCGATGAGGGCCACATATCTCCATGGGCAGGCAAGAATTGGAGTATAGTTCAGAGACAGAAGCTGGTGGACAGGAATCACCAGCATCCTGTCTCCCTTCTGACTTCCTGACTCTCAGGAACAGGAAAATCACTGAAACTGCTCCTTTAGGAGTTCTAGAATTGTCTCTCAGAGCTGTTTCCATTTCTGTTTTAGGGCTGTAATAGGATGGGAGAGGACTATGAATTTGGAGAATGAGAGGGACAGTATAACAGGGTCTCTCTCTCTAACTGAGAGACTTTTGCCCCACCCAATCTCCTAAAGGTTCTCCCAAATTAGGATCCATAGCTGTATCCTTGAGGCCAAGAGACCCACATTTAACAATATGCTTGCTTGTAGTATGTTCATTCGGTGGGGTTCACAGAAGAGTGCACTCCAAGTCTCCCAGTCCTTTACTCCCCAATCAGGGAAAGCCTTTTATAAAACTGTGACCCCTGAACTTCCCCAAAGTTTTTCCAGCTCTCCTATTCCTAGAAATTATGACATTTTTTTTACATCTTTATTGGAGTATAATTGCTTTACAATGTTGTGTTAGTTTCTGCTTTATAACAAAGTGAATCAGTTATACATATACATATGTTCCCATATCTCTTCCCTCTTGCATCTCCCTCCCTCCCACCCTCCCTATCCCACCCCTCCAGGCAGTCACAAAGCACTGAGCTGATCTCCTTGTGCTATGTGGCTGCTTCCCACTAGCTATCTACCTTACCTTTGGTAGTATATATATGTCCATGCCTCTCTCTCGCTTTGTCACATCTTACCCTTCCCCCTCCCCATATCCTCAAGTCCATTCTCTAGTAGGTCTGTGTCTTTATTCCTGTCTTACCCCTAGGTTCTTCATGACATTTTTTTCTTAAATTCCATATATATGTGTTAGCATACGGTATTTGTCTTTCTGTTTCTGACTTACTTCACTCTGTATGGCAGACTCTAGGTCTATCCACCTCATTAGTGTCCAGATTTCGCTGATGTCTCACAAATGTTATTTTTAAACAGTTGTATTTCCATACGGATCCTGATAAGATCCATACATTAAAAATGACTGATATGTCTCTTTAAGTCTCTGTTAAGTTTAGGTTCTCCCTCTCCCCCCCCCATTCTTCTCTCTCTCTCTCAACGTATTTATTGAACAAAACTGAACTGGTTGTTTTGTCCTATAGTGTTTTCCACTGCCTGGTCTGCGTCTTACTGACCACATCTTTGTAGTAGACTTCAGTGTTTCCCACTGCTCTATTTCCTGCAAATTAGGGAGTTCTAGGGGCTTGATCAGATTCAGATTCATTTCTTTGGCAAGATTGTTTCACAAGCAGCTATGTGTCATTCCATTCAATAGCACATAATGGTCAGTGGCTCTCTATTTTGATGTTATAGTCTTATTTCTTTACAGATGAGGGATGCAGATTCTGACAAGGGTGATGCTGACCAGAGCTGAGAAATGTATCAAGGTCAGGTCTTCTGACTCCCTAACCAGTACTCTTTGCTCTATACAGGTCCTTAGAGGAAGTATTTAATGAACAGGTCAGGAAGACCACTGGGAAGAACTGTCTACTTTTTCTTTTTCAAGCAGAACTTCACCTTACTGACCTAGGGCTCTCTGGCTCCAGCTCCAGCCCAGTATTCCCATAACAGAGAAGGTAGGGTTGAGTTTCCTCACTTATTTTGGCAAATTTCAAATAGAATAGGGCAAGGTGGCCCCTTCAAGATGGGAGAGGAAATGGATTATTTGGCTCAGAACAGGAGGGTGGGGTATATGTATGAACTGGTGGAACTGGAAGGGTGAGCAGAGTGCCCTATCTCCTAGGCGGAACATCCTGGGCTCACTGCCAGTGGAGTCCAGAAGAAGGAGAGGGGAGAGGCAGGAGAAAGTATGGAGTGAGAATTCTGGGAAATCACCTTGAAGGAAGAGGTTGGCCTCTGGTGCTGCTGCTCTTTGTAGAAGGGAAGGAGAGCATTCTCAGCCTTGCTAAAAATCACACCCTTTCTGCCTGGAGATTACCTAGTGACTCACTGGTAAGTTCAGACTCTTAATGCAAAGATTGGTTTATCTATTTATTTCTGTCAATTTTAGATTGCCATTGTGTTTCAAGGACCAAAGTGGGCTACTAATTGAGCATAGGTGATCCAGAAAGTCTTTGACAGACCTTAAGAGGTCATCTTCATCCCCCACCCTTCCTAGGAGACTCCTCCAATTTCCTCCCCTCCAGTTCTGTTTCCCTTTTTAACCAACCTTCACTACTGGGCAATCTTTCTTAGAGTTAACTCAAACCCTTCCTAATGAAGTATTAAACCCATTTTCTCTTTTCCTTTCCTTTGTGGAGAGGAAGAACACCTTCAAGCTATAATAAATAACCCAAAGACTTAGTATTCTAGTTCAGACATCACTTATGTCCCAGGTAAATGATTGTACCTATCTCTCTGCCTCATCTCTCATCCCTCACATCATCATCATCTAGTCCTTGGCCAGATTAACCTTCACAAGGCACAGCACTGCTCATGTTAGAGAAGCTGTAGAACATTATGGTCAGAGTGTGGACTCTGGAAGCCAGACTGCCTGCTTAAGCAACTATCCTGGTTTGGCTACTTCCTGCCTGTGTGACCTTAACTTCTCTCCCACTCAGTTTCCTCAGACGTAAAAGGATATATTATATTGTTGTGAGGGTTAAATGAATTGGTATATGTCAGACACTTAAAACAATATCTGGCACATAGTTTAGGCTTTGTTTAATGACATTTTTTCTGCCTGAACTAACCATTCCCTATAGTCTTCCATTTCTGTTTCTCGAAATTCTACCATGCTTCTAAGACCAGCTCAAATGCTACTTCTTCCCTGAACACTTTCTTGAGCTCCTCAATCAACTGCTTCCTTCTATATGTTCTAGAGAACTTTTGTTTGTATAGCTCTTATGACATCTCCACATGTTGTCATTGTTTACATGTGATATCTTAATGGTATGTCCTTAAGAGAAATTGCTTCACACACAACTGCCACTTAGTACAGTGCTCAATCAGTGGGGATGGTATTATTCTATATGCTTGGTGTTTAACCCAGTGATTCAGTCCTGGCTGCACATTGGAATCAACTAAGAATCTTTATAAATTCCTGATGTCTGGTTCCCACAACTAGAGATTGGATGTCACTGGTCTGGGGTTGGGTCTGGGCATTTGGATTTTTAAAATCTTCTCAGGTGATACTGATGTAGAGCCTGGGCTGAGAATCCCTGGTTTAAATGGTTTAGCAACATGATTGATCTCATGTAAGCCTTACAACAACATTGGTGGGTTATACTGTAGACCGTAGACCATTGTTTTATGTTTTTTAACATCTTTATTGGAGTATAATTGCATTACAATGTAGTGTTAATTTCTCCTATATAACAAAGTGAATGAGCTACATGTGTACATATATCCCCATATCCCCTCCCTCTTGTATCTCCCTCCCACCCTGCCTATCCCACCTCTCTAGGTGGTCAAAAAGCACTGAGCTGATCTCCCTGTGCTATGCGGCTGCCTCCCACTAGCTATCTGTTTTACATTTGGTAGTATATATATATCAATGCTACTCTATCACTTCTTACCACTTCTTACCAATGGTCACAGCTTACCATTCCCCCGTCCTGTGTGAGGACACAAGTCCATTATCTACGTCTGCATCTTTATTCCTGTCCTGCCCCTAAATTTCTCAGAGCCATTTTTTTTAGATTCCATGTATATGTGTTAGCATACAATATTTGCTTTTCTATTTCTGACTTACTTAGCTCTGTATGACAGACTCTAGGTCCATCCAACTCACTACAAATAACTCAATTTCGTTTCTTTTTATGGCTGAGAAATATTCCATTGTATATATGTGCCACATCTTCTTTATCTATTCATCTGTAGATGGACACTTAGGCTGCTTCCATGTCCTGGCTATTGTAAATAGTGCTGCAATGAACATTGTGGTACATGACCCTTTTTGAATTATGGTTTACTCAGAGTATATGCCCAGTAGTGGGATTACTGGGTATTATGGAAGTTCTATTTTTAGGTTTTTAAGGAACCTCCATACTGTTCTCCATAGTGGCTGCATCAATTTACATTCCCACCAACAGTGCAAGAGGGTTCCCTTTTCTCCTCAACCACTCCAGCATTTATTGCTTGTAGATTTCTGGATGATGGCCATTCCGACTGGTGTGAAGTGTTACCTCATTGTAGTTTTGATTTGCATTTCTCTAATAATTACTGATGTTGAGCATTCTTTCATGTGTTTGTTGGTATTCTGTATATCTTCTTTGGAGAAATGTCTATTTAGGTCTTCTGCCCAGTTTTGGATTGTGTTGTTTGTTTTGTTGATATTGAGTTAGATGAGGTGATTGTAAATTTTGGAGGTTAATCCTTTGTCAGTTGTTTCATTTGCAAATACTTTCTTTAATTCTGAGGGTTGTCTTTCCATCTTGTTTATGGTTTTCTTTCTTGTGCAAAAGCTTTTAAGTTTCATTAGGTCCCATTTGTTTATTTTTGTTTTTATTTCCATTTCTCAAGGAGGTAGATCAAAAAGGATCTTGCTGTGATTTATGTCATAGAGTGTTCTGCCTATGTTTTCCTAAGAGTTTTATAGTGTCTGCTCTTCCATTTAGGTCTTTAATCCACTTTGAGTTTATTCTTCTGTATGTTGTCAGGGAGTGTTCTAATTTCATTCTTTTACATGTAGCTGTCCAATTTTCCAAACACCACTTTTGAAGAGTCTGTGTTTTCTCCATTGTATATTCTTGCCTCCTTTGTAAAAAATAAGGTGACCATATGTGCATAGGTTTATCTCTGGGATTTCTATCCTGTTCCATTGATCTATATTTCTGTTTTTGTGCCAGTACCATACTGTCTTGATTACTGTAGCTTTGTAGTATAGTCTGAAGTCAGGGAGCCTGATTCCTCCAGCTCCATTTTTCTTTCTCAAGATTGCTTTGGCTATTCAGGGTTTTTTGTGTTTCCATACAAATTGTGAAATTTTTTGTTCTACTTCAGTGAAAAATGTCATTGGTAGTTTGATAGGGATTGCAATGAATCTCTAGAATCCTTTGGGTAGTATAGTCATTTTCCCAATGTTGATTCTTCCAATCCAAGAACATTGTATATCTCTCCATCTATTTGTATCATCTTTAATTTCTTTCATGAGTGTCTTATAGTTTTCTATCTACAGGTCTTTTGTCTCCCTAGGTAGGTTTATTCCTAGGTATTTTACTCTTTTTGTTGCAATGTTAAATGGGAGTGTTTCCTTAATTTATCTTTCAGATTTTTCATCATTAGTGTATAAGAATGCAAGAGATCTCTGTGCATTAATTTTGTATCCTGCAACTTTATCAAATTCATTGATTAGCTCTAGTAGTTTTCTGGTGGCATCTTTAGTATTCTCTATGTATAGTATCATGTCAGGTGTAAACAGTGACAGCTTTACATCTTCTTTTCTGATTTGGATTCCTTTTATTTCTTTTTCTTCTCTGATTGCCATGGTTAAAACCTCCAAAAATATGTTGATTAATAGTGGTGAGAGTGGATAACCTTTTCTTGTTCCTGATCTTAGAGGAAATGCTTTAAGTTTTTCGCCACTGAGAATGATGAAGGCTGCGGTTTTGTCATATATGGCCTTTATTATGTTGAGGTAAGTTCCCTCTATGCCTACTTTCTGGAGGTTTTTTTTTTTTATCATAAATGGGTGTTGAATTTTGTTGAAAACTTTTTCTTCTTCTATTGAGATGATAAAGTTTTGTGGTTTTTTTTGTTGTTGTTGTTTGTTTTTTTGTGGTACGCGGGCCTCTCACTGTGGTGGCCTCTCCCATTGCGGAGCACAGGCTCCGGACACACAGGCTCAGTGGCCAGGGCTCACGGGCCCAGCTGCTCTGCAGCATGTGGGATCTTCCCGGACCTGGGCATGAACCCGTGTCCCCTGCATGGGCAGGCGGACTCTCAACCACTGCACCACCAGGGAAGCCCAAAGTTTTTTATCCTTCAATTTGTTAATATGGTGTATCAAACTGATTGACCCATGTATATTGAAGAATCCTTGCATTCCTGGCATAAACCACACTTGATCATGGTGTATGATCCTTTTAATGTGCTGTTGGATTCTGTTTGCTAGTATTTTTTTGAGGAGTTACATCTACTTTCTTCAGTGGTATTGGCCTGTAGTTTTCTTTTCTGTGACATTTTGTCTAGTTTTCATATCAGGGTGATGGTGGCCTCATAGAATGTGTTTGGGAGTGTTCCTCCCTCTGCTATATTTTGGAAGAGTTTGAAAAGCATAGGTGTTAGCTCTTCTCTAAATGTTTGATAGAATTCTTCTGTGAAGCCATCTAGTCCTGGCCTTTTGTTTGTTGGAATATTTTTAATCACAATCTCAATTTTAATACTTGTGATTGATCTGTTTATATTTCTATTTCTTCCTTGTTTAGTCTCAGAAGGTTGTGCTCTTCTAAGAATTTGTCCATTTCTTCCAGATAGTCCACTCTTTGGCCTATAGTTGCTTGTAGTAATCTCTCATGATTCTTTGTATTTCTGCAGTGTCAGTTGTTACTTCTTTTTCGTTTCTAATTCTGCTGATTTGAGTCTTCTCCCTTGTTTTCTTGATGAATCTGACTAATGGTTTATCAATTTTGTTTATCTTCTCAAGGAACCAGCTTTTAGTTTTATTGATCTTTGTTATTGTTTCCATTATTTCTTTTTCATTTATTCCTGGTCTGATCTTTATGATTTCTTACCTTCTGCTAACTTTGAGTTCTTTTTGTTCTTCTTTCCCTAATTGCTTTAGGTGTAAGCTTAGGTTGTTTATTTGAGATGTTTCTTGTTTCTCAAGGTAGGATTGTATTGCTATAAAGTTCCCTCTTAGAACTGCTTTTGCTTCATCCCATAGGTTTTGGATTGTCATGTTTTCACTGTCATTTGTTTCTACGTATTTTTTGATTTTCTCTTTGATTTCCTCTGTGATCTCTTGGTTATTTAGTAGTGTATTTTTTAGCCTCCATGTGTTTGTATTTTTTCAGGTTTTTTCCTGTCATTGATATCTAGTCTCATAGCATTGTGGTCGGAAAAGATACTTGATAAGATTTCCAGTTTCTTAAACTTACCAAGGCTTGATTTGTGACCCAGGATATGATGTATCCTGGAGATTGTTCCCTGAGCAATTGAGAAGAAAGTGTGTTCTGTTGTTTTTGGATGGAATGTCCTATAAATATCAACTAAGTCCATCTGGTCTCATATTTCATTTAAAGGTTCTGTTTCCTTATTATTTTCATTTTTAATGATCTGTCCACTAGTGAAAGTGGGGCATTAAAGTCCCCTGCTATGATTGTGTTACTGTCGATTTCCCCTTTTATGGCTGTTAGCATTTGCCTTAAGTATTGAGGTGCTCCTATGTTAGGTGCATAAGTATTTACAATTGTTATATTTTCTTCTTGGATTGATCCCTTGATCATTATGCAGTGTCCTTCTTTGTCTCTTGTAATAGTCTTTATTTTAAACTCTTTTTGTCTTTTATGAGAATTGCTACTCCAGCTTTCTTTTGATTTCCATTTGCATGGAATATCTTTTTCCATCCCCTCCTTTTCAGTCTGTATGTGTCCCTAGGTCTGAAGTGTGTCTCTTGTAGACAGCATATATATGAATATCACTTTTGTATCCATTCAGCCAGTCTATGTCTTTTGGTTGGAGCTTTTAATCCATTTACATTTAAGGTTATTATCGATATGTATGTTCTTATTATCATTTTCTTAATTGTTTTGGGTTTATTATTGTAGGTATTTTCCTTCTCTTGTGTGTACTTCCTAGAGAAGCTCCTTTAGCATTTGTTGTAAAGCTGGTTTGGTGGTGCTGAAGTGTCCTAAGTTTTGTTTGTCTGTAAAAGTTTTAATTTCTCCATCATATCTGAATGAGATCCTTGCTGGGTGGAGTAATCTTGGTTATAGGTTTTACCCTTTCATCACTTTAAATATGTCCTGACACTCTTTTCTAGCTTTCAGAATTTCTGTTGAAATATCAGCTCTTAATCTTATGGGGATACCCTTGTATATTATTTGTTGCTTTTTCCTTGCTGCTTCTAATATTTTTTCTTTGTTTTTATTTTTTGATAGTTATATCAATATGTGTCTTGGTGTGTTTCTCCTTGGATTTATCCTGTATAGGACTCTCAGTGCTTCCTGGACTTGATTGACTATTTCCTTTCCCATGTTAGGGAAGTTTTCAACTATAATCTCTTCGAATATTTTCTCAGTCCCTCTCTTTTTCTCTTCTTTTTCTGGGACCCCTATAATTCACGTGTTGGTGCATTTAATTTTGTCCCAGAGGTCTCTGAGACTGTCCTCAATTATTTTCATACTTTTTTTTTTATTCTGGTCTGCAGTAGTTATTTCCACTATTCTATCTTCCAGGTCACTTATCCGTTCTTCTGACTCAGTTATTCTGCTATTGATACCTTCTAGAGAATTTTTAATTTCATTTATTGTGTTGTTAATGATTGTTTGTTTGCTCTTTAGTTTTCTAGGTCCTTTTTAAACGTTTCTTGTAATTTCTTCATTCTATTTCCAAGATTTTGTGTCATCTTTACTATCATTATTCTGATTTTTTTTCAGGTAGACTGCCTATTTCCTCTTCATTTGTTAGGTCTGGTGGGTTTTTACCTTGCTCCTTTATCTGCTGCATATTTCTCTGTTTTCTCATTTTTTTTTTAACTTACTGTGTTTGGGGGTCATCTTTTGGCAGGCTGCAGGTTCGTAATTCCTGTTGTTTTTGGTATCTGCCCCCAGTGGATGAGGTTGATTCAGTGGCTTGTGTAGGCTTCCTTGTGGATGGGACTGGTACCTGTGTTCTGGTGGTTGGAGTTGGATCTTTTCTTTCTGGTGGGCAGTGCTGCATCTGTTGGTGTGGTTTGGTGTGTCTGTGAACTTAGTATGATTTTAGGCAGCCTCTCTGCTAATGGGTGTGGTTGTTTTCCTGTCTTGCTAGTTGTTTGTCATGGGACCTCCAGCACTGTGCTTGCTGGTTGTGGGTGGAGCTGGGGTTTAGTGTTGAGATGGAGATCTCTGGTAGACCTCTCACCAGTTGATATTATGTGGGACCAGGAGGTCTTTGGTGGTCCAATGTCCTGAATTCAGCTCTCCCATATCAGAGGCTTCAGTCTGACACCAGGCCAGAGCACCAAGGCACTGTCAGCCACATGGCCCAGAAGAAAAGGGAGAAAAAAAGAAAGGAAAAAAATTAATAATAATTTTTAAAACTTATTAAAATAAAAAACAAATAATAATAATAATATAAAAAGAAGAGAGCAACCAAACCAATATACAAATCCATCAATGATAACAAGTGCTGAAAACTATACTAAAATAAACATAAAAATCAGAAACAAGTCAGTCACAGACAGCAAACCCCTAGTCTACAGTTGCTCCCAAAATCTACCGCCAAAATTTTGTGATGATTCGTTTTCTATTCAGGTATTCCACAGATACAGGGTACATCAAGTTGATTGTGGGGATTTAATCTGCTGCTCCTGAGGCTGCATGGAGAAATTTCCCTTTCTCTTCTTTGTTTGTACAGCTCGTGGGGTTCAGCTTTGGTTTTGGCCCCATGTCTGCATGTAGGTTGCCCTCAGGTATCTGTTCCTGCCCAGACAGGATGGGGTTAAAGCAGCAGCTGATTAGGATCTCTTGCTCCTTCAGGCCAGGGGAGGGAGGGGAATGGTTGTTATAACTGGAATGCAGGTTGAGTCTGTGGTGGCAGATTCTGGTGTCCATTGCAACAGCCTGAGGCAAACTATGTGTTCTCCCAGGGAAGTTGTCCCTGTGTCACAGGATCCTGGCAGTGGCTTGATGCACAGGCTCCTGGCGGCATGTGGATAGTGTCCTATGCTTTCACACCAGGTTCCTGGTGGCTGCTGCAGCAGCTTTAGCATTTCATGCCCATCCCTGGGGTCCAAGCTGATAGCTGCAGCTCATGCCTGTCTCTGCAGCTTGTTTAAGTGGTGCTCTGCCTTCTGTGTGCAGACAGGGAAGGAATCCCTTCTCCTCGTGCACCCTGAAACAATGGTCTCTTGCCTCTTAGGCAGGTCCAGACTTTTCCCCAAACTCCCTCCTGGCTAGTTGTGATGCACTAGCCCCCTTCAGACTGTGTTCATGCAGCCAACCCCAGTCCTCTCCCTGGATGTGACCTCTGAAACCTGAGTCTCAGGTCCCAGCTGCCACACCCCCAGCAGGTGAGCAGACAAGTCTCTCAGGCTTGTGAGTGCTGGTCGACACCGATCTTCTGTACAGGAATCTCTCCACTTTGCCCTCTGCACCCCTGTTGCTGTGCTCTCTTCCGTGGATCCGAAGCTTCCCCCCAACCCAACCCCTGTCTCCACCAGTGAAGGGGCATCCTAGTGTGTGGAAACTTTTCCTCCTTCACTGCTCCTTCCCAGAGGTGCAGGTCCCATCCCTATTCTTTTGTCTCTGACTTTTCTTTTTTCTTTTGCCCTACCCAGGTATTTGGGGAGTTTCTTGCCTTTTGGGAAGTCTGAGGTCTTCTGTCAGCGTTCAATAGATGTTCTGTAAGAGTTGTTCCACATGTAGATGTATTTCTGATGTATTTGTGGAGAGGAAGGTGATCTCCACGTCTTACTCCTCTGCCATCTTGAAGGTCCCCCTAGACCATTGTTAATGCTGTTTTCTAAATGAATAAACTGAGGCTCAAAGAAGTTAAAATGAGTAGTCAAAGGATGCAGAGACCTTAAGTGGCAGAGTGGAGAAGTGCAGACAAATTTTCTAACTCAAAGTCCAGTTCTGTGTCCTTCAGACCATATTGGTTGCTCCTCATGGTCAGGAACTGTGTCTTTAAGGTCATAAATATTTCTTCAAGGACAGAAGCATATCCTCAAGGTCATAGTTTGTGTTTTATTCTCCTGAGTACTCTAAGCATTGGTATGGATCATTACCTTGCATTGGGAAACATGAAGAATGAAATGTTCCAATCACTCATGTGACAAGAAAGAAAGGAGGAGTTAGGGTAGGTTGTCATATGTGAGGGATGCTGAGGCAGACATTTTAAAGAAAGGCAGGGAGGCAGGTATTAGCAGTCTTCTGGCTCCCAAGCCAGTGCTCTTTATAAGAAGGAAAGAAAGAGAGAGAGGGAAAGAAAGGAAGGAAGAAAGATAGATTGATCTAATGCTTAAATGATGGAACTATAATATATTGATAAGGAAAACAAGGATATTTGACAATGTCCCGCACATTGGAGATTTCTGTCAAAAAGTCAGCCAGGCCTTACTTCAGCAGAGTCTTCTTTGAAGGAGATCTAGACTGGAGGGGCTGTGGGCCCTCTAGTACCTGGAAAAAATTGTGAGTATAAGCTAGGAAGTCATTGCAAGTTGAAATAACTTGCCTATATCCACACAAGACTCAAACTATAGATGGGGAATGAAAAAGGAAAAGAGGAAATGGTCAAGAGATGTTGGAACTGGAGATAAAGTGGAAGTCAGGGCACAGGAAGAGCATATGCTCTCTGTGTACAGCAAAGAGTGTATGTTATCATCCCAGGTTAGTAGGGCAAATGCATAGGAGAAATGAGAGAGTGAAGAGGAGAGGTGAGGCCAGGGAAAGAGGGGATGGGAGGGGAGGGGTGGGGGAGAGGCAAAAGACAAAAGTAGTCCTGGGAAGGGGATTGATACAGCAATCTTGGAATGCTTGATTCTTCTCACAGTATGAACAGAAACTTAACTGTACCAAAGCTTGATGAAGATGACCCTTACCACCATCCAATTTCTTTTCTTCCAAGTTCACCAAGAAGCCTCAATAAGATGGAAAGGGTAAGTATTCTTAGCCACTTTACAGGCACTGTGGGGTTAAGTGACTTCTGTGAAGTCATAAAGTGAGTTTGTTGCTCAGCGGGGACTAGAACTCCCATTTCCTGCTTCTCAATTCCGTTCCTTTTTTGTTAAACCACTAGACTCAAAGAGCCCTCCAACCCCCTCCATTTCACTTGATCTTAGAATCAACCATTATAGTTTCCTTTGGGGTGCCTTGAAGGCACTTTTTAGGTCTTTACTACCCTAAGAAAATGTAAATGATCCCTCAGAGAGATCACCCCTTAAATGTACCAGCAGAATAGGGAGAATGACAGAGACATTTTTCACATTTTTTCTAAGGAGCCATATCCCAAGCATCAGGCTTTTCTATACCCGGGCATATACTTTCATTCCCTGGGGTCAGTTTGAGAGAGTAACCATCCTTCGGAGAGATTCTAATAGTGGAATTTTGGACACCATAACAAGTTGTTGTTGGTGGTGCGGGTGAAATTTAGGAGAATCAGTTTCATCTATCACCCCTTGTAGGATGCTCTCTGCTCCAGCTCTGTACATGGTCAGCTTCAACTGAATACAGGGTGGTGATTATCAATTTGATTATTTTTGATTTTAGCCTAGTTCCTTTTAATTCCCAAGGCCTGACTGATTTGAACACTTGCATCACACACACACATACACATATATACATTGCCATCCTTTCATCCTTTGTATGTGAATTTCTCAACCATTGGCCTTCTTTCTGGATAGTTATTAAGATCCATCAGGCCTCCACATGGTGTAGAGAGACGGGAGGTGATGGCTTTCTACTTGAAAACCAATTTCAAGTTGCGTGCCATGAGCGTGTGTTGGTGAGTGTCCACCCATGGCAAGTTCCTAAAGCATGGAATGTTATGTACTAATTTCCTGTATCTAATTTTCTCAGAAGCGAAGTGACCATACCAAGAATGACAATGCCCATCTATATATAATACAAGGAACAGGACTCCCTTTTCCTATCTCCCTTACCCAACGGTGATTGTATGGTGGAGTACAGGGTTGGTAAATATGCCACCCATGCTCAGTCTATGCCCAAACCAGACAGCAGTAATCAGTTATGGCCCCTCTTTCCCAATGAGCCTTAATGCAGTCTTCCTCAGCAAGTTCTCCAGGCAGCTATCATCCAACTGATCAGAGACTGTATCAGACAAGAAACCCATTTGATATCCTCAAAGTGAGGGAAAGGGTAAGGCTTTAGAATCATAAAGGCCTGTGTTCTCCTTCCACTTCTGCCACTTATAAGCTCTGTAGCCTTTGGCAGGTCATTTCTCTTCTCAGAGCCTCAGTTTCCTTATCTGTGAAATAGGGAAATTAGGATGGTCATGAAAATTCACAGTGATAAAACACTTGGCACATAGTGGATGTCCAATACCTGTTATCACTGAGTTCCAGAATCTTACAATTAACATGTCTGTCTTTTGGGCTTCTATTTAAAAGATGGCAGGGGCACTTGAGGACTTCTCAGCAGCTAGTGGAGCAAATGTCCCAAAAAGGAGATGCAGATCCCTCAAAGAAAAACCTTACCGATCTTAGCATTTTTCTAGTCAGACCTTGGCAAGGAGATCTTGTTTCCCTTGACGCTGGGCATCCACACTCCTCATGTCCAATTTGTTCTTTCCTCAGAATTTCCTAGCTCACTATTTTGTTTCCTTGGAACCTAATAAAGGATTCAAGAGATTTAATTGGAACCAAAAATCACTTCATTGAGAGCCACTCTCCTGCTTTCCTCCTACCTCTTGGAGTGCTCTATCATAGGTTCCTTTGCTGACTCTTCTCACTTTGTCTAGCCATTACCTATAGGGGTTCTTAAGGCTTCCATCCAGGGTTGGCTTCTCAGACCAAGTGCTCTCTTTGGCCATTCTCAGCCACTCCTAGGAATTTAACTCCTAGTTGCCTAGTTTTCTAGGGCTGCCATAAAAAAGCATCATGATTTGGTAGCTTAAACAACAGAAATTTGTCTCACTTTTCTGGAACCTAGAAGTCCGAAATCAAGGTGTCAACAGGGTTGGTTCCTTCTGAGAGCTATAGGGAAAATCTGTTTCATGCTGTTTTCCTAGCTTTTAGTTGTTTGCTATAAATATTTGGCATTCCTTGGGTTTTGCTACATTACCCCAATCTTAGCCTTCATCTATATATGGCATTCTCCCTGTGTGTGTGTAAGTCCAAATTTTCCCTTTAATATAAGGACACCAGTCATATTGGTGTAGGGGCCTATCCTACTCCAGTATGACCTAATGTTAATTAATTAAATGTACAGTGACCCTGTTTCCAAATAAGTGTATATTCTTAGGCATTGTGGTTTAGGACTTTGATATATCAATTTTGGGGGGGCACAATTCAACCCATGACACCCATCATCTGATGAGTTCCTCCAAAGACCATCAGTACAACTGTGTCTACTGATATTCAGATCTGTATATCAGCTGCCTGATGTACTAGTCCATCTACATGTCCCTTGGGCATCTCCAACTCAATCATGACGCTTTCCCTGCTACCACCACTAGGATCTCACCTGAACTTGGCTCTCCTCCTGAGTGATTTCTGCTTTTAGCTCTACCATCCTCCCAGTCATGTAGCTGTAAAATCTCAGTCTTCTCTGACTCCTCCCTCTTTCTTCCCCTCCCTCTGTAATCATTTGCCAGGTCTTGATTCTAGTTTTATAATATCTTAATTATGTCTTGCCCTGCTTCTTCTTTGTCCTATTTGAAAGCTAGTATTTCTTTTCACTTGGACAGCCTCCCAGCTGTTCTCCCTGCCTCCCATCTCACCTCCCTCTGGTCCATTCTCTCTGGCATACGAGTCACTGTCTTTAAGCACAGTTCTTCCAGTGGCTCCATTTATCATCAGCAGATGCTTTCCCATTTCTGAGCCTTTCCTCTACTGAACCTTCTCCATGAAATGCCCTTCCCTTACATTCGCCTATTTAGACTTTTGCCTGAAAGGCCACACACTTTCCACAAAGGCATCACATGTGACCCCTTTCCCTTGGGCTCTTAATTCTCCACAAGCACTTAACATATTCTACCCTACCCTGTCTCAGAGCTATATAGTTAATGTATTATCTCCATTATTACTCTCCCCCCATACACTAGTACAATGTAATTGTGTTAAGGCAAGATATGAGTCTTCCTCATCATGGTATTCTACATGTCTGGCTCACAGCAGGTGCGCAATTGGTTGAGTGATTTGAAAAACCTTGAAGCTTGCTGCCCTTGTCTCTTTGTGCACTGCTGTATATTGCAGCATAAAACCCAGCCCTCTCAGGTTAAGAAAAAACCTAAACTGGGTCAGTTTATAGACTAGGAATATCAGCTGCTTAGAGCTTACCAACCAACCTCTGCAGCAAGCACCTTCCAGTGAGCTGATAGGGAAGCAGGGACAAAGAGGGATTGGAGGGGCTCCCCCCACCTAGCAGCAGCTGCTCAGCAGTAGGTTGGGGGAGGCTCAGAGAGCAACAAGGCCAAATATACAGGTCAAAACCTGATTTATACAGGAAAAATAATGTGTGGTGACCTTAATGGCAAGGAGGCTTATCATCTGAAACCTACAGTGGCAAAGAGCCCAGAGGCTCTCCAGTGTTAATCTTGAATCTTCATTTGATGTTCCTTTGAAATGAAATATATATATATATATATATATATATATATGTATATATATATACTCTAAGCTGTTACTTGGTATACAAAAGTAATCATTTTTACATCCTATGTTGCTAAACCTGTACACAAAGACTTTTCTTCTGCCCACTTCCCAGCAGTAGAGCTGAAGACATCAGAAATGAGAACTGGCTTACACAAGGTCATGTGGCAAGGAGCAGCCCAGGCTTAAAATCAGAAGCTGTCTTTGCCATTTTTTCTCCTTGCAAGAGTCCAAGGATGGGGCGATGCACCACTGGAAATGAGCTCTCCAAAGGACTAGAGGGGGCAGGTGCCCATAAGCAGAATCTGAGGCCTAGACAACCTAAGAGTACCATTGCAGCAAATGCCAAGGGAAAGGAATTGCCCACAGCTTAAAAGCATGGGCCCTGGAGTATGCATGACACAAACAAATGACCAAATACATGTTGTTAAGTAGTCTTAGGGACACAGAGACAGAAGTATTTTGTTGAATAAATGAATGATGTGATTATAAGAACTGCAGTAGTTCTTCACTTCTTAGGTAATGGGTAAAAGTGTGGACGCCAGGCCAACTTGCTTTCATTCAAATCTTGATTCTACCACTTGATTTTACTACATATTAACCTTCTGACCATGGGCAAATCACTTAAGTTCTCCAAGCCAGAAAACTTAAACCTTAGTTTCTTTAGTTTCCTCACTTAGAAAATGGCATCCATTATTCACAAATGTTTATTGAACATATACTAGTCAGGCACTGTTTTAGGTGCTTGGGATACAGCAATGAATACAACAGATAGAAATCCCTGACCTTGTGGAGTTGACATTCTAGTTAGGGGGATAGTTACAAACGGTAGTCCTCACTTCCTAGGGTTGCAGGGAGGGGTAAATAAGAGAAGGCACAAAAAATGCTAGGCACAGAGCTTATACCTAACGAATGTCTCAAGTTAAACTATGTCTTGGCAAAATGGAGAGATTAGATGTATTAGAGTAATACAAATGTTGCCTACCTGCCTGACTGCCCCTCCACTTAGCTCCAGCCCTATTCAGAATGGAATACTGTCCTGACAGACACCCAAGATCAGAGGAAGGTAGAGGAGGTGGTATTTAAATTGACCTTTAAAATGAGTGGGAGAATAAAGAGGTGTAAAGGCCATCACAGGCCAGGCCAAGGTCTTTGGACTTTGGTAAAAGTGTGGAGACACTGACAGTTTAGGAGTAAAAATGACCACAGGCTAGGGAAACTTTGACTGGGTGAAGGGTAAGAGGTCTTCATCTTTAGCTCTCTGAGATTGGAGATGGGTGACAGAGCTTCAGTTCTATGATATGGTGGTGGTCTGTGTGCATTTGCATGTGTGTGTACAAATTAACCAGAATTTCAGCAAGTCCCTTTGAGGGGAAAAATACAGTGTTAATCTTGGCAAATTACACGAAAGGTGTTATTGTTCTGAGGTGGAGTTTACAGAGGCCTACTGAGGCTGCAGTCAAGCCAACAAAATATAGAGGCAGAGGAGCTCCAGGCAACTGGAAGGGCAACTGGACCAAGGACAATGCTGTCCAAAAGCGATGCTGGCTAAGGTGATTCAGTAACTTGAGTTCAAGTCCACTATCCCTCAACTCCATTCCCTCTGGACTTGTAGCACCTTCTTCCCCCCTGAAAGCCAGCAAGAGCCCTGACTGCGCCAGGTTCTCCAGCCCTTATTTCAGTGGAATAGAATCAGGCATGATTTCCAGATCTTTTGCCCCTCTGTGGAGGGTAGTTAAAGGACAGTACATTTGGTACCCTAAGCCTGGACTTATCATTTGCTATAGTATTGATATGGACCCCATATAAGACTGACTTTTTTTCTTTCTGTGACAAGATTGCTGGTTTTCACCCTGCTGTGAAACATAACAGTAAAGTGTGTGGGATCTGGAATCAAACTGCTTTTGTTTGAAGCCTGTTTCTGTTACTTCCAAGCAGTGTGATCTTGGGCAATATAGTTAATTTCTCTGATCCTCAGTATCCCTTTTTGTAAATTGGGGATGATAATACTTACCTCACAGGTTTGTTGTGAGGATTCAATAACTTCCTTCAGGTAAAGCTACTAGAATTTTGCCTAGCTCATAGGAAGTGTTATTTAAGTTATAAGCTAATATCTTGCTGTAGTCATTGACCCTTGGGGGAGGCTCTGTTTCCTCATGTGTGCAATACAATAATGCTTGCCCTGTATAGATCCTGAAGTCATGGACAAAATGGATGAGAAAGCATTTTACTAAGAGAAGTAATACAGGATGCAGTGTACTGGCAAGAGGGTATATTATCTGGGGTATGTTTCAACAGAGTTCTGGCTGTAACTGTAATGCAAATTGTGGAAATTAATGTGTGGATATGATTGTGACCTTCATGTAGTAACTTAGATAGCTGAGATTATTTCTGGAGGGTGACACCAACCTGTATTCTGATTGACGTTAGGTGGTCTCTCTCATACACACACCTTTAATTTCCTAGACAGTGAAATATTTCACAGTTCCATGTTACTTTTGACTATTACAACTTAGCACTTATACTTTGTTAGATTATACCTAATATTTAAGAACATCAGAGATAATTTAATTCAGTCAGTCTTATTAAAGGAATGATACATAATTTACTGATTAAAAAAATAATATTGTGATAGTTAATCTTTAATCTTATGTTAGAGTTTTGGGATTTCCATGCAAAATCAAAAAATGGCCATGTAAAATATCAGGAATGTGAATAGAGCCCAGTCAGGTCAATTTCCTCATCTGAAACCTGGAATTGATAATCCCTTCCCTAGTTGGCTGGCAGGACAATGGTATAACTCAAATGTGATAATGAATGTCAGAGAGTAAAAATTATAAAGTAATATATACATGTGAGTTATAAAAACAGTAATATTAACGGTAATGATCATCTATTGAGTATCTACCTTCGGCTAGGTGCTTTTAATAAAAATGGACGGGGGGTCGGGGACCTTCAAGATGGCAGAGGAGTAAGACATGGAGATCACCTTCCTCTCCACAAATACATCTACATGTGGAACAACATCTACATGTGGAACAACTCCTACAGAACATCTACTGAATGCTGGCAGAAGACCTCAGACTTCCCAAAAGGTAAGAAACTCCCCACGTACCTGTGTAGAGCAAAAGAAAAAAGAGACAAAAGAATAGGGATGGGACTTATACCTCTTGGAGGGAGCTGTGAAAGAGGAAAAGTTTCCACACACTAGGAAACCCCTTCACTGGCAGGGACTGGGGGTGGCCATGGGAGGGGGTAGCTTCAGACCTCGGAGGAGAGCATGGCAACAGGGGTTCAGAGGGCAAAGTGGAGAGATTCCAGCACAGAGAATCGGTGCCTTCCAGCACTCACCAATCTGAGAGGCTTGTCTGCTCACCTGCCAGGACAGGTGAGGGCCGGGAGCTGAGGCTCAGGCTTCAGAGGTCAGATTCCAGGGAGAAGACTGGGGTTCGCTGTGTGAAAACATCCTGAAGGGGGCTAGTGTGCCACAGCTAGCCAGGAGGGAGCCTGGGAAAAGCCTGGAACTGCCTATGAGGCAAGAGACCATTGTCTCGGGGTGTGCAAAGAGAGGGGATACAGAGCACCGCCTAAACGAGCACCAGAGATGGGTGCGAGCCACGGCTATCAGCACGGGCACCAGAGATGGGCACGAAATGCTAAGGCTGCTGCTGCAGCCTTATCAAGGCCTGTGTGCAAACACAGGTCACTATCCACACCTCCCCTCCCAAGAGTCTATGCAGCCCACCACTGCCAGGGTCTTGTGATCCAGGGACAACTTTCCCGGGAGAACACACGGTGCACCTCAGACTGTTGCAACATCATTCTGAGCTCTGCCACTGCAGGCTCGGCTCACATTCAGTATCCCTCCCTCCCCCTGGCCTGAGTGAGCCAGAGCACCCTAATCAGCTGCTACTTTAACCCCATCTTCTCTGGGGGAGGAAGAGACACCCTCAGGTGACCTACATACAGAGGTGGGACAAAATCCAAAGCCGAACTGCATGAGCTGTGTGAACACAGAATAGAAAGGACAGTTTCTCCCAGCAGCCTCAGGAGCAGCGGATTAAATCTCCACAAAAATCTTGATGTACCCTGCACCTGTGGAATACCTGAAGAGACAACGAATCATCCCAAAATTGAGGTGGTGGACTTTGGAAACAATTGTAGGCTTGGGGTTTGCTTTCTGCATGTAATTTGTTTCTGGTTTTATGTTTATTTTAGTTTATTGTTTAGAGCTTATTGTCAGTGATAGATTTGTTTATTGATTTGGTTGTTCTCTTCCTTTATATATATATATATATGTATATATATATGTATATATATATGTATATATATATATTTTTTCCTTTTTCACTTTTTGTAATTGTGTATGCTTCTTTGTCTGATTTGTCTGTATAGCTTCACTTTTACCATTTGTCCTAGGGTTCAGTCTGCCTATTTTTGTTTTTAATAGATTTTAGGGTTTGTTATCAATGGTGGATTTGTTTGTATGTTTAGCTGCTCTCTTCTTCCTTATTTTTTATTACTTTTAAATTTTTTATTTTTAATAATATTTTACTGTTTTATTTTAATAATTTTATTTACTTCATTTTACTGTTTTCTTTCTATGTATCTTTCTTTCCTTCTTTCTTTCTTTTTTCTCCCTTTCCTTCTGTGCTGTGTTGCTGACAGGGTCTTGGTGCTCTGGCTGGGAGTCAGGCCTGAGCCTCTCAGATGGGAGAGCTGACTTCAGGCCACTGGTCCACGAGGGACCTCCTGGCTCCATGTAACATCAAATGGCAAGAGATCTCCCAGAGACCTCCATCTCAAAATAAGACCCAGCTCCACTCAACAATGAGCAAGCTACAGTGATGGACAACCTAGGCCAAACACGTAGCTAGACAGGAACACAAGCCAAATGATTAGCAGAGAGGCTGCCTAAACATACTAAGTTCACAAACACACCAAAATACACCACCAGACACGGTCCCACCCACAAGAAAGATAAGATCAAGCCTCATCAACCAGAAAACAGGCAACAGTCCCAACCACCAGAAAGCCTACACAACCCACTATAGAAACCTTACCCACTGGGGGCAGACACCAAAAAGAAACTAAAGAGCAAAGAAACAATGATGAACAGCACAATAAATGAAATTAAAATTTCTCTAAAAGGAATCAATAGGAGAATAACTGAGGCAGAACAGATAAGTGACCTGGAAGATAAAATAGTGGAAATAAACTTCCACAGAACAGAATAAAGAAAAAAGAATAAAAAGAATTGAAGACAGTCTCAAAGACCTCTGGGACAACTTTAAATGCACCAACATTCGAATTATAGGGATCCCAGAAGAAGAAGAGAAACAGAAAGGGACTGAGAAAATATTTGATGAGATTATAGTTGAGAACTACCCTAATATGGGAAAGGAAATAATCAAGTCCAGGAAGACGAGAGTCCATAAAAGGATAAATCCAAGAAGAACAACAGGCCAAGACATATATTAATCAAACTATCAAAAATTAAAAACAAAGAAAAATTATTAAAAGTAGCAGGGCAAAAACAACAAATACCACAAAAGGTAATCCCCATAAGGTTAAAGTGATTTTTTAAAGTGATGAAGGGGAAAAACCTACAACTAAGATTACTCTACCCAGCAAGGATCTCATTCACATTTAATGGAGAAATTAAAAACTTTACAGACCAGCAAAAGCTGAGAGAATTCAGCACCACCAAACCAGCTTTACAACAAACGCTAAAGGAACTCTTCTAGGCAGGAAAAACAAGAGAAGGAAAAGACCTACAATAACAAACACAAAACAATTAAGAAAATGGTAATAGGAACATACATATTGATTATTACCTTAAATGTAAATGGCTTAAATGCTCCAACCAAAAGACATAGAATGGCTGAGTGGAAACAGAAACAAGACCTGCAGATATGCTGTCAACAAGAGACCCACTTCAGCCCTAGGGACACATACAGACTAAAAGTGAGGGGATGGAAAAATATATTCCATGCAAATGGAAATAAGAAGAAAGCTGGAATAGCAATTCTCATATCAGACAAAATAAACTTAAAAACAAAGAGTATTACAAGAGACAAAGAAGAACACTACATAATGAGCAAGGGATCAAACCAAGAAGAAGATATAACAATTGTAAATATTTATGCACTCAACATAGCAGCACCACAATACATAAGGCAAATACAAACAGCCATAAAACGGGAAATCAACAGTAACACAACCATAGTAGGGGACTTTAACAACACATTTTCACCAATTGGACAGATCATTTAAAATGAAAATAAATAAGAAAACACAAGCTTTAAATGATACATTAAACAAGATGGACTTAATTGATATTTATAGGACATTCGATCCAAAAACAACAGAATACACTTTCTTCTCAAGTGCTCATGGAACATTCCCCAGGATAGATCATATCTTGGGTCACAAATCAAGACTTGATAAATTTAAGAAAATTGAAATCGCATCAAGTACCTTTTCCAACAACAACACTGAGACTAGATATCAATTACAGGAAAAAATCTGTAAAAAAAAAAAACACATGGAGGCTAAACAATACATTACTTAGTAAGCAAGAGATCATTGAAGAAATCAAAGAGGAAATCAAAAAATACCTAGAAACAAATGACAATAAAAACACGATGACCCAAAACCTATGGGACACAACGAAAGAAGTTCTAAGAGGGAACATTATAGCAATACAATCCTACCTCAAGAAACAAGAAACATCTCAAATAAACAACCTAAACGTACACCTACAACAATTAGAGAAAGAAGAACAAAATACCCCCAAAGCTAGCAGAAGGAAAGAAATCATAAAGATCAGATCAGAAAGTAATGAAAAAGAAATGAAGGAAATGATAGCAAAGATCAATAAAACTAAAAGCTGGTTTTCTGAGAAGATAAACAAAATTGATAAACCATTAGCCAGACTCATCAAGAAAAAAAGGGAGAAAACTCAAATCAGTAGAATAAGAAATGAAAAAGGAGAAGGTACAACAAACACTGCAGAAATACAAAGGATCATGAGAGATTACTACAAGCAACTATATGCCAATAAAATGGACAACGTGGAAGAAACAGACAAAGTCTTAGAAATGCACAACCTTCCAAGGCTCAACCAGGAAGAAATAGAAAATATAAACAGACCAATCACAAGCACTGAAATTGAAACTGTGATTAAAAATCTTCCAACAAACAAAAGCTGAGAACCAGATGGCTTCACCAGCGAATTCTATCAAATATCTAGAGAAGAGCTAAGACCTATCCCTCTCAAACTCTTCCAAAATATAACTGAGGGAGGAAAACTCCCAAACCCATTCTACAAGGCCAGCGTCACCCTGATACCAAAACCAGACAAAGATGTCACAAAGAAAGAAAACTAAAGGCCAATATCACTCATGAACATAGATGCAAATATCCTCAACCAAATACTAACAAACAGAATCCAACAGCACATTGAAAGGATCACAAAACATGATCAAGTGGGGTTTATCCCAGGAATGCAAGGATTCTTCAATATATGCAAATCAATCAATGTGACACACCATATTAAAAAATTGAAGGAGAAAAACCATATGATCATCTCAATAGATGCACAGAAAGCTTTTGACAAAATTCAACACCCATTTATGGTAAAAACCCTCCAGAAAGTAGGCATCGATGGAACTTACCTCAACATAAAAAAGGCCATATATGAAAAACCCACAGCCAACATCGTACCAATAGTGAAAAATAGAAACCATTTCCACTAAGATCAGGAACAAGAAAGGTTGCTGACTCTCACCATTATTATTCAACATAGATTTGGGAGTTATAGTGACAGCAATCAGAGAAGGAAAACAAATAAAAGGAATCCAAATGAAAAAGATGAAGTAAAGCTGTCACTGTTTGCAGATGACATGATACTATACATAGAGAATCGTGAAGATGCTAGAAGAAAACTACTAGAGCTATTCAATGAATTGGGGAAAGTAGCAGGATACAAAATTAATGCACAGAAATCGCTTGCATTTCTATACACTAATGATGAAAAATCTGAAAGAACAATTAAGGAAACACTACCATTTACCATTGCAACAAAAAGAATAAAATATCTAGGAACAAACCTACCTAAAGAGACAAAAGAACTGTATGCAAAAATTATAAGACACTGATGAAAGAAATTAAAGATGATACAAATAGATGGACAGAAATACCATGTTCTTGGATTGGAAGAATCAACATTGTGAAAATGACTCTACTACCCAAAGCAATCTACAGATTCAATGCAATCCCTATTAAGCTACCAATGGCATTTTTCACAGAACTAGAACAAAATATTTCACAATTTGTATGCTAACACAAAAGACCCTAAATAACTAAAGCAATCTTGAGAACGAAAAATGGAGCTGAAGGAATCAGGCTCCCTGACCTCAGACTATACTACAAAGCTACAGTAATCAAGACAATATGGTACTGGCACAAAAACAGAAAAATAGATCAATGGAACAGGATAGAAAGCCCAGAGATAAACCCACACACATATGGTCACCTTATCTTTGATAAAGGAGGCAAGAATATACAGTGGAAAAAAGACAGCCTCTTCAATAAGTGATGCTGGGAAAACTGGACAGGTACATGTGAAAGTATGAAATTAGAACACTCCCTAACACCTTACAGAATAATAAACTCAAAATGGATGAAAGAGCTATATGTAAGGCCTGACACTATCAAACTCTTTAAGGAAAACAGGCAAAACACTCTATGACATAAATCACAGCAAGATCCTTTTTGACCCACCTTCTAGAGAAATGGAAATAAAAACAAAAATAAACAAATGGGACCTAATGAAAATTTAAAGATTTGCACAACAAAGGAAACCATAACCAAGATCAAAAGACAACCCGCATGGGCTTCTGTGGAGGGGCAGTGGTTGAGAGTCCACCTGCTGATGCAAGGGACACAGGTTTGGGCCCCAGTCTAGGAAGATACCATATGCCGCGTAGCGGCTGGGCCTGTGAGCCATGGCCACTGAGCCTGCACGTCCGGAGCCTGTGCTCCGCAACGGGAGAGGCCACAACAGTTAGAGGCCCGCTTACCACAAAAAAAAAAAAAAGACAACCTTCAGAATGGGAGAAAATATTTGCAAATGAGGCAACTGACAAAGGATTAATCTCCAAAATTTACAAGCTGCTCATGCAGCTCAATAACAAAAAAAACAAACAACACAATCCAAAAATGGGCAGAAGACCTAAACAGACATTTCTCCAAAGAAGATATACAGATTGCCAACAAACACATGAAAGAATGCTCAACATGGGCTTCCCTGGTGGTACAGTGGTTGAGAGTCCACCTGCCAATTCAGGGGACACGGGTTCGTGCCCCTGTCCAGGAAGATCCCACAGGCCACAGAGCATCTAGGCCCTTGAGCCATGGCCACTGAGCCTGCACGTCCGGAGCCTGTGCTCCGCAACAGGAGAGGCCAAAACAGTGAGAAGCCTGTGTACTGTTTAAAAAAAAAAAAGAATGCTAAACATCATTAATCATTACAGAAATGCAAATTAAAACTACAATGAGATATCATCTCACACCGGTCAGAATGGCCATTTAAAAAAAATCTAGAAACACTAAGTGCTGGAGAGGGTGTGGAGAAAAGAGAACACTCTTGCACTGTTGGTGGGAATGTACATTGATACAGCCACTATGGAGAACAATATGGAGGTTTCTTAGAAAGCTAAAAAGAGAACTACCATACCACCCAGCAATCCTACTACTGGGCATATGTCCTGAGAAAACCATAATTCAAAATTGTCATGTACTAAAATGTTCATTACAGCACTATTTACAATAGCCAGGACATGGAAGCAACCTAAGTGTCCATCAACACATGAATGGATAAAGAAGATGTGGCACATATATACAATGGAATATTACTCAGCCATAAAAGGAAACAAAATTGAGTTATTTGTAGTGAGGTGGTTGGACCTAGAGTCTGTCATACACAGTGAAGTAAGTCAGAAAGAGAAAAACAAATACAGTATGTTAACACATATATATGGAACCTAAAAAAATAAAAAAAACTGGTAATGAAAAACCTAGGGGCAAGACGGGAATAACGACACAGAACTACTAGGGAATGGACTTGAGGATATGCGGAGGGGAAAATGTAAGCTGGGACAAAGTGAGACAGTGGCATAGACATATATAGTCTACCAAGCATAAAATAGATAGCTAGTGGGAAGCAGCTGCATAGCACAGGTAGATCAGCTCCGTGCTTTGTGACCACCTAGAGGGGTAGGACAGGGAGAGTGGGAGGGAGGGAGATGCAAGAGGGGAGAGATATGGGGATATATATATATATATATATATATATATATCTGATTCACTTTGTTATAAAGCAGAAACGAACACACCATTGTAAAGCAATTATACTCCAGTAAAGATGTTAAAAAAATTACAAAGAAAGAAAATATATGAAGAGCATCAAGGGAAAAGCAGCAAATAATATACAAGTGTATCCCTATAAGGTTAACAGCTGATCTTTCAGCAGAAACCCTGCAAACCAGAAGGGAGTGGCAGGATGTATTTAAAGTGATGAAGGGGTAAAATCTACAACCAAGATTACTCTACCCAGCAAGGATATCATTCAGATTTGATGGAGAAATTAAAATCTTTACAGACCAGCAAAAGCTAAGAGAATTCAGCACCACCAAACCCATTACAACAAATGGTAATGGAACTTCTGTAGGCAGGAAAGACAAGAGAAGGAAAAGAACTTCAATAACAAACCCAAAGCAATTAGGAAAATGGCACTGGGAACATACATATCTATATCTACCTTAAATATTACACATAGACTGTTTTACTGAATACAAAAACAAGATCTATATACATGCTGTCTAAAAGAGACCCACTTCAGACCTAGGAACACGTACTCACTGAAAGTGAGGGGATGGAAAAAGATATTCCAGGCAAATGGAAATCAAAAGAAAGCTGGAGTAGCAATTCTCATAAAAGACAACAGATTTTAAAATAAAGACTATTACAAGAAACAAAGAAGGACACTACAAAATGATAAAGGGATCAGACCTAGAAGAAGATATAACAATTGTAAAGATGTATGCACCCAACATAGGAGCACCTCAATACATAAGGCAAATGCTAACAGCCATAAAAGGGGAAATCAACAGTAATACAATCATAGTAGCGGACTTTAACACCACACTTTCACCAATGGATAGATCATCCAAAATGAAAATTAGTAAGGAAACACAAGCTATAAATGATACATTAAATGAGATGGATTTAATTGATATTTATAGGACATTCCATCCAAAAACAACAGAATACACTTTCGTCTCAAGTGCTCATGGAACATTCTCCAGGATAGATAATATGTTGGGTCACAAATTAAGCCTTGGTTAATTTTGAAAAGTTGAATTTGTATCAAGTATGTTTTCTGACCATGCTATGAGACTAGATTCAATGTCAGGAAAAAAAAAGTGTAAAAAATACAAACACATGGAGTCTAAATAATACACTACTAAATAACCAAGAGATCACTGAAGAAATCAAAGAGGAAATCAGAAAATACCTAGAAACAAATGACAATGGAAACACTACGACCCAAAACCTATGGGATGCAGCAAAAGCAGTTCAAAGACAGAAGTTTTTAGCAATAAAATTCTACCTCAAGAAACAAGAAACATCTCGAATAAAGAACCTAATCTTACACCTAAAGCAACAGAGAAAGAAGAAAAAAGAACACTCAAAGTTAGCGGAAGGAATCATAAAAATCAGATGAGAAATAAATGAAAAAGTAGTGAAAGAAATGATAGCAAAGATCAATAAAACTAAAAAATGGTTCTTTGAGAAGATAAAATTGATATACCATTAGCCAGACTCATCAAGAAACAAGGGAGAAGTCTCAAAGCAATAGAATTAGAAATGAAAAAGGAGAAGTAAGAACTGAAACTCCAGAAGTACAAAGGATCATGAGAGATTACTACAAGCAATTATATGCCAATAAAATGGACAACCTGGAAGAAATGGACAAATTCTTAGAAAAGCACAACCTTCTGAGACTGAAACAGGAAGAAATAGAAAATATAAACAGACCAATCACAAGCACTGAAATTGAAACTGTGATTTAAAATCTTACAGCAAAAAAAGCCCAGGACCAAATGGCTTCACAGGAGAATTCTGTCAAACATTTAGAAAAGAGATAACACCTATCCTTCTCAAACTCTTCCAAAATATAGCAGACGGAGGACACGCCCAAACTGATTCTAAGAGGCTACCATCACCCTGATACCAAAACCAGACAAAGATGACACAAAGAAAGAAAACTACAGGCCAGTATCACTGATGAACATAGATGCAAAAATCCTCAACAAGATACTAGCAAACAGAATCCAACAGCATATTAAAAGGATCATACACCATGATCAAGTGGGGTTTATCCCAGGAATGCAAGGATTCTTCAGTATACACAAGTCAATCAGTTTGATACACCATATTAACAAATTGAAGGATAAAACCTTATCATCTCAATAGATGCAGAAAAAGCTTTTTGACAAAATTCAACACCCATTTATGATAAAAAGCCTCCAGAAAGTAAGCATAGAGGGAATTTACTGCAACATAATAAAGGCCATATATGACAGACCCACAGCCAACATCATTCTCAAAGGTGAAAAACTGAAATCATTTCACTATGATCAGGAGAAAACAAGGTTGCCCACTCTCACCAATATTATTCAACATAGTTTTGGAAGTTTTAGCCACAGCAATCAGAGAAGGACAAGAAATAAAAGGAATCCACATTGGAAAAGAAGTAAAACCATCACTCTTTGCAGACGACATGATACTATACATAGAGAATCCTAAAGATGCTACCAGAAAACTATGAGAGCTAATCAGTGACTTTGGTAAAGTAGCAGGATACAAAATAAATACACACAAATCTCTTACATTCCCATACACTAATCATGAAAAATCTGAAAGAGAAATTAAGGAAACACTCCCAATTACCATTGCAACAAAACAATAAAATACCTAGTAATAAACCTACCTAAAGAGACCAAAGACCTGTATACAGAAAACTATAAGACACTGATGAAAGAAATTAAAAATTATACAAATAGATTGAGAGATATACTATGTCTTGGATTCGAAGAATCAACATTGTGAAAATGACTATACTACCCAAAGCAATCTACAGTTTCATTGCAATCCCTATCAACCTAACAATGGCATTTTTCACAGAACTAGAACAAAATATTGCACAATTTGTATGGAAACACAAAAGACCCGAAGAGCCAAAGCAATCTTGAGAAGGAAAAATGGAGCTTGAGTAATCAGGCTCCCTGACCTCAGACTATACTACAAAGCTACAGTAATCAAGACAGTATGGTACTGGCACAGAAACAGAAATATAGATCAATGGAACAGGATAGAAACCCAGAGATAAACCCATGAACATATGGTCTCCTTCTATTTGATAAAGGAGGCAAGAATATACAGTGGAGAAAAGACAGCCTCTTCAATAAGTGGTGCTTGGACAACTGGACAGCTACATGTGAAAGAATGAAATTGGAACATTTCCTAACACCATACACAAAAATAAACTCCAAATTTATTAGTGACCTAAATGTAAGGTGAGACACTTTAAATCTCTTAGAGGAAAACACAGGCAGAACACTCTATGACATAAATCACAGCAAGATCCTTTTTGACCCACCTCCTAGAGAAATGGAAATAAAAACAAAAATAAACAAATGGGACCTAATGAAACTTCAGAGCTTTTGCACAGCAAAGGAAACCATAAACAAGACGAAAAGACAACCCTAAGAATGGGAGAAAATATTTGCAAATGGAGCAACTGGCAAAGGATTAATCTCCAAAATTTATAAGCAGCTCATGCAGCTCAATATCAAAAAAAACAAACAACCCAATCCAAAAATGGGCAGAAGACTTAAATAGGGATTTCTCCTAAGAAGATATACAGATTGCCAACAAATACATGAAAGGGTGCTTAACATCACTAATCATTAGAGAAATGCAAATCAAAACTACAATTTGGTGTCAACTCACCCCGATCAGCATGGACATCATCGAAAAATCTAGAATCAATAAGTGCTGGATAAGTTGTGGAGAAAAAGGAACCCTCTTGCACTGTTGGTGGGAATGTAAATTGATAAAGCCACTATGGAGAACCATATGGAGGTTCCTTAAAAAACTACAAATAGAACTACCATATGAACCAGCCATCCCAGTACTGGGCATATACCCTGAGAAAACCATAATTCAAAGAGTCATGGGGATATTGGCTCGGTGCTTTGTGACAGCCTGGAGGGGTGGGATAGGGAGGGTGGGAGGGAGGGAGACGCAAGAGGGAAGACATATGGGAACATATGTTTATGTATGACTGATTCACTTTGTTATAAAGCAGAAACTAACACCATTGTAAAGCAATTATACCCCAATAAAGAAGTTAAAAAAAAAAAGAGTCATGAACCACAATGTTCATTGCAGCTCTATTTACAATAGCCAGGACATGGAAGCAACCTAAGTGTCCATCGACAAGTGAATAGATAAAGAAGATGTGGCACATATATACAATGGAATATTACTCAACTGTAAAATAAATGAACTTGAGTTATTTGTAGTGAGGTGGATGGACCTAGAGACTGTCATACAGAGTGTAGTAAGTCAGAAAGGGAAAACAAATACTGTATGCTAACACATATATACAGAATCTAAAAAAGAAAAATATGGTTCTGAAGAATCTAGGGGCAGGACAGGAATAAAGATGCAGACATAGAGAATGGACTTGAGGAAACGGGCAGTGGAAAGGGTAAGCTGGGACGAAGTGAGAGAGTGGCATGGACATATATACACTACCAAATGTAAAATAGATAGCTAGTGGGAAGCAGCTGCATAGCACAGGGAGATCAGCTCAGTGCTTTGTGTCCCCCTAGAGGGTTTGGAATCGGAGGGTAGGAGGGAGACTCAAGAGTGAGGAGATATTAGGATATATGTTTATGGACAGCTGATTCACTTTGTTATAAAGCAGAAAGTAGCACACCATTTTAAAGCAATTATAATCCAATAAAGATGTTTAGAAAAGTTAAAGATAATAACAATTGATAAAATAAATATTAGCACAACAGGAAAAGAGAGATTTGGTTATAAAATGAAGTTAGCTAATATTTAATAAGCTCATGATTTCCTAAGGTGTGCCGGGCTCTTTATGAAAGTTATTAGATTTAATAAATGTGTTAAAACTAAAACCAAAAACAAACAGAAAATAATGTTAGACAATACTAATTGTAGTGTTACTCCATGCCAGTTGCTATTTTACAAAATTTACGTGAATTAATTTCCACAACAGCCCTTGTGAGTAATTACTGGCATCATCATCACCATCCTTGTGGTATAAGGATGACACTGATGTACAAATCGGTGAAATCATTTGTTCTAGGCCACATAGCTGATAAGTGGCAGATCTGGGATTTGAACCCAGGTAGTTTGTTTGTGGAATATATGCTTATAACCACTATACTACATGCCTTTAGAGTCTTTTCAGAGTTACATTGGGTAGTATTGTTTTTTGTTTTTTGCAGTACACGGGCCTCTCACTGTGGTGGCCTCTCCCATTGCAGAGCACAGGCTCCGGACGTGCAGGCTCAGCGGCCATGGCTCATGGGTCCAGCTGCTCCACGGCATGTGGGATCTCCCAGGACCAGAGCACGAAGCCGTGTCCCTTGCATCGGCAGGCGGACCCTCAACCACTGCACCACCAGGGAAGCCCGGGTAGTATTGTTTTTTAATGACAGTTAATCCAGCTTGAAAAGCTCTCCCACTTGCCAAGTAGTGACAAATTAAAAAAAAAAAAGCAAAAACATATACACATAAACAAAGCATGATGGCTAAATGAAATGAGTTGAGTCCATAAGAGTCTTTAATCTATGAGCATGCTAAACAAGAGCAAATAAAATCACTGACTCAGTAGAATTGGGCATATATGCCTTAGACAGCAACAATAGTGATAATAGCTAACATTTATTGAGTTTAATGTTTATTGAATTTATTAGATCATTTACTGTGGACCAAGGACTCTTCTAGATAATTTATACATATTAACTCATTTAATCCTCACAACTACCCTATGAGGTAGATATAATCTTTATCATCCCCATTTTACACATGACATAAATTGAGGCATAAGGAGGTTACATATTATGTCCACGGTTCTAAGGCTAATAAATGGTAGAGCAAGGATTTACAACCCAGGTAGTCTAGCTCCAGAATCCTTTGCACTCATCCCTCATACATTGCTCCCTACATACATTCACTTATATTCTTTTCTGAGGCTAAATCCTGGGTTGTTAAGTATACTAATTAACATTTATTGAGTGCCGATTCTGTGTCAAGCACTGTGACAAGACCAATTACAAACAAATTTATTTAATTTATTTAATCTTCACAATAATCCTGAGAATCTATTTTTTAATCTAATTTTTTAAATCTAATTTAAAAATGGGGACTATTTTTTAATCTCCATTTGACAAAAGGAAACAATTAGAAAGGATTATATGAGTTACTATACAGACAAAACCCTTAGAACTCTGCCTGGCCCATAAGGAGTGTCAAGAGTAGTGACCCAAAGTCATAAAGCTAGTAAGTACTGGAGCTGGCATTTGAACTCCTGTCTTTCCCCTACCCAAGCCTATCGCAACAATACCTTCTCAATGTGTACACCTTCATAGTCCCTCTAGATCTGCTCGCTGCACTACAACCAGAGTAAATTTTTTGAAATGTAAATTCAAGCAAATTCCTTTAATTGCTCCCCTTTGGTTTTTGGATAAAGCCCCTCTAGGAGGCCCAAGTGGCTACATCTGGGGGGAGGGAAGAGTGGTAGGTGAATGGCTTCTGAGAGGGTGGTAATAACTCCTGTAGGACCTTGGAGGCCATGTTAAGGAGTTTGGATTTTGTTTTGTCAGAAGCCACTGGAAGGGTTTGAGCTGGGCAATGAACCATGATTTAATTAATCATGGCTCTCTGATTTCTAGAAGGAGAATAGTTTCTAGAAGGAGAATAGTTTCCAGGGCCCATGGGAGCTGGGAGCCCAGTGAGCAGACTGCTGCAATATCCAGGCGGGAGAGGGTGTTGGTTTTGGCCAAGTGGTAAGAGTCTGGATATATTTAGAAGGTAAAACTGACAGACTTTGCTGACGGACTGGATAGGGGTGTGAGGTAAAGTGAACAAATATCACTGCTAATTTTTTGGCCCCATCAACTAGGTGATTGGTGGCACTGCTGGTTAACGAAATGGGTAAAATGGGGGCAGGGGAAGGGAATCAATGAAAATTGAGAATTTTTTGCTGGCTATGTTTGAAATGCATATAAAAGAAAGAAGCTGTGGGAATTCAGAACAGGAGAAAAACATTTTCAGATGAGGAGATCAGGGGAGACTTTCTGACAAAGGTGGCATATATGTTATGCTGGGCTTGGAAGAAGAGGTAGGGTTGGGTCTATCGAGTTAGTGGAGGGAGAGGCCCTGGGAAGAGGTTAGGGCAGTGTTTCTTAAACTTCAGAATTTTTGCCTTTTACAGTCACAATTTTACTTACTATTTTACCTTAAAGTGACCCATTTTTGGGAAGTTTGATACTAAAAAAAAGAGCTTTATACTGGTGCTTTAAATTGATTTTAGTTATCTGTTCCTAAATACACATTTAAAATAAGCATCTATTAAAGATCTTGTTGGTGTAATAATAACTAGCATTTGTTGAGTACTTACTACATGCTAGAAGCAATTCTAAGTGATGCAAATCAATACTTCTGGTTTGCTCTAACACTAATTGCTTATAAATCCCGTTCTAATTGCTTTACATGTACTAACTCACTTAACACTTGCGACATTTTTATGCTATAAGGGTACTGTCTTCCCTGTTTCACAGAGGCGGAAGCCATAGCGCAGAGACGTTAGGAAACTTGCCCAGAGCTACACAAATAATGAATAGCAGAGCTGGGCTTTGAGCTCCAAGTCCATATTCTGAACCACTACCCTATTGGTTCTCACCCTTGGCTAGCTATGAGAATCACATGGGGAGGTATTTTTTCTAAATACATTTAGACCCCACCTGGACCAATTCAATCAGAATCTCTGGAATGGGGCTTCAGCACCATGTCTTTGGAAAGCTCCTGGACAATTCTCATATATAGGCGGGGGTGAGAACATCTGCCCTATGCAATAAGGCCTCCACCATGCATAATCACCCCTTAACTACAACACTCTGGGAAACATGAACTTAGGGCATTTGAGGCAGAGAAAAGCACTCGGACAAAAGCCTGAAGATGTTCATTAGCAGTTCAAAGAAATGCTTATGGCCTCCTTTAGATTCACAGAGGTCCAGGAGTTCATGCATCTGGTGGGGAAGCAGCAACTCACACAGGGGTGTACTTGGTAGAAGGTCACACAGTCCTCCAAGATGAGCTTGGATCACCTGGTTCCCAATTAACATGATGTCTGACCTTTTCACCAAATTTAATTTGCTGGCAGATTATTAACTTCCAGTTGCTGAAGTGTGTTGTGGCCTGAGAGGGGGAAGGAAGCTTAGCAACCAATTGCATGGCTTAGCAGCTAATTTCCACACTTTAGTTACAGCAGATGTGGGAGTCTGTCTGCAAAACTGCCACTGCTGGAGCTGGCTAGACAAGTCACAAACTACTCACTCAGCAGCTGCCAGTAGCAAATAAGGGGAAAGCACCTTGCCACTAACTCACTGGTCACGTATTTTTCACTCAGTTTCCCAACTGTAAAATAGGGGTAGATTGCATGGATCAAATGAAAAATGTCTTTGCTTTTTTAGCAAATAAAAACTTGGATTAAGAGTTATTTAGTTTTGTATTTATCACTTATAGAGCACTTACCATGTGTATTCATTTCCTATTGCTGCTGGACAAATTACCACAAACTTGATGGCTTAACACACAAACATTAATTTTCTTAAAAGCTGTGGAAATAATGATGTCAGTGATACTGTATTCCTTTCTGGAGGACTTAGGGGAGAATACATTTCCTGCTTTTTCCAGCTTCCAGAGACTGCTGGCATTCCTTAGCTCAAGGCTACAGTCCACCTTCAAAGCCAGCAATGGCTGGTCAAGTCTTTTTCACATCACATAACTCTGACACCTGCTCTTGTGCATCCATCTTTCACATTTAAGGATAATCCAGGATAATCTCCATATTTTAAAGTCACTGATAAGTGTCAACTAAAAAAAAAAGCACACAACCTGAAAGTTGTGAGTTTCAGTTTTATTTGGAGACTATAGCACAGGAGACAGCCTTTCAGATAGCTCTGAGGAACGGCTCAGAAGAGGTAAGTGGGGAGATCAGTATCTATGTGATTTTGGTGAAGGGGGTATTTGCAACCAAGCACACAGCTCAGTAGAAGTTTGTTTCTAGTCATAAGATATTAATGGTGTTAGTGCTTTTCTAAGTATGGGAAGATGTAAGACTTTGGGATCATGAAATTTTTTCTCCTGAAAATACCTAACTATATGAAGGCCTATTTTGCCAGTTTCCCCAGAGCACAGAGTGCCTCATTCTGAAATCCACCACGGACTCCTTCAAGGGTGTGTTAAAGGTTAGCAACTTCAGTGGCTAGTGACTTATTTCTTGTACAACTAGATGGCAAGTGACATATTTTTGTTGTCAGTGCCCCCTCATAGTCATAAATGGTTAGTTTGGGAGGCATGTCATGACCATTTTGTCCTACTGTGCTAGGAATGCTTATTCCTAGATCAGGCTAGGATTTTGTTGACAGGCCACTCAATGTGATAATACTGGACTAGACCCTATTAACAGTAGCCAGAAGTCTCTGCACCACCCTGTCTTAGTAGTCTGTTATGGTCCAGGAAATGATTCCCTCTTGTAGCTTCTTCCATATTTAGAGTTACACTATGACAGTTATTGATCTTATATACAACTATATATTTGGTAAATCATTTCAGGTCATCTAGTCATCATTTTATCAGCGGCTCAGTCACACATTTGGTAATGCAAAAAAGAAGGCATAGGCAGAATACAAGTAATATAGCTAGTTGCATTAGTAAAGTCATAAGTAAGAATTTAAGCCAAGAACTGCCATTACCCATGACCCAGTATATCCCCAGGTCATCTGACTTAGTCTGTTCCATATCAATCCTTATCTTTAAGGGAAATGATATTTTGGTATTGTTCCTAGAGCACCCAGCCAAATTTCATAGTGTTATTAGTCTGCTTATCCTTATAATGGTTTAATTGTTCCCATCATAAGGGGGATCCTTAAACTTAAACAATAATAGCCTGATATTAGCCATATAAATCCACCTCATAACAGAGGGAGGGTATATTCTTTGACAGGAATTTTGCTCATTGCTGTGATTGAGCTTGAGTAACTTTAAAAGAAAATTCATATTTGTCACCGTGGTCAGAGCAAGTATGATTGATTGGCCAACTGAGGGAGTCCATTCTAGTAATAACAATTATGGCCCAAATAGAGTGATAACTCATTTCTTCTAGAATAAATTTCCTAAGGGCCATCCAATTATGGCCTTGGAGAAGTCCACTAAGGTAACCCAGAAATACTGGATATAAGTAACTAACCATAAACCCAAGAATTGGTTGATATAAAATCTCTGCATAAGGAGAGGGGGAAGATGGCGGAAGAGTAAGACACGGAGATCACCTTCCTCCCCACAGATACAACAGAAATATATCTACACGTGGAACAAATCCTACAGAACACCCACTGAATGCTGGCAGAAGACCTCAGACCTCCCGAAAGGCAAGAAACTCCCCATGCACCTGGGTAGGGCAAAAGAAAAAAGAATAAACAAAGACAAAAGAATAGGGATGGGACCTGCTCCAGTGGGAGGGAGCTGTGAAGGAGGAAAGGTTTCCACATACTAGAAGCCCCTTCATGGGCGGAGACTGCAGGTGGCGGAGGGGGGAAGCTTCAGAGCCGCGGAGGAGAGCACAGCAACAGGGGTGCAGAGGGCAAAGCGGAGAGATTCCCGCACAGAGGATCAGTGCCGACCGGCACTCACCAGCCCGAGAGGCTTGTCTGCTCACCCGCCAGGGTGGGCAGGGCCGGGAGCTGAGGCTCGGGCTTCAGTGGATTGCAGGGAGAGGACTGGTGGCGTGAACACAGCCTGAAGGGGTTAGTGCACAATGGCTAGCTGGGAGGGAGTCCGGGGAAAAGTCTGAATCTGCTGAACAGGCAAGAGACTTTTTCTTCCCTCTTCGTTTCTTGGTGCGCGAGGAGAGGGGATTAAGAGCGCTGCTTAAATGGGCTCCAGAGACGGCCGCGAGCCGTGGCTAATAGCGCAGACCCCAGAGATGGGCATGAGAAGCTAAGGCTGCTGCTGCTGCCACCAAGAAGCCTGTGTGCAAGCACAGGTCACTATCCACACATCCTCTCCCAGAAGCCTGTGCAGTCCGCCACTGCCAGGGTCCCGTGATCCAGGGACAACTTCCACAGGAGAATGCATGGCGCGCCTCAGGCTGGTGCAATGTCCTGCTGGCCTCTGCCGCTGCAGGCTTGCCCCACACTCCGTGCCACTCCCTCGCCCTGGCCTGAGTGAGCCAGAGCCGCATAATCAGCTGCTTCTTTAACCCCGTCCTCTCTTGGAGGGAACAGACACCAAGAGGCCACCTAAATGCAGAGGCGGGGCCAAATCCAAAGCTGAACCCCGGGAGCTGTGCCAACAAAGAAGAGAAAGGGAAACCTTCTCTCAGCAGCTTCAGGAGCAGTGGATTAAATCTCTACAATCAACTTGATGTACACTGCATCAGTGGAATACCTGAATAGACAACGAATCATCCCAAATTGAGGAGGTGGACTTTGAGAGCAAGATTTATTATGTTTTCCCCTTTTACTCTTTTTGTGAGTGTGTATGTGTATGCTTCCGTGTGAGATTTTGTCTGTATAGCTTTGCTTTCACCATTTGTCCTAGGGTTCTGTCTGTCCGTTTTTTGGGTTTTATTGCTTACTTAAAAAAATTTTTTTTCTTAATAATTATTTTTTATTTTAATAACTTTATTTTATTTTATCTTACTTTATTTTATTTTATCCTCTTTCTTTCTTTATTTCTTTCTACTTTTTCTCCCTTTTATTCTGAGCCATGTGGATGAAAGGCTCTAGGGGCTGCAGCCAGGAGTCAGTGCTGTGCTTCTAAGGTGGGAGAGCCAACTTCAGGACACTGGTCCACAAGAGAACTCCCAGCTCCATGTAATATCAAATGACGAAAATCTCCCAGAGATCTCCATCTCAACACCAACACCCAGCTTCACTCGACCAGCAAGCTACAGTGCTGGACACCCTATGCCAAACAACTAGCAAGAGAGGAACAAAATGCCACCCATTAGCACAGAGGCTGCCTAAAATCATAATAAGGCCACAGACACCCCAAAACACACCACCAGATGTGGACCTGCCCACCAGAAAGAGAAGATCAAGCCTCATCCACCAGAACACAGGCACTAGTCCCCTCCACCAGGAAACCTACACAACCCACTGACCCAACTTTAGCCACTGGGGACAGACACCAAAAACAACGGGAACTACGAACCTGCAACTTACAAAAAGGAGAACGCAAACACAGTAAGATAAGCAAAATGAGAAGACAGAAAAACATACAGCAGGTGAAGGAGCAAGATAAAAATCCACAAGACCTAAGGAATGAAGAAGAAATAGGCAGTCTACCTGAAAAAGAATTCAGAATAATGATAGTAAAGATGATCCAAAACCCTGGAAATAGAATAGAGTAAATTCAAGAAACATTTAACAAGGACCTAGAAGAACTAAAGAAGAAACAAGCAATGATGAACAACATAATAAATGAAATGAAAAATACTCTAGAAGGAAAAAATAGCAGAATAACTTAGGCAGAAGAACGGATAAGTGACCTGGAATACAAAATAGTGGACATAACTACTGCAGAGCAGAATAAAGAAAAAAGAATTAAAAGAACTGAGGACAGTCTCAGAGACTTCGGGGACAACATTAAAAGCACCAACATACGAATTATACGGGTCCCAGAAAAAGAAGAGAAAAAGAAAGGGACTGAGAAAATATTTGAAGAGATTACAGTTGAAAACTTCCCTAATATGGGAAAGGAAATAGTTAATCAAGTCCAGGAAGCATAGAGAGTCCCATACAGGATAAATCCAAGGAGAAACATGCCAAGATAAATGTTATTCAAACTGTCAAAAATTAAATACAAAGAAAATATATTAAAAGCAGCAAGAGAAAAACAACAAATAACACAAAGGGAATCCCCATAAGTTTAACAGCTGATCTTTCAGCAGAAACTTTGCAAGACAGAAGGGAGTGGCATGACATATTTAAAGTGATGAAGAAGAAAAACCTACAGCCAAGATTACTCTACCCAGTAAGGTTCTCATTCAGATTTGACGGAAAAATTGAAACCTTTACAGAGAAGCAAAAGCTGAGAGAGTTCAGCTCCACCAAACCAGCTTTACAACAAATGCCAAAGGAAATTATCTAGGCAACAAACACAAGAGAAGGAAAAGACCTACGATAACAAACCAAAAACGATTAAGAAATTGGGAAAAGGAACATACACATCGATAATTACCTTAACCGTACCTGGATTAAATGCTCCCACCGAAAGACACAGACTGGCTGAGCAGATACAAAAACAAGACCTACATACACGCTGCCTAAAAGAAACCCACTTCATACCTAGGGACACATACAGACTGAAAGTAAGGGGATGGAAAAAGATATTCCATGCAAATGGAAACCAAAAGAAAGCTGGAGTAGCAATTCTCATATCAGAAAAAATAGACTTTAAAATAAAGATTATTAGAAGAGACAAAGAAGGACACTACATAATGATCAAGGGATCGATCCAAGAAGAAGATACAAAAATTGTAAATATTTATGCACCCAACATAGGAGCACCTCAATACATAAGGCAAACATTAACAGCCATAAAAGGGGAAATCAACAGTAAAACATTTGTAGTAGGGGAATTTAACACCCCAGTTTCTCAAAAGGACAGATCATCCAAAATGAAAATAAATTAGGAAACACAAGCTTTAAATGATACTTTAAACAAGATGGACTTAATTGATATTTATAGGACATTCCATCTGAAAACAACAGAATACACATTTTTCTCAATTGTTTATGGAACATTCTCCAGGATAGATCATATCTTGGGTCACAAATCAAGCCTTGGTAAATTTAAGAAAATTGAAATTTTATCAAGTATCTTTTCCGACCACAATGCTATGAGACTAGATATCAATTACAGGAAAAGATCTGTAAAAAATACAAACACATGGAGGCTAAACAATACACTATTTAATAACAAACTGATCACTGAAGAAATCAAAGAGGAAATCAAAAACTACCTAGAAACAAATGACAATGAAGACACAATGACCCAAAACCTATGGGATGCAGCAAAAGCAGTTCGAAGAGTAAAGTTTATAGCAATACAATCCTACCTTAAGAAAGAGGAAACATCTCGAATAAACAACCTAAACTTGCACCTAAAGCAATTAGAGAAAGAAGAACAAAAAAACCCAAAGTTAGCAGAAGGAAAGAAATCATAAAGATCAGATCAGAAAAAAATGGAAAAGAAATGAAGGAAATGATAGCAAAGATCAATAAAACTAAAAGCTGGTTCTTTGAGAAGATAAATACAATTGATAAACCATTAGCCAGACTCATCAAGAAAAAAAGGAAGAAGACTCAAATCTATAGAATTAGAAATGAAAAAGTAACAACTGACACTGCAGAAATACAAAAGATCATGAGAGATTACTACAAGCAACTCTATGCCAATAAAATGGACAACCTGGAAGAAATGGACAAATTCTTAGAAATGCACAACCTGCCAAGACAGAGTCAGGAACAAATAGAAAATATGAACAGACCAATCAAGCACTGAAATTGAAACTGTGATTTAAAAACTTCCAACAAACAAAAGCCCAGGACCAGATGGCTTCACAGGCGAATTCTATCAAACATTTAGAGAACAGCTAACACCTATCCTTCTCAAACTCTTCGAAAATATAGCAGAGGGAGGAACACTCTCAAACTCCTTCTACGGGGCCACCATCACCCTGATACCAAAAGTAGACAAGGATGTCACAAAAAAAGAGAACTACAGGCCAATATCACTGATGAACATAGATGCAAAAATCCTCAAGAAAATACTAGCAAACAGAATCCAATGGCACATGAAAAGGATCATACAACATGATCAAGTGGGGTTTATTCCAGGAATGCAAGGATTCTTCAATATACGCAAATCTATCAATATGATGAACCATATTAACAAATTGAAGGAGAAAAACCATATGATCATCTCAATAGATGCAGGGAAAGTTTTCGACAGAATTCAACACCCATTTATTATAATAACCCTGCAGAAAGTAGGCACAGAGGGAACTTTCCTCAACATACTAAAGGCCATATATGACATACCCACAGCCAACATCATCCTCAATGGTAAAACTGAAACCATTTCCACTAAGATCAGGAACAAGACAAAGTTGCCCACTCTCACCACTCTTATTCAACATAGTACTGGAAGTTTTACCCACAGCAAGTAGAGAAGAAAAGGAAATAAAAGGAATCCAAATCAGAAAAGAAGAAGTAAAGTTATTACTGTTTGCAGATGACATGATACTATACATAGAAAATCCTACAGATGCTACAAGAAAACTACCAGAGCTAATCAATGAATTTGGTAAAGTAGCAGGATATAAAATTAATGCAAACACTTGCATTCCTATACACGAATGATGAAAAATTTGAAAGTGAAATAAATAAAACACTCCTATTTACCATTGCAACAAAAAGAATAAAATATCTAGGAATAAAGCTACCTAAGGAGGCAAAAGACCTGTATGCAGAAAATTATAAGACACTGTTGAAATAAATTAAAGATGATACAAATAGATGGAGAGATATACCATGTTCCTGGATTGGAAGAATCAACATTGTGAAAATGACTCTACTACCCAAGGCAATCTACAGTTTCAATGCAATCCCTATCAAACTACCACTGGCATTTTTCACAGAGGTAGAACAAAAAATTTCATAATTTGTATGGAAACACAAAAGACCCCGAATAGCAAAAGCAATGTTGAGAACGAAAAATGGAGCTGGAGGAATCAGGCTCCCTGACTTCAGACTATACTACAAAGCTACAGTAATCAAGACAGTATGGTACTGGCACAAAAACAGAACGATAGATCAGTGGAACAGGATAGAAAGCCCACGCACATATGGAGACCTTATCTTTGATAAAGGAGGCAGGAATGTACATTGGAGAAAGGACGGCTTCTTCAATAAGTGGTGCTGGGAAAACTGGACCAGTACATGTAAAAATATGAGATTAGAACACTCCCTAACACCATACACAAAAATAAACTCAAAATGGATTAAAGATCTAAATGTAAGGCCAGAAACTATGAAACTATTAGAGGAAAACATAGGCAGAACACTCTATGCCATAAATCACAGCAAGATCCTTTTTGACCCACCTCCTAGAGAAATGGAAATAAAAACAAAAATAAACAAATGGGACCTAATGAAATGTACAAACTTTTGCACAGCAAAGGAAACCATAAACAAGACCAAAAGACAACCCTCAGAATGGGAGAAAATATTTGCAAATGAAGCAACTGACGAAGGATTAATATCCAAAATTTACAAGCAGCTCATGCAGCTCAATGACAAAAAGAGAAACAACCCAATCCAAAAATGGGCAGAAGACCTAAATAGACATTTCTCCAAAGAATATGTACAGATTGCCAACAAACACATGAAAGAACGCTCAGCATCATTAATCATTAGAGAAATGCAAATCAAAACTCCAATGAGATATCATCTCACACCGGTCAGAATGGCCATCATCAAAATTCTAGATACAATAAATGCTGGAGAGAGTGTGGAGAAAAGGGAACACTCTTGCACTCCTGGTGGGAATGTGAATTGTTACAGCCACTATGGAGAACATTATGGTGGTTCCTTAAAAAACTACAAAGAGAACTACCATATGACCCACCAATCCCAGTACTGGGCATATACCCTGAGAAAACCATAATTCTAAAAGAGTCATGTACCAAAATGTTCATTGCAGCTCTGTTTACAATAGCCAGGAGATGGAAGCAACCTATGTGTCCATCATCGGGTGAATGGATAAAGAAGATGTGGCACATATATACAATGGAATATTACTCAGCCATAAAAAGAAATGAAATGGAGTTATTTGTAGTGAGATGGATGGACCTAGAGTCTGTCATACAGAGTGAAGTAAATCAGAAAGAGAAAGAAAAATACCATATGCTAACACATATATATGGAATTTAAGAAAAAAAAAGAAAAAATGTCATGAAAAACCTGGGTGTAGGACGGGAATGGAGACGTGGGCCTGCTGGGGAATGGACTTGGGGATATGGGGAGGGGGAGGGCTAAGCTGTGACAGGGCGGGAGGGTGGCATGGACATATATACACTACAAAGCGTGGAATGGATAGCTAGTGGGAAGCCGCTGCATAGCACAGGGAGATCAGCTCAGTGCTTTGTGACCACCTAGAGGTGTGGGATGGCGGGGTAGGGGGGAGGGAGACGCAAGAGGGTAGAGATATGGGAACATATGTATACGTATAAGTGATTCACTTTGTTGTGAAGCAGAAACTGGCACACCATTGTAAAGCAATTATACTCCAATAAAGATGTAAAAAAAAAAAGACTACTTTGTTTGCAAAATATGTCTGGTTTCAGTAAACTTGGCCTGATTATTTACATTCATATTGTTGATCATACAATTTTTTTTTTTTTTTTTTTAGTGGTATGTGGACCTCTCACTGTTGTGGCCTCTCCCGTTGCAGAGCACAGGCTCTGGACACGCAGGCTCAGCAGCCATGGTTCACGGGCCCAGCTGCTCCATGGCATGTAGTATCTTCCCAGACCGGGGCATGAACTCATGTCCCCTGCATCGGCAGGTGGACTCTCAACCACTGCGCCACCAGGGAAGCCCCATACAAGGTTTTTAAAAATTGCCTTTGCTGGAACTTTTTATAAGGAATCTCAGATTGAATCTTTAGAAGAGTTCTCAAAGCCAGGAAAGACACACCAAGGGCTTGCCATCAGATTCCACATGCAATGTCTATAGATTTGGGTGAATTCCTCTCTTCTTTAGATTCCCCAAATATCTTGAGATTCCTGTACCTGTCAGGATATGGTCTTCTTTATTCACCTGATAAGCCTGCTGGGAACCTAAGAGTTTCCAGTCGCTGGAGGGATCAGGTAGAGACAATAGATAAATGTTTCAATTCTGCTTACCAGTGTATAATTTACAAAATTTCTGTAAGTCATAATTAGCTTGAAGGGAAGTATTTCCTTATATCTGGAAAACGTAGATTAAAAGCCAGCAATATTTCTCAATGTTTATAAATGAGATTAGTCTCCAGGGACAATCTTTTTCAGACTTTGGAATCCTTTTTTTTGTGCGATCTTTTTCAGATTTTGTAGTCAATGTTGTACAGACTTGATTAAAATAATTTGGAAATTGCTTTTTCTATGCTCTGAATCAGTTTAAAGAGCATTATAACTATCTGTTCATTAAGGATTTGGTAGCTTTACTTCTGAAAGTGTCTGGGCTTGATGATTTTGTGGGAAACGGATGGTGATGGGTTTTGAGCACAGCAGTCAGGGTCCTTGGCCATAATATGCTCTTTAGAGTAGGGAACCTGAGAGGCACATATTCATGTGAAACACTGGGGAAGTAAACAATAGAATTTTAAAAGCTTGTTTACTCAAATGGTTAGATTCTTGTTTATTTATACTTATTAATTTCTAGTTTAATTGCAGTGTACTTAGTTGCTTTTCCTGCTTTTTGGAATAATTTGAGAGTTTCTTTGTAGTCAAATGTGTGCTTAGTTGTAAATCCTCAGTGGGCACTGGGAAAGAATGAGTATTTTCTGTTTGCAAGTTCAATTGTTTGGTATGTAAATCTATAAATAAACTATATTTTTCCTATTTTCTTATATACTTACTTATATTTTACTTATTTGACCAGGAAGTCAAGAGAAGTCATTAAAGATCTCTAATATATTGTCTCTGTTAGTTTATCCTTGTAATTCTACAACTGTTCAATATATAAGATAAAGTTTCAAAACTAAAATAAATAAATAAAAGCCAGCAATATTTCAGACAGAAATGATACCAATTATGAAGATATTCACCAGTTAACTCACTGTTGATGTGTTGTTAACAGTTTTATGAAGACATCAGGGTATCCATTAGAATTCTTTAATTTTTTTTTACATCTTTATTGGAGTTTACTTGCTTTACAATGTTGTGTTAGTTTCTGCTGTATAACAAAGTGAATCAGCTATACGTATACATATATCCCCATATCCCCTCCCCCTTGAGCCTCCCTCCCACCCTCCCTATCCCACCCCTCTAGGTGGTCACAAAGCACTGAGCTGATCTCCCTGTGCTATGCGGCTGCTTCCCACTAGCTATCTATTTTACATTTGGTAGTGTATATATATCCATGCTACTCTCTCACTTCGTACCAACTTCCCCTTTCCCCCACCCCCATCCTCAAGTCCATTCTCTATGTCTGCATCATTTTATTTCTTTTAGCAAAATTGTATTTTATTGCTATCAGAATGTACAATACTCACATCTCAGGGCACATTCTACAAATGCTAGATAAAATACTTTACATATTAATGCATTTAATTGATATTTAACACTCTAGTTTTTGTTTTCTGATAAAAATCAATCACAGGAGTCTGTGGGTATTAAACTTTGTAAGTCCTTTCATGTACAAATATTATTTTGGCCACATGAAAGATTGATACTTTGGGTAGATCTTGAACTATGGCTACAAAATCATTGATGCTTCCAAGGTTCTGCAATGCTTCCCCAATCTTCTTGTGATGAATATTAATGATAGGATATCTGAAACTTTTTCCTTCACAGAGAATTTAATCTTCCTCACTTGGTTCTCTCTTTTTTCTTTAACATCTTTATTGGAATATAATTGCTTTACAATGGTGTGTTAGTTTCTGCTGTATAACAAAGTGAATAAACTATACATATACATACATCCCCATTTCTCCTCCCTCTTGCATTTCCCTCCCACCCTCCCTATCCCACCCCTCTAGCTGAACACAAAACACCGAGCTGATCTCCCTGTGCCATGCAGCTGCTTCCCACTAGCTACCTATTTTACATATGGTAGTGAATATATATATCCATGCCACTCTTTAACTTCGTCCCAGCTTACACTTCCCTCTCCCTGTGTCCTCAAGTCCATTCTCTACATCTGCATCTTTATTCCTGTCCTGACCTAGGTTCTTCAGAAATTTCTTTTTTAGACTCCATATATATGTTACAATACTGCTTCTGTTTTATGTTTTGGTTTTTTGGCCGGGAGGCAAGTAGGATCTTAGCTCCCCCACCAGGATCAAACCTGCACCCTCTGCATTGGAAGGCAAAGTCTTAACCACTGGACCACCAGGGAAGTCTAGATTCCATATATATGTGCTATCATATGGTATTTGGTTTTCTCTTTCTGACTTACTTCACTCTGTATGATAGACTCTAGGTACATCCACCTCACTACAAATAACTCAGTTTCATATTTTCTTGTGGCTGAGTAATATTCCATTGTATATGTGCCACATCTTCTTTATCCATTCCTCTGTCAATGGACACTTAGGTTACTTCCATGTTCTGGCTATCGTAAATAGTGCTGCAATGAGCATTGTGGTAGATGTCTGTTTTCTCAGGGTATACTCCCAGAAGTGGGGTTGCTGGGTCAGATGGTAGTTCTACTTTTAGATTTCTAAGGAACCTCCATACTGCTCTCCATAGTGGTTGTATCAATTTACATTCCCAGCAACAGTGCAAGAGGGTTCCCTTTTCTCCACACCCCCTCCAGCATTTATGGTTTGTAGATTTTTTGATGATAGACATTCTGATGGGTGTGAGGTAATACCTCACTGTGGTTTTGATTTGCATTTCTCTAATGATTAGTGATGTTGAGCATCGTTTCATGTGTTGTTGGCAATCTGTTTATCTTCTTTGGACAAATGTCTATTTAGGTCTTCTGCCCATTTTTGGATTGGGTTGTTTGGTTTTTTTTGAAAATGAGCTGCATGAGTTGCTTGTATATTTTGGAGGTTAATCTTTTGTCAGTTGCTTCATTTGCAAATATTTTCTCCCATTCTGAAGGTTGTTGTTTTGCCTTGTTTATGCTTTCCTTTGTTGTGTAAAAGATTTTAAGTTTCATTAGGACCCATTTGTTTAATTTTGTTTTTATTTTCATTACTCTAGGTGGTAGATCAAAAAGAATCTTGCTGTGATCTATGTTATATGTCTTCCTCTAAGAGCTTTATAGTGTCTGGCCTTACATTTAGGTCTTTAACCATTTTGAGTTTATTTTTGTGTATGGTGTTAGGAAGTGTTCTTTTTTTTTTTTTTTTTTTTTTTTTTTTTTTTGCAGTATGCGGGCCTCTCACTGTTGTGGCCTCTCCTGTTGCAGAGCACAGGCTCTGGATGCACAGCCTCAGTGGCCATGGCTCACGGGCCCAGCCGCTCCGCGGCATGTGGGATCTTCCCAGACCGGGGCACCAACCCATTTCCCCTGCATCAGCAGGTGGACTCTCAACCACTGCACCACCAAGGAAGCCCAGGAAGTGTTCTAATTTCACTCTTTTACATGTACCTGTCCAGTATTCCCAGTTACCACATTTTTTTTCATTATTTTATTTTATTTATTTTTGGCTGCATTGGGTCTTCGTTGCTGCCCATGGGCTTTCTCCAGTTGTAGCGAGTTGGGGTTACTTTCCATTGTGGTGCATGACCTTCTCATTGTGGAGGCTTCTCTTGCTGTGGAGCATGGGCTCTAGGTAAGCAGGCTTCAGTAGTTGTGGCTTGTGGGCTCAGTAACTGTAGCTCACGGTCTCTAGATCTCAAGCTCAGTAGTTGTGGCACATGGGCTTAGTTGCTCCACAGCATGTGGGATCCTCTCAGACCAGGGTTCGAATCCATGTCCCCTGAATTGGCAGGTGGATTCTTAACCACTGCACCACAAGGGAAGTCCACAGAACCACTTATTGAAGAGGCTATCTTTTCTCCAATGTATATTCTTGCCTCCTTTGTCAAACATAAGGTGACCATATGTGCGTGGGTTTATCTCTGGGCTTTCTAACCTGTTCCAGTGATCTATATTTCTGTTTTTCTGCCACTACCATACTGTCTTGATTACTGTAGCTTTGTAGTATAGCCTGAAGTCAGGGAGCCTGGATGCTCCAGCTCTGTTTTTCTTTCCCAAGATTGCTTTGGCTATTAAGGTCTTTCTGTTTCCATTCAAATTGTAAAAATTTTTATTCTAGTTCTGTGAAAAATGCCCTTGGCAGTTTGATGGGGATTGCAATGAATCTGTAGATTGCTTTGGGTAGTATAGTCACAATGGTAAATAGTCACATTTCACAATGTAGATTGCTTTGGGTAAATAGTCACATTTCACAATATTGATTCTTCCAACCCAAGAACATAGTATATTTCTCTATCTGTTTGTGTCATCTTTGATTTATTTCATCAGTGTCTTATAGTTTTCTGCATACAGGTCTTTTACCGCATTAGGTATGTTTATTCCTAGATATTTTATTCTTTTTGTTGCAATGGTAAATGGGAGTGTTTCCATAATTTCTCTTTCAGATTTTTCATTGTTAGTGTACAGGAAGGCAAGATTTGTGTGCATTAATTTTGTATCCTGCTACTTCACCAAATTCATTGATTAGCCCTAGTAGTTTTCTAGTAGCATGTTTAGGATTCTCTATGTATGGTATCATGTCATCTGCAAACAGTGACAGTTTTACTTATTCTATTCTGATCTGGATTCCTTTTATTTCTTTTTCTTCTCTAATGGCCATGGCTAAAACTTACAAAACTACATTGAATAATAGTGGTGAGACTGGGAACCCCATGTCTTGTTCCTGATCTTGGAGGAAATGCTTTCTGTTTTTCACCATTGCAAATGATGTTGGCTGTGGGTTTGTCATATATGGCCTTTATTATGTTGAGGTAGGTTGCCCACGTTCTGGAGAGTTTTATCATAAATGGGTGTTGAATTTTGTCAAAAGCTTTTTCTGTCTATTGAGATTATCATATGGTTTTTATCCTTCAATTTGTTAATATGGTGTATAACAGTGATTGATTAGCATATATTGAAAAATCATGAGTTAAGTCTGATTGATCATGGTGTCTGATCCTTTTAATGTATTGTTGGATTCAGTTTGCTAGTATTTTGTTGAGGATTTCTGCATCTATGTTCATCAGTGATATTGGCCTGTAGTTTTCTTGTGTTGTCACATCTTTGTCTGGTTTTGGTATCAGGGTGGTGGTGGCCTTGTAGAATGAGTTTGGGAGTGTTCCTCCCTCTGCTATATTTTGGAAGAGTGTGAGAAGGATAGGTGTTAGCTCGTCTCTAAATGTTTGATATAATTTGCCTGTGATGCCATCTTGTCCGGTGCTTTTCTTGTTGGGAGATTTTTAATCACAGTTTCAATTTCAGTGCTTGTGATTGGTCTGTTTATATTTTCTATTTCTTCCTGGTTCAGCCTCAGAAGGTTGTGCTTTTCTAAGAACTTGTCCATTTCTTCCAGGTTGTCCATTTTATTGGCATAGAGTTGCTTGTAGTAATCTCTCATGATGCTTTGTATTTCTGCAGTGTCAGTGGTTACTTCTCCTTTTTCATTTCTAATTCTGTTGATTTGAGTCTTCTCCTTTTTTTTCTTTTGAGTCTGGGTAATGGTTTATCAAGTTTGTTTATCTTGTCAAAGAACCAGCTTTTAGATTTATTGTTCTTTGCTATTATTTCCTTCATTTTTTCCATTTATTTCTGATCTGATCTTTATGATTTACTACCTTCTGCTAATTTTGTGGGTTTTGTTGTTGTTCTTCTTTCTCTAATTGCTTTGCTTGTAAGGTTAGGTTGTTTGAGATTTTTCTTGTTTAGAGAGGTAGGATTCTATTGCTATAAACTTCCCTCTTAGAACTTCTTTTGCTGCATCCCACAGGTTTTAGGTCGTCATGTTTTCATTGCCATTTATTTCTAGGTACTTTTTGATTTCTGCTTTGATTTCTTCAGTGATCTCTTGGTTATTTAGTAGTGTATTGTTTAGCCTCCATGTGTTTGTATTTTTTCAGGTTTTTTCTTGTAATTAATATCTAGTCTCATAGCCTTGTGGTCAGAAAAGATAGTTGATATGATTTCAATTTTCTTAAATTTACCAAGCCTTGATTTGTGACACAAGGTATGATCTATCCTGGAGAATGTTCCATGAGCACTTGAGAAGAAAGTGTATTCTGTTGGTTTTGGATGGAATATCCTATAAATATCAATTAAGTACATCTGGTCTAATGTGTCATTTAAAGCTTGTGTTTCCTTTTCAATTTTCATTTTGGATGATCTGTCCATTGGTAAAAGTGGGTGGTAAATTCCCCCACTATTATTGTGTTACTGTTGATTTCCCCTTTTATAGCTGTTAGCATTTGCCTTATGTATTGAGGTGCTCCTATGTTGGTGCATAAATGTTTACAGTTGTTTTATCTACTTCTTGGATTGATCCCTTGATCATTATGTAGTGTCCTTCTTTGTCTATTGTAATAGTCTTTATTTTCAAGTCTGTTTTGTCTTATATGAGTACTGGTACTCCAGCTTTATTTTGTTTTCCATTTGCATGGAATAGCTTTTTCCATCCCATCACTTTCCATCTGTACATTTCCCTATGTCTGAAGTGGGTCTCTTGTAGACAGCATATATGTGGGTCTTGGTTTTGTATCCATTCAGCCAGTCTGTGTGTTTTGGTTGGAGCATTTACTCCATTTACATTTGAGGTTATTATCGATATGTATGTTCCTTTTACCATTTTCTTAATTGTTTTTGGTCTGTTTTCATAGATCTTTTCCTTCTCTTGTCTTTCCTGCCTAGAGAAGTTCCTTTAGCATTTGTTGTAAAGTTGGTTTGGTTGTACTGAATTCTCTTAACTTTTGTTTATCTGTAAAGTTTTTAATTTCTCCATCAAGTCTGAATGAGATTCTTGCTGGGTAATCTTAGTTGTAGATTTTTCCCTTTCATCACTTTAAATATGTTCTGCCACTCTCTTCTGGCTTGCAGAGTTTCTGCTGAAAGATCAGCTGTTAACCTTATGGGGATTCCTTTGATGATTATTTGTTGGTTTTCCCTGGCTGCTTTTAATATTTTTTTCATTGTATTTAATTTTTGACAGTTTGATTAATATGTGTTGGCATGTTTCTCCTTGGATTTATCCTGTATGGGACTCTCTGTACTTCCTAGACTTGGTTGACTATTTCCTTTCCCATATTAGGGAAGTTTTTAACTAGAATCTCTTCAAATATTTTCTCAGTCCCTTTCTTTTTCTCTTCTTTTTCTGGGACCCCTGTAATCCAAATGTTGGTGCATTTAATATTGTCCCAGAAGTCTCTGAGACTGTCCTCAATTCTTTTCATTCTTTTTTTCTTTATTCTGCTCTGCATTAGTTATTTCCACTATAGTATCCTCCAGGTCACTTAACTGTTCTTCTGCCTCAGTTATTCTGCTATTGATTCCTTCTAGAGAATTTTAAATTTCATTTTCTGTGTTGTTCATCATTGTTTCCTCTTTAGTTCTTCTAGGTGGTTGTTAAATTTTTCTTTTATTTTCTCCATTCTATTTCCAAGATTTTGGATCATCTTTACTATCATTACTCTGAATTCTTTTTAGGTAGACTGCCTGTTTCCTCTTCATTTGTTAGGTCTGGTGGGTTTTTACCTTGCTCCTTCATCTGCTGTGTGTTTCTCTGTCTTCTCATTTTACTTATCTTACTGTGTTTGGGGTCTCCTTTTTGCAGCCTGTAGGTTCTTTTTTCCCATTGTTTTTGGTGTCTGCCCCCAGTGGTGTTCCGTAGGCTACCTGGTGGAGGGTACTGGTGCCTGTGTACTGGTGCATGAGTCTGGATCCTGTCTTTCTGTTGTCCATGACCATGTCCGGTGGTGTGTTTTGAGGTGTCTGTGACCTTACTATGATTTAGGCAGCCTCTCCTCTAATGGGTGGGGTTGTTTTACTGTCTTGCTAGTTGTTTGGCATAGGGTGTCCAACACTGTAGCTTGCTGGTCGTTGAGTGGAACTGGATCTTAGCTTTGAGATGGAGATCTCTGGGAGAGCTTTCACCATTTGATATTACGTGGATCCAGGAGGTCTCTGATGGATCAAAGTCTTGAACGTGGCTCTCTCACCTCAGAGGCACAGACCTGACACCTGCCTGGAGTTCAAGACACTTTCAGCCACATGGCTCAGAATAAATGGGAGAAAAGAAAGAATAAAATAAAATAAATTTATTAAAATAAAGAATAAAAAATTATTAAAAATAAAAAAATTTAAAAGTATTAAAGAAAAGTTGAAAAAAGTGAAAGAAAGAAGAGAGCAACAAAACCAGAAAAGAAATCCACCAATGATAGCAAGCACTACAAACTATACTAAAAAAAGTGAAAAACAAAAAAATAGACACAACCCTAAGAAAAATGGTAAAAGCAAAGCTATACAGACAAAGTCACACAAAGAAGCATACACATACACACTCACATAAAGAGAAAAAGGATATATATATATATATATATATATATATATATATGTAAAAACAGGAAGAGAGCAACCAAATCAATAAGGAAATCTACCAATGATAAGAAACTCTAAATACTAAACTAAGATAAACATAAAGCCAGAAACAAATTAGATACAGAAAGCAAACCCCAAGTCTGTAGTTGCTACTAAAATCCACGGCTTCAATTTTGGGATGATTCATTGTCTATTCAGGTATTCCACAGATGCAGGGTACATCAAGTTGATTGTGGAGATTTAGTCCATTGCTCCTGAGGCTGCTGGGAGAAATTTCCCTTTCTCTTCTCTGTTCTCACAGCTCCTGGGGTTTAGCTTTGGATTTCACCCCACCTCTGTGTGTAGGTCACCTGAGGGCGTTTTTTCTTTGCTCAGACAGGACGGGGTTAAAGTAGCAGCTGATTAGGGGGATCTGGCTCACTCAGGCCGGGAGGAGGGAGGAGTATATAATGTGGGGCGAACCTCAGCTGGCAGAGGCTGACATGATGTTGCAACAGCCTGAGGTGCAACGTGTTTTCTCTGGGGGAAGTTGTCCCTGGATCACGGGACCCTGGCAGTGACAGGCTACACATACTACTGGGAGGGGAGGTGTGTATAGTGACCTGTGTTTGCACACAGGCTTCTTGGTAGCTGCAGCAGTAGCCTTAGCATTTCATGCCTGCCTCTGGTTTTCACGCTGATTGCAGCGGCTCACACCCATCTCTGGCACTTGTTTAGGTGGTGTTCTGGATCCTCTCTCCTCGTGCACTCTGAAACAATGGTCTCTTGCCTCTTAGGCAGTTGCAGACTTTTTCCCAAACTCCCTCTTGGCTATCTGTGGCGTACTAGCCCCCTTCAGGCTGTGTTCACACAGCCAACCCCAGTCCTCTCCCTGGGATCTGACCTCCAAAGCTGGAGCCTCACCTCCCAGGCCCCACCTGACCTTGGTCAGGTGAGCAGACAAGCCTCTCAGGCTGGTGAGTGCTGGTCGGCACTAATTCTCTGTGCGGGAATCTCTCTGCTTTGCCTTCTGCACCCCTGTTGTTGCTCTCTCCTTTGTGACTCTGAAGCTTCCCCCCACCACTCCCCATCTCAGCCAGTGAAGGGGCTTCCTAGTGTGTGGAAACTTTTCCTCCTTCACAGCTCCCTCCCAGAGGTGCAGGTCTCATCCCTATTCTTTTGTCTCTGGTGTTTCTCTTTTCTTTTGCCATACCCAGGTATGTGGGGAGTTTCTTACCTTTTCGGAAGTCTGAGGTCTTATGCCAGCATTCAGTACGCATTCTGTAGGAGTTGTTCCACATGTAGATGTATTTCTGATGTATTTGTGGGGAGGAAGGTGGTCTTCACGTCTTACTCCTCTGCCATTTTGAAGGTCTCCTCCCTGCCAGTTTTTTAAGGAGCTTTCCTGGAAGCTCCCATCCAAGAGCTTCCACTGTCCTCTTATTTGACAAATCTTAGCAAAAGAAGCTAGACAAATTCATACTCAAAAATAAGGGAAAATGGGTTTTTGGTAGGTAACTTGTCTCTATACCACAACTGTTAAGAGTGAAAAACAAGCCTGTTACAGTAGTCCATGGCTCTGCCTCCTCAGCCCATCTTCCTTCTGGGAACCCTGGGAAGGGAGCTTCTATCACTTGTTTGGGAGAATGCAGTGAGGTTTAAGAAGGGAGAAGTAAATCTCTTCTCTCCCTACAGGTGCCTATAGGAGCTTGGTTGGTAAGCTACATGGCTAACTACTAGAGCTGCTCTGCCCTCTGTATTAAATGTCTCATATAACACACAAAACACACAGGATTGCTGGCCAATCCAACGCAGTTCCATGTGCCTGTTGGACCAGAAACCTAATGTCACACTGCGTCTACATAGATCACTCAGGGAGCTGTTAACTGGGGAGCAAACCTTTCCCCTTCCCTAAAAACATGTACCACCATTACATCAGCTTGCCATGGGGCTAGCCTCCTTATTAACCCCTAAAAGAACCCCTCTCAGCAGCACTTGACAAAGTTGACTATTTTTTATCATGGAAACTCTGTCTTTCTTGATTTCCAGGACACCACCCTCTTCTGGTTTCACTCCTACCTCACTGACTACTCCTTCTCAGACTTCTCTGCTCTTTACTCCTCATTTCCCCAGGCTCTAAATTTGGAAGGCTCAGTCCTTTGACCTCTTCTCTTCTCCATTTGTATTCCCTTCTTTGGTGAATTCCTCATCCAGGCTCATGGATTTAAATAACATTTGTACATTAATAACTCCAATTTTATATGTCCATCCTGGCCTCCCTGGACGTATCTAACTGCCTATTCAACATTTCCACTTGGATATCTAATAGGCATTTCAAACTTAATATGTCCCAAATTGATCTCTTGATATAAAACCCCATATCTGCTTCTCTTGTACTCTTCTCCACCACAGTTAATAGTAACTCCCAACTACTTTCTTCTAGATGCTCAGACCAAAATCCTTGATGACTCATTTTCTCTCACATCCCACATCCAATTTGTCAGGAAATCCTGTTAGTTCTACCTTCAAAATTCATGTAGAATCGATTACTTCTCCCTATTTCCCATGTTACCATGCTAGTCTAAACCACCATCGTCTCTCACTATTACTACATTATTCTTCTTACTGTTCTCTCTGTTTCATCCCTTAACCACCTACAGTCAATTCTCTACACAGCAGCCAGTGTGAGCTTGTTAAAACTTAAGTCAAATCATGTCACATGTCACTCCTCTGCTCAACATTCTTCATTTGTCTCCCATCTCACTTAGAGTAAAAGCCTAATTCTCACAATAATCTATTAGACCGTACATGATCAGGCCCCCATTACCCCCATGACCTCATTTCCCACCATAGGCTCCCATTGCTTTCTCCACTCCAGTTACACTGCCCTTCCCTCTCCTATTCAGAACCACCAGGCATACTCCAGTCTTAGGCCTTGCTTGATGTTCCTTTCACCTGGAACACTCTGACCTCAGATGTCTGCATTGCTTTCTCACTCCAATCAGGTCTGGTTCACATGTCTTCTTAGTGAGATTGTCACTGGATATCCTTTAAAAAGTACATACTTGCTACTCCCATCCTCCTCTTTGCTTTTTTACCCCAACAGCAGTTTTAACCATCTGACATACCATAAATTTTATTTATTTATTTATCCTTGTTATCTGTCTCTCCTGCTAGAATATAAATTCCATGAAAGCAAGGATTTTTGACTGCTTCATTGACCAAAATATCCCCAATGCCAGGAACAGGAAGTGCCTAGCACATAGAAGGTACCAAATAAATATTCTTTGAATAAATAAGTGATAAGAATTCCTCTCCCCCACTGCATCCTTATATTTCTTTCCCTCTCCCCAAGAATATAATCCAGACCTACACATCCTGAGAAGACAAAGCAGCAGACTCACAGAAGAATCACACCCCAAAAGGAGAGAAAGAGTGATGGAAAATAAGCAAGTGGTCTTATGCCTACCTGTATTTCATTTGTCTGGCTGCCAAGGTTTCATGAGGCTCTTTCAATGTATGCTCTGGGCTTTGGGGACTAGGATATTTTCATTGCTCCTAACACAACTTTCCCCCCATCCTAGGCCCCGTTTTCCTCCTGTCCATCCTGGATATTAGACCCCAAACACCTTGCTTTGTGACAGGCTCAGATTCCTCACAGGAGCAAAGTGACAGGCACACCTGGCTATTGGTAGAGACTAAAGTTTGTGTGGGGCTATTCAGTGTACAAGTGTGGGTGTGTATGTGTGTGTGTGTGTGTGTGTGTGTGTATTTGTATGTGTCTGACTATATATAGTCTGCATCATATCTGTCCCCACTATGTATGAGTGTCAGTTCATGTGGTCTACAGTGGATCTGTCGAGGTCTTTCACCATCCTTAGAGATCCTTACTACAATCTTTTCAACCCTACCCTCTACTTGCACCCCACAGTTAATCACCATCTTCAGAGCTAACATGTGCCAGGATCTGTGCTAAAGACTTCATGTGTAATCACTAGTTTACTCCTCACAGCTACTTTCTGATATAGGTACTATTAGTATTCTTGTTCTCCAGATGAGGAAACTGAGATCCAAATAGATAAAGTAACTAGCTCAAGTGTATATCTTGCTTCCAGCCAATGTTGGTTTAGGAAAACATATTTCAAACTGTTCTGACTGGGACCCACATTAAAAATATATATATTCAACATCACAACTAACATACAAAATTGAAACAAACTTTTCATAGAATAATACCCTTATTATTTGCCCTGTAGTCTGACTTTTCTCTTCAGTTAAAAAAAAAAGGCTATTTGGGACACTCCTAATTGATTTTATTACCCAAATCATCCACTTTAGTTCATTAAAGCCTTGCAATCTACCCTTTGAAAATCAGTGCTTTAGGGTGGGTGTCCCCTTTCAAGGCTATTTGCATTTCTCAGAGACCTCCAAAATGTCTCCAGTTCCAAAGGGGTGTCATTCTATTCATGGAGTGTGAAGAATCAAGAGAAGCATTTGTCAGTGGGATATGGAGACACCCCTATTATGCCTTAGAGTGCCCAGTGAAAGTTGGACCCCACATGGGTTCAGAATCTGCCTTTCTCTGAACCCATGCACATTTTTTATCCCATATCTGAACATCAATTCATTCAGCAAACATTTTCTGAGCCCTCAACACAAAGTGCTCTGCCAGAGGCTGTGGGGAAGCAAAATTATGTGGAGGAGACAAGCTAATAAACATCTAACTACGTAAAACAAGCAGTAGCAAGTGACAGAAAAAGGGTGCCAGTAAAATGTCGTGAGCATGCAGAGAAAGAGAGATGGATTTCAACTTGGGTTTAAGCTTCATAGAAGAGATGGCTTTTGGACCAGGCCTGGAAAGATGGCTAAGACTTAGACAAGCAAAAGTAGGGGAAAGATTTCTCAGATGATATATTTTTTCAAAAGTATGTGAGCTGGAAAATGTAGATATGTAGAGAGACTAAAGAGTATTTAGAAGAAGATTTAGGGCCAAGTTATAGAGAATTGTTAATATCTTGCTAAATAGTTTGAACTTCATCTTAAAAATGTTTCATCAGAGGAGGATCAAGTAATGCTTTAGGGTTCTAACTCTGGCAGCAGTGTGAGAATGGTTTGGAGGGCAGCAAAAATGGAGATATGTTGGCACTTAGGCAGCTGATATGATGGTCAGGAGAGAAATAAATGAAGGCCTGACCTGAAGCAGCTGTTATAAGTATGGGAAGGAGGGGATACAGAGGAAGTGCCATAAGGGTAGAGGCAACAGGACTTGGCAACTAATTATATGTATGTATGTAGAGGTGAGGCCTTCTATCTTCTTTCCTGAATTGCCCTTCACCCCAGGGCTTCCACAGAAGCCTGATGAACTCTGTGAATCCACCTGTACCAGAAAGAGGAAGCATGGGTATGGGTGGGTGGCTCCTGCTGGGGAACAGGTGAGGAAAAGAGACAGTTCATCATAGGCAAGCCAGGAGGCCAGGCTGGATGGAGTCACCTCATCGTGTTGCCATAGCATTTCAGAAGATCATAGAATTTTAGAGCCAGAAAGGGACCTTAGGATCCTGCTGTGAGGCTGTCCTGCTGTGAGGAGGAGCCAGATGAGGATGGAGTCTAGCAAGGAAGGAGACTTTAGGAAAAGTTTTAACCTTGATCTTTTAAGCTCACCTCTTTTCCCTTCCTCCTCATTTTCTTTCTCCCCCTCCTCCTCCCTCTTCTTCTTCCCCTTTTCTCCTTCCTCCTCATCCACTACTGCTTCCTCCTCTTCCTTCTTTACCCTTCTTGTTCTCCCTCCATCACTTCCTCCTTTTACCTCTCCTCTTCATTCTCTTCCTTTCCTACTTATCCTCTTCATCTTCCTCCTCTTCTTTTTCTCCCCCTACTTCTCCATCCGTTTCTTCTCCCTCTGACCCTCCTCAGCACCTTCACTAACAAAACAAGTTTCCCTTGGAGTTCAGGAGTCAGAACTTGGAACCTGAGAGGTGACTCAAGTCATCCAGGTTGATGGGGGTGGGGGAGCAGGTTCTATTGAAAGAAACCTTACCTTCCATTAAATGGACACCTTGCTGGCTTTCTTTGTAATGCTTTTCCTGGTGAAGCACTCCTCTGGCTGGAAGAGTCTCTTCTTGCCCTTTTATCACCCCCGTGGAGAATGGTTTAGCAGGCCTGTTGAAGAGAACGTTTAGTAGTTTCCTCAAAGAAGCTCTCAGTGGGAACTGGGGCTGGAGGCCATGGCTCTTGCTTCTTTGCTCTTTCTATTGGCCTCTAACTTCTATAAGTGTGGTCCATGGGCCAGCAGTATCTGTATCACCTAGTAGTCTGTTAGAAATGCAGAACCTCATGTCACACCCCAGACCTAACTAAAACAGAATATTCATTTAGACCATCCATGAATATTAAAATTTGAAAAGCACTGTTCTGCATGGACTACATCCCTCCATAGACACAGCCATTCCTACAGCATACCAATATGAATTTGTCTGGAACTATGGAGTGGTAGAGAAGCTAAAGGTCAGAGAGCTCTAGAGGGCAGGCCTCTGAAGGATCCTCTCTACACTCTATAAAAGCGCAGGTCAAAAAGCATTAAGAAACTCTAACAACACTATTTGACAGATGAAAAGACCAAGTGGCTTGCCAGAGGTCACACAGTAACTCAGCACTCATCCGACTCCCAGTCCAGTGCTTTTTTCATCTTGGCTCACTGACTTCTTTGCATTGTTCTCTAACACAGCCTTCCACGGATGGAAGAGTCATTCTACAGCATTTCTGGCAGGTACTCTTCCAGACTCTACTTGTATGCCTTCAATCACTGGAAGTTCATCACTTCATAAGTTTGGACATTAACATGTGAGTTTGGCTTGCCAGAGAATCTTTGAGCAGATACATATTGTTCATGAGCTTTGCAAGGTCCTGAATCCACCCAAGTTGTTTAAGAAATACCTCTGTTCAGATGGGGATTAATTCTACTCATCCAATTGTAACTCCTCATGCAGTTATTTCAGTTCCTGCCTTTGTACTAAAATTGAATATTGGACTGGAAAGCAAATTCCTTAGATAAATAAGAAGTTGTTTGAGGCTGAAAGGCATGGCATGGGAAAAAGAGAAGAGGGAGACAAAGAGGAAAGAGGTGAGTGCTAGGAAAAGGGGATGGCTGAGATGAACTTGAAGTCACTTCATTTATCCAAGTTTGAGAGTAAAGAGCTCATGGAGAGCTTAGAGGAGGAGAGTAACTAATGGGTCTTTACCACAGAGGAAGGAACAGGCTTTTCATCTGGCTAGCCCCTGTTATCAAGCTAAAGTGGCCTTGGGGAAAGGCAGTTGGGCCAAGTACTCTTACATTCCAGGGTGGTGCTTTTTGTAGCAGCTCATTGAACCCTGTCCCTGGGCTCTGCCTCTTGAGACCTGAAGAAAGGCAAGTGTGGCCACTTCCTTCCTGCTCTTCCCTGGGCTGCTTGAAGCTACTTTAAGAGCTTACTTCAAGTGTCTCTGGGATCCACTGGCTCTCTTCTCTGGCTCAGGTCTGCAAGGTCAGGGAGCTGCTTTGGGGAACTTAAGGATGAGGAATTACATTCCTAGGCAAATGACTATCTTATATGATGTTCCCACAGAAGAAATGGGAGTCCACATGTTCAGCAAACCTTCCCCAAATCAGGAACCCTACCTGTTCTCAACATTTCTGACTATTAATTATGCATCCAAATATAGATGAAAATGTTTCCTATCCTTTTTTAGCAAGGAAAATTACCTCAATGACTCCAACATAGTGACAGGAGTTTGGTCTAGAGTGGTCTTTCCACACTTTAATGTGCATGTGAATCACTAAGAATTTTGTAAAAATGCTGGTGCTAAGTCAGTAGGTCTGAGGTAGACATGGGATCCTGCATTTCTAATAAGCTCCTAGGTGATGTTGATGCCACTGGTCTGAGGTCCACACTTTGAGTAGTATCAAGGGTATAGACGAGGTTAAAAATTTATCCAGTTGGATTTTTCTTCTCAAAGTCTAGGCCAGATTATATTTAGGTATATACCTATATACACCTTTCCTATTGCACTAACATCTTGCTTTAAATTCTACCCTGTGTTAGCTTATTTGGCATGACATCTATCATGTTTATCATTTCTTCCTCTCCTGACTTCACAACTCTCAGCTCCTTGGAAGCACAAGCCATCTGCCTCTGCTACTGACTGTCCCTTCTTTTTTACTTTCATCTCTTGATATTCTGGCCCTGCCTGCTTCTCTGACATCATCTCTCACCACTGTCTTATGCTTCACCACAGTCTGCCATGCTGACCTTTTTCTGCCCCTCACATATATCAGTCTCATTTCCAATTCTGGGCCTTTGCTTTTGTTGTCCCTTCCTGTTTAGAATGCTCTTCCCCCAGATCTTTGCATGGCTGGTTTCTTCTCATCATTCTGGTGTCAACTCAGATGTCACCTCCTCAGAAAGGCCTTTCTTGGCCACCTAGCTAAAACAGTGTCCTCCTTCCTCAGTTATCTTCTATTATATCACCCTGTTTATTACTTTCATAATAACTATTCAGTACCTAATATTACTTTATTGTTTTGGGGGTTCAATGTCTAAATATCTCCATTATAATATAAACTTCTTGAGAATAGAGACCCAGTCTGTGTTGTTAACTGCTGCATCCCCAGTATCTAGAACAGAACTTGCCACATAGTATGTGCTTTAAGCATAATTCTTGGCTGACAGAGTGTCTTTCTGGACATTCCTCCTTACTCATTGAAGACTTTAGCTCCTGAAACATCACTTGTCTTCATCGTTCTCTGGTCTGTCTAACCTCAACATTCCTGTAGATGGCCTATTCAATCCTGGCCTCACTTTCACCCTACCTCAGTCAGAAAACTCCTGTGATAACATCCTGCATCTTGTTATAGCAAGTAACTAAATGAATTGCCTCCAGAATCTCAATTTCAGGCATCTCCCCTCTGATCACTGTCCTGTTATTCCAGCTCACTTACTCTGGGACCTCTACTCCAGCAATTCTTCCCCATCATCAAGATCTCCAATTCACTGACCCCACCATCCCATTAAGCTAACCCAATACTCATCACCCCTTCTCATGTCCTCTTTTCCCCTTCTGTCCAGCTTAGATTCCCTGGTCCATTATTGTGACCACTCCCTTGAAAATACTTTCAACGTTATTTCCCATTTCTTTTCCCATTGTGTGTTCCTGGAAAATCTACCCCAGATTTCACCCAACCAGCTATCTTTTCTATACCTGTGCTTGAGCAGCAAAAGAGACTGAGGAAAAGTCCCACAGTTGAGCTGATTGACTTTTCTTTACCACAAGACTCAATTGGGCACTCAACACTTCCAGAAAACACTAATACATATCCCTAATATGTTTGCTTTTTCACTTTCTTGTCTTAGAGAGAGTGGCTTTCAACTTTAGTCGCATATTAGAATCATCTAGGGATCTTATAAAAATACTGATGCCCAGGATATACCTCATTTCAATTAAGTCATAATCCCTGAAGGTGAGATCTAGATAGCAGTGTTTTTTAAAGCTCCCCTTGTGATTCCAGTGTGTAGCCAATGTTGAGAACCGTTGCTCTTAGAGGACTATTTCATAGTTGCTCCTGTCTCCTATAACTTCCAATGATTCCTCCTTCCATATCCCTCTCTCAGCTTCATATCTTCTCTTCATTCACCAAATATACAGGCCCAGCAGCGCCTGCGCCCTCGCCCATTTTCTTTGTCTTCCTTCTTGCTAGAGTACAGGAAGTGGCTCTGTTCCTATCAAGAGCAAGTATCATCTCTTATGCTCTGGATCCTTCCCTATCATCTTCTTGAAGACTTTACTCCTGCAAGTAACCCTTCTGCTGCACCTGTGCTTCTCAGACTTTAATGTACATGCAAATCACCTGGGGATCTAGTTAAATACAGATTATGATTCAGTAGCTCTGAAATGGGGCCTCAGGTTCTGTGTTTGTAATGTGTCCAGATGATGATAATGCTGTTGGTCTGTGGACCATGCTTCAAGTAGCAAGGTCCTATATTATCAGCCTTTCCTTCTCATTCCCATCATAATATAAGCATGCTCTTAAACTCTTGTTTAAACTGAAAAACAAGGACAACTTCCTTGACTTCATATACCTGTCCAAATGTTACCCTATTTCTTATTCCCTTCAGAGCAAATTTTTTCAAAGAGTTATCTATACTCTTTTCCACTTCTTTACCTTCATTAACTCTTTTTTTCCTTCGTTCACTCCTCAACTCACTCCAGTATGACTTCTGTTACCCTCGTGTTAATGAAACTACTCTTGTCAAGGCCAATGACTGTGTTACCAATACAATGGTCATATCTCTATCATCATCCATTCAATTTAGTGTCATTTCTCAAAACTTTTTTCACCTGAATGAGATTTCTTCTGGTTTTCTTTCTACCTTACTGACCACTACTTCTCAGTCTCCATTTTTGACTCCTCCCTCTCTACTCAACTTTAGTCTAATTGTCGGAAAGCCTCAAGACTCGGTCCAGGACACTTTTCTACCTACACTCTCTCTCTAGATAATCTCATCCCATCTACATGAGGATGACTCCAAAATGTATATCTCCTGGCAGATCTTCACTCCTGAGCTCTAGGCTTGTGTATCCACTTGTCTTTCTGACACCTCCTCTAATAATATGACTAAACTACAGCTCACACTTACTACATCCAGAATAGAAGTCTTGATTTCCTTCCCTCCTCAAATCTGTGTTTCTTCCAGTCTTCTCACATCAGCAAATGGTACTACCATCTACCCAGTTGTTCCAAGCCAAAAAACTAGAGTCATCCTTAATTCCTCCTTTCTTTCCCTCACACTCTACATACAACCTATCACCAAGTTCTGTTGTTTCTACCTCTAAAATATATCTCAAATATTTTTACCTCTGTTCATCATCTTCACAGCCTTTCCATCCCAAGTTATATCATTTCTCTCCTGGATGACTACAGCAACTTCAACCTCTTGTGCCTCTTTCAATTTGTTTATCATATAACAACCTGAGTGCTCTTTTACAAATGTAGATCAGACCAACTCATTCTCCTGCTTAAAACCCCTCAACTCCCTCCACTCTCTCCCTGTTGTTCTCAAAATAAAATACAAACACTCTACTATAATTTTCAAGGCTTTATATGACATGTTTCTACCAAATATATCTCCTACAACTCTTCTACCTTCTCTCTACCATTTCATCCTCACTGGGCTTCCAATTCCTGGGACACTCTAAGCCTATTCAATCCTTCGGACTTTTGGACTTTCTGTTTTCTGTGCCTGGAATACTTCCCCCCTACCTCTTTACATGGTTGGCTCACTTTAAGCCTATAGGCCTCAACTTAAATGTCTTCTTGAAGAGGTCTTCTTTATCTAAATTCTCCCTTCCCCCACAGTTACTCTCTATTCTTTCACTTTCTTTCATAGAATTTATCACCATCTGTATTAGCATATTTATTTACCTCATTTACTTGTTTATTGGATAGAAGTGAAGGCATGGATGGTATCTGTCTTGTTCATTATTATATAATCAGTGCTTAACACACTATGCCTGGCACATAGTACACACACATGTTTATTGAATTTACAAATGAGTAAATAAGAATAGGTAGTGATATATGTACCTAATATCATTTTGTCAAGACAACACAGGTTATAATCTGGATATTAGCATTAGGCTGTCAATACTAGCATTATAGTAGTTGTATACTTTTAATTTTTATCCTTTTTCACTGCTGCATTCCACTCACTCTTGAGAATCAAAGGTCTGAGCCTCATTCCAGCTTAGCCGCTAAATTACTCTGTGACTTTGGGAATCCCATTTACTCCTGGGGGCTATATGTTATTGTCTACAAAATGAGAATGTTGGAGGAGATAATCTTGAAGATCTTTGCCATCTTTGATATCCATTGATAAGTGATTGTTTAACACTATTAGGTAAATGACAATTAGTGTATTCATTGAATAATTGGGAAACCTGAGATACAGAGAAGCTGGGCCCTTGCCCCAGGTTACCCAACTGTAGTGAATTCAGTTTTTACTCAACTCTGCCCAAAGCCACAGCCACAGCAGATGGAGACCAGCTTGGGCTGGTGCCTCTGCCCTCAGAAGCCTGCTTCTGGGCTCCTTGAATCACAGTGGACTCAAATAAAGAGAATGTACTAGGCTGGAGACATACCTAAGAGTGTCTCTCTCCTCATGCTGCTCATGGCTGAAAAAAGGACAGCATTTGGCACTTGTCCACTGAGAGCTGATGCCAGGCTAAATACCAGTTAGGCTTCTGAGAGATCACAAGCCTTCAAGGGAGAGGTCTGGGGCACAGAGATTGTGGAAACCCTTTTTCCATATTTCTATTAACCTGTTCTGAACGCTTACTGGTTGCTAGGCCTTGTGCTAAGTGCTTTCTTTCCATAGACAAATTTATCAAATCTTCAAAACAATCTTGTGAAGTAGAACAATATTACTACCCCTATTTCACAGATAAGAAAACTATCAGGATGCAGGACATTAAATACCTGCCTGAGTAAGTACCAAAGTCAATAAAATTCAAGCAGTTCTGGCCCCAGATCTTATACTCTTACCTTCTACATTATAACACCTCTAACTGCTCATATGTTTTAGGCAAATAGGTACTCCAGACATAATGGATTCAATAGTGTCTATGCCTATGGGATCAACATCTGTTCTTCTATAAGAGTCTCTAGGCATATACATTAACACTGGAATGTTTGCCCTCAGATCCATTCTCCATTCTTCTCCTGCAAACTGAATTTCTTATGCTCCCTTGTTGTCTCACTTATTTTGTCCAATGGGAGACACCTGTGGGAGATTAGTGGCCAGGAGGAGGGAAGAAGCCAGGGTGTTTCCTTCACCTCCGGCTTCAGAGAGGTATATTCTGGAAGTGGCTATTTCTCGTCAATGACTCTAGCTTCTGTTGGACAATTCCTCTAATCATGGCATCTGCACCATCAGACCACCCACTCCATGCTTTTAGCTTCAATTTAGCACCAGTTTCTGGGTTCTGGCAACATTACCTTTTCCCATAAACCATCGATCTCTAGGAGTGGTAGCAGTTTTCTGTGGTTGCTAAATGCTGGCTTGCCTCACCATCCCCTATTTGGTTTCTTTGTTTTGGCAGTGTGATATGTTCCCTGTATTAAATGTTCTCTCTAAAAGATCTAGAGTGGGGGCTTCCCTGGTGGCGCAGTGGTTGAGAGTCCACCTGCCGATGCAGGGGACACGGGTTCGTGCCCCGGTCCGGGAGGCCCACGTCCCAAGAAAAAAAAAAGACCTAGAGTGGCTTCTGTTTTCTTGACTGGATCATGATTGATATAGACAACTTCTATAATCCCAGTGCTTCTCACTACCACATAAATTGGTTTATATGCTTCAGAGCATATGTCACAACCTTTAATTATCTTGTTTGTATACTTATTTTTTGTTTATCTCTTTTCCAATTTAAGTACATTTTAAAGTCCGTGAGAAACTTTGTCTTGTATCTTGAGTAGCTATCCCAATGCCTGGCACATAGGAGCTCAATAATATTGTTGAATGAATGTATCTATTAAAAGACAATCCAGGTTTTATTGGATATCACCTATGTGCCAGTCACTGTTGTAGGAGATAGCAAGGTTAGTAATTCATTGCCCCCAGTTTAAAAAAAAACAACTTATATTTCCACTTAAGTGACAATAAAAAGAAAAGTATATACATGACCAGTGTGTTAATTTGTCAGGGCTGCCATAACAAAGTACCACAGACTGAGTGGCTTAAACAACATAAATTTATTTTCTCACAACTCTGAAGGCTAGAAAGTTCAAGATCAAGGTGGTCTCTTCCGAGGCCTCTTTCCTTGTCTTGTAAATGGCTGTCTTCTCCTTTGTCTTCACATGGTCTTCCCTCTATACCAACCTGTGTCCAAATTTTCTCTTCATATAAGGACACAAGACATATTGGATTAGAGCCTACCTTAATGACCTTATTTTTACTTAATTACCCCTTTAAAGACCATGTCTCCAAATATAGTCACATTCTGAGGCATTGGGGTTTGGACTTCAACATACAAATTTGGGAGGGGGCACAATTCAGCCTATAACAAGTAAAAGATCATTTTCAGTTGAGAAAGCTAAATGGTGGTGCTACAGAAGTTAGATGAAAGATGATAAAATCAGGTTTTAGGGTATTCTGGGAAAGCTTTCTAGAGGCTGTGTGCTTAGTGCCAGGTCTTAAAGAGATCTTAAAGAGTCATGACAGCTTGAATGGGCTGGTTGGCAGGGGCGGTGCATCCAAGAGGCTCAGCGTGAATGAAGGCCCCAAGGTGAGAAAGTGAGGAGACATTGCAGAATTTCTGATTACTGAACCATCAGACTTGGGAGGAAGTTGAAAGGTCACCCAGGCTAAGCTCCCATTTGATTCAGGAATCCCTTGCCAAAGGACAATTCAGCTTCTGCGTATACCCCTCCCAGGACAGGGTGCTCATTAAGGCAGCTGCTTCGATATTTGGCCAGCTGTTTGGCCAAAACAATGGCTTGGATGAAGAAGGGAGAGTTTGTTAGGAAGTAGAGGACAATAAGGTGGTGTGTGGGGCCAGTGATGTCTTCATACCATTCACCTTCAGGCACTTCTTTCTGATGTCATATTTTAATTCCTTCTTGCTGTAGCTGCAACCTCTTTCTGTAATCCCTTTCTTTCCTGAACTTCCCTGTGGGCCCGGGGCATTGGATTCTTGTCCTGTTTGGTTGTGCTACCATGGGCAAATATTTTTCAATCTCAGGGCTTCAGTGTTCATGTCTGTAATAGGGGACTAATTAATTAACACTCCCTGTCATGTCTTCCTCACAAGGTTATTTTAAGACTATATGCAATGGTAATGGGTGTGAATGTGACCAACAGCATCAACTCCCAGCAGACGCAAAGAGGCCAGCCTGGGTTGAATTGCCCAGAGTTAGAGGCATCATGATGAGGTGGGTGGTTTCTCCGTTTGCCTGTTTTGCTGATGTTCGTTTGACTCATTCTCAGCAAAATAAGCAAATGGAAAATTCATTCATCAACAAGCTACCTTTTATATTCCTGAGGGTGTGAGGAAGAATCCTGAGGGTGTGTGTGTGTGTGTGTGTGTGTGTGTGTGTGTGTGCGTGTGTATGAATGATAGCAAAAAGAAGCCTGGAAAGCAGCAGAGGGTAAAGTTGAGACTTTACCTTTTTATGTGACCTTAGATAGGTCTCCTCCATCATTTATTTATTTATTTATCTGTAAGATGGAGATACTAATGCCTGCCTCCACAAGGTTGCTCTGAGAAGTGAAAGTGATAATGAGGATGAAATCCCCAAGAGAGTAGCACTAGGAGAGAAGACCCCAGGGGACTACGTAGAGAGAGTCCTGGAGGTAGGGAAGCGGGAGAGTGCTGGCATAGCTCCATTCGGGCAGGATCTTATTATTTAAAAGCCTGGTCCAACACCTCTGGCAACTTTGGAAAGGACTTTTTGCTGACTCGACACAATTGGGGAGCCCCACAATAAACAGCATCTAACTCCAGCGCAGCCGGAGGCAAGCAGAGGTGGCAGCTGCCTTCTCCTGGGCGGAGGTTATTCACCCACATCCTCTCCGTGCACCCCACCTCCCAGATCTCAAGCCTCAGCAGGGGACAAAGGCAGTCGGTGGGGAGCCCCCCTCCCACGTTTCCCCAGGCCAAGCACCTCGGGAGCTGCGGGGCAGAAAGGCAGAGCCTGCCTGCAGGGATGGAACAACGTGAATGAAGGCGAGGTCCGCAGCGAAGGGGATTGGGCTGTAAGGCTGTGAAGGAGGCGAGGGGGAGGGGGCGCTGGGGCTTTCGCTTGCTCCAGCCCTGCCAGCCCAGCCAGCCCGAGACAACCCGCGCCAGCCACCGGGGCCTTGGAGAAGCCGGACTTCATTAGCACCATGCAGTGGATAAGGGGTGGATCGGGAATGGTGAGTGCACATAACCGCAGCTTCCCCAGCTTGAGCTTCAGTCCCCTAGCCCCACCCCCAGCTCCTTCACCAGCCGCCAGGCAGTGAGCCCCCTAGTCTCTGCCCACCGCCCTCTCCGCTGTCCTTGAGATACCAGCAAGCTTGCTGTGGCCATTTTAGGAGCCCTTGCTTGCCTGCCTGCGAGGAAAGCCCCCTCCCTTCTCCGTCCCCGTTCTTACCACCCCCGAGTGGGGGGGGTCACCTGGAAGACCAGAGAGGCAAGGCGGCTGGTAGAGGGGCTCTCTGGGAGCAGTTAGTCTCGCAGGAGGGTGGGGGGATTGGGGGGTATGGCACGGGGTTGGGAGGGAGGGGTAGTCACAAAGCCTGGGATTGTGGAGGGGGCAGTATGGGAGAGCTGCGTGTATCCCCTTCCTGGGACGAGCCAGAGAGCCATTCTCAGGGAAGCTGCTTGGGGGAGTCCTGAAGCCCTTCCTTGCCTGGGCTGGGGTCACCCTGTCCACACTTCGGGCTTTGTCAAGGAGAGACAGCTACAGAAACTGCCATCCTGGAAATGGATCTGGGCCCCATTCAGTTAGGGGAGCTCCCCACCCCCCCGTCCAAGGAGTGTGTGCTTGTGTGTGTGTTTAGTATCATCCTCCAACAGTTCATTGTATGCCATGATGCTCCGTTCTCCACCTGGAGACCTTGGAATGACTTCCTTTGCAGAGAGGAAGTGGTGGCTGCATCTTGATGCCTCTCTGACTCAGCCAGGGGTAGCTCAAGTCTGATCAGGGACTCTGGGGCATGGGAGGCCACAATGCCTTTGTCCTCAGCTGGGAGGCATGGGCAAGAGGGTCTTGGAGGGCAGTTGGGTTGGGTCATCAGGCACTGATGGCAATGCCAGCCCCCACTTCTGAACTGCCACCCATAACTTACAGCTGAAGGAAAGTAGCCTGAAGCTGTTGGGCAAAAATTGATCTTTAACTCCTTTTTTTGCTCCCATTCTGGAAAGGAGCAGGGAATCTGGTGTGGGCTATGACTGTATTCAGAGGAGCTGTCCTCTTCCCTTCCTTGCAGTTTCCTTAGACCTCTCTTTCAGTGTTTCTTGAAGTCATTTAGTTTGTATTTGCCAGGACTTCAAGAGACTCTTCTCATATCTCCCTCTTTCCCTGGAGTCCCATAAAGCTATTTCAAATGTTTGTAGAACCAGAAAACCATAGAGCAGGAAAAGACCTTTAAATCCTTGTTGTCCATCCAGGAAAGTTGAGACCCAGAGAGTGGGAGAGACTTGCCCAGGGCCACACAGCTCCATGAAGGCAAAACTGAGTCCAGCAAAGGAGTCTCCTGACTCTCTGTCATTGTCCCTCTCCACTGCTACACAGAATCATCAAATAGTGCTGATAAAGGCAGAAAGGAACAAAGAGTCATGATCTTGGTAAAGGACTTCCTTCATGATGAACTAATGCCATGAATTTTGCCTGAATAAAACCCATGACAGTCCTAGTATTTCTAGCAGCAGGGTCTAGGTGAGACCTCCTTCCTCTCCTAAATATATTGTAGTATAGGGGTCCAGAGCCACCCATTGACAACAGATTAAGTTAATGGAGAAATCTGAAGTTTTGCCAATTGTGTGTGAGAAAGGAGAGAATAACAGAAAACTTGTGGAGACTATCTAATTAAAGAGATTGATGGAGAAATCTCATAATATTTTTAGGAGACTGAAGTAGTGAATATTATATGATGAAAGCATTTATTTAACTATTTGCCAGAATTCAAGAGATAGGAGTAGTAAATTCTATTATAGCCTGGAAGGCAGGAAACTTCTAACCTTGGCACTGATGTTTAACAGGAGTGCTTTGAGCCTCAGTTTTCTCACCTATTAAATGGGGCTATTAATGATTACCAAAATTCCTTCCAGGTCTGAGATTCTCAGTGTCCTAGAAGTAAATGTTGGGTAAAATTTAACTAGTGGTTTGTTAGGAAAAAATAGGAGTATATATTTAGCCACAATTTTATAATATGGCTAGTCAAAAGGTCATTGCTCCTTGTTCTTTCATTTGCAAAGCCCTTGAAATCCAGATTGAGCTCTTCATAACAGTGAGTTTTTTTTGTTGAACATTTGACTATTGTAACTGATTGCAAGTGTCACATGTTACACAAAGGTCCTTGAACAGTAAAACATCAGTTGGCATTTTACAGAATAAACTCCATCTCAGTAGACAGTGTTAAAAAATACTGTGAGTTCACTTTTGATGGTAAATTGTTCGGTGTATTTATTCATAGCTTGTGTCTGCAATGGCAGTTTGTGCTGGGTTAGGCAGTATGCCTAGAGTGGAAAGCAAGCTGGTTTCAGAATCACAAGTCTGACATTGAGGGGCCTGGCTTTTACACTTCTCAGCTCTGAAACACTTGACAATTGTCAAACCTCTTCCATTCTCAGTATTCTCACCCATAAAATGGGGACAAGGTAACTTATCTCATAGGATCTATTGAGCTTATTAATTAATTCAACAAAAACCTAGAGTCTACTATGAATTGACACTGATCTAGGTGCTGGGGGCAGCAGTGAACAAAAAGAAATTCTCTGCTCTCATGGATCTTACATTCTGAGGGTCAAGGGAGCTCACTAAACAATTATACAAATGACTACACAATATGTCAGGAGATGCTAAGCTCTAAGAAGAAAAAGAAAATCTGGTAAGAGAATAGGGAGAGATAGGGCTGGGATGATATATTAGATAAATCAGTCAGAGCCTCTCTGACTAAGGAACATTTGAGCAGAGATGTGAAGTGAAGGAACAAGGTCTGTGGGGATGTTTAGGTGAGGAGAGTGCTAGCCATAAGAAACAGCAGAGAGAGAGAGAGCACAGCTGGTTTGTTTAAGAAACACAAGGAGGCCAATGTCCTGGGGACATTTAATCTGAGTGAGATGGGTAGTTTTGAACAGATAGGGAAATAATCTGACTTAAATTTTAAGAGGATAATAGATTGTAGTGGGGCAAAGGAAAGACCTGTGAGGAGGGTCTTAGAATAGTCCAGGCTAGAGGCGATGGTGGCTTAGACCAGGGTGATGATAATCTGTATGAAAGGGCTGTAGTCAGCATTGTAGATGGTCTGTGTCTTTCTCCTTTCTGACCACCCATCCAAATCTTGAATGACTGAGTGTGGAGCTAGAATGAACACAGAGTGGGTGGATGCGTACAAGGGAATTTTGTGTCTATGTCAATGATCCAATGATCTGCTTTGGGCTCCTGGCCTCTAGTGAGGCTAATTGAGGGTTGATTCTGTGTGGATTACCAATGAACCAATCTCTTGCTTTCTGGGATTCTGGAGAATATTAAGTATATTATTAGTACTTTGAAGATATGATACACTTAACATATGTGACATCTGGAATGGCTCATTTTTAATACTCTCTCCTCTATGTGACAAAATTATTTTCAGTAATAATCATGTACTAATCAGTACTAATAATTATTTTATTGATTTGTTTTTTAAATTTTCAAATAATTAACAATGAAAAAGAAGAATAAACTTCAATTTTAAAGATATTCAAATTCAGTAACGTCTCATATATGATCTAAAATGTGTACTTATTGAACAAAAATACTACACTTTACAGTTCATATTATCTTCTCTGTTTTATATTTTAAGCACAAATAAAAACTCCAATTGGTCACATAGATGACAGAATTGAAATAAATTACATTGTCTCTTTGACTTTACAATTGTAGTGCTATCATTGTTTACTTCAAATCTACTATTTAAATTTTGGAACATATAGTGCCAGAAGGATTTGCAGACATGAAATGCACCCAAAGCTACCTTGAATGGTCTTAAACCTTTCCAAAGTAAAATGAACTGAGGGAACACATGTAAAATCTGTGTGTATGTGGGAGGGTGGCAAATGTATAACTGGAATCAGCTGAATCGACTCTGAATCAACTTCCATGTAGAATACAATATTATTAAAGGATAAGTAATCAAATGTAATAATTTGAAACTTTATGTATTGAATATATTACTAAAACTCAGTAATAACAACAATTGTTTAGAGCTTTGACCAACAAAAGATTTTTTTCAAGGAGGAGTATTTTGTTACTGGCATTATTTAAAATTGCTGGCACACAGTGATAATAAAAGTACACTTTGACTTTTAGTCTTAAAAAAATTCTATAGCTAGTACACTATTTCATTGCCTGCACTAAGGGTTTCCTACTCCTATTGCTCCACCCTTGGTATGGCACCGCTTTGGAGAATATGGAATCTTGAACTACTTCCATGCCAAATTTCATGTTACCTATATAAAAGCCACAGCATTTGAGTTGGTGGAAATCTCTGCATAAGTAAGATACAATGACAACTGGTAAGTTTAATGGTTGATTTAATTCTGGTATAAATGACAGAAATCTATTCACACTGGCTTAAAACACACAGGTTTTATTCTTTCACATAAAATAAGTCAGAATATAGGCATATCGGAGCCAATATGGTACCTTCAGAAAGTCTTTAGGGACTTCTCTGCTCCACCATCCTTAGCATTTGGCTTTTATTCTTGAGGCTGCTCCATGATCCAAGATGGGTGTTGAAGCTCCAGAACATTAACATCCACATTCTAGGTAGCATGAAGGGAGGGTAAAAGAGGAGGAAAAGGGCTTAACCCTCCTTTTGAAAGAAGCCTTCCAGGAAGTCCTATTTAATACTTCTCCTTACATCTAATTGGTAGGAACTGAGTCACATGGATGCTCCCAGCTGCAAGGGAAACTTGGAAATGTAGTTATGTAAACTGGCTGGTTATGTGCACAGCTAACAATCAGGGGCAAGGTTTCTGATTCAAAGGAAGAAGGGGCCATTGGAAGACAACCTGCAGTTATTGTTACAGTTAATCCACATGTATGTGTGCCAGTGTAGAAATGCAGAAACTTAGGGCTTGAACTCAGCTTTGGACTATGAGCCACAGCCTGACAGATGTGGCCAATAGTAAAAATACTGTCATCAATCTGGTGAAGTATTAATCAAAACTTGATGTGCCCTAGTCTCCCTTAACTTCCCCCCAGTGACAGTCTTCTTGTGAGACCAAGTGGATGGTGATATCCTTCACAGAGATGGGGAATGTAAAATGAGGAGGAGCATTTATAGAGGGGAAATGACAAGTATAGTCTGAGCCAAGTTGAGTCTGAGATGTTTGAACAGCTTCAAATAGGAGATATCCAATAGGCCAGTTGGTGATCTACATATTGAGCTCAGAGGAAGATTGGGAGGCACTGGTCACAGTTGAAGTTCTGACTGTAGATGAACCACCAAGTAGTTTAAAATACAGATCAGCCTGGGGAAGTGAGGGGTTTAGATCTGTTAGATCAGAATTTGAGCCTTCTCCTTTTTATGGTAGTCTCCTACCCTTGAGCAGACCCAGTCCACTCTGTTATCTACTTTCTGGAATTTCCATGGCAACAGTATAATTTCAGGCTTTACTTTCTACAGTGCTCATGTTGCTTCTGGGCTGCCTCAGCTTTAATGTTCAAGCTGGATGACGTTGGGTATAATTTAGCCTAACTCCTTAGATCAGGGGTCAGCAAACTATAGCCTGATGGCCAAATCCAGCCCACAAACTAAGAATGGTTTTTACATTTCTAAATAGTTGGGAAAAATTCAAAGAAGGACAATATTTTGTGATACACGTATATGAAATTACATGGAAATTTATATGAAATTCAAGTTTCAGTGTCCATAAATAAAGTTTTATTAGAACACAGCCATGCTCATTATGCCTTCATGATACAAAGGCAGATTTGAGTAGTTGTGACAGAGACCATATGACCTGCAAAGCCTAAAATACTTATTATTTAGCCCTTTACACAAAAGGTTTGCAGGTCCCCTGCCTCAGAGCCCTAGAGTTACCATGGCAGTGCCTCAAGGGAGGGGGGCAGGGGCAGGCAGAAATTTGGGTCTCCCACTTTTGATTTATCCAGAGCACCTGGGTTTTGGCTTCATATGTTAGGTTGTTGCTTACGACTTTGGAAAAGGGTTTTACTTTCTCTGTGTTCTCCCTACCTCCCACACAAAATGTTTTAATACCACTCATTTTATAGATTGTGAAAACTGAGTCTCAGATAGGGAGGGTGCTTTACCCAAGACCACAAAGTGAGTATAACTGGGAAAAGAATCCCCATATCCAACTATACTTCAATTAAAAATAAAAAAGAAAAGAAACACCCAGAATAATTTTTGACCAAATGTATGGGCACCCTGTGGCCCAGTCAAGTTGATACATAAAATTAACCATCACATAGTCTCACTTATCTTCCCAGTTTGCTGTGAGAATCATATGTGTGAGTGTAGACAGAAAGGGGCTGTGTGAACTTTGTTGTTCTCTACCCATATGGGGAAGAATTATTATTCCTAACAGTACAGAGGGGATATACCCTTGGGTGGGTAGAATATGATCTTTTCTACTGCCCTGAATTCAGCCCTCAGAAGATGAGACCCAACTTTACTCTTCTCTGAGTGCCAAGAGATCCAACAGGAATTTCATTCACAAGGAAATATCACTCCCACCCCAGCCCAAGGCTTCCTGAATTCTCTGCTTGAGGAGGGACTGAAAAAGGCCCCCAAACAGCCCCATGACATGATGAGAGAAGCTTCTTCTTAGCCCGTTGTTTTGAGAAGTTTGCTCATTGTGCTGTTTTTGGTGTGTGGGGGGGGTTTATGTGTGTGTGTGTTAGAATATGACTAGTTCTGCAAGTGATTAAACTGTTCAGTAATGGAAACCAGGCAGTGGGGGGAAATAAATGCATTCAGCTAGCTCTAAGAAGTCCTATTGCCATGAGGAAACATTTTGTCAAAGGGCCCGTGTGACATACCAGGGTAGTGACATACCAGGGTAGTGACATTGAAGTTGAGTCAGCTATGTAGGGGAAAAATCCTAACAAATTTGGATTATAATAAAAAATAAAGGATGAGATAGTGAAGTTCGTGGGGAGTTTGAGAGAGGCAACAGGAATTGCATGTGCAAAGTCCTTAAGGTTGAGATAGTTTGGTATGCTTGAGGGATAGAAAGAAGGCCTGTATGGCTGGAGCACAGGCAGAAAAGGAGGCAAGTGGCATGATAGGAAGGCAGAAAGTCAGACAGGGACCAGCTCACATGGGACCTTGTAGGCCCAGGGAGCTTGCAGGCCCAGGGAAGGTGTGTATCAGCTATACTCAAAGACAGTATAGCTCTGTGTTTAATAGCACACTCTCAACCAGACTGCCTAGATTCAAATTCTGACTCTTCCACTTATTAGTTTAGTGACCTTGGACATGTTACCTAACCTTTTTGTACCTCAGTTATGCCCTCTGAAAAATGGGGATAATAATGGTACTATCCATAGTGTTATTGTGAAGACTGATTTATGCTCGCAGTGTGTGTGATAGTGCTGGGCACTGACAAGTGCTATTTATTCTAAGTACAATAGGAAGCATTTGTAGCAGTAGAATGGTGCGATCTGCTTTATGATCTGAGAAGTTGACTTTTGCAGGCTATAGAGAATGGATTGAGGAGGGTGAAAATGGAGATGGCAAGCCCAGTTGAGATACTGCTGCAGAAATGAAGTCACTGGAGCTGAGGAGAGGAGGGCAGATTGGACAACAATTTTGGAGATAGAATCAATGGAAATTGATGCTGGATTGAGTGAGAGAGGTATAGAACAAGGAGGAAATATGGAAGATGGCCCCTAGGTTTCTGGCTCTGCCACTGACTAGCTGTGTGATTTGGGGCAAGGAATTTAACCATTTTAAGCTTTAGTTTCCTTATATATTAGTCAAGGTTCTCCAGAGAAACAGTATCAGCAGGATATGTGTGTGTGTGTGTGTGTGTGTGTGTGTGTACACACACAGTTGACCCTTGAACAATACAGATTTGAAATGTGTGTGTCCACTTATATGTGAATTTTTTTTTCTCCCAAAAATATGGACTGCAGTACTATATGATCCATGGATGTGGAACTGTGGATACAGAGGAGGGCTGTCTGTAAAGTTATAGGTGGATTTTCAATTGTGCTGTTGCTCAGCGCCCTTAACTCCTGCATTGTTCAAGAGTCAACTTTATAAATAAATAAACACACACACACACACACACACACACACACAGAGGGTGACAGAGAGACAGGGAGAGGGAGAGAGATTTATTTTAAATAATTGGCTCACGTGATTGTGGAGATGCAAATCCCAAATCTGTAAGGTAGGCCAGCAAGCTGGGAAGAGTTGCAGTCTGAGTCCAAAGGCAGTTTGCTGGCAGAATTCCTTCTTGCTAGAGGGAGGTCAGTCTCTGTTTTATTAAGGTCTTCAACTGATTAGAAGAGGCCCACCCACATTGTGAAGTATAATCTGCTTTACCCACAGTCCACTGATTTAAATGTTGATGTCACCCAAAATAATACCTTCACAGAAATATCCAGAATAATGTTGACCAAATATCTGGGCATTGTGGCCCAGACAAATTGACACATACAATTAACTATCACAACTTATCAGTGAAACTGAAACAATAGTAGTACCTGGTCATTGGTACTATTGTAAATATTAAACTAATCTATGTAAAGCACTTGGTACAGTGTATTTCATATAACAAGGGTTCAATTAATAATCATCTTTATTATTTTAATACAATAATAATCCCTCACTTTTTTTGGTATTTTGCATTTTCAAAGCACCTTCACATATGTGAATTTATGTGGGCATCACAACACTCTTTATACTTAAAAGTTGGGGAAACTAAGACTGGGAGAGATGAAGTATCTTTTCCACACATCTATCTTCAAACAGAGCCAGGATGAGAAATAGATCTGTAATTCTACAGTAGTTCCTTGAGTGTTACTCTCCCCGCTTGCCAGGAGTGGATTTTTGCTTGGTCTCCTTCATTCCAGAGGTAAGGGGTATCAGCAATAAGATCACGAATGCAGTAGGGCTTAAGGATAATAGCTAACATTTACCAAGCAAGCGTTCACCTTGTGCCAAGCACTGCACTGCTCTAAGTCTTTTGCATGTGTATCTAGTTTAATCTTCCCAACAATCCTATGAGGTAGGCATGAAACTGCCAGGTAGGTTGTGGAAGAGAGCAGGACCCTCAGGCCACATGCTGAGAACTCAAATGACTTTTGCCCCTTCCTCCCTCACCATTATAAATACCAGAGATTGTGAAAACTCAGAGAAGCCATTTGAGTGTTTGTGAGACAAATGTATTTGGGTGTGTAAAGGTCAATGAAGCCTGGCAGAATGCCTTTTGTGTACATAGCAGGCACTCCTGTGAATATTTGTGGAATGGATGAGTGAACTGATGAAGGAGAAGAACCTCAGGCTGCCTGTAGCCAACCATGCCTGAAGCTGGTCATAGAAAAGGCAGAGGCATTTGCAGTAAATGTTCCTTTTTGCAGAGGTAAGATGTCCCTGAACCAGCCAGGCAGTTAGGTGAAGGGAACAGGCTGAAATGGGAAGCTTCAGAAGTCCTTCCTGGGACAATTGCTTAACTAATCCGGATATCAGGTTACTAATATGCAAAATGGGGCCCTTTCTCTCTCTCTCTCTCTCTCTCTCTCTCTCTCTTTCTCTCTCTCTCTCTCTCCCCCTCTCCCTCTCTCGCTCCCTCCCTCCCTCTCTCGCTCCCTCCCTCCCTTCCTCCCTCTCCCTCTCTCCCCCACACACATGCACACAGCCACATAGATATTTCATTCACTTACTTAATAATATTTATTGAGCATCTGCTATGTACCAGGCACTGTCCTAGACACTGAATGGTGAACAAAACGGACAAAAATTCTGTCCTTGTGGAATGGATTTTCTACTAGGGCAGATACATGCTAAGCAAATGATTCCATAAAGCATATACTATGTTCTAAGTGCTAAGGAGAAAAAATACAGCAGGGAAGAGGGATAAGAAGTATGTGTAGGGGGGGTTAAAGTTTTAGTTTCCTATTTCTAGCTGCACTTCCCTCACAAGGTTGCAATGAGGTTGAAATGTGATAAAAGGCCTATTTAAGAAGCTGTGAAGTTCTATTTAAATGTAAGCTGCAGTTATTCTTGGGGGATAATTTTTCTTGATCCTTATTTGCTGTTCTCTTTTCCATCATCAGTTCAGTAAGAGTTCTGGTCTAGAGGACAAGAAACTCGGGTTATAGTCCTGGCCCTGGCCTGACAGTTTATTAAAAATCCCAAATATATAGAACATTAAAGATTCTAAAGTACTTTTCCAAGAACTGGGTTTTCTGGCTTTAAATTATTTGTTCTTTCCATTCTCCCACGAAGTGATGAGAGCTAAGTCACTTTCCTTCTGAGAAGTAGAGTATTCCCCTTATGTAAAGTGGGAACTATTACCCCTCACTCCTTGCCAGCCTTCTGGGGCTGTTGTGAGGTGCAAACCAGATAATATCATAAAATGAGGCTGTAAGTGCCGTTTGCTGTGATCTGGAGAATGGGTACTCCTGCTTAAGTGACTTATTTTGTACTTCATAAACTGGTTATATGTATGAAGGGGGGAGAGTGAGCCTTCAGGACTGAGTGCAACTTTCTTTCCTTTCACAGAAGCTGCTAAGGATAGCAGAGGAATCAATGAACCTCAGCACCTCCTAGAAATAAGAACACTTATACAGAAACATTTAGCATCTCATGATGGAGTGGCAACCACTGGTGTGCAGCCCCTTTTCGCCACTCTGCTTTAGAGAAGTGGGAACCAGGACTAATCTTCTGACATTTAACACAGAAGTGACTCATGACTTTTAAAGACCTCCACTTGCTGCTTAGATATGACCTCATTCAGAATGCTGGCGGTGAGGTGGGGAGTATTGAATAAGTAGAATCTTCATTTAGTATCCCCCTCACCTTTTTCTACTATAACAATTCTTCTTTTCTTAACCAAATGTTTTAATTCATAGAGCACTTTCAAATTCATGATTTCATCATCTTTTTGGTAGGCATTATTTGTTTCTTCTATTTATAGATGAGGAAACTGAGGCTCAGAAAATATAGTTTTTGCCTAAAGTTGGGGGCAAAGATAATATTCAAACTCTCGAATAATAGTAATTGTTATCATTTACTGAGCATTACTATGTGCCAGGCATTGTTCTAAGCACTTTACATGTATTCACTCATTAAATCCTCACCAAGAACCATAAGAATCTCCCTGTTTTTCATGTGAGAAAACTGCAGTACTGAGAGTCTGGGGCTTGCTTAAAGTGAAGGGCAGAATGAGTACCAGGGCATTATACCATTCTCCCCATTTTAAAGATGAGAAAAGTGAGACTCAAAAACATTAAGTAACGTGCTCAAGGTCATACAACCAGCAATTGTCAGAACTAAGGTTGAAACTCAGCAAGCTGACTCTAATCCCTGTGTTCTGAACTCTCAAGCTATACTGCTTCCTTCTAAGTGTAGGGCTCTTTGTAATCGGGTTAATTGAAGCAGAGAGAAAGAGAAAGGGGGAGGGAGCTTATTAAGATCACAAAGCATATTTAACATTTTTAAAATTTAATTTTTAATGAATAGAACAGTCATATGGTTTAAAAAATGAAACTATTAATATGTATACAATGGATGACCCCTATCCACCCAGGTTCCCCCATTAGAGTTCACCAGAATTTCTTTATGCAGATATAAGCAGATACAAAAATATTTTCTTATTTTCTTTCTTTTTCACCCCCAAAATCACACATTTTATATACTATTCAGCATATTTCTTTTTACTTCCTTTATTGAAGTATAATCAACTTACAACATTTTGTTAGTTTCAGGTGTACAACATAGTGATCCAATATTCTTATACTTTACAAAGTGATCACAACAGTAAGTCTAGTTACCATCTGCCACCATACAATTTAATAATGTTACAATATTATTGACTATATTCACTATGCTGTACATTACATCACCATGACATTTATTTTATAACTGAAAGTTTGTGCCTCTTAATCTCCCTCACCTATTTCACTCATCCCCTCCCCCCTCCCCTCTCCACCCTCTGACAATCACCAGTTTTTTTCTCTGTATCTATGAGTCTGTTTCTGTTTTGTTATGTTTGCTCATTTGTTTGTTTTTTAGATTCCACATATAAGTGAAATCATACAGTATTTTTCTTTCTCTGTCTGACTTATTTCACTTAGCATAATACCCTCTAGGTCCAACCATGTTGTCACAAATGGCAAGATTCCATTTTTTCATGGCTGAGTAATATTCCCCATTTTCTTTATCAGTCCATCTATTGATGGACACTTTAGGTTGATTCCATATCTTGGCTCTCCTAAATAATGCTGCAATGAATATAGGGGTGCATATATCTCTTCAAATCAGTGCTTTTTTTTCTTTGGGTGTATACCCAGAAGTGAAATTGCTGGGCCACATAGAAGTTCTATTTTTAATTTTTTGAGGAACTTTTTCCTATAGTGGCTTTACCAATTTACATTCCCACCAACAGTGCACAAGGATTCCCTTTTCTCCACATCCTTGCCAACAGTGTCAGTTGTTGTCTTTTTGACTACAGTCATTCTGACAACTGTGAGGTGATATCTCACTGTGGTTTTGATTTGCATTTCCCTGATGATTAGTGATGTTGAGCATCTTTTCATGTATCTGTGAACCATCTGTATGTGTTCTTTGGAAAAATGTCCATTTAGGTCCTCTGCCCATTTTTCAATCAAGTTGGGTTTTTTTTTTGATATTGAGTCTTGTGAGTACTTTGTATATTTTTATATTAACCCCTTATCAGATATATAATTTACAAATATCTTCTCCCATTCAGTAGGCTGCCTTTTCATTTTGTTGATAGTTCCTTCACTGCACAAAAGCTTTTCAGTTTCATGTAGCCTCATTTGTTTATTTTTGCATTTGTTTCCCTTGCCTGAGGAGACATCTCCAAGAAAATATAGCTGAGACTGATGCCAAAGAGCATACCACCTATGTTTTCTTCTAAAATTTTTATGGTTTTAGGTCTTACATTCAAGTCTTTAATCCATTTTGAGTTTATTTTGGTATATGGTGTGAGAAAGTAGTCCAGTTTGATTCTTTTACACGTAAATGTCTAGTTTTCCCAGAAACATTTTGAAGAGGCTGTTGTTTTCCCCATTGTATATTCTTACTTCCTTTGTTGTAGGTGAATTAACTATATAAATGTCGGCTTATTTCTGGGCTCTCCAATATATTCCATTGATGTATGTGTTTTTATGCCAGCACCATACTGTTTTGATGACTGTAGCTTTGTAGTATAGTTTTAAGTCAGGGAGTGTGATACCTCCAGCTTTGTTCTTTTTCTCTCAAGATTGTTTTGGGTATTTAGAGTCTTTTGTGTTTCCATACAAATTTTAGAATTATTTGTTCTAGTTCAGTGAAAAATGCCATTGGTTTTTTTGTTTGTTTGTTTGTTTGTTTTTGTGGTACACGGGCCTCTCACTGTGGTGGCCTTGCCCGTTGCGGAGCACAGGCTCCGGACACACAGGCTCAGCAGCTATGGTCACGGGCCCAGCTGCTCCACGGCATGTGGGATCTTCCCGGACCGGGGCACGAACCTGTGTCCCCTGCATCGGCAGACGGACTCTCAACCACTGCGCCATCAGGGAAGCCCTAGCCATTGGTATTTTGATAGGGATTGAATTGAATCTGTAGATTGCCTTGGATAATAGTAACAATATTAATTCTGCATATTTCTTTTTTGCACATAATGTATCTTTGAGATCTCTCCATATCCGTCCACAGAGAGCTTCAGAAGTCTCATCTTGGCCCTCACAAATCTCTACAAGCCTCTATCCATCTGTGTATCCTGCACACATCTTTTCTTTACCAATCTTTGGTAGTGTCCAACTCTCTTTACATCTTCACTCAGAGCCTCACTTCTAGACTACCTTGGACTTCTACAGAAAATACAGTTCCTAAGTCAAATCCTTAGACTCCCTCTGACACATAATCTAGCATCTTACAAACTCCCTAGTTGAACTAACCCCTTCCTCTCCTACTGCAGTTTCAACTTATTCCTATCATCTACCTACCTACCTACCTACCTACCAATCTACCTGCTTATCTATGTAATGCTTGTCAGGCATCTAATCTGAGCAAAACTCCATGTTTAATTTGATGATGAATGCTTAGTGTCCTTACTGCTCAGCAGTTTTCAGTTTAAATGAAGCCTGTAAATAAATAAACTTGGACATAGGAGTCAGAAGGGTAGCTGGTTGAATGAGTCATGAGGCCCCAAAATGGAACTGTCCAGGAGATTCGGCTCCAAAACTAAACACTAGTCCTCAGGGAAGCATTCACTGCCCATCCCAACCTTGAATTGATGTATTATTGGGTTTGGCTTTCCCAGAAAGATACCGAGCCTGATATGAAAGCATTGTACTTCCTCTGAAGGGGCTTTTAGACTCGCTGCTCTTTTCCAACCAGTCTTTTCTAACCTGAGTAGAGGCAGGTTGTTTGACCCACTAGTTTGCTTGAAATAGAACTGCAATAAGCACCTCCCCCACCACCCCAAAAAGAGAGAAAGAAATAGGCCTGAAATAGATGCATGCAAAGGAACTGGAGGAAATTGCTGTTCCTGGTTATTTATTCAGAGATGTATTCAGTCTTTGGACACAGGAGGGTGGTATAGGCAATTTTTCTTGAGGGAAGGGCTTCCTTCTTAGTGGCGGTCTAGAATGGCTTCTGCCAACAAGGAACAGAAAACCAAAGAGGTCCTGAAATTCTCAGCCTGTAATCTGGAACTTTCAGTCCCTTTTGGAGAAGTTCTGACTAACAAAGGCCCTTGGGGGAGGGGAGGCAGTGCAAAGGTTGGTATTCACAGGCCACAGCAGAGAATAATTCCATGATACATTTCCTCTATGTCCTACATTGTGAATCAGCAGGACTGTGCTTTGGTCTTCATTCATTCATTTAGCATTTAGTTATTTAATCATTTAAAAAATATTTATTGAATTCCAAGCACTGTTCTAGGTGCTAGAGATACAGCAATGAACAAAACAGTCTCTACCGTCATGGAGCTTACACTTTATAAAGGGAGAAAATAAACAAATAAACCAATAATTATATAAAATTTCAGGGCTAGAAAGAAAAGCAGGATAATGGAATAGAGAGTGATGGTGTGGTTCAGTTTTAGAGAGGGTGGTCAGGGATGGACTCCTTTTGAAGAGATGTAATTAGAGCTAAACTTCTAGATAGCTAGGAGAAAAGTCCTCAGGCAGAGTCAAATTCTTAGTCCTATGTCTTATTTTCCCCATAAAATGCCACCCCCACAACCACACAGTTATATGCAACTTTATTCTTTAACTTAAGCTAATCATTCATCACCCTTTCCTCAGAGTACCCCACTTGGGACCAACTCCAGGCCTGCCACAACTTGGGCAAGGCTGTTGAAATTTTAAAACAACCAATGCTTTATTTTAAGTTACAACTGAAAACAAGTCATAGACTTTTGAGTTTTAAGGAAGTTTAAGGACTTGTTTGAGGTCATACGATTACCAAGAAGCAGAGGCTGGATTTACATCCAAAAGTTTTAGCTTTTCTTCCACTGCTTATTTCACTTTGCCATGAGCTTCTCAAGGCATTGTGGGGGCACAGCAGCACATGCAAGTATCAGCCATTTTAGGTGAACATGAGTTCACAGGTAGCTCTTCCTAAGGTCCAGTGTTTAGAATAAGGGAGGTGACAGTTTCACCATACTCCCCATTGTCACTCCCACCTGGATATGTGTTCTTAGGGATGTGTGGACAAACTGACAAGCAACCAGCCTGGGGAGGGGACTGTAAACCATGCCATAAGTGGAAGAGCTTAAAGAAATGGTCATGTTTATCTTGGAAAACAAATGTGTGTGTGTGTGTGTGTGTGTGTGTGTGTGTGTGTGTAAGGTGGGCGTTCAGGAGGAATAAGAGTTTGAACCCATGAAAGATGTCTTCAAACACTTAAGAAGACTATTGCTTAGAAGGATAGACCTTTTTTGCATTGCCCAGAGGATAGCACTCTAACAAATGGACAGAAACCATAGTATAGTGAATTTTAGCTCAAAATGAATAATGGCTTTGGAAGCTTCAGGGTGAGTTCTTTTTTGTTACTGAAAATATTCCAGTGGCTGCTGAACAAAACTCATCAGAGAGAGTGGAGAAAAAAAGGTGGGCTTTGGAAATAGATCTCAGTTTAAACCTTGCAATTGCTACATCCTACTTGTATGTCTATGAGCAAATGATGTAAACATTCTTAACCTTAGTTTTCTACTCTTTAAAATAACAATAACAATTACTTCTTTTCGGGCTTCTGGGAAGAATTAAATAAAATGACATGTTGAAAAACCTAGCACCATGCTCGCCCAAAGTAGATGGTTCCTCCTCCCCCTCCACTCCCCCTACCCCATCACATATACTGTAGAGAGAATTCCTACAAAGGGAGGTTGGAAGGAAATAACCTTTTTTTCCCCATTTCAAGTATGAAATTCTATGATTTGTTCTATAATCATCAGCAACAACTTTATTCATTATCTGATTGTGCTTAGGATATTTTACTGTATGACATTGAAATTGTGTGTTTGTGACTCTTTTCCCTACTAGACTGTAAGTTTCCCGAGAGACTCTCTGTACCCCTTAGCTGTCAAAATAACTGCTTATTGAATTTAACTGATTTGGGGGGTGTGGTGATCTCTGTGCTGAATAACTGAACTATCCAAGAGTTCCTGTCCTCAAGGAACTGATTCTCCTAAACAGAGCTGACATTCATGAATGTGCAAGAGCATCTAGTCATATAGGTAACCAAGAACATGAACAGACAGGATTCAATATCTTCAGGCTGCCTGTGGCAAATATCAGGGATTATCAGGTGGCTGAGGTGGGAGTTGGATGGCAAATAAGCGAGTAGCAGTAGGGGTCAGGACAAAATGTGGAGCATTCCTTGGGTGTGCTTCCTGATAGAAGTGGGGCTTTGGGAGCTGTTTGAACCATGAGGGGCAAAGAACAACCAGGTATTGGCTTTTCCCTGAGAGAAGGCAAATATTTAAGACCTAGATATCTTATACCTGGGTGGCAGGCCACTGGGACTCCAGTCAGGACATTGAAACAGTTTATTCCTGTGACCCAGGAGACATCATGTCAGATGCTATTGGAAGGTGGAACATGTGTCACCTAGTGGCATTTATACAGCATAGTGTTGAAAAACATAGGCTCTAGAGCCAGACTGGGTTGGGTTTGCATCTGGGCGCTACCACTGACTAGCCATGTGACCTTGGGCAAGTTATTTAAACACTATGCCTCAGTCCCCTCACCTGTAAAATAAGGAAGATAATAGTATCTTCCTCATAGGGTTGTTGTGAGAATTAAAATAATTAATATATGTAAAGGGCTTAGAACAGTGCTCAGAGTAAGCACTCTATAAGTGTTAACTATTATTATTATTATTATCTAATGAGGGCCCTTTGGATCCTGAGAAATATACTGGATGCTTATAGTAATTTCAATGTGAATTTGGGAACATTTATATTCCAGACTATCTCATGGAGTGATTAGCTCCTCAGCAGTGGCTGTGATAGAAATAGTGATAGCATCTGGCTCAAAGAGATGAAAGAACTTTCCACCAACTGAGATTGTCCCAAAGACTAACAGGTTGTCTTAGGAGAGAGGAACCTCACCATTGTTGTGTGTGTTGGACCTAAAACTGGATGAGGATGTTGCAGAAAAGATTGAAGGATGGAATTGGGGTTTTGCTATACCAAGAGATTCTGTGATTCCTTGATACTTAGCAAGCAGAAGGGCTGCCTTTGAGGTTGGGGCAGTGCTTTTTTATTTTTTAACTTTTTATTTTATATTGAAGTATAGTTGATTAACAATGTTGTGTTAGTTTCACGCGTACAGCAAAGTGATTCAGTCATACATATACGTGTATCTATTCTTTTTCGAATTATTTTCCCAATTAGGTTATTACAGAATATTGAGCAGAGTTCCCTGTGCTATACGGTAGATCCTTGTTGGTTATCCTTTTTTTTTAGATCCAGAATAAATTTTAATAAAACTATTAAAGTGACTATTAATGTTATTCCAGTATATGCCAAACTGATCACTAAGATGTTGATAGCTTTTCTACATTAGTTTGCTAAGGCAGCCACAACAAAGTACTGCAGACTGGGTGATTAAACAACAGAAATGTATATTCTCACAGTTCTGAGCCTGAGTTCAAGGTGTTGGCAGGGTTGGTTTCTTTCGAGGCCTCTCTCCATGGCTTGCAGATGGCCGCCTTCTTGCTTTGTGTTCATATGGTCAGCTCTCTGTGGATACACCTGTTGGTGGGGCAGTGCTTCTTGAAATGTGGGAGCCTCATCTAATTTTTTGAAATTGTGAACAGAGTTGAATGGTCACCTTATGCAGAAAGCTAACTGCAAATAGGCTGGGATCAAATGTCATGTTCCAAAGTCTAAAATCTCTCAGAAGTACTTTTGAGATTCAAGAAATAAGAGTTTTGGTTTCTGCTCTGCCAGCAATTAGTTGTGTAATCTTGTGTAGCTTACTTTCATTCTCTGGGCTTCAGTTTCCTAACCTAGAACATGAGGGTTTAGAGTACATTTTCTCTGAGGTCTCATCATGTCTTGCCTTCTGTGGTTGGAAGATATAATTCTCTGAGAAGAAACAAGTGGATGAAGGAGACATTCATGCATTCAACAGATGTTTATGAAGCACCTGCTAAGTGTCAGGCAAAGGACACCAGATTGACAAAGCATTGTATACCATGCTGCAGAATTTCCCTTAAAGGCAGTGGGGAGCCATGGAAGGCCTTTGAGCAGAGGAGCTGTATAACCCAGGGTTCAGCTGCAGAAATTAAATTGGTCTAGTTTTTTCAGCAGAGTTTTAATATAGAAAGTTGGGTGCTTACAAAATTTGTTGAAGGGCTGAAGGGGCAAGGTTTAGACTGGGCCTCCAGGAATGACTCCCAGAACAACACCACAGGAGCTGTTTTTTCTGCCACGAGCAGGAAGGTGAGGCATCAGGAGTTTTGGGAACACTCCACCTGATTTGAAATCTAGGAATTAGGAATCTGCCACTGCCTTAACTATTTTTTTTTAACATCTTTATTGGGGTATAATTGCTTTACAATGGTGTGTTAGTTTCTGCTTTATAACAAAGTGAATCAGTTATACATATACATATGTTCCCATATCTCTTCCCTCTTGCATCTCCCTCCCTCCCCCCTCCCTATCCCACCCCTCCAGGCTGTCACAAAGCACTGAGCTGATCTCCCTGTGCTATGTGGCTGCTTCCCACTAGCTATCTACCTTACGTTTGGTAGTGTATATATGTCCATGCCTCTCTCTCGCTTTGTCACAGCTCACCCTTCCCCCTCCCCATATCCTCAAGTCTGTTCTCTAGTAGGTCTGTGGCTTTATTCCTGTCTTACCCCTAGGTTCTTCATGACATTTTTTTCCCTTAAATTCCATATATATGTGTTAGCATACGGTATTTGTCTTTCTCTTTCTGACTTACTTCACTCTCTATGACAGACTCTAGGTCTATCCACCTCATTACAAATACCTCGATTTCATTTCTTTTTATGGCTGAGTAATATTCCATCATATATATGTGCCACATCTTCTTTATGCATTCATCTGAAGATGGGCAGTTAGGTTGTTTCCATCTCTGGGCTATTGTAAATAGAGCTGCAATGAACATTTTTGTACATGACTCTTTTTGAATTATGGTTTTCTCAGGGTATATGCCCAGTAGTGGGATTGCTGGGTCATATGGTAGTTCTATTTGTAGTTTTTTAAAGAACCTCCATACTGTTCTCCATAGTGGCTGTACCAATTCACATTCCCACCAGCAGTGCAAGAGTGTTCCCTTTTGTCCACACCCTCTCCAGCATTTATTGTTTGTAGATTTTTTGATGATGGCCATTCTGACTGGTGTGAGATGATATCTCATTGTAGTTTTGATTTGCATTTCTCTAATGCTTAATGATGTTGAGCATTCTTTCATGTGTTTGTTGGCAGTCTGTATATCTTCTTTGGAGAAATGTCTATTTAGGTCTTCTGCCCATTTTTTGGGTTTGTTTGTTTGTTTTTTTGTTATTGAGCTGCATGAGCTGCTTGTAAATTTTGGAAATTAATCCTTTGTCAGTTGCTTCATTTGCAAATATTTTCTCCCATTCTGAGGATTGTCTTTTGGTCTTGTTTATGGTTTCCTTTGCTGTGCTGCCTTAACTATTGACTAGAGTAACATTATGCCTTCCAAATCCTCAGTGGCAAAATAAATAAATAAATAAATAATTTTAAAAGTCTCATTCCCTGCTTGTACAAAGACACAAAGCCAGTGTCCAGATACTGGGACCTATGGAAATGTAGCACGGCTGCAGAAAACCCTAAACCCCCACCACTCTACCTGCCATCAGAAACAGCAGAAGTATGGTTTCTGCATCATCACTTTTCTTCCAAATATTGTGCATATGCATATGATTGGCAGAAATAAATAACATCCAGAGCACTGGATGCAAAGGAGTCTGAGAAATGACAGGTTGTTGTTGTTGTTGTAGTTTTTGGTTTTTAGCTTTTCAGCAATATAGGGAGGCAGGCTAGAAGGGGGGTGCATGGATCCACAGCAACCAATATATAGTATCCACCATAGAATTGATAAGAGCAGAACTGCTTTTGAAATAGATAATTTGTTCAGGAGAGTAGAAGCTGAATTGGGGAGAGAGAGCTGCGCAAGAGACCACAGTGCTGGCAGCAGGGAGAGAGAGCGAGGATACATTCCTTAAGGAGAAAGAGAATCATCAAGACTTAGAGACTGGTTGGCTAGTAGCAAGGTGAGGGAGAAGCAAGACCTATGAATATCTCCTTGGTTTTAGGTTAGTTCTGTGTGTGACATTCCTAAGGGACAGGGATCTCAGGGGAAGGAGGAAGCTGGCAGGGGTGGGAGAAGATGACTTCACTTTTGGACTTATCAAGTCTGAGATTCTTGTGAGATATTCAGGAGGAGATGTCCAGAAGGCAGCTGGAGATTCATCTCTGGAGTTCAAGAGAGCTACCTAGGAGTTATCAGCAGAGAGTTGTAAGCTCCCTGCAGGCAAGGACTTATATCTGTTTTATTCCCCCACTGGTGTCCTGTAACTTTGTTGAAAGGAGGTATATCAGTGTGTAATGTAGGTGGTAGGTAGTTAAAGCCTTGGGAATGGATAGGTCCATCATTCAGTGCAAGTATGGAATGAGAAAAAAAGGGGGCTGAGATTAGAAGAACCTTGAGAAATCATGCCCTTAATGACTAAATGAAGAACCCAAGCAGGAAGTAAAGACAATATAACCAGACAGGTCATGTGGATGGTGTCCCCAAGGCAAATGGAGCATTTCAGGAAGGAGGAAGGCATCAATGGAGTCAAGAGGGAGAAAATTCAGGGAAGATAAAGATGGAAAATTGGCCATGAGATATAGCAACAAGTTGGTCATTTGTTTATATTCACAAGAAGTTGCAGTTTCTTATGGGATGATGGGAGTGAAAGTCAGGCTGCAGTGGGTTGAAGGGTCAATAGATGGTGATGTGGAGAAAGGCTAAGATTGCACTTTCAAAGGCAAGGAGAAAGATTCTAATTGTTTACATTATGGTACTGTCCTGATTACCAGTATCTGTCTCAACATAATCTAGAAGAGTGGCTTTCAAACTATGTTGACCATTGCCTGCTGTAAGAAATATATTTTACATCACAACCTAGAACATTTATATTTATATGTAAATAAAACAAAAGCTTCAATAAACAGTATTTATCCTAACTATATGGGTATTTCATATAAATGAAATCATATAAAAGCCTTTTGTGTCTAGCTTCTTTCACTTAGCATATTTTTAAAGTTCACCTATGTTTTGGCATATAACAGTACTTCGGGTTTTTTATGGCTGAATAATATTCCATTGTGTGCATATACCATATTTTGTTTATCCATTCACCAGGTGATGGACATTTGAGTTCTTTCTATCTTTTGGCTATTGTGAACAATGCTGTTATTCATGTTCATGTACAAGTTTTTGTGTGGGCATGTTTTCATTTCCCTTAGGTATATACCTAAGGGTGGAATTGTTGGGTCAAATGGTAACTCCATGTTTAAGTTTTTGAGGAACTGCTAGCCAAAGTGGCTTCATCATTTTACATTCCCACAGCAGTGTTATGAAGGTTCCAATTTTTCCACATCCTTCCCAACACTTATTATCTAGCTTTTTGATTATAGCCATCCTAGCATGTGTAAAGTGGTGTCCCATTACAAATACGCTATAGTAAATATCCTTCATTTGCATTTCTTGCATTTGATTTGCATTTTCCTGATGACTAATATATTGAGCATCTTTCCATGTGCTTATTGACTGTTTCTCTGGAGAAATGCTATTCAGATCCTTTGCCAATTTTTAAATTGAGTTATTTTTCTTTATATAATTGAGTTGTAAGAGCTCTTTATGTATTCTAGATACAAGCCCCCTTATCAGATATATAATTTGCAAGTATTTTCTTCCATTCTGTGGATTCTCTTTTCATACTCTTGATATTGTCCTTCAAAGCACAGAAGTTTTTTAATGTTGATAAAGTCCAATTTATCTATTTTTTTTCTTTTGTTGCTTGTGCTTTTCATGTCATATCTAAGAAACCATTACCAAATCCAAGGTCACAAAGATATACCCCATTCTCCCCCTTTTGTTAAACTTAGCCACAATATCATTTACAATTAATAGTGATTCCTTAATATTATCAGGTGGTTCAAATTCCCATTTATCTCATAAATGTCACAAATATGTGTGTGTATGCACGCATACACAAGTTTCACCTGAATCAATCACACTTTTTTCTCCCTATTTACTTGCTAAAAAACCTCCTGTAGTTTTTTACAGTCTGTATCCCTGTATTCCAATTTAACATGTTTTTCTGTCTCCTGTGTGGCCTATAAATTGATAGCTGGATCTAGAAGCTTGATCTGATTCAGGATTTTTTGTTGTTTTGGCACAAATCATTCGTAGGTGATGTGATGAGTCAAAATTTTAAAGTGAACGTTTCTTTAGGTTTTATTCTATCTTGTAAGGCTAGGGGCCATTTTGCTTATGACCTGCATTCACTCAGAATTTCCAGTCACATAGTTAAAATGGGTGACTGTCCTAGACTCAAAGATTTCTAGAGAATAGAGAGCAATTCTCATTCCTCTTCGAGTCTATAGTATGCTAGAAATTCCAGAAATTAATTTGTTCTATCCCTGGATAATCTAGTTTCTTGCCCCTCTCCACCAATATCTATGTGTTCATGTTTACAGTCCTAGAATGTAAGAGTAAGAAGGGCCCTTAGAGATCTTCTGTATAAGTTAGTCCTGGATTTTTGAGGGCCAAGGAGCCTGCTGTATTTTCTTTCTTTTTCTGAGGTGAGCGTTCAGAGGTTTCACTGAATTCTCAGATAGGTCTAAGTCCTCATGTGGCAGAAGGGAGATGGAGGCCCATAGAGGGGAATGGAGTTGCCCAAAAGTCATACAGCAAGCTTGAGGTAGGGCTAGGAGTAAATCTGAAAACTTCCTTTCTCTAGTCCAGGGCTTTTCCCCAAGTTTCGGACACCAGGTCACCAACACAGAACAGGGAAGTGATTTCAAGCAGACTGCAAGTTTTGTAGAGGGTTTTCCACTGCAAAGCTGTCTTCTCTTCCTAGTACCCAGTATGCTGGAAGAGTGCAAGCTGTAATAGTGTAAAGAAACCATAAGTAGGAAAGGAAATCTGACCTGCAAGTGCAGAGATATCAGAGAAAGACAAACATAATTGGATTTTGGATAATTTGTTGAGTGTCCTTGTGGTTCTGTACACAGCACTGATTTGCTGAACTTATATAGCTAATTGTGAGTAGCCTATAAATACTTAGACAGTGGCCTAAAGGCATCGTTGCTTCCTCCTTGGCCCAGGCTCCAAAGTGGCTGCAAAGGATTCCTTTTTCCCCCGTTCCTTTTCCCTCCTCCCCACCCTTTTTCCTTCCTTTCCTCCACCGTTCTCTTTCTTCATCGTCGTATCCCCCTATTTCTTCTTTCTCCTTCCCATCTTTCCTTTTCTCTTCCTCCTGCTTCTCATGGTCTTCTCCTCATTCCCTCCTCCCTCCCTGCCATGCCCTCTCCCCTTTGGCCCCTTATGTCCGATCCCTCCCTCTTTCCCAATCCTTTCCCTCCTCTCTCCCCTCATCTGCATCAACCCATCCACAACATGCTCCCCACCCCCACGCTAGAACTGGCAGCCAGGGCCTCCAGCTGGGCTGGATGAAGCGGGCCTGCTGGGGGAACCGTGGGTTCTCCGATTGGCTGCCGCGGGTAGCACGCCAGCTCAAGTACCGCCCCCCGGCGAGTAAACGCGCCTCTGCGGCACCTGCTATTGGCCGGCGGGCCTGTCAGCAGCCTGGGTTGTGCCTCACGCAGGCGCCGGCAGTCGCTCGGAGAATAAAAACGTAGTCTTCGCATTGGGGGGTGGGGAGAGGAGAGGAAGAGAGCCAGCGAGGCAGGGATCGAAAGAGTGGCTGGCAGCCGGGAGCTCCGCGAGCAGAGAGAGCGTAGGAAAGCGAGCGAATTAGGAGTAGGGGAGACCGAGACTGACCGGTAGCCAGCCAGGCAGGTGGACGGACGCACCCCCGGACAGACAGACTGAGCAGGCGCCGGAGAACCTCGCTCTGGTTCCCCCCGCCTTTCCCTTTGAAAGCCAGGATTTTGCCTTTTCCGTGGCGCCCGAGAGAGAATGCTGGACTCTGCCGACTTCAGCGCAAGCTAAGATTTCTCAGCTAGGGAAGAAGGATCAGCTCAGTTCTGAGAAGGGGGGAAGCAAGCACCCCTGTCCCCATTCCCCCTTCCCCCCCTCCCATATCAAACTCGGGCGCCAAACCCAGCCCTTCCCCAACCACCCGACTTCCTCCTCTCCTTTCTAGCATGGTGGCTGTATGGACAGTCTGACAGAACAGAGACTGACATCTCCCAATCTGCCGGCCCCCCATCTGGAACACTACAGTGTTCTGCATTGCACCATGACCCTGGATGTGCAAACTGTAGTCGTTTTTGCCGTGATTGTAGTCCTCCTGCTTGTAAATGTCATACTCATGTTTTTCCTGGGAACGCGCTGAATGGAGTCCAGCCACCTGAGCTGTTTCGAACTCTCGTTTTGATTTCATCCCGAGAACCTCCAAGAAAAAAAAAAAAAAAAAAAAAGAGACAGAGACAGAGACAGGGAAAGAGAGGGAGAGAAAGAGCAAGCTTTCTTACTCAGGGGGGAAAGCGTTTTGAGCTTCAACATGGCCTCGCTGTGATATGTATGACGTTGGTATATTATCTCTCCCTAAATCTTTTGTTATGTCTTGTCTTTTAAGTATGCCTGTGAGTGTAGTTGCTTATTGCTTGAGTAAAACTGTTGATAAAGAAATGCTTTCTATTTATGTGTGCATGTGTGTGTGTGCATTCTCCACCTATGTGACGTTCATGAAGCAAGCTCTGTGTCCTTACACAATGGCTTTGCTGATTGTGGTGTCTTGTCAATTCGTTTTCTTTAAAACTACCTTTAAATTCCATCACAGAATTTCAGTCAAAATTTCTCTCTTGCCATCAGAAGCGCATTTGGGTTTGTTTGGGGCAAGGGGGGTTGTGGGAAGAGTATGATGAATTTCTGGCATCTTAGGGAAAACAGTATTGCACTAGATGTTTAGAGGGAAAAATTGATGCAAGGAATGAATTTAGGGAGAATGATTCTTCAGTCTCTAATGAGAAGCGAGAATTTGGGAAGTGATGTGGTGGGGTGCGTTGTGCTGGCAGTTGGTGACTGTGTTCTCTGAATCTTAATTTGCTGTACAGGGTTTACAATTTCCAATTTGGAAAGAAGCCACCTTTAAAACATTTTTTAAATCATTAAATGTCAATTTCTTTGGAATCATGGAATGGGGTATAAAAACGTTCTCTGATCTTTATGAATTAGCAAGAGAAGACATTGACAGTAACTGTTTGGTTCTTTTTCCCAAAGATTGTACCTGTGAATTTGAGTTTGGGGATTTTCTCTGTATGTCCTCCAAAAAACAACAAAAGCCAGCTCTCTACCTACCTTGGGAATAATGTATTTAGATATGCCTCTTTGGGGTAATCTCATTTGCAAAGATGTTCTTGAACTACATTTTAAATAGAACTTGCTAGTGCTAATGAGAAAGTGGTTTTGTTTGCTTCCTTGTTTGTTCTTTAAAATCAGAAGTCTTTCTAATTAGAAGGTTTCCATGACAAAATGAAAGTATGTATCATGCTAAATTGAGAGTTTTGAGCACCCCCCCCCAAAAAGTCTGGATGGAATGGGATGAAAGCTCTGGAAAACATGAGCTAAAAGCAGCATTCCAATTTGACACTTATTTGCATGTCTGTATCTGGTGGTAGTGGTGGTGGTTGCTGTTAATATTGCTACTGTTATTATTTTATATTTCTGTTTCCCCTAAGAAAGCTCTTGGCAAAGCCAGGAAAAAAACTGTCTCTGATGCCAGCGTGCATAATACCCCTCACCCCCCACCCACTGATGTAGGCAGGTCTTCTTCATTCTGTTTCTTACCTGACTTGAAAGAGTGCCAATTATGTCTCATGTAGCAATGAATCAGGGCACGTACACATCCACACACATGTTCCCTCTACACCCATGTGGGCGGCTGTTCATGAGTGATGTGCAAATCTGCTGGCATTGTGCTCTCAAGTTCCATGTACTGTTGTTCAGACTCTTTGGAAATGACTTTGAAGGCTGTGAAGGGGGCTCTTGAAATTGTCCTGACCTCAGGACCCAAAGAGTATTGTTTTATGGCTTTAGAAGAGGTTTTGAGCCTCAGGGTGTGCTCTCAATGGTTCTGTGTGGGTGAGCAACTGATTTTTTAATTCAGTTGGTACCATGGTGTAAGCATGATCTGGGAAGTCTGCTGGCATTCACTCTTATTATTTACTCTTTAGTCCCTTTGTGGGAGCCCCTGGGTTGAACTAAGAACTTGTTTTTTGCGAAAAGAATCTAGTGAGTCCCTTTCCCCATCCCTCCCTGCATTTGCTCTAACAGTATTGTCTAAAGTAAACTGATATTTTAGCTGGGCACTTTGTTTTGAGACAGTGTTGGAGAGTGAGGAAAGGCTCTAGGATGGGCAGCTGCAGACCTTGGTCCTCTCTGTTCAGTGACTGTTTGACATTGAGCAATTTTTTCCTCCTCAGTAAGTTTGGGATTCCCTATAACACTGGCATTTGGGGATGGTTGGACTATGTTCTTGCCTTCTGTGATTTTGGGTGTCCATAGGCAGTTGAAATCAGAGGCTGGTGAACTGGAAAGACAAGTGAAAGGCAAATGAAATGTTAATTAAGGGGTGATGGGAGTGGGGAGGGAGGAAATATCTGTTTGCTGGTATCTGGAGAAACTTAAGTTTTATCTAAGAGATTTTTTACCTAGTTACGTGGGAAGAAAACTGGACTACAACAATAGAATGCTTTTTGATTTTTTCCCCCAAGGGGGAAAGGGTTCTCCAAGGCTGGTCTTTGAGCCAGGTTTATGACAAATTATGTGTCATGAAATGCCACAGCCTTCACCTCTGGGTGCCTGACAGACCCTTGGCAGAAAGCCTTTGGGAAGGTATGTGTGTAGGTTGTGTGACAGTATGTACGTGGTGGGTGTGTGTGCACACCCTACTCTGTGTGTGTATGTGGGGGGGGAGGGGTGCACACTCCTGAATGTGGATGGGGGTTGGTTGTGCTAGGAATGAGGAAAAACAGCAGTTTCACAGTTCTGAAAGGCCTCCTTGTGCTATGGCCTATAAGGATTTGACTGGTGCCAGGATGGATGAGTGTCCCCCATACCAGCTTTCCCCCTACCACACACAGCTTCAGAGTAAAGGGGTGGCTTGAAAGAGCCCTTTCATCAGTAATTTAGTTTGTGAAATGGGTAAATATTTTTCAAATTAACTTATTTCTAGGCAAATAAGGGGATGCTGCTAGCCAGATGGCAGGCCACCCTAGAGCAGCTAAAAGGGAGTTTAGGGAGTAGAGAGCAGGGTGACGTTTTACTTGTGTGAATCCTAAAGGTTTGGCATTTCTACTTCAGACTTGTGAGGGTATGCAAAAAGAGAAAAGAGTGGGAGAAAATGAAAAATGCAGCTGAGAGGAGTGGAACACTCTGCATTTTGACTTTTTTTTTCCTTTCCTGCCTCTTCATCTTCCCCCTTCTAAGACATTCCTACCTCCCTTGATATAGCCTCCTCTCTCTCCCCGACCATCCCTACTGTAAGTGGGTTAGAAGGAAGAGGGCTTTTCCTCTCTGATGTGACCCAACTATTACTGACAAAGTTCCTTGTTCCCTTTCCTCCTCTCTGACTCCTTTGTAGAGGATAACTTTTTGCTACCAGCTCAAGAATTTTGGCTCCCAGCTCCCCACTAGGGGATTCAAGAAAATGTCCTCAACCAGTATCCTAGCAACTCCTGCATCACTCAGCTCCTGCTGAGCTCCAGAGCCCACACTTTAAATGTCCAGGCACCAACGCCTCTGGAGCAAGGGGGAAGCTGGCAAGCAGGACTTGAAGAGGTGCTTTTGGGGAGGGGACAAATAGAGAGCAAGATCCTCATTGCCTGCAAAGACCTAGAAAACATATCCACAGAAGGCCTACAGAGCTTAGCTGCATCCCAGCCATGGGACTGTTTATTGGAAGGCTCCTGGGTTCAAATCCCTCTGTAGTCACCGCCTTCTCCTTAAGATTAAATGAGCCATTTCACAGCCTAGCTTTAGTGCAAGGAGGTCTGCAGGCCCTGAAAAATATTTTTGTCTAACCATGCCTTTTGGCTGACACAGGGAGGCGGTGAAGGGGTAGCGTGGTGGGAACAAACTGAGCAGTGCTTTACCCCCCACTGAGACAGGCTCTATCTGTCAGAACCTGTAACATCTGCCTCTGCACTGTGCCCCAGTTTTGTTTGTGGCTAGAGAACCCTGCCCAGCCCAGCTGCAGTGTGGAATTTGCTTTTTTTTGTTGTTTTATTTTTGTTGTTGTTGTTTCTATGTTGCTGGTCTCTGAATAGTTTCCAGCTGAGATGGCTGGGCAAATTGGAGAGGCCAGTTTGATTATTGGTTTGGTGAACAGGGCTTGGGCCCTGACTCAGATTTTCTCATCCACTTGTATGTTTGTGTGTGTGTGTGTGTGTGTGTGTGTGTGTGTGTGTGTGTGTGTGTGTGTGTGTGTGTGTGTGTGTGTGTGTGTGTGTGTGTGTGTGTGTGTGTGTGTGTGTGTGTGTGTGTGTGTGTGTGTGTGTGTGTGTGTGTGTGTGTGTGTGTGATTAAGTTGCTAGGGACCTGAGGGATCCCAGTGAGCCTTTGGGTGAGGTGCTCTTCTGCCCTATGGTGAGGCCCAGACTGAGAGTGCTTGGCTGTGATCAGAGGAAACACTCTGGCAGTTGCAGGGATGCTGCTAAAGCATGTCCTTCTTTTTGCCTCTGTTTGCCATCTTGGCCTCTGCTCTCCTTGGCCTGTGGAGTACTTGCTCTGGACAGAGACATGATTGGGAATTGAGCCTGTTCTCCAAAAATAACTGCCTCCTCAGAAGACCTCCCACAGACCATCTGGCTTCAGTCCCAGTGGCTTTGCCCCAAGAAGTGGGATGGAGGTGGGGAATCTTAGACTCTTGAGCTCTTATTTCTAGCTCTGCAACTTGCTTAGGCCAACTGAGTCTCTGGCTTTCCTGGAATCCTTGATCAAAGCTTAGCTCTTCTCATGTCTACCCAGAGTATTTCCTGTCATTAGGTGGGTATAGATACTCAAGAGTATTTGGTATGGTGCTTTGCCCTGGCACCAAAGTACTGAATGGAAAAACTAGAAGGGGGAAGGGTCTAGTGGAGAGAGAAGACTCAGGAAACAGTCCAGTAATGACAATACTAATAATCCCTTGTCAGTGCATGGGCCTATAGGGTTTACAGAGAAATTCCATATCTTTTCTAATTTTGAGCATCACATCAGCCTTGTGAAGTGGATAGGGATACTTGTTATTCCTGGTTTTACAGATGAGAGAAGTAAAAGAGAGATTGGTGGGATGGGACAGTGGGTCTGCCTTTCAAATGGAGAGTGGGAGAGAGTCAGAGTTGATCGTTCCCAGCTAGTGTGAAGCTGAATGGAGTCAGGTGGAAGGGGAAGAGTGTGAGTCACCCCTGAAGTCATACTAGCTTCCTCAGCTACTTGCTTTCATTTTTAGTGCTCTTTCATACCTTTCATTTATATAGCAATTTTGCACAGAATTCTTTATTCAATAAAATGTTGCCTTTTAATCTTGAATATACATCAAATAGTTCCCTTTAGTCTTATGAAAACTCACTATTTGGGATCTTCAAGGAGAAAGGCAGTGTGAATTGGTGAAGTCTAAAATACAGAATGTTTTGAAGGAACTACAGTTTTCATACAATTGTCCTTCCTTTTAAAGAACTCTAATTTTTCTATATATATATTTTAAATGTGCTGCCCAGAACTGATCATGCTACTCCAGGTGCCACCTGATCAGGATCAAGTACAAAAGGACTTTGATCTGTCTGTGAAATATTTAATATTGCAGTCTTCTACTGGTTCTCAATCCTCAGTGAACATACAGATCAGCTGGAGAGTTTTTAAGTACCCATGCCAAGTCTCCACTCTGGGAGATTCTGATTTAATTATCACGGGATTGGTCCCAGGCAGCTTTTTTTTAAAAAATTATATTTAAGGCTCCCAAGATGATTCAAACATACAGCCAGGGTTAAGAGCCTTTTGGGCTGTAGGCACAAAGCCTTTGCTGTCTAGTCCAGTCCTCTGTGCTGTTGTGAAGTTGGCCTTTTGAACCAAACTTCAGGCTTTTTTGAACCAAACTCATTGAATTTTGTTTGGTTGATCCATTACTCTAGCCTTTTATGGTTTTTTTAAAATTTTGCTTCATTGTGCCAAAACTTAGCAGTTCCTTCTAGCATTGCATCAGTTAAGCTTATTTTTTTGGTTGGTCTATTCTAGCATTTGGCATTTTAAATTTCTTTCCCCTTAATGCCATGAAACAGATTAGCAGTCTCTTCTAGCATTGCATTATTTGAAAACTGAATAAGTATCATCCAAGTTGTTGATTCAAAGAAATGTTTAATATAATAGGGTTAATGCTAGCTCCTCTGGCAACTCATCAGAGCTGCCTCTTGGAGTTGGAGCTGGTTACGTTTTGTGTATATCTGGTCAGCCAGTGCAGAATCCACTGGGTGCTAACATCATCTATCCTGTCAACATGTTCATGAGGATAATGCGGCATGATGGATTTGTTGTATGTTTTGTGGACATCAGGATGTATGCTAGTTTCATAGCGATCATCTACCAAGGCAATGACCCTATCAAAAAAAGGAATATGAGTCACTTGGCATCTTACCCCTGGTAAATCCTGTTGCAGGCTCCAGGGTTCCCTAAGTTTTTCAGTACCCCCAAACCATATGTTTCCTAATTGAGTCCAGAATTTGCCTGAGGGTCAGTGCCACAACTGTAGGTTTTGTGTATCACTTTCTTTTCCCTTCTTTGGAAAAGCGGGGCATCATAGATTTAGCTTTAAAAGAAAATATTTGGTTATATGTATAGCTGATTCACTTTTTTATAAAGCAGAAACTAACACATCACTGTAAAGCAATTATACTCCAATAAAGATGTTTAAAAAAAAGAATATATTTGGTTTTCAAACAGTTTAGGAAACTCTTTGTGTGTGTTTCTCTTGGTTGGCTGAATTGTTTCCATTTACACTGTGGTTCTCAGCCTTGGTTGCACATTGGAATCACCTGGGGAGTTAACAAGACTAACAACAATTCCTAAAATCTCTGGGGGAGATCTGATTGAGTTGGTCATGGTGAGGCCCTGGCATCAATATTTTTTTAAAAGCTCCCTGAGGTGACAGGAATGTTCAGCCAGGGATGCGAATGACTGCTATGTTCAAAGGAAATGTCAGCTCAGCCTGAATCTGGCTTATCACACACGTGAATAGGCAGGCTTCACAGATGGTGAGATTTTATTCTAGGATTGTGGGGGCCTTGATGAATTCTAGGGGCTTGTGTCCACCTTAAAAAGGAGGACTCAACCCTAGAGAGTGAGTAGTCTGAGGACCTATTTGGATTTTAAATTATCAGCTGTGAGATGGTTTGAACCTTTCAGGAAAATAGTCCCTATGCATTTTCTATAGTAGTGCAGAAGATTCTGTTCATTTTCTGGGTGACCTTGGTCAAATTACCTCTCCCCTCTGAAATTTGGTTTCCTCATCTGTAAAATAAAGTCAGGTGGATTAGATAGCTTCAAAGATTTCTTCCAGCTTTAATGATCTGTGCTTACTTTGTGATTAATACTAATGATCAAAATGATTAAACAGGGTTTCCCTGGTGGCGCAGTGGTTGAGAGTCCGCCTGCCGATGCAGGGGACACAGGTTCGTGCCCCGGTTCAGGAGGATCCCACGTGCCATGGAGCGGCTGGGCCAGTGAGCCATGGCCGCTGGGCCTGCGCGTCCGGAGCCTGTGCTCCGCAACGGGAGAGGCCACAACAGTGAGAGGCCTGCATACAGCGGAAAAAAAAAAGATTAAGCATATTATTCAAAACCAGTAGGTAATCCAAAGATCTCTTATAGCAGGTTTGGAGTGCACAGGGTGATTTTAGGGGGTAATAGACTTGCCTTCCTAATTATATTTAGCTTAGGTTTCTTCTAGGACAACTGAACTGGAGGTTGTATTCATTGAGCACACACTGATTGCCCACAAGGAAGGGAGCCCTACAGTGAACTGAGTGTCAGGGGGATGCTACTATGGGATTTAGTATTTGTTGTTAAAGATACATGTTGCATGGATAATTGACAATTGCCTCTTATAGATAAAATACCAGCCTCATAGTTCTGGGAAAGCCTAGGAGGCAAGGGGCAGGCTGCTTTGACACCCCAGAACCCCTTCCTGCAGAATTTTAAGTAGCCATTCATTTAATTAATACTACTACCACTGTTAATAAGAATTTAAATGAATAAAGTTTCCTAGTTATTTCATTGGCTTTTTCCTCAAATCTGGAAGTAGTTGAGGAAACTGATTCACAGTAAGATTAAGTGACTTACTCAAGGTCACACATTCAGAAAGTGGTAATTTCTGGCCTAGAACCCAGGCCTCTTGACAGCAGATCTTTGCAGTTCTTCCAGTGTAGGCTGCATAGTGGACTCTGTGGTCAGAATATGGTCATGACTCTGAGAATTGAAAAGCCACCACTGACATAGAGCAGAACTCAAGAGGAAACTTTGAAGAAAGGAACAAAGGGACAACCTGGTGGAAAAGGAGACATTAAGGGAGGGATTTGTCTGAGGCCAGTTCTTTCTTGTTCTTATCAGTCTTCTGTGCTAGTTTCAGGCCCCTGACAAGAACTGGGCATTTGGTCTTTGAGCATCAAGGTTGAGAGTTAGTAGTAGTGAAGAGAGGAAATTATGCATGCATGACAGAGAGACAGCATATGGAAGGCAGTTCTTTAGTAGGAGAAAAAAATGGCCTTGGGCCCCCTAAGAGCAAGCTGTGGCTCTGTACCTACCTTGCTCCCAGAACTTGATCAAAACCCTTCTCCACTAGGCCTCAGTTTCCATGTCACTAAAATGAGGAGTAGATTTAGTAGAAGAATCATGTTCTCAAATGAAATTGGAGCCAGTAGCTTCTCTATAAAACCTGAAAAAGCAGAACTTGTCTGGTTGAAATGGGCCTGGGACAGAAGTGGCAGACAGAGTCTAGAGTTCCAGACTTGCAAGTGCAGACCTTATTCATTAGGGGAATTAGAATTAGAAGAGTGGGGAAGGATCTGCCCAGCTCAGCCAGATTACTTGGAAGATAGGACAACCTTGGATGTAAGAGGCGGGTTGGGGTGTTGTCTTTCATTTATGTGGCCAGGATTCACATAGAGAATCACATAGGGGCAGAGATTAGAGTACCTTGGAGATCTGCATGCCTCTCCCCTTCCTGTTTTTTTTTTCCCCTTCCTGTTTTACAAGTGAGAAAATTAAGGCACTGAAGGGAAAAGGGACTTATCCAAGGTTGCAGTGATGGGTCTGTGTTCCTGAGTCATCAAATCAGGCCCTTGCCCCCTATAACCTGCTACCTCTGCTATAGTGTTCTGGCTCTATGCTCTCTTGGCTGTATCAGAGACCTGAATGCTCTCTCAGGTTCGGTTGGAGAGAGAGAGCTGACAGAGAGGCTGAGAGAACAAGAGTATTATGTAACCTCCTAAAGGGGAACAGGCCTGTCAGAGCCCTTAGGGTGCCAGGCAGTCAGATGGGGTGGGGGGAGCACCGAATCTCCTGCAGACTACATCAGTTCTTCTGAGGCAGGGAGCCCTGGAAGCAGCACAGTGTTGCTCAGCCATCCACCCTCGGGGCCCAGAGGAGGCTAGCACTGTGCGTCCATAGTCAGCTCTGGGAATAGTTCTGGCAGCTCTGATCTCTTTGTCTGCCTGCCTTCATTAGAGGAGAGAAAGGATGCACCTCCGTGCCCAGCTGGCTGCAGGAAGGATGTGCTGAGCCCACCCCCACCCCCTCAGAGTGTGGTGCCTAAAGGCAGCATCTACTTTTAGCTGTACCTCCCACAGCCTCTCCTCTGCCCACTCTCTTCCTTCCTCCTCCCTCTGTGAACCATGCTGGTTGGCAGGAGGGCTGGGCAGTGGGTGCTTTGGCACTGGGAAAGAGGCATGGTGGAGCCAGGCATCCCTAGGAGAGGCTTTGATAGAGCTGGCATGGTGGGAAGTCTCAGAACAGGCAAAATGATTAGACTCCTTCGTGTTTAGGGACTAAAGGGAGCGGAGGGATTTATTAATTTCCTTTGGACCTTGCAACCACCTGAGGTGCTTGTCTTGAGAATCCAGATTGAACTGCATAGGAGGGCTCAGGAAGATTTATTGGATAAAACATGCATAGACACTTTCTCTACTTGGATTTAGAGAAAAGTAACTGGGGCTAGTGGATGTTCGCTTGATTCTTGACACTCTCTCTCTCTCTCTCTCTCTCTCTCTCTCTCTCTCTCTCTCTCTCTCTCTCACACATTGTCTTAAACTTAAACTTTTCAGTGGGTTTTTCACATTGTCTCACTTGATCTTCTCTGTGGCCCTGTGAAGTAGGTAAAACTGGGATTACCTGCATTTTACAGATGAGAAAAATGAGGCTCAGGGATGTATCGTCATATATTGCCTGATCTGGGCTCAAGCTCTGGAAGTTACAGTGCCATTTAAAATCATTCCAGACAGCTGTATCTTCTAGAAAAGGGGTGTTACAGCTGTCTTGAGTCCAATTCCCTCATTTTGGAGGCTAGGTAACTAGGCTCAGAATGAGAAAGGGCTCACCCAAGGAAACACAGTATGTTTGAAGCAGTACTGGAGCTAGAGCATTGCCTTGCAAGGATGTGAGTTCCTGGACCCATGAGACTTGCAAGCTGCTCTTGTCTTTCAGGGATGGTAAGGGAAATCTATATGGTGTGATAGAAAGCAAAGGATCACTGAACTAGTTGTCTGTCGTTGTTTAGCTCTGTGACCTTGGGCAAGTCACTTAGCCTCTATGAGTTGGTTTTCTTTTCTGTTAATTGAGGCTGATAATCCCTGAGAACTTTCTGAGGCTGAAATCTCTGAGTGACTGCTGTAGTGGAGGGGCCTGACACTTGGTAGGCTCTCTGGAAAGGATTTGTTAGTGAAAGGCTTACACATGAATAAAGAGGAACCGCAAATATGAACTTAGTTGCTGGGTGACCTTGAACAAATCCCATTGTCTTTGTGCCTCATTTCTCTCTGTTACAACTTGGAGGCCTCTTTTACTTTCCTCCCTTGGAAGGATAGAATCCCTACGTCCCAGCCCATGTCGTGGGTCATTGGTGGGAAGCTGGGATTTTTTTTCTTTATAAGAAGCTTTCTTTTATTTACCCCCAGCTCCACCCACCTCGCAACCTGGCCACACATGGCGCTATGAATACCAGACTAGCTTTCTCTCTCCTTATCTCCTGAAAAGATAAAAGAGGAATGTGGAAGAAAGCCAAAGCTAATTGTGTTTTTATTTAGTGCCTTTTCAAGTCCATCAAGCCAGAATCACCTAGGCACTTGGAAATTAAAAAACAATTCTTTGCTCCCAGGTCCTTAGCTAGAATTTTTGATGAGCATTACTGGATTTCATGATATGATTAAGAGTTATGTTAGAAATTGAAGGCTGTGGACAAATGACCTAATTAAAACAAATCTGCACTTTTCACCTTTATCTGTATCATTTTGTTTGGGAAATTCTCATTGCCCTGGGGACAGGGCAAGAAGATAAAGACTACTGTATAGTTTTTTATTCCTGCCACATTTGTCTTTTCTCACAATTCTATGAGGTGAGCAAGGCCAGGATTCTTCCCATTTTATGGCTAAGTAAATTGAAACTATCAGTGTTTCCTCTTAAAAGCAGTGGTGTACTAGAAAGAGCATAGCATATATAGTTAGCTGTTATCAACCCACCCATACCAAATGGCCTTGGGCAAGGAGTTCATTCTAAAGATGCCTTCTGCACTTTGTTTCTATCTATGTCTTATTATAAAAGTTAATCAAGATAGCAGAGAAAACTAGGCAGATGTCACTATATAGCTCTGGCTAGGTTGGCACTGAACCACTAATAGGCAGCTCAGGTACATCTATTTGACCTATGATAAGTCCACCCACATATCATCCAGGGATGCATGAAAGGCCTTGCCAAATGCAGAAGAGTGGCCCTAGATCCTGTGGCCCTTCGTGCCCTGTTTGGAGGTTTTCTCTTTGTAGATTTATCTGGTCGTGCCTTGAGCCTAAAAGCTGGCTTAGTACCATCAGTAGTTCCCACAGTCATCCCAAAGGATGGGGAAGGAATGCTTTGGGTAAACCCCATCTCATTTTGCCTGAGCTTTAGTGAAGATTGTATGCCTTTAGGACTTTATCCCTTTTACTCCAGGTGGCTCAGGACACTGGAAAAATGAGTGTGGAATGACAAATGTAGGGAGCCAACCAGTAGCTTGTCCAGAGCTAGAGGGGACCTAGCTAGAACGAGACAGCTGTAGGTGCTAATCCATATGCACATATCTGTGCACTGTCTTTTTGTAGTGGTGGTAGTGGTGGTGGGAGGGACCAATGTTAGTCCATGATGCTTAAACTAAGAAAGTCACTGGATGAGAATGAGGAAGAACCCATAAGCCCACTCCCTTACAGTACTGCTTGGGAACCTGCTGTCTGGGGAGAGTCAAGGACTTGCCCAAAGTCTCATAGTTGGTCCTTGATCCTTGTCTTGTCTCTCTGTTCAACTCTTGGCTGCTAGACCTCATATTTTTGAGGCCTCTTGGATAAATGGAGTGGTGGCTAACCCTCTTGGGGAAAGCACCTATGAACACCATATTCAGAAAGTGACAGATGAAATTCAAACCCATGTCCTCTGACCTGCTTAGGAGCAGATTAATCCAAGTGTCTTAGAGGACACCTGTTAGAAACAAATTGTGCAGGAGGAAAATTAGTTCAGTCTTGCTGTCTATCCATACCCTCTAACCATACCCACATGTACACACACACACTATAGGTCACATGTGATGCACACACTCAGACATATGTCCAGTATATTTGGGATACACATGGGATACACATGTGGGGTATGCTTTCACATTGACACACTTGGAGCACACACATTCAGTTAACCATAGGGCACACTCACTTGCACACACTTGGCACAGGTAGGGTACATATATACAGACACATGTGAGGCATGCTTATGCAAATTTGTGGACACACATGGATACATATAAAACATAACTGTACACTCACATGTAGGGCACACTGAGATGCATACTCAGATATACTTCTACCCCCAAGCACACACTCCTAACGACTTACATGGACAAACAACTCTCCCACCTTGAGACACATTTGAACACACCTATGGGACACACTCACATGCCCCACACATCCCTATGGGACACTCTCTGATGCAGAACACATTCTAAGGCCAGCTGTCTCAGTCTTCCAAGTGGGCAAAACAGGGCACTGGCCCCATCTGGTGGGCCTCTATCACTTTGCTCTGCACCTTTATCCCTGAAATCAGGCTTCAGAGGGCAGTGAGCTCAGGAATAAAATGGATACTCAAGGTAGCATGTGTTATAGCAGGCTCCACCAGTCAAACAAAACTTAGAACTGAGCCATGAGATGTTAACAGGCAGATGGAGAAGATAAATTGACACTGATCAATGCAGAAAGCTTGAGCCTGCTCCTCTATCCCCCAATGTAGTTACAGACCATTAGGGAATGATATGATTGTGAAGTAATATCCTAGAAAACCTAAAGTAACTGAATATTAAAGTTTGTTTTTCTTGGGAATGAAGTAACAACTTGGACCAGAGTAAGTATATCTAAATTGTGGGTGGGAGGGTGTGAGGGGAAGTAGTAGGATGCATAAAGGGGGGCAGAGGCTCAGCCTCTCCTTGGCCAGTGGTGGTAGGAGAGAATAGCCACATGCTTAATGACCACAGCCCTGCCCCTAGGCATACCAGCTTAGGCCATCTGGCCCCACTAATGAGGGCTATTTTTAGAGTTTCTCAAGCTAGAAACCAGGTCGGGGTGTCCTGGGGAGGCCTTTCTGGCCCTTAGTACCAAAGGCTGTAGCTGGAAGAGGGGGCCCTAGACTGGATCTGGGTGAAGGGTGGGAAGCAGTGAGACAGGTGGCTAGAATATGCCAGGTCTGCCCTGGAGCAGCAACCTCAGAGCCCCAGTGGATTACTGTTGACTGTGACAGCCTCATATCTGTTTTTGAACTTTGGACTTGAGATCAAGAAAAACAAATTTCAGTTGCTATTCTGCCACTTAGGGTATGTCTCAGTCAGGTTTCCTTCCTCTGTCTGAGTCTTATTTGTTCTATAGGTAAAATCGTCAGTATTGTCTCTCAGACGCTGGCAAGGCTCAGAATTGAGAAAATGCTTTGCAGATGTATTTGTTCTTCACCAACAGATCTGTACTTACCCTATCCCTAAGCTGGTCTCGATGCATGCCTGACTTACAGAGTAGCAGTAGAAAAAAGGCCAAAAAGGGGGTCAGGGAGAGGCAACCTCATGATGTCAGGTTGGTCAGAGTCATTCTTGGATCACCCTCACTCATACAGATGCTTTTCAGTGCCAGGTCAATCCTTTCCCAGAACACAGGTTTGCAACATTTAGGTGGTCATATAGCTTTGGCTCCTCAGGAACTCTATGTAGGGAAAGTGGGGAGCATCAGAAATAGGGTCTCCTTCCTAAACTAGAAAAGGCAATCTCAGATGGCCTGTACCTGCCACCTGCCAGAGGAAGTAGCCTCGAGTGCCAGTACTGGCTCTGATAAAGTGTCTTATTCTAAGTTCTGTGCCCAGGGCCATTTCACCTGCTTTGTTGAAGGGGGTGGGTCGGGAACTAGACTATGTAGCACAAATTCAGATTTCTCCTCATCCCATAAATTGTGGGCAAATTTCTTCTGAGTCTGTTTTCTGGTCTGTAAAATGGGCTTAACTGTTAAGTTTCAGGATTGTGGGGTGCAAGAATTCATGGTGACAAAGTATGTGAAAAGTGCCTTGTAAAATGTTGAACATGTTTTACTATTACTAAGAGTTCAACCAGGGTGTGATTACAGGTACTTTGGAGGTAATCTAGGAGCTTATCTTCAGTCTATTTCTCAACTCCTTACCCCTACCCTTTTTAAAGTAGTATTGTCTCCATTTTGCAGATGGGGATACTGAGTCTCAGAGAAGGAGGGACCAGCCTGAAGATACAGGATTAGGTAGTGGTGGATTCAGGTCTAGAAGCCATGCCTTCAGATTATATTCAGTGTTCTTTCTATGGCCCCAAGCTACCACCCAATGAATTATAGTGCTAAAAGGAAGCTGCTGGTGGCAACTTAACATATGTTAAAAATTTAGCTTTGTCTCTGACACGTAGCAAGGAATGGGGGCTCTCTGGGACCCAGCCTTGCCCAGAAGTGTCCTGCTTGCCCACGAGAGGCACACTGACTGACCTGTCATCCCTTCCACAGCAGCTCATGTCCTACTTGTCTCTTGCATATTGGAAGCAGTGAAGCGTTGGAGAAGATGCTAAGCTGTTGTGAGAGGGAATTGTGCTGCCCATTTAATTCACTTCAGGAGGATCCCTGAAGGCACTTGATCTACCTTGGCCACCCCCACCTCCTCACAGCTTCCTGGGTACAGAAGCCCTGTGTGACTGACCTGCCTAAGGGGTTGGGCCTAAAGGTATCTGAAGAAATAATGTTTAAGGGCCTTGATCTGTGGAGTATTTTGCCAACTCTTGAGGGATGATAGTGGAAATCCAAAAACCAAAGCTGGGAGGGTCCTTTGAGACCATCTGGGCTGACTCTCACCTGGCCTTGATGTGGACATTTAAACCCAGCTAGGCTGACTTTTTCTCCCCTAGTGTGCTCTTCCTTGTACATCACAGACTCACAAGCTAGGCCATATTTCCTAGAGCCTTTCTAGCTTGTTTATTTTTGCTTTCTCAGTCCGGGAGAAGGGTGGGTAGGTACAATGAGACACAGTGGTGAGAGGAAGGAGATGGAAGAGTATGTGGAGCTCAGGCCTTGGGGAAGAAGGCCTTTTGTGTCTTTTATCATCTGTCCTGCCGCTAATACATTATTTTCCTGTAATTCACAGATTGGCTGTGGGAGCCTAACCCAAACTGTTGCTATTTTCACTTGTGCTGCTAAAATCTGTATAATGACTACAGTATTGGCCTTTCTGGGGGATTGGACAAGCAATGTCAAGGGTGAGGAAACTGGAAGAAGAAAGGAGAGAGACACCTTCTGTTCTTCAAGTTTGAGAAGCCAGAGAGGTGAATAGGGAACGGTTAGTCGCCAAAGCCCTGCCAAGAAGGAGCCACACAGTTTCTTCAGCTCTCTTGACCCTAGATACCTCATTTAAAAATGACTTTATTTTTGAAAAGGAAATACATTCATATGGTTCAAAAGGTACAAGAGGGTACACAGTGAAAAATCTCACTCTAGCCCTGCCCTCCAGCCACTTGGCTTCTTCTGCAGAGGCCATCAGTGAGTCCTTCCAGAGAAATGTTCTATGGATATATAAACATATATGAATATATTCTTTTTTCTCTTTTTTATGGTAATATACACACTGTTCTATACCTTGCTATACCTTGAAGGTTCTGTGATCCTGTAGGAGCATGAGGATATGCTGTGGAGAACAGAGGTTAAGAGCCCTGGTTCTAGAGCAAAACTACTTGGGTTTTGCTTCTGGCCCTGTATGACCTTCAGCAATCACTTCATCTTTCTGAACTATGGTTTTTCTCATTTTTAAAATGGGGATCAAACAAGTTAGTATATGTAAAAACTTAGATTTGTCTCTGATACACACTAAGCACTCAGTAAATTATAGCCATTTTTTATTATTAGAAAAATATTGGACTGTGAGTCGGAAGATTTGGGTTCTCTTCTGGCCTCTGCTCCTGCGTTACCTGAGGGACTTCCTTTGTCCAATCCTGTTTCTTCATCTTTAAAACGAGGTCTCATCCCTACTCTTCTTACCTCCCAGAGTTGCTGGGAGGATCTAGTGAGCTTATAAATGTGAATTGAATATGAAAACAACCTAGAACTATAATGTGTTTAGCACATGGTAGGGGTGCTGCTTACTCTTTTCTGGAAGCTGCTTTAGGTGGCTTGAACCCAGTGGCCTGAACTGTGTGGAGAAAGCAGTATTCTTCCTTCTGGCAGTGGAACCCAAAGGCCATTACTGTACTAGAGTTCTATTCTGGGTAGAGGTAGCCAATGACAAAAATTTGAAATAGTCAAGTTTTGTCTTCTGACCTTTCTTATCCCACCCCCTCCCTCTTCTGCCTTCCTTGTTTCCATGTCTCCTTCAACTCCCTTCTGTCTCTTGACAAAACCTGCTTTTAGAAGCAAGGCAGCAGCATCTGTCAAAGACAACCCTAACTTTCCATTTGAGATAACCTAGCCCAACTAGCTCAGGGAGGAGTTATATCTGCTTAAGTTCAATACTGCAAGTCAGCAATCAAGCCAAGCCTGGAGCCCATTCTTCCCATCCCACTTTTTTCACTAGCATTTCATTTTAGTATAAATTTGAAATTCAGATTCCTTAGCAAAGACATTTGGTGATAAAGGAGATACTGGAAGTGTCTCCACCTAGCCTTCATACTGAGGTGTTCTTACCCCTTCATTTCCAGGGAGGGTCAGATTTGTTTGGGGCCCTGAGAGGAGGGTGAGGCAGGTGCTGGATGTAGTATTCAAGGGGTGACATCTGTAGAGCAGAGGGAGGAAAGAGCACCAGAAAATGTCTAAAACTGATTTCCAAAATGAAGCTCATGGAGAAAATATTAGAAGTTCTTTATATATTAAATAGTTAATCTCATCATTTAATTTCTATTTTTTGTGGAGATTTTTTGTAAAACACATACTACTTTAGTAGCACTTAGATACTGGGGTAGGTGTTTATTTTTTTAACCAATTGACAATTTTTAATCAAAACAATTGACAACTGTCCTTCTAAAAGACTGTAGGCTTATTTTCTAATCTTTGCTCTGCTGCTGACTAACTTGACACATTAGGTAACTTCCTCTTACTAGAGCCTCAGTTTTCTTATCTGTAAAATGTTGGACTGAACTAGGTGTGCTAGCTCTTGGGAGTCTCCAATCCTGGCCTTCTCTGAGTATAATAATCCACTCTTTCAGGCTTTTGAGCCCGAGACAGAGTCAAGAAGAGTTGGTTCAAGCCCTAGCATCTTACTGGATGCTTTATCCCTCAGTCAGCTTCCCTGGGTCCCTTCCCTTCTTCACCCCCACCTCCTCCACCTAGCCCAGACAAGCAGAGGATCTCTTATATAAGCCTGCCTGACCTACTTGAAGTTCTTTTGTTATAAGCACAATCACTTTTCCTGCAGACACAAACCGGATGCTATCCTTCCTGGGCCCTGAGGGTGGGTCTGATTGTGCTTCTCATGTGTCCTCTTTGGCAGCCTAGGTTTAGATGTTGCATCCCTCTTTCCGTAGTCTTTAAGGACACAGTGTGAAGGGGAGCCAGCTCAGCTAATTTGAGTCCCCTGTGGCCTGATCTAGTGAATGCTCACTGACCACTCCTGCTCATCCACCATTTTTCATGTCTGCTGGGAACCCAGGAATATGCTAGACTTTGTCAGGAGAAACATGACCCACCCCTGAACAGGAAATGCTCCTGATAAGGACCAGAAACACTGCTAAATGCCTTGGCCAATGTCTTTTCTCTTTCAGGGAGCAAAGGAGAAGAGGGAAATCAATAAGCTACTGGAAACCATCTTTCACTTTCTGATGGACTGTTTAAATGCAGATTTCTCTTTTGGGCCATAAGGACTCCCCAGGAGACAATTACATTCTCCTTGGAATGCCTGCCAAGGCTAGAGCCTTTGCAAGCCTGTGTCCTGGGTGGGCATGCTCAGTAGACTTCAAGGTGGTTTAAGTTGATTGAAATATGTTTATTTTTCCTCTCTCTTCTCCAGATATAGGAGCATGTCACAGTGCGCCTTACTAAATGCTGTTCCTGTTCTCATCACCTTAGACCAGATGGCCACATTTAATACAACATTAGAACTATTAGTTCCAACCTATCTCCTCCACTGCTCCTCCCCCCACCTACAGTCCTCCTTCCCCTACAAGATTTTAACACGACATCTGTCAAATGGATAAAAAATTACTTTCCCTTCTTCTCTCTGCCTTGCCCACCCACCCTCTGGCTGTGGTGTTGATGAGTATAGAACTATACATGTGGGAGGCACGGAGGACAGATTCTTCATGTAGTTCTAGCCCCCTCCTCCTACCCTTCTGTAAACCTAGAGGAGCCCCACCCCCACCCCTTGGAGGAACGCCAAGGCTGGCCTTCAAGTCACAGTCCAAAGAAATTTAAGGCTGCCAGGGCTGGTCCCCGTTGAATCACATAAAGAAATTCAAGAACCCAGGTGCAGGGCCCAAGATGGGTCTAGGTCACCTCAGGCATTTGGGGCTTTTTGAGCCCTCTTCCTATCCCCTAGGCTTGCCCTGGCCATCTTTCAAGGTATGAAGGCAACAAGAGACCCAAATGGGTGGCTGGAACTTAGTACCCACAGCAAGTCCAAGAAGGGCATGATGCCCAGAGCAGGAATATTTTGGAGATATGGCCTAGTCTGGCTCAAGGCAGAGACAGACTGGGGTCAGAGTAACCTCCAGCTTGGGATGAATTGCTTCTGACTCAACTCATGGAGAGTACATTGCCGAGTCAATTTTTTTGCTAATAATTTGTCTCTTAAAATATTGGGAGCTGACTTGGGTAGATTGAACACAGCTCTAAGAAATTGTTTCTAGATTGTAGTGTAGAGAGATGCTGCAAGTATTTTCCATTAGGGCCATTGGGGGCCTCAGTGTTGAAGGTCAGGATGGGGGTGGGAGTGGGTGTGCAGGTGCAGATAGTCTCTTGAAGCAGACAGGGAAAATCCTCCTAGACAAACTGTTATAATTCCTTAGCCTACCTAGAAGCTGACACAAGAAGGAGAAGCCAGGAGACAGAGTTTCAGAGATTCTGGTTTCTTCTGAATGGGCCAGTGCAGTAACAGGAAATTCTTGTACTTCAAACTCTGGCTCTAGAAAGTTTAAAAGACTCTTGGTCTCAGTATGATATATGATTTAGAATCACTTGGGCTGCTTGTTAAAAATGCTGGGGTGATTCTGAGCAGAGGGTCTGGGGACCACAAATCAAACTGGTGTAATGAATCAGAGGCACCTGAATAGTGCCAAAATAATCCAAAACAGCTTGACTAACTTTTATTCCCAAGATGCTTTGAAGGTGCAAGCTGATGCTTATCAGGTTGGGAACTATTCTGGTATGGGAGACTTCTCCAGCCAACAGTATCATGGTTGGTGGTCTGGAAACATTTCTTCTCTCTGATCTGTGCAATACTTGGCCCAGTTGGCTGCATTTTCTCTAAAGGACTTATTCCTTCAACAAGACCAAACTCTTAACGTCATGAACTTTGGGGCAGCAGCTGGGTCTTACTTCAGAAACTCCTGGGCCCATTAGGTTGAGCTAGTGGCTGAAGTTTCATACCAGAAAAGTCCATTGCTAAGGTCTACACCAAACAAGCAACTTCCCTTACCTCATATGTTTGGTCACCGTTATAGCTGAGATCACTTTGTAACTTCTCTTGGAAGAGGTTTAGAAAGAGGTGTTATCCTTTGTTATTAGTCTGTGATGAATGACAAAATGTCCTGGATGGCTTCATATCTTAAGATGCTTGCCTGGGTTTCCCAAGCTTTTAGTGGCTGACAGGTGTGAGTTGGCTTGTGACATATTGGCGTCTGGATGAGGTGGTCTGTCTTGCTCTTGCTGAGCGACCTGCATCTACGATCACCTTTCAAATCAAGCCAGCCTAGCTGGGGTTCATGTTTCCCAGGTGTGGCTAAAGCCAACCTTCATTTTATTAAAATGAAAAATGGATGGTACAATGAGATATTGAAGAAAGCCAACGCCTAATGACTCACAAATCACATGCCCAAACTAGGAAAAAGATGATCATATCATGAAAAGTGACAGTATTTGCATATTTCCTTTTAGTGCATTTAGAGCCATCATCACTTAAATGCATTAACTATTCTGCTCAGAAATGAAATTATTTAGTTATGGGTGATAGCAATACCCTGATTAAAGCTGAAACTAGCTAAGTGTGAACTATTAAGTCACAGGGAAAAAAAAAGCAATCCTTATGATTTTTTTTTAAATTCATGTTGTTTTTTCTTACCTGACATCTCTTCTTCTTTCCCTGATGACCACTGAGCATCTGCGAAGATCTTCAGCAAAAACCAGCCCACCCCAGAAGCCGCCTGGTCATAAATCCTACCGGCAATGGATTGGCCTATAGGCCACCTGGTACATGTTATGCAAACAATTTCTTTGGCCCCATAGAATATTCTGCAACCTGAACAGAAATGCTCACTCTGTTGCTGTGTTCTTCCTCTGAGCTTGCCTGGTTTTAGGGCTCTGTTCATAGAACTTTAGAGGCTAAAAACAATGTTGTTCATTAAAGATTAAGCAGATGTTTTAGATTTACTGTTCACAAGTGTACAGTCTGGAGAATAACACCCTGGTTGATAACTTGAATAACTCCACATTGTCTAATATCTTCTTCTTATCCTAGGTAGAAATTAGTGAAAGAGTCAAGGGAGAGAAAATACAGGCTGGAGTCATCAGAGACAGGATTAAGGAGCAGGTGGGCCAAGATCCTACGGCAAGGAAGAGGCAGCATAGCTCCAGTGTCCCTACACTTAACCATGGCCAAGGGAATGGCTGAATCAGAGGCACAGAGGTAGGAGTTATCTGCCTGCAAGAGACTCAGTTTGACTAGAGTGGAAGGTCCCTGCCAGGTTCAAGACAAGGATTGGATCCATAGATGGGGCTAAATTAAGGAGAATTTTGAGAGATTGACAGTAGAGAGTTCTTGAGGCTTCTTGAGCATGGATAGTGGCACCAGCAAAGAAGTTTTGTGAAGTACAATTATTGAGTAGCTTGAGGAGGAAAGAGACCTGTGAGTAGCAGGAAGGCCAGTTGGGAGGCAACTTGAGGTGATAAGGGCCAGACCTAGGATAAGGCATTGAAATAGAAGATAAAGGGTTTTATCTGAGATAGATACATGTAGAAGAAAGAAACAGCACACCCAGAAAAGTTATCAGAAATGGGAAAAATGAGGAAGGAGGGGAATGAGGCCTTATTATGAGTTTTACATATGTTTTATTGGAGGCAGTAGCAGGCCCCCAGGGAAATGTGGAACAGGTAGTGGGAAATATGGAACTGGAGGTACTAAGAGCCAATGTCATGAGAAAGATGATTTATCTGAGGAGCTACATGGAGAGAACAAAGAGTAAATGTCCCCATTGACTTTTGAATAGGGCAGTCAAGGGCTAAAGTGGGAAACCCATTCCTCAGTTTTCCCAGCCAGTCTGACTGGCCTGTGCTTTAATGTGTCACTAACAATGCCTGAGTGAGTTATATTCAAGAAGGGACTAGTCAGTGCCAAGTTCTCATTTTCCTGAGTGGAGAGCAAAGAAAGCATACTGGCAAGCACAAAGATGGGTGAGAAGAAATAAGCTGAAATAATGAAATTCCTGTCCTCTGCAAAGCTCAAGTGTTACCCTCAATAGAAAGCCAGGGCTGGAAAGGACTTCAGAAGTCATCTATTTGATTCAAGTCTGTAGCTTGATGGATAAAGAAACTGAGACAGGTAAATGGACCTATCCAAGATGATTCAATGAGTTACTGGCAGAACTTCCTCCAGTAGCCAGTCTTTTGGTACCTCCCCGCTGTTGTTGGAACAGTCTGCTTTACATCTTTCCAGAAGTGGGTGAGATTGTTGTCCTTGAACACTTTGGGCAAGATAACCAGAGTCTGTTTACAAGGCCATATGAAAAGGACATCTAGTTTATTCAGGAGAGAGAATAAAATCCCAGCCTATTTTAGATGTGCTTAAAGGGAACAAAGGAAGGAATCTTGCTCTTGTCCATGCCTAGCTGTTGAGGGAGGGGACCTTCTGAGAGGATGGGGGCAGGTACCAACTGAGAAAACCTTACAGAAAGGCAAAACTCCTTCATACTCCTCCTTGTCCCCTTGTGAAGCTTCTCAAAATGCAGGCCTGGCTCAGCTACTTTCATGGCAACTGGAACATATGCTATTCTGAACAACACTTTTTTTAACCTTTCCCTCTTCTATTTCTTGCCATTAAAATTCTAGTATTTCTGGCAGCCACCCAGGCTAATTAAACAACTATTTTGGGGGTGGTATTGCTCAGCTAGAGGGCAAGAATATGGAGGGGAAGGCAAGTGGTACAGCTCTGGAAAACTGGTGAGGGCTTTATTTCTGTGTTGGCAAGGCCTGGCGTTGGGAATCCTCCTTACATGACCCAAAATACCCATTCTCAGACATACCAACCACTGAGGAATGCCTCCTAGACAGGCAGGGAGCCCAACCTGTGGGGGTGGCATGGGGATCCTTGGGAGAATGAGGCATCAGGAGAGGCACGGCTAAAGCCTAGGCTAGAAAGATTCTCTAGGGCAGTGGTTCACCAAGTGTGATTCCTGAACCAGCATCGTAGGCATCCCCTGGGAACTTGTCTGAAATGCAAGTTCTCAAGCCCCATTTCAGACCTACTGAATAAGAGACTCATGGGGCCTAGCAATCTGTGTTTTAACAAGCTTTCTAGAGGATTGAGAACTACTGCTTTAGGTCATTTACAGGGTGGGCTGGTCTCCCTGGAGAGAGAAACCAGCTGGGAGACCTCTCTCCCTGCTATCTTGGCAGGTAGCGTTGGGGATGGGCAAAAGCAAAGCTATACAATAAGCTCAGCTAGAGATTCAAATCTGCTCTACCACCTACTAACTGGGTAACTGTGGGCTACTTGGTAATATCACAGGTTATCTTCAGTAAAAATGGGGATGTTAATGCTTACCTTGGAGAGCCATAGAGACTAAGATCACAAAAGAAAGTCTCTTACCCAATGCCTGGCATATGTTTGCAACAAGTGTAAGTTTCTCTTTCTCCCTCCTTCCCTTTCTTTCTCCCTGTTTTACTTTCTTCCTCCCTTCTCCCTTGCCTTCTTTCCTTCCTCCTGAAAGGGCCCACTGGACACTCCAAGTTAGCTGTAGGCACATTCCTCATTGTTTATCAGAGACCAGCCTAAGAGATCAAACTCCCAATGCCTACAGGGTACAGTGATCATATTTCCAGGTTAAAAGTCAGGGCACATGGGTAGGACAATGGGATAGAATATTTGAAATTAGAATTCCTGGGAAATATAGATAAAAACGAATTGGATATCATTCCTTCTTCTTCCTTTTTTTTTTTTTTTTTTTTTTTTTTTTGCGGTACGCGGGCCTCTCAACTGTTGTGGTCTCTCCCGTTGCGGAGCACAGGCTCCAGACGCACAGGCTCACCGGCCATGGCTCACGGGCCTAGCTGCTCCGCGGCATGTGGGATCTTCCCGGACTGGGGCACGAACCCGTGTCCCCTGCATTGGCAGGCAGACTCTCAACCACTGCACCACCAGGGAAGCCCGATATCATTCCTTCTTTAAGAATTATATCAATATTATGACTCTTCCCCCCTTTATCTTCTTATTCATGTCCAAAAGTGTCTTTGGTTTGGGGATGCAGAACACTGTATGTCCCACTCACTGGTAAGTCTGAGCAAGAACCAACCTATATTTAGTCCTGTACTCGAAATGCCCTGAGGATTGGGAATTATTTTAGAAGTCACATCAGCACTGTCCCAAGGCCAAGAGCTATTTGGGTACGTTGCTGGAGTAACCCAGTACCACCTTCTGGCTTTTTGTTGGGCTTGCAAGATGAAGAAGTTGGGATAGTTGGGAAATTAGGAATTTGGGGGGGGATGAATAAACCAGTTATAAACAAGAAATAAAGAACTTAAGTCTTGATATAGCCACTCCCAAATGGACTTTTCTTGGCTTTCTTCCTCTTATAGGTAGCTCTGTACGATTTGATAATTTGATCAGCTCCTGCTACTCGAAACTCTTGTCCTTGATTTTTATGAGATTGCACCCCTTGGTATCCTAACTATGTTCTGACAGCTCCATTTTGGTTTGTTTCTCTGGCTCCTCTTCTCTTCCTTGCTTCCCATTATTGTTTTCCTATGTTTCTGGCCTTCTTTCTTAGCACTTTCTTCCAGGGCAAACTTCCTTGGTTTCTACAATTTCTTCTGGGCCATTGACTCCCAAACCTGTATAACTATCTCCCTTGATCTCTCTTGAACTTCAAATCTACCTGCATGTCCTGCTGGCCCCCAACATTCAGCATATCAAAGAGAAAACTTATCATCTCTTCTCCCCTTCCAAAACCAACATTTCCTCATAACTTACCCTCATGCCTTAATGATCACACTTAGGATTGCACTCCCTCTGCCAAATCAACTTTGGCCTCCTCCTTTTACTCAAAGGAGATCTAAATACCTTCAAACAGGTCTCCAATCCATCTTTCTAGCTGCCGTTCAATCCCACTCTTCCCAGCCCTTTCCAACTCCACTACATATTTACCATCAAATTTCCCATAGCCTTCACCTTTGACACTTTACTCTGCCTCACATGCCTTTCTTGTTCCCTACTCTGTAACAATCCTACCCATTCTTTTTTTTTTATCATCTTTATTGGGGTATAACTGCTTTACAATGGTATGTTAGTTTCTGCTTTATAACAAAGTGAATCAGTTATACATATATATATGTTCCCATATCTCTTCTTTAAGGCCTATTTCAGTGCCCCATAAAACTGTTTTAGAGTCCAATAGCCACACATGATCCTTCCTCTGAAGTCTTGTACTAGGCCAGAGTATACCAGGCACTGTATGAGGCACTATACATCCAGAACTCAGTTCACCTTCTCTACAATTCTGCCTGTGAGGCAGGTATTAATATCCCCATTTTGCACATGAAGAAACTGAAACCAAGGGTTGTATAGCTTGAAAGTCTCATCCATGGCTTTTGTGATATTGTACTCCTTACATGCTGACAGTTGCATTTTGGTTTATTTATGTGGCTCCTCTTGTACTCTTCACCTCCCATTGTCACTGTTACTTTCTAAAGTAGCAAAGCCCAGAATGGAAGCTAGATTTGCTTGCCCTTAACCACCTTTGCATACTGCTTGAAGGGCATTCACTGTTGGTACCCAAAGGGCCCTTGATCTTCAGGTAAGGACTGTGGCTGAATCACAGTAAGCAGATCCCTGCACACAGTGGGAATGCACTCAATGAGTGTTGGGTGGAAAATGGATGAGCAAAGTCATATTTATGAAAAATTGTAGCAAGTTAAAAGTCAATCCTGTATACAAAGGGGAGATTTAAAACCAATTTCCAGCAGCCCAAACTTAAAACATCTCAGAAGATAGGGAAGAACATTCCCTTATTCCTGCTTGCATTTGTGACTAGAGAACACAGGAGCCCTATACAGCTACGAGCCACTTCTGGATTGCCCTTCTCTCATTATCTGCACACACATCTGTCAACTCTTGGTTCAGTGTCTTACAGCTTGTGAATCAGGTGGGGGTGTAGAATTATCCTCACTTAACAGATGAAGAAAGTGAGACTCAGAGGCAGCATAGTTTATAAGAGCAGAGGCTCTATAAGAGCCAGACTGTGCCTGCATTTGAATTATGACTTAAGTACTTATTGGCTGTTTGAATTTGGGCAAATTATTTAATCTCTCAGAGCTTCAGTTCCCTCATCTGTAGGATAGGGATAATAATAGTGTTTCCTCAAAGGGTTGCTGTGAGGATTAAATGAGTTGATGTGTGTAAAGTGCTTAGAATAGTGCCTTACATATATTTAGTGCTCTATATTAGCTAATATTATCATCTTTATCATCCCTTCTTTAGCAAGGTCTTAAATCCAAGTGTTCTTTTTCCACCTTCTCTATCTATGGTGTTATGTTGGGGAAAAAATGGTTCACTAGGCTGGCCATCTTGTGACCTTAGGCAAGTCACTCCTGCTATATTATACCTGATCTATAAAATGAGGGATTAAGGGTGATGATCTTTGAAGTGCTGCCTAGTTCTGTCGTTGATTCCAAGTAGGCAGTGACAACAGGCTTGCCAGTTGGTTTGTGGCCACTGGGTCCTATCCAGGGATTGGCCTTGTCCAGGGCATAGCTGGACTTTGTGACCTGAGTGCCCAGGCATGTCAACTGGACTAAATGGGGACAAGAATGAGCCAAGTGCTGCTGGGAGAATCCAAGCATGGAGTCTCTCAAAAGAAGACTGCACTGTAGAAAAAATACAGGCAGTGGAATCAGCCAGAACTGGGACTAGGGTAATTCAAACAGCATCACAGATAGAGTCCTGAGCAGAGCATTGGTAAGTGATGCCAAGATCACTCTTTGACCCTTGATAAAAAGTCAATGATATATCTTTAGACTATAAGCCCTCATGGTGCTCTGAGTTGGGCCTGTATGTGCTTATCGAGCTCTAGCAGCACCCTGTTGGTACCCATCTTTGACAGGACAGGGGAGACTTCTCTGTAAATACTTATTTTATTGAGGTCAGTGACCAGCAATTCTTCTTCTCCACTGAGGCCAGAACAAGAAGATATTGACTTTTAGTGTAATTGGAAGAAAGCAAATTCAACATATAAATAAATCTCCTCTTAGTCAGGGGCACCAGTAACTGAAGGTGGCTGTCCAAGTCTCTTTCTTTGGGGTTGAAGAATGGAGCCATCTTGTTTATGATATTATGAATGGAGTTCTGTGAGTTCATTTTAGCTTATTAGTAAACATTGGTAGTATGGCATGATAGGTATTAGTGCATATACAGTCAGAAGACTGAGCTCCATAATTTATTACATGTGTGATTGGCCAAAGGACCAGGCCACCACTCTGAGCCTCAGTTTCCTTATCTTTAAAATATGGGTAATAGATCCAGCTCATTCAGTAAGGATCAAGTGATGCAGTAGATGTGAAAACACTTTGTGAACAGTAAAGCATGAGGTACTTTAAATGTGTTATTACAAAAGGTCCTATTTGAAATCTCTTTTACATCCAAGCTGAGGAGCTCCCTCTATGCCTTCTATAGAAGGCACAATGGCTAGACCCCTGAGCAATGAAGGATGCCTCATGCAGAAGCTAACCAACAGAATGCCCTAACTAAGTCAAAAGATCAGTGTGTGTGTTTTCTCCTGTGTGTGATGTGTTATGCATTAATATCATGACCATAGGGGTATTCTCTGGCTGGTATGTTGGAAGGCAGACCTGTGTGAGAGGATGCATGTTCCATATTCTGTCTCTGTTATCTTTAAATTGTTTTGACTTCAGTCTTGTGGAGCCATAATTGCCTTGGGGTCCTTCCTCAAAGTAGGCTAATGGAAAAGATGACTTCTAGAGGACATGTTCAGCAATTCAGTTCTGGGGAGGGAATGTTTGAGTCCTTTGCCTGACAGGACATATGTTCTCTATTCTGGAAATTGTTCCTCCAAATGCCAGAAAGATTGATGACCCATACAGGCTGGAACCAGTTAGGGGAAAAAGAAGAATACATAACACAGTGGTCAGGATGGTAGCCAGAGAGAAACTAACTATTCCCCAACACCCATCCTCATCACTGTGCATAGACAAGTGTCATGAACATATGTGTGTGTATGTTTATGTGGCAGTGGCATAGATGTCTGCCTGGCGCTATGTGGAGTCAAGTCCTGCTGGCCACAAATTCTAAGGACCAAGGTTAGGCTCTGTGCATAGCCCCTGCCTTGCTGACTGAAACTGAGCTTACCCCTTAACTTGCTTATGGTTCAGTTTTGCCATCTATCAGATGTAGAAGTCAACCTAGATTCCCTGTGTATCTTACAGGGTGGTTGTTTAAATCACTGAGTGAATCTGTGACAATGTCAAGTTTCTTGGGAGCAAGGCATCACAGAACGCCATATTCTTTCATACCTATGAACACATGACCTCTCTGGATAGCATCATGTGTGGGTGAGAACAGGAGGCTGCAGGACTGGGGTCCATTATATGTGAGGAATGCTGTGGTCTGTAACTCCTGAGGGTGGGGTACAGTAGGATTAAATAATGTATCACCAACTCTCAATTGGACAGTTCCAAAGAAGAAGAGGAAAGGGGGAGGAGCACAGAGAATTTATAGCAAATATGCTCGAGCCTCATTTTAGCCATTGGTTTCAGACTCTCTGCCCATTCCGGCTCCAGGGCTGCCTCGAAGTACCAAGGAGAATGGATTGGAGCTTTTTCTTCTCTAGGGAAGGAGATCTTGAGTAGGGATAAAATCATGAGGTCTGTGTAGTCCATATACACATTCTGGGTCATTCTACCCACTGGCTAATGGAGAGTTGATAGTATTATTTGTCTTGTAGTCCAGTGGAGCTTGCTCTCCCAATGTCATCTCCATCACCCTACCCTTCATCACTAATATGTGAGTTTTTCCATAAGTAGTAGAGATTTGGGGAGGGGGGCAAGTAAGGTAGCTAGATGTGTGGACTGAACACATTCTTATTTTGTCTCCTAAGCTGATCACTGGAGATTCCATCGTTAGTGCTGAGGCAGTATGGGATCACGTCACCATGGCCAACCGGGAGTTGGCATTTAAGGCTGGCGACGTCATCAAAGTCTTGGATGCTTCCAACAAGGATTGGTGGTGGGGCCAGATCGACGATGAGGAGGGATGGTTTCCTGCCAGCTTTGTGAGGGTGAGTGTCAGCCTTCACTCTCCTCTCCTGTCTCCTTGGCTACTTGCCCCTGGCCTCCCCTTCACCAGCCCTTGTTCTCCTCCTTCCCCTTCTTGTGACTCCTCACATTTTTCCCCATGTGTTTGGTCACCTACCCAGGGCCCGGGCTTCCTTTAATCTTTGCCCTTCTAGTTTTGAGACTTTTTTATCTTGTTTATTTTAACAATCCCCACCTCCTGCCTCCCACCTTCTACCCACTGTGACTTTGCACAAATCACTTCCCTTTTTGCCTTGATGGTTTTGAAGATGCTTTTAACTCTATATTGCTGTGAAATTTTACCTTTCTTCTCTCTCTTTTCTGTTTTCTTTCTTTTCCTTGCCTCCTCTTTTTTTATCCTTTCTTTTTATAGATCTCTTCCCACCCTCTTTCTCCCCTCCCCACTCCTCTCTGCTTCCTTTGCCTCCTTTCTCTCATTTAGGGAAGTGTGAACACCCCTGCGTGTTGTCTTATGATTGTCTACAGCTGTGAATGTAAGCGTCTGGGCTCTCTACCCTCCCAGGGGTTGGAGTTTACTCATTGCAAATCTTACTTTTTGCAAGGTGGCTGGGAACTAAGATGTGTCCAGGGTGGGAAGCAGGCAGCTTGATAGTGCTGGCAAGGCCTTGGCCCCTTTGACATTGTACCATGAAAAACCTGGCCGTTAAAAGAAGGGGCTCTTGGGAAGGGTCTCCTTAGCAGTTTCCACTTCCTCTGGGTCACCCATTAGCAGGATGCTAATGGGGAAAGAACATTGGCCTGGTGTTCCAGCTCTTGGCCATCCTTGGAGTTATGAGCTAGAATCAGTTGTTTGGCAATTGTGAGCTCTGATTTTCCCCATATGCAAAATGGTGTTGGCAATTCTTTCATGACAGGGGATATCACAGTGAATTAAATAATGTACATTAAAACAGATTTGTGGCAATACAAGTACCAAAGCCACATCAGGATGTCTTATGACCATCCTTACCACAGCCTATCATCTTTTGTTAGTTTCTTTTGTAATATAAGACTGAAGTCCTGACCCCAAACAAAAGATCAGAGTGGCTTGGGCCCTTGGTCCCTTGGAGAAGGGTCTCAGGATAAGAAGGATAGAAGTGTGACATGAAGGAAGGAGCAGGGCATTTGGAATCAGATAATCTGAGATGCAGATGCAGTTTCAGCTTTACTACCTCCTAGCTCTGTGGCTTTTGGCAAGACTTTTATCTTTCCTGAGCCTTATTTCCTCATCTGAAAAATAGGAATAGGAGACTTTTTATGAGGATTAAATGAGATCACTATGTGAGTAAAGAATCCGACACAGTGCTTGGCACATAGTGGGTACTTAGCAAATGGTAACTTGCTTTATCATTATCATTATCCTCATCATCACCACCACCACCTCCACCTTATTAACTCCAATAAGGTCTATGTATGAAGGCTGGTCATAGTGGTTGAAAGAGGCCTCCTTCCTTGGAGGGCTGCAAATGTAGGAAGCACTGTTATCCAGTTAGAGCAATTTAGGTGAGGGCACTGCTCAGAAGCAAGGAAGTAGACAAAATAGCCTCTCATTCCCTCTATCCTGAGAATTTCTTAATGAAATATCCAGTCCTTTCTCCTCTACCTATATGGAGTCTTCCATCAGAGTTTCCACATGCTGTGTGTCCAAGCTCAGCTTTGTTGGTTGATGAACTGGTCCCAGGGGTAGTTAGAAAGAACACATCAATAACCATGGGCCTTTGGAACTAACAAGAGGCCCCGTACACAGACAGCTTGTGTGTCTTAGGCTGACGGCCCTCCCTTTAAAAGAAGGATTAAACTGCACCCAGTGACAAAATCACCCACATCTGCATGTATTTCACCTATAGTGAAATGTCATTTTTATAATAAACTGTAATTCAAGGGGTGGGACAAAATATTGAGCAAGGCAGAATGACCCCAGGAGGTGAATGACAGAATCAAGCTTCAGAATATCAATGAACTGGCATTGATTTTCCTACATCCAAGTCCAGGAGGAGTGTTTTTCCAAGCACACAGCCCAAGCAGCCTGTTGGATGGGCTGAAGCTGACCTTTGAGAAGACCACTGGCTGGGCCAGGCATGCATAGTAGAGAGTCTAGCCTAGTGGTTCTCAATCCTGGCTTCACAATGAAATAATTCACTTGGAATCTTAAAAAAAAAACAAAAAACAACAAACACTAAAACCCAGGCTCTAGGCTAGTTAAATCACAGTCTTTGATGTTGAGAACGATTTGGCCTAGGCCAGTACAGTCCAATAGAAATATAATGTGAGGGACTTCCCTGGTGGTCCAGTGGTTAAGACTCTGTGCTACCAATTCAGGGGCCTGGGTTCGATCTCTGGTCATGGAATTAGATCCCACTTGCTGCAGCTAAGAGCCCTCATGCTGCAACTAAAGATCCCACATGCCACAATGAAGATCCTGCATGCCACAACTAAGATCCACACAGCCAAATAAAATAAATAAATAAATAAATATTTTTTAAAAAAGAAATATAATGTGAGCTACAAATGCAAATCTCAAATATAATTTAAAAATTTCTAGTAGCCACACTAAAAAAAGTTAAAAAGATACAGTGAAATTAATTTAATGTATTTTACTTAACCTAATATATCTAAAATATTATGATAAAATATAATATATTATCACTATAAATTTTTTAATAATATATTTTACTAAGTCTTTGAAATCTGATGTGTTTCTATACACATCTCAATTCATACTGGTCACATTTCAAGTGTTCATTAGCCATATGTGGCTAGTTGCTCTATCAGATAACACATATCGAGACTGAGGACTGTGACAGTAGACCAGGAGCATTAATGACAGAGCCTAAATCATAAGTTAGAGCTCCAATATTCTATTATACCAGCTCCAATATTCTATTCTATTTTACCAGTGTTTATTCTTTGAGGAACTAAGATAGCATTCCATGTTGCCTCAGATTGTATTCAGAACGAGCATTTGATCATTGCAAACCTTTTTTTTTTTTAAGTAATAGTTGAATGGTCTTCAGATCTCTAAAGGAGAGTACCATGCAACCTTAGTGGCCAGCTGTTGTGGTGTCACCAGTAAAAAGAAATGGGGTTAAACTGTTGCATGAATGATGTGAAAATTGACTCCAAGTTAGACCTTTCAATTCTCATGAATGAGCATTTATGTGTAGGTTTACATTTCTGGTAAGATTGTGTGTTCCTCAAGGAACTGAATGATGGAAGTTATGTAGGCTTTTCTAGTAGATATTTAAAAGTAGAATTGCTATTTCCATTCTTCTACACTGATTTTGGTTGAGGATAGAATGGTATTGTGCAGGCAGTGCTAGATATATTAGAAAATGAGAGACCTGAGTTCTAATTTGGCTCTCTAAAACATTTGACATATGATAATTTGCTTTTAGTTTCTCCTTCACCTCTGAAGCATTCTCTAGAATCTATTCAAGCTCTGACAATGTCTAGGTAAGACATAGCGATGAGTCACACTGAACTGTTGAATCTTCATTAGTACTGATGTTTTTGGTAGGTAGATAGGTGGTTTCCTGAGAGGCTGTACCTATATGTTGTATAGTTCCCTTGTTTATCCAGACTCATCCTGAGCTAAGATTCAGTAGCTCCTTGAGAATATCATCCTTAGGTTATTTGACATATAACATGAAAGTATAATGGCAAAGAAAAGACTTTCCTCCTAACTCTATACCAACCGGACACCTTTGTGGATCACTGGACCAAATTGGTCGCTGACATAGTGGAGCATCTCCATTTCCTATCTGGAAGACTCATTGCTGTGTGAACATCCCAGCCCTAGGATGGATAATCCAGGGTGCTTAATGCTGTTCTATCCAAGCTAGCCATACCTGTTGTTAATCAGGTTTAAAACCAATGTGGAATCTGAGAAACGCAGATTCTTGCCTCAGTCTGCTGAGTATGCAGCTTGAGCAGCTTCCTGTACATCTTTGAAGCCCAGTTTTCCTCCTTGTAAAATGGGGATAATTAAGTCTTTTAAAAATCCTTTGTAACCTGAGGTATGCTGGATACCTGTAAATAGGAAGTGTGATACCACTTTGGTTACTGTACAAGAAATTGCTGGGTTTATGTATCTTCTATTCAGTCAAATATCTGCCTCTCCTGTTGTTCAGAATTTCATTCTGTATGTATATACATGTATTGTGTGTGTTCTGAAAGTCTCTTTCTTCTGTACTGGGAATATGACTTCACAGGAGCAATACAGGAGTTGATTTACCTTCCCAGCAAATGGTCAGGTTAAGTGAATTACAGCTTGCTGAATATTAGTCCTCACATCTAACTGTTGACATCTTCAGCTGCTTTCCTGGGCCAGTTTCCCCTTTGGGAGCTGAGAGCAGACTGCTGGGATATGATTGTGTCTCTAAGTAGAAAATCCCATCCCTGTGGTGGCCCTCCTTTCGCATGCTGGCCCTAACTCCAAATCATTCAGGTCCATTTCTTTTTTTTTTTGCGGTATGCGGGCCTCTCACTGTTGTGGCCTCTCCCGCTGTGGAGCACAGGCTCCGGACAAGCAGGCTCAGTGGCCATGGCTCACGGGCCCAGCCGCTCCGCTGCATGTAGGATCTTCCCAGACTGGGGCACGAACCTGTGTCCCCTGCATCGGCAGGCGGACTCTCAACCACTGCACCACCAGGGAAGCCCCAGGTCCATTTCTTTTATCACCATGTAAAAATTGGCCTTTGCTCTGACTTTGGGCCATGGCCTGGGGACAGCTTACTACCCACTTGAGGGCAGGCTCTGTACAGAATACATGACAACCTGCTATTGTCAGTGGTAGGTGAGGCCTGAGGGACAAGATATGGATTTGTTCAGAAAATAAAGAGCCTACTCAGATGCCATCAGAACATATTGTCCTTGTTTCTTCAAATTCTAGATTTCCCTGGTTTCTGGACTACATGGATGCAGGAGATGAAAGGATGAGCTAATCAGGTCATTACCATCATTCCTTACAGTTGTACAGATTAGATGTAACAGAAATTAAACCTCTACTGTTCATAGAGAAACCCACTGCTCCAGAGTGTTACTTGGCTTTTAATTATATAGTGTCTATTTTTGTTTGCACTTGGGGAAAGTTTTTCACCTGTATGAAACCCTACTCACAATAGATTTACAGCTGGAAAGACCCATCTTGGCCAGGAGTAGCTGACTTAGATGTTTACAGGGCCAGGCAGGTAACTTACATGAGTAAAGCAGTCTGGTACCAGGGTTAAGTGGGAGCCTGTATCCAGCTGGGAAATCTATGCCCTATATAAAGGGAGCAAAAGTGACTTGGATGGTTCTCATTGGTGGGATAGGTTATAGGAAGTAGGGAAGTCCAGTGAACTCAGATCTTCCAGATTTTTCAAGAAAAGCCAGGAATTGGATTTTATTCATATTTTTGAAATGCTGACCAGTAATTCACATTTTTAAAAGAAACACTGTGAAGAATAAACTGAACATATCAGCAGGCTAAATTGTAACCCCAGCTTGTGACCACTGCTCATCCTAATTTCTTCATTTTATAAATCCTGAGGAAACATGGGCTCAGAGAATGCAATTGACTTTCTCACTCATGTAGGGAATTAGTGACAAAGCTAGTACTTGAACCCAGGCCTCCTGAATCTTACTTTAGACAGGTGATTTAAAGTCTTTGTCTAGTAAGTACAATGTCTAGACTTCTTCAGGTATGGTTTCTGTCAGTTTACTGTTTTCCTATGAATGGGCCATAATGTCCTGTTTCTTTGTATGCCTTGTAATTTTGTGTTGAAAACTGGGCATTTTGAATATTATAGTGTGATAACTCTGGAAATAAGATTCTCCTCCTTCCCCAGAGTTTTTTGCTGTTGTTTGTTGAGGGATACAGTTGTCCATTTGTTTAGTGACTTTTCCAAATCTTTTTTTTTTTTTTTTGCAAAGACTGCCTTCTTTGTCATGTGTGGTAATGGAAATCTCTATTCCATTATGTCATTGGTCAGCCAGTGACCTGACAGGGATTGCTTTTAGATACTTGGAGCCAAAACAAACAAACTACTATCCTGGTCTTTGCAACTTGGCTCAAAGCTGGGGCATTCCTTCAACACTAATCCAGACTGCCCACAGCTCTGCCTTAGTCTTCTTCTCCTACTCTCCTGATTTCATGGAACCTGCAGATTCTCCAGAAGTGCAAGCCTACAATCTGCTCAGCCTTTTTCTGAGCATGCGTCTGGTCCGGGGCATGTGTGTTTCACTCTGACTTCCTCCGTATGCACAGTGGCCCTTCTAAGTCTTTATTCTCCCAAGAAACTTTTTCCTCAGTCTCTTCCTTCCTGTGGTATTGGATTCATTTGCTGCTTTCCCCTTCTACTATCCCTTGCCCTGGGTGGACATGGGCAGTGTATGTCTTTAAGTCTTTCAACAGAGGCAGTCACAACCTCTAAAGCCAATTTAGCCTTAGGGGGTGGGGGGTACAAGACAAAGGCCAGTCTCTGTGCCTAGCCCTCAAGGACCAAACAGATCAAAACACACAGCCACAACATTTTAAAAACAAGGTCTTTAGTCCCTTGGCATCAGCAACCTGCAGGAGGAATGTGGGCCACCTTTCTCTTAGCTGCTGGGGAATCAGGAACGGTAGACAAATTAGCAAAAATGCTTCAAAATTCTCTTACCAAATTTTAGCCATTCTTTTCTGCATCAAGAGGGATAAATTGGAAGATTGGGATTGACATATAAACACTGCTATATATAAAATAGGTAACTAGTAAGGACCTACTATATAGCACAGGGAACTCTACTCAATACTCTGTATTGACCTATATGGGAAAAGAATCTAAAACAAAGTGGATGCATGTATATGTATAACTGATGAACTTTGCTGTACACCTGAAACTAACACAACATTGTAAATCAACTATACTCCAATAAAATTTTTTTATAAAAGGGTTCCTTGGTTCCTGTAAGTTTCGAATTAGATTCCAGAATTCTGAAAAAGTTGGTCTGTCAGTCTTTGCCAGCTAAAGGTTGTTTCAGTAGAGGGCCTGATTCTTTGTGCATCCTAATCTGCCACTTTTAGTGATGTTACCCCCTCTTGAATCTTAATCCTGTGCTTTCTGGGCTACAGAACAGTCAGGAAAAGGTATGCATGGGCTGCTAACAAGACTGTTAACACTTGAGGACCTACCTCCCATTTCAGGCTAATGGCAACTGTGTTTTGATTTCTTGAGATGAGTTCAGACATGCCAGCCCTTGTTTTATCCATTCAAGCTTCAGGTGGACAAAGACCTCTAGCCTTAACCATCTATGCAGAAAGTCTTATTTGTGATGCTAGAGTTGACTCATTACAGGATCTGTGAATTGAGGATGACATTAGCAGGGAGGACATTTCTCCCTGGATTACAGAAATTTCTCTCCTTCATACTAGAGTTTCAAACGGTATTATTAGCACTCATTTGCATTCACATGATCCATCTTAATGGCTTCTCACTATGTACACACTTTGGATGACATTATCCAGTACATCCTTTATCTAATTGGTGGGGAATTTTCTTTTTTTTTTTTAATATGGAGTCACCCAGCTCAGAGATAACCTTAAATATGGCTGGTGCCTGACCCAGGTGATTTCCTCCATATTCAAGTAGGTTACCCTGTAGGTCTCTCTCAGAATCTCCAAATTGAAAACAACCATGAGGGTCATACAGTCTATCCCCCAGCCTCCAGGCAGGATTATAATTAAATTATCCTGGACTTTGGCGAACCTGGCGGGCATCTGTCAGCAAAGCCTAAACTACTTCCTTGATTAAGGCTGTTAGCCCTTATGTTGTAGTCTAAGCCAATTTCTTTAAGCATGTTGCTTTTTGCACTAGGCAGATGATATTTAAGAGCTGGCACCAGTAGAAGTCACTCTGAATTGTTCCCTTCATGATGGAGCTTTCCTTCCAAGGCCTTGCTCTTGATCCATAACATGAATTGGAAATTTGGTTGGCTGCCTGAGTTTAAGACTATGATCTGAGGCCTAGGGTCTGTTTTTCTCTGTGTAGCTAACCCCTAGGTTCATTTAGGGATCAGTTTGGGCCTCCCTGGTACCATGTCTACACTATCTTGGTGATCTTGATGACTTGAGGAGAGAAAGACCATGACTGATTGAGTGCTTGGAGATAAGGTCTGTTTCTGAGGCTCTTTGGGAAGTATGACATTTTGGAAAATCATGATAATTGTGTATATATATATTTGTATATGCATATATTTCATTTTCTGTCATTATTGATGTAATTATGAGTCAGGGTAAACCTCTTATCTTTTTCTTCTTCTTATTACTACTGCTGTTACTATCTCCTTACCAGTATTTACTAATCTTTGAACAAAAGTGACTGTCCAGCACTTAGCAAAGCTACAACCTTGAGCCAGGTAGACAAGGGCTGAGGATGTCTGGCATCTTGAGAGGCCTCCTCCCAGGAACCTTGTCCTGCTTATTAGAGAGTCACCATAAAAACCATACTCAGATGCCCATGGGTTTCTTTTTTGGTTTTCAGAAGTGAGTCTTCTCTGAAGAACTTGATTTGGGAATGCCTTAGTGCTGAATGAGAGAATTGACATTTTTTTCTTTAATTCTGTTCCCAGAATGGGTTTGATCCCTTAGATTAACTCAGGGTGATCATTTCTGGAGGACATGAAGACTGGTTGCCAATCTCTAGGATATGAGCCACAGGCAAAGGGTCTGAGGGCTCAGGCCTTGTGTGTACCATTCCTGTTAGAGATCCAGCCAGCAATGGAGTCTGATACCTCCTGGCCTAAATACAAATAGGTACCATTGCCTTTCAGAGACATTTTCTCTTCTACAATAGGACAGGGACAAAGCAAAGTAGGCCAGGGCCTTAAGCAAGAAACCAGACTCCCTCACTGAGAATGGTATTCTCTGAGTATGGTGGACTGGACTGATCAGTTAAGCATGTCAGTACTTAGGTTAAGGGACCTAAAACTATCCTTCCCTTGCCTTGACTAGGATTAGAACTCAGATCCAGTGAGATCTGAGTTGCAAGGTGACCTTTGTTGAGGCTTTTGCCTTAGAGGAGTGAAAGAGTAGGTGAATGATGCTAAGAGGGCAGGAGAGGCATATGAATAGGGAGCTTTGGCCAGAAATTTTTCTAGCCTTTTAAGATTGGGTGGCCCTTCTCTATTGGAAATGTGCTATGTAGGTGTATCAAAGATCAGTTTGTGTGTGTTGAACAGGAGGACTTCTCTGTGGAGGAATAGGGAATGATAAATCTCCTTGGGGATAGAGAGAGGAAACACTTTAGAGATTTCCACACAAGAAGAACACAGTGAAGGTAGCAGGAGCATTGGGCTGGGAAGTCAGAGATCTGAGTTTAAGGGCCAGCTCTGCTGCTTATTCTCTCGGGGATGTCAGGCAGGGACCTTTCTTTTCTGGGCCTCAGTCTCAACTAACAGTTCAGAGAATTGGACCAGGTGGTTTCTAAAGGTCCTGTCTGCACCAGTTTGAGCTTCTTCCATGATTGTATAACCAAGATCATCTGTTAAGTGCCTGCATCCAGTTAGAATAGTATATCAGATTGGTTTGATGGAGCTTTCCAGTGGAGAAGAAAGGATTTGGCTTTGCACTACAGCTATTGAGTAGAGGGTGGTAACACCCCATCCCCAGGTGGTAAGGCTGTTTCTGTGAGGCACCAGCCAGTGGGTACCACGAGGAAGATGACACAAGGTTGTGTAAAGAAGCAGTTCAGCTCAGAAGCTGTGTCCTCCTGTCCTTTGAGCAGCTACACTCTAAATTAAGAGACAGTTTGTTTTTGATCTCTACAGAGCTACCTGTGTCAATTGAGTAGGGAGATTCCTGAGGTGTAAATATCCAAGCCCCAGGCTCATCTCCTTAAATATATCTCTCCCACTATTTCTCTAAAGCCAGGATGCTCTTTATTAGGAATCAGAGCCTTTCATTTTATTTTAGTTTTTTAAATTTTTAAAATTTTATTGGAGTATAGTTGATTTATGATGTTGTGTTAGTTTCAGGTGTACAGCAAAATGAATCAGTTATACATATATTTACTCTTTTTGTTTAGATTCTTTTCCCATATAGGCCATTACAGAGTATTGAATAGAGTTCCCTGTGCTATACAGCAGGTCCTTCTATTTTATATATAGTAGTGAGTATATGTCAATCCCAATCTCCCAATTTATCCCTCTCCCCTCATCCCCTGGTAACCACAAGTTTTCTACATCTATGACTCTACTTCTGTTTTGTAAATAAGTTCATTTGTACCCCTTTTTTTAGATTCTACATATAAGCAATATCATATATTTGTCTTTTTCTGTTTGACTTCACTCAGTATGAGAATCTCTAGGTCATTCCATGTGGCTGCCAATGGCATTATTTTGTTCTTTTTTTATGGCTGAGCAGTATTGCACTGTATATATGTACCACATCTTCTTTATCCATTCGTCTGTTGATGGACATTTAGGTTGTTTCCATATCTTGTCTAGTGTAAATAGTGCTGCAATGAACACTGGGGTGCATGAATCTTTTTGAATTATGGTATATGCCCAGGAGTGGGATTTCTGGGTCATATGGTAGTTCTATTTCTAGTTTTTTAAGGAACCTCCATACTGTTCTCCATAGTGGCTGTATTAATTTACATTCCCACCAACAGTGCAAGAAGGTTCCCTTTTCTCCATACCCTCTCCAGCATTTTTTGTTTGTAGATTTTTGGATGATGGCCATTCTTACTGGTGTGAGGTAGTACCCCATTGTAGTTTTGATTTGCATTTCTCTAATAATTAGCGTGAGCATCTTTTCATATGCTTTTTGGCCATCTGTATGTCTTCTTTAGAGAAATGTCTATTTGGATCTTCCACCCTTTTTTTTTTTTTTTTTTTTTGCGGTACACGGGCCTCTCACTGCCGCGGCCTATCCAGTTGTGGAGCACAGGCTCCGGACGCGCAGGCCCAGCGGCCGTGGCTCACGGGCCCAGCCGCTCCGCGGCACGTGAGATCCTCCCGGACCGGGTCACAAACCCGTGTCCCCTGCGTCGGCAAGCGGACTCTCAACCACTGCGCCCCCAGGGAAGCCCGCCCCCCATTTTTTGACTGGGTTATTTGTTTTTTGATATTGAGCTGCATGAGCTGTTTGCATATTTTGGAGATTAATCCAATATCAAAAAACAAATAACCCAATTAATCGCCTTTCATTTTATAATTACAACTTTGCTTTAGGATCCAGACTCCAGAGAAGAGAGGAGAAGGCTTCAGCCTATTCATACTGAAGTGTTAATTATTGATATCAAACTTTTGCCTGAGAATGATTTGGAGGAGAGAAGGGACCATGAAGGAAGCAAGGAAATGAAGTAAGCGAAACCAAAACCCAAAAACAAACAAACAAACAAAAAAAAAACGGTAGATGAGGGAAAAAGGTGGAAAGAAACACAAAATACCATGGAAAGGGAGAGCTGCAAACATACGTACTTAGCACCTCCATTTGCTTGGAGCTAGCTGGTCCTCCACAGGGACTTCATGCCCCTTAGGAACTATTTTGAATTCTGGGACACTGGCCTGAGAATCAGATAGAACTGACTTCACATCTTATATTCAAATACTTGTGAGCAGTGTGATCTTTAAAATAATTTCTTCATATCTTCAAACGTTTTATTTTTCTCACCTGTAAAATGGGGCAGTGAGCCCTGATATTCCTTAAATATCGGACCCTAATATTTGAATAGCATGCTACAGTTTGATATGGCACAATTTGCCCTCTCTCATATAGAGAGTTCTAAGGCTAGTAGAGCAGGGCAGAGGTTATAGCTGAAAACCAGAGCAAAGAGAGACTATTTTCTTCAGAGACCCAGGCCACTCAGAGTAGTACCTAAAGCCTAAGCTTCTTGGGGGCTCACAATCCAGTGCCTTCTGCATTCCCCATGACCATTGTGGGGCTCCAAGGTTCATGTGAAAGGACTTTAGCAACTCTGAAGTCTATGCCCCCATGAGAGATTAGACTTGCTTTTACCCTGAGGGAAGCTTGAAGATTGGGTTGGCTTTCTTGAAGGGGAGAGACCACAAGTAAGGCAGAGGGTCAGATCAGTGAAGAAGGAAGCTACCGAGCAAAGGAATGTCCCTGGTACTGTCAAGGCCACCTGCTCATGATAGCTTGGCCCTGGCAGTTCTCTTTTGGCTCTTATTTGTCCTCTAGTTCCAGTTCCAAGATGAAAGGATTCTTAGATCCTACTTACTGATGGCAAGTTTCTGGACTAGCCTAGGGCCAAAGTACCCCCGGCTAAGAACCAGGTTTGTTGGCAATATTATCTAGGCTGCTAGTCTCCAGACCTCTTTATGACTCTGCAAGGGCCAGCCTTTCCCTTACTTGACCTCCTCAGAGTGATCTGGAAACATCTTAGAGTAGCTGTAAAATCTCCAAGTATACGAAGTTTGGCTTTAGAGTGTACGTGTTTCTCTCTTATCTTCCCTTCTCTTACTTGGTCTTACCAATCTTCAGTTATTGAAACAACTTGTTCTCCAGAGCAGTGCATCTGGTCAGGTGAGCTGCTGTCCCAAGTAAGTACCAAACTCAGGTGCAGGCTGGGTTGGGACCACAATATGCCAGGACTAGGATGAGTACTGAATCTCTGCCAGCCTCAAAGAGCTAGAATTCGAACCCCTGGGCAGCACTTACTGGTTCAAGATGGGGCTGCCTCCCTTAGGTTCTTGCATTGACTGACTGAACTCAGAACACTCAATAGTCATGAGATGCCATCCAATGGAGTTATATAACATAGGGACAACTGACCAAACCATTCTCTTCCCTTTGGACTTTATTATTTTTCCAAGAGCTTTACTTCTAGCCTCCATTTCTCTTTCTTGATTGGGGCAGATTGGAGACTATTCCCTGCCTCATTCCCCTACCCCATCCACAAATACAACCCTCCAGCTTTGGAATAGAAACAACTAGAGCTGACAGGCATATTCATTTAGATTAATTTGTTTCCTCACATAAGACATTGGACTGACATGGCTGTCTTTGGATGAGGTATTAAGGCATTGAGAGGAAAGCTGAAGGTAGGATTTTTTATATAACAGAACATCTAAAGTGGCACATCTAAGGTGCTTTCCCCTTGATCCTTCTGTAGGGATGGTGCTGGAGAAGGCAAAACCAAAGCCTATCATAATTTCAGGTGACTTCCTTAAAGGTGAAAGGAAGGCCTTTTCTACTTCATAAATGACCAGTTTTCTTGTTTCACTTTGCTTTTTTTCCCTCTTTGCTGGTAGAAGACGCAATTATACAAGGAGAAATCCATTTGAGGTGGTGGGGGCCTGGAGTTCTTTGTTAATAATAGTTGAAGAAGACATTTGGGGTAACTAACTTTCCTACCTCTCCTTTCCTTCCACCATCACCACTTCACAACCACCCATCCCACCACCCACCCACTGCCCCCCGCCCAGGAGCAGAAGACCTAGAAGATGAAATTGCCTCTGAACAGTAAAATAACTTCATCAGCTTTCTTGGCTTTGCTAAATACAAGATAGGAACTGAATCATGACAGGGACAGAGGGTGGGGGATGAAGGAGTAGAGTGAGCCCACGGGGGAGGGAAGAGGAGGGAAGGAGAGGGAAGGGATGGAAAGGGAAAGAGGGAAAGAAAGTCTGGAAGTATTTTCATCACTCTCAGCATTACTGCTATTACAACCGAGTGTTTTTTGAGCCCCTCCTTACTACCAGACTCTCCACAGTTCTAGCAAAGCTCAATTAAAAAGAATACTTCCCCAGCCTGGAATCACATCCTCTCATTACTTTTACTAGCTAAACAGATGTCATAATGAAGAAACCTGTTTTTTATGATAATTCCTTTCATTAGTTAAGGACTTTCTTTAAACCTTTATGAAATCACTTGACATATCCTGTCTCACAAAAGCCTCTCATCATTAGCCCTTCTCATCCCCATTGCAGACAGGAGATGAGGGAACTGAGGCTCCAAGATGGGACATGACCCATCTAAGGTTCTGTAGCAAGTTAAAGTCGCAGAGCAGAACCAGATCTGTAAATTAGCCCTTCAGGTTGTTAGCTCAATGTTGTTTCTGTGACACCACATTGCCTACTAGGAGTTTTTGCTCTGTTTGAAGATGCTTGTAAACAGGATTTTCTTTTAAACAGCATAAATATTCTCCCTGAATCTCACTTGTACTAATAATATGTCTTATGAGCCTTTTATTTGCTAACATGGATCATCAATGAAAAGCCTTCAGCATCAGTATGTTATCAGTGTATTGTTCTTATTAAGGCTCTAAGAGTCATTCTCTGTGACCCTTGGTCCATGGGCCCTGGGCCCTGCATAAGGAAGGTCATTCTGGCTTAAGTTTGTGTTTGATTGGACTTTGTTGGATTGGATCCAGCCAAAAGGCCTGGATTTGTTGATTCTTCTTAAAATGGCCTGTGAGCAGTTGTTGTTGACTCACATAGCCAGGAAATTTTAGGTCTTGGGGAGATTTTAAAAGTCATCTTGTTCAGCCTCCTTGCTGATGTTTGAATGCGCCTGAAATATCCCTGCTTCCCAAGTGGTCATTCAGTCTCTGCTTTTATACCTCCACTGTTAGGTGGCTTCCTACATCTTCAGACCACTGGTTGTAGTTCAGGACAGTTCTGAGAGAGTTTGTCCTTAGGTTGAACTGAAATCTGTCTTGCTAGAACTCCTACTCATGAGAAGGTATAAGTGGCTAAGAGCACTAGCTCTGCAGATAATCTTTCTGGATTAAAATCATAGCCTTCCCATTTATTAACAATAATGTAGTTATGGGCAAGTCACATGTACTTTCTGTGTTTCAGTGACCTCATCTGTAATTTGATGATATAATAGTACCTACCTCATTAAGTTGTTGTGAGAACTAAACAGAATTATGCAAGAAAAGTACTGATAATAGGTTCTGACACATTAGGAAGTACTCAATAATAATATTCATGATATTAGTAGCAAACTTTCAGAATTAATAGTAGAAGTAGTGTCCTTGTTATACGCCCCCATCCCCTGGGAATACACTGACCCTCTACCTATCTGCGGCCTTTCAGAGTTCTGAAGCGTGAGATGAGGTCTGCTAAGCCTCTATTGTTCTCCAGGCCTCTGGGCTTTTGTCCTGTCCCCTGCATCAGCTTCCTGCTACTCCTAAGTGTATCTAGCTATGCAGAGACCATTTGGGCACTCAAGACTCTGTTCCACCCCATTCAGCCACTTGTGTGAGGACATGGGCCACATGGAAGCCTGGACATGCTGATATTGCCAGACTCTCAAAGCTAACTAATGAGCCTTCCAAATATGTAACTATACATTCTTGGCTGCTCTGGCTTCTACCAATAGGCATAATAATGTTACTGGGGCTGTACATCAGCAGTTAGTCCTCATTTATTAGAGAATAAATAGTGGAACACTTTGCTATTCATCTTTTGTACGATGTATTACAGAAAAGAACCATAATATTAGACCTGTAAATTCTGCCCATTAGTCCAGCTCTTTAGTTGTTTTGATAAGCTTATTAAGGTAGTGGAGCTTGGGCCTGAGGCCCATGTGTGAAGTAGAATCATGCCCATATTCAGTTACATATTAGGTAAGCATAGCTTACTGTTATGAGCACAGTTAATAATGGTGTTACACATGAGACAGGGCCAGCAGTACCCCTGAAGTTGCAGTACAGTCAGGTAAACTTAAACTGAGGCCAGGTCCTAGAAGTTCACCTTCCCATGTGTGTTGGGATTGGCTGAGGGTGTGAGATGAGTGAGGACCCTTCCAACTGTACACACTGGGGGAAAGTACAGCCCAGTAGGGAGAGTGCAGTGTCAGTAGGCTGCAGACAGAGGGTGGCCTTGTTGCCATGGCAAGTGGTTGGTATTAGTGGGTCCAGCATAGAGTTGTTGGCTGTGCTCCAATAAGGTGACTGGGAATCCAGAGGCAGGCAGTGTGCAATGAACTAATAATGGTTTTCTCATCTGTAGAATGAAGTGCTTAGTTATAAATTAATTCCTCCAACAGATGATCATCAAGTGGTACTGAGGAGGTACAGAAGTACTTTAGACCTGGAGCCCAACCTACAAGAGTGTGATAGTAGATATGAAAACTTATACAGGAGGAAAATGACTTGCTTAAGTTCTGTGACCTTAGTCAAGTCCTTTCTCTTTCCCAGGTCTCAGTTTTCTCCCTTAGAAGATGGAGAGGTTAGACTAGATAAACTCCAAGAACCCTTTAATCAATACTCTATACTTTTAAATATTGACGTAAAATACACATAACCATTTTAAAGTGTATATAAAATACCATTTTAAAGTGTACAGCTCAGTACATTTAGGATGCTGTAAAACCATCACCACTATCTAGTTCCAGAAATCTTTCATCACCCCCAAAAGAAACCCATACTCATTAGCAGTCATTCCCCATTTCTCCCTTGCCACAGCCCCTGGACTCTATAACATTTGTACACAGGTCAGCCGGTAATAGGCAGAGGATTGTTAAGGAAGGGATGTGGTTCAGTAGTTCAGTAGTAGGAAGGAAGAGGCATATGAGTAGCCACAGGAGAATACTTCAGCCTGGATAGGAACTAGAAGAGGTTAGAAATACAAGGCAGATATTGCAGGAGAACCCTAAACAAGGAGCAGGCCAGATTTGGGGCACTGGTACAGTTTTACAGGATCAGATAGTGAGTGAGACCCTACCGGTAGAGTAGCAAGTGGTATAGCCTAGACAACATAACACGTCTGACTCCAAAGCTAGTATTTTGCCAGGTCACCACCCTGAAATAGCTTTTCTGAATGTCTATCAAATATTGTGACCTTTCTGGGGAGATGAGTAGATTTCAGAGAAAAGTGAACTTCTAAAGGTTCTGGCAGAGTCAGTTAATATCTATACATCTACACATTACTTGTTGGTTATTCATCTGCCTCCCTCCCCATCCCCAGGGCACAGGGCCCTGCACACAATAGTTTAGAAGTAAATTCTGGGTGGTTTGGTTTAACTGATCCAAGTATTCCTTTTGTGGCTATTTGACTAATACAAACCTAAATTCTATCAAGGTCTAAGCAGGTGATGAGCCCATGAAAATAAACACAAGGAGAAGACTTAGGGGTAGAGTGGAAGTATAGTTGGTGTCAGAGGCATCTAGGTTTTTCTGGTAACAGTTATACTATTAAATACAGATTTGAATATATACATATTGAATATTATACTATTTAAATTATTTAAAACATTTAAGAATACTTAATTTGACTTGAAAAATTTTAAACATTCTTTTAAAATTTATTTTTGACAAATAAAAATTGTATATATTTAATGTGTACAACATGATGTACTGATATATGTAGACATTGTGAAGTGACTATTACATATAGTTAACTCTTTTTTTTCTGGTAAGAACACTTGAGATCTACTCTCAGCAAATCTGTGAGAGTATATATATATATTACATTTTCTTTATCCATTCGTCTATCGACTGACATTTATATTGTTTCCATATCTTGGTTACTTTGACTAAAGCTGTATTGAACATGAAACTGCAGATTTCTCTTTGAGACAGGGATTTTGTATCCCTTGGAAATATACCCAGAAGTTACATTCTTAGTTTTCTGAGTTACTGCGAATCCGTTTTCCATAATGACTGTGCCAATTTACATTCCCACCAAAAGGGCTCCCTTTTCTCCACATCCTTACCAACACTTGTTATCTTTTGACTTTTTGGTAATAGCTTTCCTAACATGTGTGAGGTGATATCTTGTCGTGGTATTGATTTTCACTTCCCTGACCTGATGATTAGTGATGTTGAGCATCTTTTCTTATACCTGTTGACCATTTGTATGTTTTCTTTGGAAAAATATCTATTCACGTTCTATGCCCATTTTAAAATCAGGCTATTTGTGGTTTTGCCTTTGAGTTGTATTGAGTTACTTATATATGTTGGATATTAACCCATTATGAGATATATTTTCTCCCATTACATAGGTTACCTTTTATTTTATTGATTGTTTCCTTTGTTGTATAGAAAGTTTTTAGTTTGATGTAGTCCCACTTGTTTATTTTTGCTTTTGTTACCTGTGGTTTTAGTGTCAATTCCAAGCTGGGATGAAGTGAGAGAGTGGCATGGACATATATACACTACCAAATGTAAAATAGATAGCTAGTGGGAAGCAGCCACATAGCACAGGGAGATCAGCTCAAAGCACCTGACACTAAAAACACAGTTGCTTTGTGACCACCTGGAGGGGTGGGATAGGGAGGGTGGGAGGGAGAAGCAAGAGGGAGGAGATATTGGGGATATATGTATATGTATAGCTGATTCACTTTGTTATAAAGCAGAAACTAACACACCATTGTAAAACAATTATACTCCAATAAAGATGTTTAAAAAATAATAAAATAAAATAATTAGAAAAAATATTCCAAAATATCATTGCCAAGACCAGTGTCAAGGAGATGTTCCCCTATGTTTTCACCTAGGAGTTTCATGGTTTAGGTCTTATGTTTAATTCTTTAATCTATTTTGAGATGATTTTTGTATACAATGTAAGATAAGAGTCCAGTTTCTTTCTTTCACATTGCGTATTCAGTTTTCCCAGCACCTTTTATTTAAGAGACTATCCTTTCCCTGTTGTGTATTCTTGGTACCTTTGTTGAAAATTAGTTGACAATATATGCATGGTTGATCTCTGAACCTTCCTGTTCCATTAATCCATGTGTCTGTTCTTTTTTGCCAACACTATACTGTTTTGATTAATATAGCTTTGTATTATAGTTCAAAGTCAGGGAGTGTGATGCCTCCAGCATTATTTTTCCTACTCAAGATTACTTTAGCTATGTGGGGTCTTTTGTGGTCATATGCAAATTTTAGGATTGTTTTTCTACTTCTGTAAAAAAAGTCATTAGAATTTTTATAGGAATTTCATTGAATCTGTAGATTGCTTTGGGTAAACTGGACATTTTAACAACATTAATTCCTGTAACCCATGAGGGAGCATGAGGTATCTTACCATTTATTTGTGTCTTCTTTGATTTCTTTCATCCATGTTTTATAGTTTTCAGTGTACAGATCTTTAACTTCAGTTACATTTTTTCCTGAGTATTTTATTCTTACTGATGCTATTGTAAATGGAATTGTTTTCTTAATGTCTTTTTTAGCTAGGTTACTATTAGTGTATAGAAGTACATATAATTTTTGTTTGTTGATTTTGTATCCTCCATCTTTACTGAATTCCTTTATTAGTTTTAACAGTATTTTTGATAGTGTCTTTAGGGTTTTCTATATATAAGATCATGTCATCTGCAAACAGAGACTGGTTTACTTCTTTTTTTAACATTTTTATTAGAGTATAATTGCTTTACACTGGTGTGTCAGTTTCTGCTTTATAACAAAGTGAATCAGTTATACATATACATATGTCCCCATATCTCTTCCCTCTTGCATTTCCCTCCCTCCCACCCTCCCTATCCCACCCCTCTAGGTTTACTTCTTCCTTTCCAATTTGGATGCCTTTAATTTCATTTTCTTGCCTAATTGCCCTGGCTAGAGCTTCCAGTACTATACTGAATAAAAATGGTTAGAGTGGACACCTTTATCTTCTTTCTGATCACAGAATAAAAGCTTTCAGTTTTTCACCACTGAGTATTAGGTTAGCTATGGATTTGCCATGTATAACTTTTGTCAAATGCTTGTTTCTGCATCTATTGAAATGATTCATTTTTTATCCTTCATTTTGTTAATGTAGTAAATCACATGTATTGATTTGGGTATATTGAATCACCCTTGCATCTCAGGGGTAAATATGACTTTTTCATGGTGTATAATCCTTTTAATGTACCGTGGAATTCTTTTTTTTTTTTTTTTTTTTTTAGTATTTTGTTGAGGATTTTTCCATCTGTGTTCATTGTGGATATTGGCCTGTAAGTTTCATTTGTTATAGTGTCCTTGTCTGATTTTGGTAGCAGAGTAATGCTGGCTTTGTAAAATGTGTTTGGAAGTGTTCCCTCTTCTTCATTTTTTTGGGAAGATTTTCAGAAGAGTTGGTATTTATTCTTTAAATGTTTGGTAGAATTCACCAGAGAAGCTATCTCGTCCTTGATTTTTCTTTGTTCTTTTCTTTTCTTTGTTCTTTGAGAAATATTCTATTTCTCCATGATTCAGTCTTGGTAGATTTTATGTTTCTAGGAATTTATCCATTTTCTCTAGGTTGTCCAGTTTGTTGGTTTATAATTGTCCACAGTGTACTCAGTGATCCTTTGTGTTTCTGTGGTATCTGTTGTAATGTCCCCTGTTTCATTTCTGATTTTATTTATATGAGTTTTCTCTTTTTTTCTTTAGCTAGAGCTAAAGGTTTGTCAATTTTATTTATCTTTTAGGAAACCAATTCTTAGTTTTATTGATCTTTTCTTTTTTCTTTCTAGTTTCTATTTCACTTATTTCTACTCTGATTTTTGTTATTTTCTTCCTTCTACTAACTTTGGGCTGAGATTGTTCTTCTTTTCCTAGTTCCTTGTGGTGTAAGTAAGATTATTAATTTGAGATCTTTCTTTTTTCTTAATGTAGACATTTATTTCTATAAACTTCTTTCTTGGAACTGCTTTTGCTGCATCCCATATGTTTTAGTATGTTGTATGCCAATTTTTGTTTGTTTCAAGTTTTTAAAAAATTATTTCTCTTTTGACTTCTTCTTTGCTCCATTGATTATTCAGTAGCATGATGTTCACTCTTCACATACTTGTGAATTTTCCAGGTTTCCCTGCTACTGATTTCTAGTTTCTTACCATTGTGGTTGGAAAAGATAGTTTATATGACTTCAGTCTACTTAAATTGGTTAAGACTTCTTTTGTGGCCTAACATATGGTCTATCCTGGAGAATGTTCCATGAGCACTTGAGAAGTATGTGTTTTCTGCTGCTGTTGGATAGAATGTTCTGTATATGTCTGTTAGATACATTTGGTCCAAAGTGTCATTCAGGTCCAATGTTTTCTTATTGGTTTTGTGCCCAGATGATCTATAAATTGTTGAAACTTGGATATTAAAGTCCCTAACTATTATTGTATTGCTATTGCTTCCTTCAGATTTGTTAATGTTTGCTTCATATATTTAGGTGCTCTGATGTGGGTGCATATATATTTACCATTGTTATTCCTCTTCATGAATTAACCCCTTTATGATTATATGATGACCTTCTTTATCTCTTATTACAATTTGACTTAATATCAATTTGTTTGATATAGGTATATCTACTCCTTCTCTCTTTGATTTCCATTTGCATGGAATATCTTTTTCCATATCTTCACTTTCGGCTTTTGTATATCCTTAAAGCTGAAGTGAACCTCTTGTAGGCAGCATACAGTCAGGTATTGTATTGTATTCATGCAGCCACTCTATGCCTTTCAATTTGAGATTTTAGTCCATTTTCATTTAAAGTAGTTATTGATAGTACTTACTATTGGCAACTTGTTAATTGTTTTCTTCATGTTTTATAGATTTTTTCCCTTTCTTCCTCTCTTGCTCTCTTCCTTAATGGTTTGATGATTTTCTATACTGATACGCTTAGATTCCTTTCTCTTTATATTTTGTATATCTACTATAGGTGTTGCTTTGTGTTTATCATAAGACTTAAACAAAACATCTTATTTTTATAACAGTCTATTTTAAGCTGATATCAACTTAAATTTGTCCACATACAATAGCTTAACATATACCTTTTATGTTTTTGATATCATGCTTTACATCTTCTTATACTGTGAATCCATTAACAAAATATTGTAGCTATAGGTACTTATAATTATTTTGTTGTTTAGCCTTTATACTAAAGTTAAATGATTTACACAGCACTATATTACAATATTTGAATACTTAGTTTAACTATATATTTACCTTTACCTGTGAGTTTTATACTTTCACATGATTTCATGTTACTAGTCAGCATTCTCTCTTTTTGCCTTGAATAACTCCCTTTAGCATTTCTTATAAGACAGGTGTGGTGATGAACTCCTTCCACTTTTGTTTGTCTGGGAATGTCTTTATCTCTCCTTCAAATGTTTTTGATAGCTTTGCCAGGTAAAGTATTCTTGGTTGGCAATATTTTTCTTTCAGTGTTTTGAGAACATCATCTTACCTTCCTCATCTGCAAAGTTTCTGCTGAGAAATCCACTTATCCTTAAACTTATTGTTTTTCTTTTTTTTTGTATGTGATGGGCTTCTTTTGCACTTTCAAGATTATTTCTTTGTCTTTGATTTTTGACATTTTTATTATAATGTGTCTCAGTGAAGTCTTCCTTTGGTTCAACCTGTTTGGGGACCTTTGAGCTTTCATGTGCCTGGATGTCCATACCTTTCCCCAGATTTGGAAAGTTTTCAGCTATTTATTTAAATAAGATTTCTGTCATAGACATCTAGTTTTCTTTTCCTCCCCCACATCTTTCACACTCTTATTGTCAAATTTTTAATGAATGCAAATCTGATGGCTGTAAAATATCATCTCATATCTCATTTTTCCTATTTCTAAACAGATGGAGCATATTTTCATATGTTTGTGAGCCATTCATAATTCCTCATTAGTGACATGTGTGTTAAGATTTTTCTACTTTTTTTCTTTTGGGTTGTTGGTCTTTCTTTAATTATTTTTAAAGGCCTTTTTTGCACATTTTGGAGAATAATCATTTGTGTAAACATCTCCCAGTTTATAGCTTGTCTTTTCACTTTATTTATGATAACCTTTTGGAGAGAAGTTCTTACTAAAAGTGGTCAAATTAATTAATTTCTTTCTTGTTTATGTTTTTTTTCTTATTTAAGAAATTTTTTCTACTCCAAGTCTATAAAGCCATTCCTCTAAATTGTTTTCTGAAAGTTTTTATAGTTTTGTTTTTAATTATAAATATTTAATCCCGTGGGAATTTATTATATATGGTGTGAAGAAAAGATCTGATTTTATTTTATTCCTTTTGTTGGACATATCTTTATTTTCTCAATAATTCAAAAAGCCAGATCTTTCATGAGTCATGTTCTCATATATATTTGAGCTTTTGGTACTTTCTAGTTAGCTTATCTATATTACTATAGTTTTATTATATGTTTGTAATTCATCTCACCTTGATTTTTTCAGGTGTGTATTAGCTATTCTTCTTCCTTTATTTATTTATACATTTAATAATGAGCTTCTTAGTGTTCCAAAATCCCTATTGAGATTTTTGTATGGATAAATTTAGTCACTAGGTCAAGATAAGGGGAATTGACATTTTTACAATATTGAGACTATCTAAAAACATGGTTTTACTCTCTATTTCAGCTGTAATATCTTTCAAAAAAGCTTAATAGTCTTCATCATAAAGGGCCTATGTATGTTTTCTTAGATTTACTTTTAGGAATTATATGTTGTTTAAGATTATAAATGATATTTTTGTAAAATCATCTTTTCTTCCTATATGATATTTGCTAATTTACAGAAATGCAGTTAACTTTTATATATTGATTTGGCATCTACGAACTTTGCCAAAAGCATCTGGTTTTCTTGACTGGCAGGGAAACTATGTCATCTATAAAGGGCTTCCCTCCACCCTACCCCACCCCCATTCTGGCTTGAGCTCTCACCTTAGGAAGCAAGGGACATCAACATTTTCAACCCAGATTTAATCTCCCTTTGGTGAGGACTGTTTAGTGTCTGGCTGTCAAGGAACTGGCATTTGGAATGTGAGAGACTTGTGGAATTTATGAGGGTAATTACAAAAGCACCTCTGATATCCCTTTCCTCACTAGAGAGAAAAATTTTTCTCAGATGCCGTGTTGCCTCGTGTTTCTAGGAGAAAATGGTACCAACTTAGAGGATAATAATAATAACATCTAATATTTGACACCTTGCCAGGAGCTGTTCTAAGGGTTTTACGTGCATTACCTTATTTAATCTTCACAACAGCCCCCATGAGGTAGATTGATATTATTCTCTGTATTTTATAGATTAGGAAACAGAGGATCAGAGAGGTTTAAGTAATTTATTCTACAATTACTCATCAAGGCAGTTGTAGAGCCAGAACTTCAACCCAGATTCCCACATCTGTACCCTTCAGTACTGTCATAGATTGTCTCTCCTAACTTTGGCCTAAGAGCCTTGAGACCTTGCTTCAGTCCTGACTGCCACCTGTTCACTGTGAGGCATCACCTTCTCTGGCCTTGCATTTCTTTTTTTTCCTTTTAATTTTTATTGGAGTATAGTAGATTTACAGTGTTGTATTAGTTTCAGGTGTACACCAAAGTCAAGCATATATATATATATATATATATGGATATATATATCGATTCCTTTTTCAGAATCTTTTCCCATATAGGTTATTACAGAGTATTGAGTAGAGTTCCCTGTGTTATACAGTATGGCCTTGGATTTCTGAAGTACAGTGTGGGAATAATAAAGGCTGCTTTGTCTGCCTTACAGGGCTGTTTTGAAGCCTAAATAAGAGAGTTTGTGGGAAGGCACTGTTCTTTCAGGGAAGCCAGGGACAAGAGAGGAATGATAGAAAAGAGTAGGGGAAGGCTTCTTGTACAGATGGTAGAGGGCAGCCATTAGAAGGATACAGAGGTAGAGGTGAGAATAAGTAGGATGTGTTGGAATGACTGGAAAGAGTGGCCTGACTGATATGATGGTTCTGTGTTGGGGAGGAATGGAACTCAGAGGGCCAGGCCCATTCTAACATGCTGATAGTTGGCCTTGAATGCTGATACAGGATATCTACACAGGTCTTGTCTCATATCTTTTCCTTTCCTTTCTCGTTCTCTCCCCCTCCTCCTCCTTCCTTCTTTTTGTCTGATATGTAGCCAAAATCTTCATTGCTTTGGTTTAAGCTCATTATTGCTCAATGTGTCTATGCTGGGAAAGGAAAACAATGTGTTAGCAGCCTTCTTATAATGATCTTTCATGTAATTAGTGACAGTTATTAAATCTCTTTCCCCTGAGAGGCAAAGGAATGCTTTCTGTGCTTGACTGTACCCGCCATGCTGACTGGCTTTGTGCCAGGTAGGAGTGCTAAATGCTTCTTGGCATGCATGTTCAGGAATCTCTAAGCATACTTGATTTTCCTGGAAGCTGGGTCTGAGAATTAAGAACAGAAATGGGAATGTGTGTGCAAAAAGTGGGAGCTGTGCCTGCAGCAAACCAGGTTTCTTTTAGATCTCTACATCCACCTTTGCAACCACACATTGCTATTGCTTAACTATAGTGGTAGAGAAGGACGTTTTGTTATTATAGGAGGACTTTGTTATTATAGGAGACTTTATTTCCTCCAATCTAATTCCCTTGTCTATGTTTTGCCTTTTTTGCAGTGTTTGCTGGGCTATTTGACTGATGCCTTCATAAAATAGGGGCAGATTAGAGGGTTCTGCTCATGATTAGTTATCTGGAAAAGGAAAGGGCTGCCTTGGGAGATAGTGATCTCCTCATCACTGGTTGTGTTTAAGCAGATGGGCTGGGAAATTGCCGGCAGCAGATGTTGTCAAGGGAGTTTATGTATTGATTAGGGGTCAGGTGGTGGTATGGACTGGCCAACCTTCCACTTCCTTTGTAACTCCTCTGATTCAACTGCTCTGAGATTCTATTATTTAATGTGACTGGCAGTAACCCTTCACTTTCTCAGAGGATGGCTCACTTTTCATTCCTGTCTAGCTGGCTAGATTTGGACTTTGGAAATATTGAAGTGACATTTAGACAATATCGCTTACCCATTTTCTTCTCAGAAATATACTGCTAGATCCAGGGGTAGGCTGGCTTCCTATGACACTGCTCGAGCCTTTATAGAACTATTCACAGGTGCTAAGACATCATGACAGGAACTGAGAGAACTATGGAATGGATGTGATAGCACTTCTTCTTTAAGAACTTCTAATCAATTTTGAGGGAAGGGCTACTAAAAATGCTGAAGAATGTGTACCAAGGGATGAGTGAACATCAGTTTAACATATGGAACAGTGATGAATCCACTGTAGCATGTATATATTTATATAAAGGCATTAAAAAAGATCAGCAAGGATTACACCCAAAAACTATAACCATGGTTTCCTCAGGAAAGGTGGAAAATAACTAGGATGGAGAGTAGTCAAAGGGGAAATTTCACCTTATCTAGACTGTCTTAACTTTTTATTTATTTTATAAAGATGTAATGTACATGCAAAAAGTTAGCATTTTAAAGTGTACAATTTAATATATATACACATAAATATGTATATATATGTGTATATATATATATATATATATATATATGTACACCATGTTTTGGCTTATCCATTTATCAGTTAATGAACATTTAGATTGTTTTCACTTTTTGGCTATTATGAATAATGCTATTATGAACATTTGCATATAAGTTTTTGTGTGAACATATGTCTGCAGTTCTCTTGAGTATGTACCTAGAAATAGAATTGCTAGATTATATGGTAACTATGTGTCTAACTTTTTGAGGAACTGCCAAAATGTTTTCCACAGTGGCTATACCATTTTATATTCCTACCAGCAGTATATGAGGGTTCCAGTTTCTCCACATTCCCATCAATACATATTATTGTCCTTTCTTTTTTATTACAGCCATCCGAGTGGGTGTGAATTGGTATCTCATTGAGATTTTGATTTGTATTTCCCTGATGGCTAATGGTGTTGAGTATCTTTTTATGTGTTTATTGCCATTTATATATCTTCGTTGGAGAAATGTTTATTCAGATGCTTTGCCCATTTTAAGTGGGTTATTTGCCTTTTTATTGTTGAGTTCTAGATATTCTGGTTACTAGATCCTTATCAGATATAAGATATGCAAATATTTTCTCCTATTCTGTGGGTTGTTTAACTTTCTCTCTTTTTTTAAAAAAAATTTTATTTATTTATTCTTGGCTGCATTGGGTCCTCATTGCTGCACGCAAGCTTTCTCGAGTTGTGGCGAGTGGGGGCTACTTTTCCTTGTGGTGCGCAGGCTTCTCATTGCAGTGGCTTCTCTTGTTGTGGAGCATGGGCTCTGGGCACACGGGCTTCAGTAGTTGTGGCACATGGGCTCAGTAGTTGTAGCTCACAGGCTCTAGAGTGCAGGCTCAGTAGTTGTGGCACATGGGCTTAGTTGCTCCGCAGCATGTGGGATCTTCCCGGACCAGGGCTCGAACCTGTGTCCCCTGTGTTGACAGGCAGGTTCTTAACCACTGTGCCACCAGGGAAGCACCTGTTTCACTTTCTTGATGTTCTTATTTATAATACAAAAGTTTTTAATTTTGATGAAGCCTAATTTATATTTTTTCCCTTTGGTTACTTGTGCTTTAAGTGTCACGTATAAGAAACTAGTCTAATCCAAGGTCATGAAAATTTGCTTCTGAGTTTCCTTTGAAGTGTTTTATAATTTTACCTCTGATATTTAGTTCTTTGATCCATTTTGCATTAATTTTTATATATAGTGTGAGGTATAAGTACAAATTTATTGTTTTGCATGTAGCTATACCATTTTCCCAGCACCATTTGTTGAAAAGATTATACTCTCCCCCTTGAATTGTCTTGACAACTTTGAAAAAATCTCAATTCAGTATAAATGTATGGTATATTTCTGAACTTTCATCTATTCCATTAATCTTTATGTCTATTCTTGTGAAAGTACCACACTCTTTGGTTATTAAGGGTTTGTGGTAAATTTTGAAACCAGGAAGTATGAGTCTTCCAACTTTGTTCTTCTTTTTCAAAATGTTTTGGTTACTTTGGATCTCCTGAATTTCCATATGAAATTTGGAATCAGCTTGTCAATTTCTGCAAAGAAGCAAGCTGAGACTTTTGATAGGGATTGTATTGAATCTAAATCATTTTGCAGAGTATTACCACCTTAACAATGTGAAATCTCTCAATCCATGAATATGAAATATCTTTCTATTTAGTTAGGTCTCTTTTACTTTCTTTCAACAATGTTTTGCAGTTTTCAGTGTACAAGTCCTGCTGTTCTTTTGTTAAATGTATTCCTGAGTATTTTGTTCTTTCTGATGCTACTTAAATGTGATTGTTTTCTTAATTTCATTTTCAGATGGTTTATCACCAGTGTATAGAAATACAATTGACTTTTGTATATTGATCTTGTATCCTGTAACACTGCTGAACTCATTTATTAGTTATAAAAGGGGTTGTTTTGTGTGTGGATTCCTTAAGAATTTTTATATACCAACATGTCATGTGTGAATAGTTTTATTTTGCTTTCTAATCTGAATGCCTTTTTGTTTCTTTTTTCCCAATTACTCTAGTCAGAATCTTCAGTACAAATGTTACATAGAAGTGATGTTCGTTCTTGATTGTAAGATGAAAGCATTCAGTCTTTCACCATTAAGTATATTAACTATGTTTTTTTTATACATATCCATCATCAGTTTGAGGAAGTTCTTTTCTATTCCTAATTTGTTGAGTGTTTTGTGTGTTTTTTTACCATGAAAGTGTGTTGGATTTTGCCAAATGCTTTTTCTATGTCTATTGAGATGATCATGTGTTTTTTTTAACATTTATTTCATTAATATGTTATAGTATAGTGACTGATTTTTATGTTGAACCAACCTTGCATTTCTGGGATCAATCCCATCTGGTAAGGTGAAGGATTTTTTTCAAGTGCTAATGGATTTGATTTGCAAAGTATTTTCTTGAAAATTTCTACATTTCTATTTTTTGGAAGGGCTTGTGAAAGTTTGATGTTAATTCTTCTATAAATGTCTGGTAAAATTCACTAGTGATGCCATCTGGTCCTGAGTTTTTCCCATGTGGGAAGTTTTTGATTACTAATGCAACCTCTTCACTTGTCGTAGGTCTATTCAGATTTTCTATTTCTTCTTGAGTCAGTTTCTGTAGTTTGTGTCGTTTGTGTCTTTCTAGGAATTTGTCCATTTTATCAGGTTATCTAATTTGTTGGTATGTTCATAGTATTTCCTTGAATATTTTTTATTTCTGCTAGATTGGTATTAATATTTCCTCTTTTATTCCTGATTTTAATAATTGGAGTCTTCTCCCCTTTTTCTATTTTAACTTTTTACAAAACAAATGTATTCCTCTACCAACTGTATAACTTAAAAAACCAGAAAAAATGGAAGATACATAAAAAATAAAAAGACATATAAAAATGGCAATCCAGGTATCTTGCTAACTCCCTGGTAGTCATTTCTTCTCTATGGGCTCCAGTTTCTTTATTAAGAAGTTGAGATGTTGGTCTATAGTTGCTGAAGCAGTTGAAAGCCTCTGGACTATATTATTTCCATGTTCAAGTATGGGATTAAAATCGTAGTTGGGAATATTTCTGGACAGAAAGAACAGTTTGAGAAGAGCCCAGTATTTCTGAAGGGGCATAGTAGAAGGTAAGGATGGAAATGTAGACTGAAGCCAGATTATTGTAATGTTTGAATTCCAGGGTGAGAGATTTGGACTTGGCAATTGGGAGCTATTGAGAATTTGGGGGTGTGAGAGTAGCCAATCAAAGTGTTGGTCAAGGAATCTGGCCTGATAGTGGTGTGTGGGGAGGGATTAGAGCTAGGTGATCACCCAGGGAAATCACCCAGGAAGTGAGGGCCAAATCAGTGGAAATGGAAAAGGAAGCGATGAGGATCAGAGATCTTTTCTGATTTGGAAAACACTCTCTAGAACTGAGGGAAGAGGGAAGAGTCAGTTATCTTTCTTACCCCATGTCACTCATAGTGGTTAGGCACAGAATAAGTTCAAAATAGATATTTGTTAAATTGAATTACATTCACACAGGCTTGCTTAGAGTTCAATGAAGGCTGAAGGAAACAGGCTTCAAGTACTCTGAAAGGACTTCCAAGAAAGCCTCAAATTTACCAGGTTCAGGGCATTGTCTATCTTCTTACTTACTTACTATCTTCTTAGTTGTCACCCAGGAGCCCTGGGTGTGCTCACTGCAATGTGTGCTCATTGCAGTGTCGATGAATAGTGTATTGATGTCACACTTGTGAACACCCTGCACAAGTTGTTGAGCAGCGAATTGATATGATACTCTGGGTACTCATCACACCCAGAGAAGATGAGCTCATGGGCTGACCTTCATCAATGGACTTTGATGTGCAAGCAGAAAAGGGCCTTTATCTACATAGAACAGGGATGCTTTCAAGAGCAGAGGACTTAGAGGTTAGACCAGAAAGCCATAGCCTCCCACTCAGGGGATCTTTGATGAGACCCTGGTCCTGGTAGGGGGCACAATAATTGGGTCTTACCTGACACATTTTTCCAGGCTAAGAAACATCTACCCTCGAATGTCAGCTCCATAAAAGGCAGAGATGTTTTTCTGTTGCTGCTGTATCTTCAGTATCTGGTACACAGTAAGCACTTAACAGATTTAATGAATGAATGAATCTGCCAGTTGTCCTTTTAGATTAAGGCAGCAACTTAACCCAAGTATTGGGCTTCTGGGGTTGTTGCAATGTAGTAAATAAAGGTTTTGTCTTCTGAGAAGATTGTTATGAATGATCTAGCCAGAATGGATTCCTCCACCAAGTTCTGTGTGAGGAATCTGCATCTACTGGGTTGCAGTTGCCTTCCTGCCCTCTCATTGTTATTTGGAGTATGGCTTGAAGCTAAATATGATTTTTATCTTGCCTTGACTTCCCCTCATGCCCTCCCCTGCTAATATCCTCTGCTCCTTCCCACTTGAACTGTTCCAAAGAGTCACTTCATTCAAACCATCCAAAAGCCAACATTTTTATGTGACTTTTCTTAAACTTCTGAGAAGAAAAGAAATGATTCTTATCTCTTAAAGGCCTACCCATGGTGCCCTTTTCATAGCATGACTTAGCTTGCTTTGTGAGAAGCTGGGAAAAGCTAATGGATTATTAGAGGATGAGGCTTTTATTGTCATAAGTAGGTAGCATGATGTATATAATGTGTTTGTTTCAATGCCAAAAAAGGATCACTTTTGAACAGACCTGTTCCTTAAGTAATCCTCCCACATTACTGACTATTGATTTTATTAAATGGAAGCTATTAGCATCTCAAAGATATAAAGCTGACCTTTGGAAGCTGGAAAGATTTTCAATAGAGCATTTGCAGAAGTTGATAGGTTCTGGATGTAGATACAGTTTGGAACACTTAGCTGTGTATGCAAAATGTATTTTAAAGTTGAGTAAGCCCTACTTGCTGTGGCCTGTGGAAAATAAGTAGACTATATGCTAGTGACATCCCTAGGTTACTAGGTGGTAACCATGCTCCCTACTCTGAGGCAGAGGGAGAGGGGAGAATACACAGAGTAGGGAAGTAACTGCTGTCCCTCTAGCTTCATCCAATGCCTCTGTCCCCTAAGACCACCCACCAACAGGCTTTTCTAGTGGCAGAAATAGGGATGCATCTAAATTGCTTAATCTCAGCTTCTTGAGGCAGGAGTGTGGGAAAAGCTGGGGGGGTATGGAGGGGATAGATGGATTGTTGATTAAGGATATTGACACAACTGACAAGCTCTTTGGCTAATTCCCCTGGCAGATTTTAACCATTCTTCCTAGGGTCCCACCCTTCCTTTTCTCCCTGCATCTGGTTTTCCTCCTTCCTAAGCCTGGGATGAAATGAGCCATCTCCCAGATTTAAGCGAAGTCATCATCATAAACCCAGAGAAATCTCAACCACCCTTGCCAAAGATTTTTCCTGCATCCCTTTACCTTCATGATTTGGAATGAACAGTCTCAATCTCTATCAACTATACCCATTTCTGGTAATTCTAACAATTCTCAGTTCACTTTGGGCCGAATTCTCTCTCCCGTAGAACCAGAAGTACAAAGGCACTAGCACAGTGGTTAAGAATACAGGCTCTGGAGTCAGACTGCCTGGCCCCTATTCCAGGTCCTCTGCTTCCTAACTGTGTGGCTTGGGACAAATTCTGTCACTTTTCTGAGCCTCAGTCTCCTCTTCTGTGAAATGGTGGTACTAACTTACCTGCCTGCAGGACTAAATCATATAGTTCATTCAAAGCTCTTAGCATAGTGACTGATATATAGTAAGTGCTCAGTCAAAAGCTGTTGCTAGGGCTTCCCTGGTGGTGCAATGGTTGAGAGTCCGCCTGCCGATGCAGGGGACACGGGTTTGTGCCCCAGTCCGGGAAGATCCCGCATGCCGTGGAGCGGCTGGGCCCGTGAGCCATGGCCGCTGAGCCTGCGCATCCGGAGCCTGTGCTCCACAACGGGAGAGGCCACAACAGTGATAGGCCCGCGTACCACACACACAAAAAAAAGCTGTTGCTATTATGTAGTGTGGGAACATTCTGCCATCTCCACTGCAACTTTCAGGAAGTAAAGATCGTTACATAACCAAGGAGTTTTACGGTCAAAATGTAAAGATTATTTTTACATTTGATGGAAATCTACACTGAAGGCCCTGTATTGAGATGCCCACTCTAGTATCTAAATTTGGTCTCCAAGCATGTAGGTGTGTTTGACAGTAATCCAGATGTGGAACCCAAGATGTATAGCTTTTCAAAAATTGAATTATAATTAGTATACATTATTAAGTTTCAGGTGTACAGTTAAGTGAATCCGTTATACATATACATATATCCACTCTTTTTCAGCTGCTTTTCCCATATAGGCCATTACAGAGTATTGAGTAGAGTTCCCTGTGCTATACAGTAGGTCTTTATTAGTTATCTATTCTATATATAGTAGTGTATATATGTCAATCCCAATCTTCCAATTTATCCCTCCCCCACTTACCCCCCAGTAACCATAAGTTTACTTTTTACATCAGTAACTCTATTTCTGTTTTGCAGATAACTTCATTTGTACCCCATTTTTATATTCCACATATAAGTGATATCATATGATATTTGTCTTTCTCTGTCTGACTTACTTCACTCAGTATGAGAATCTCTAGGTCCATGCATGTGACTACAAATGGCATTATTTTGCTCTTTTTTATGGCTGAGTAATATTCCATTGTATATATGTACAACATCTTCTTTATCCATTCTTCTGTTATTGGACATTTAGGATGCTTCCATGTCCTGGCTATTGTAAACAGTGCTGCAATGAGCATTGAGGTGCATGTATCTTTTTGAATTATGGTTTCCTTCAGATATATGCCCAGGAGTGGGATTGGTGGATCATATGGTAGCTCTACTTTCAGGTTTTTTTTTTTTTTTTTTTTTTGCGGTACATGGACCACTCACTGTTGTGGCCTCTCCCGTTGCGGAGCACAGGCTCCGGACGCGCAGGCTCAGCGGCCATGGCTCACGGGCCCAGCCGCTCCGCGGCATGTGGGATCTTCCAGGACCAGGGCACAAACCCGCGACTCCTGCATCGGCAGGCGGACTCTCAACCACTGTGCCACCAGGGAAGCCCATATTTTCAGTTTTTGAAGAAATCTTCATACTGTTCTCCACAGTGGCTGCACCAGTTTGCATTCCCACCAATAGAGTAGGAGGGTTCCCTTTTCTCCACACCCTCTCCAGCATTTATTGTTTGTAGGTTCTTTGATGATGGCCATTCTGACTGGTGTGAGGTGATACCTCATTGTAGTTTTGATTTGCATTTCTCTAATGATTAATGATGTTGAGCATCCTTTCATGTGTTTGTTGGCAATCTGTATATCTTCTTTGGAGAAATGTTTATTTAGGTCTTCTGCCCATTTTGGGATTGACTTGTTTGTTTTTTTGATATTGAGCTGCATGAGCTGTTTGTATATTTTGGAGATTAATCCCTTGTCCAGTTGATTCATTTGCAAATATTTTTTCCCATTCTGAGAGTTGTTTTTTCATTTTGTTTATGATTTTCTTTTCTGTGAGGAAGGTTTTAAGTTTACTTATGTCCCTTTTGTTTATTTTTGTTTTTATTTTCATTACTGTAGGAGCTGGATCAAAAATGATCTTGCTGTGATTTATGTCAGAGACTGTTCTGCCTAGGCTTTCCTCTAAGAGATTTATGGTTTCCAGTCTTTAATCCATTTTGAGTTTATTTTGTGTATGGTGTTAGAGAATGTGCTAATTTCATTCCTTTACAGGGAGCTGTCCAGTTTTCCCATCACCACTTATTGAAGATATTGTCTTTTCTCCATCATATATATTTGTCCCCTTTGTCATAGATAAATTGACCATAGGAGCATGGGTTTGTTTCTATCCTGTTCCATTGATCTATAAGCCTATCTTTGTGCCAGTACCAGACTGTTTTGATGACTGTAGTTTTCTACTATAGTCCAAAGTAAGGAAGCCTCATTACTCCTACTCTGTTCTTCTTTCTCAAGATTGCTTTGGCTATTCAGGGTCTTCTGTGATTCCATACAAATTTTAAAATATTTTGTTCCAGTTCTGTGAAAAATGTCTTTGATAATTTGAGAGGGATGGCATTGCATCTATATATTGCCTTGGGTAGTAGGGTAATTTTGACAATATTGATTCTTCCAATACAAGAACATGGTATATCTTTCCATCTGTTTGTGTTATTTTTGATTTCTTTCACCAGTGTCTTATAGTTTTCAGAGTACAGGTATTTTGCTTCCTTAGGTAAGTTTATTCCGAGGTATATATTTTTTTTTGATAGGATGGTAAATGGGATTGTTTCATTAATTTCTCTTTCTGATCTTTCATTGTTAGTGTATAGGAATGCAAGAGATTTCTGTGTATTAATTTTGTATACTACAACTTTACTGAATTCATTGATGTGCTCTAGTAGTTTTCTGGTGGCACCTTTAGGATTTTCTCTGAATAGTACCGTGTCATCTGAAAGCAGTGACAGTTTTGCTTCTTTTCCAATTTGGATTACTTTTATTTCTTTTCTTCTCTGATTGCCATGGCTAGGACTTCCAAAACTACATTGACTAAAAGTGGTGAAACTAGACATCCTTCTCTTGTTCCTGATCTTAGAAGAAATGGTTTCAGCTTTTCACAGTTGAGTATGATGTTACCTGTGGTTTTGTCATATATGGCCTTTATTATGTTGAGATATGTTCCCTCTATGCCCACTTTCTGGAGAGGTTTTTATTAGAACTGGGTGTTGAACTTTGTCAGAAGCTTTTTCTGCATCTACTGAGATGATCATATGGTTTGAATTTTTCAATTTGATAATGTGGTGTATCACATTGAATGATTTATGAATATTGAAGAATCCTTCCATCCCTGGGATAAATCCCACTTGATAAGGGTGTATGATCCTTTCAATGTGTTGTTCAATTTTGTTTGCTAGTATTTTGTTGAGGATTTTTCCATCTATGTTCATCAGTGATATTGGCCTGTAATTTTGCATTTTTGTAATATCTTTTTCTGGTTTTGGTATCAGGGTGATGGTGGCCTCATAGAACGAGCTTAGGAGTGTTCCTTCCTCTGCAATTTTTGGAAGAGTTTCAGAAGGGTGGGTGTTAACTCTTCTCTAAAATGTTTGATAGAATTCTCCTGGTTTGATAGAATTCCATCTGGTCCTGGGCTTTTGTTTGTTGGGAGTTTTTAAATCACAGGTTCAATTTCAGTACTCGTGGTTGGTCTGTTCATATTTTCTATTCCTTCCTAGTTCAGTCTTGGAAGGTTGTACTTTTCTAAGAATTTGTCCATTTCTTCCAGGTTGTCCAATTATTAGCATATAGTTGCTTGTAGTAATCTTTTATGATCCTTTGTATTTCTGTGGTGTCCATTGTAACTTCTACTTTTTCAGTTCTAATTTTATTGATTTGAATCCTCTCCCTTTTTTTCTTGATGACTCTGGCTAAAGTTTTATCAATTTTGTTTATCTTCTCAAAGAACGAGCTTTTAGTTTCATTGATCTTTGCTATTGTTTTCTTCATCTCTATTTCATTTATTTCTGCTCTAATCTTTATGATTTCTTTCCTTCTTCTAACTCTGGGGTTTGCTTGTTCTTCTTTCTCTAGTTTCTTTAGGTGTAAGGATAGGTTGTTTATTTGAGATTTTATTTATTTTTATTGGGTTATAGTTGTTTTATAATGTTGTGTTAGTTTCTACTGTACAGCGAAGTGAAATAAAGTTCCCTGTGATATACAGCAGATACTCTTTAGTTATCTATTTTATGTGTATTAGTGTATATATGTCAATCCCAATCTCCCAAAACTTCCAGGCCCCCTTTTCCCCCCTTGGTGTCCATACATTTGTTCTCTACATCTGTCTCGCTTTCTGCCTTGCAAACTGGTTCATCTGTACCATTTTTCTAGATTCCACATATATGCATTAATATACAATATTTGTTTTTCTCTTTCTCTAGGTGTTTTTTTCCTTTTTGATTTCTTCAGTGATCCATTGATTATTTTGTAACATATTGTGCAGCCTCCATGTGTTTGTTACATTTTTTTTTCCTATAATCTCATAGTGTTCTGGTCAGAAAAGATGCTTGATATGATGTTTTTTTCTTTTTATTTCTTTTTTTTTTTTTTTTTTTTGCGGTGTGCGGGCCTCTCACTGTTGTGGCCTCTCCCATTGTGGAGCACAGGCTCTGTACGCACAGGCTCAGCAGCCATGGCTCACAGGCCTAGCCGCTTCATGGCATGAGGGGTCTTCCCGGACCGGGGCACGAACCCGTGTCCCCTGCTATGGCAGGTGGACTCTCAACCACTATACCACCAGGGAAGCCCTTGATATGATTTTAATTTTCTTAAATTTACCAAGGCTTAATTTGTGACCCAAGATATGATTTATCCTGGTGAATGTTTTGTGTGCACTTGAGAAGAAAGTGCATTCTGCTGCTTTCGGATGGAATTTCCTATAAATATCAGTTAAGTCTGTGTGGTCTAATGTGTCATTTAAGGCTTGTGTTTCCTTATTAATTTTCTCTCTGGATGATCTATCCATTGGTGTAAGTAGGACATTAACGTCCCCCACTATTGTTGTGTTACTGTCAATTTTCCCTTTTATGGCTGTTAGCATTTGCTTTATATATCGAGGTGCACCTATTTTGGGTGAATATATATTTCCAATTGTTATGTCTTCTTCTTGGATTGATCACTTGATCATTATGTAGTGTCCTTCCTTGTCTCTTGTAACAGTCTTTATTTTAAAGTCTATTTTTGTCTGATATTGCTACTCCAGCTTTTTTTTTTTTTTTTTTTTTTTTTTTTGTGGTATGCGGGCCTCTCACTGTTGTGGCCTCTCCCATTGCAGAGAACAGGCTCCGGATGCACAGGCTCAGCAGCCATGGCTCACAGGCCCAGCCGCTCCATGGCATGTGGGATCTTCCTGGACCAGGGCACAAACCCATGTCCCCTGCATTGGCAGGTGGACTCTCAACCACTGCGCCACCAGGGAAGCCCTTTCTTTTGATTTCTATTTGCATGGAATAAATTTTTCCATCCCTTCACCTTCAGTCTGTATGTGTCCCTAGGTCTGAAGTGGGTCTTTTGTAGACCGTATATATACAGGTCATGTTTTTGTATCCATTTGGCCAGTCTGTGTCTTTTGGTTGGAGCATTTAATCCATTTACATTTAAGGTAATTATTGATATATATGTTCCTACTGCCATTTTCTTAATTGTTTTGGGTTTCTTTCTGTAGCTCTTTTTCTTTTCTTGTATTTCCCACCTAGACAAGTTCCCTTAGCATTTGTTGCAAAGCTGATTTGGTGTTGCTGAATTCTCTTGGCTTTACCTGCCTGTAAAGCTTTTGATTTCTCTATCGAATCTGAATGAGAACCTTGTTGGGGAGAGTATTCTTTGTTGTCGGTTTCTCCCATTCATCACTTTACATATTTCATGCCACTCCCTTCTGATATGCAGTTTCTGCTGATAAATCAGCTGTTAACTTATGGGGATTCCCTTATATGTTATTTGTTGCTTTTCCCTTTTTGCTTTTAATATTTTTTCTTTGTATGTAATTTTTGGTAGTTTGATTAATATGTATGTTGGTGTGTTTCTCCTTGGGTTTATCCTGTATGGGACTCTGCACTTCCTGGACTTGGGTGACTATTTCCTTTTCTACATTAGGGAAGTTTTCAACTGTAATCTCTTCAGATATTTTCTCAGACCCTTTCTCTTTCTCTTCTTCTTTGGGGACCCCTATAATTCGAATGTTGATGCTTTAATGTCCTAGAAATCTCTGATACTGTCCTCATTTCTTTTCATTCTTTTTTTTTGTTCTGTAGTAGTGATTTCCACATCACTTATCTGTTCTTCTGCCTCAATTATTCTGCTATTGATTCCTTCTAGTGTGTTTTTCATTTCAGTTATTTTATTATTCATCACTTTGTTTTTTCTTTAGTTCTTCTAGGTCCTTATTAAGCATTTCTTGTATCTTCTTGATCCATGCCTCCATTCTATTTCTAAGATCTTAGATCATCTTTACTATCATTATTCTGAACTCTTTTTCAGGTAGGTTGCCTATATCCTCTTTATTTATTTGGTCTTATAGGTTTTTACCTTGCTCCTTCATCTGCAACATATTTATCTGTTGTCCCATTTTGTCTAACTTACTGTTTATGGTCTCCTTTCTGCAGGCTGCATGGTCGTAGTTCCTCTTGCTTCTGGTGTCTGCCCCTTGGTGGGTGAGGTTGGTCCAGGGGCTTATGTAGGCTTCCTGGTGGGAGGGATTGGTGCCTGTGCTCTGGTGGGTGGAGCTGGGTCTTGTCCCTCCAGCAGTCAGGGCCATGTCACGGAGTGTGTTTTGGGTGTCTGTAAGCTTAGTACAACTTTAGACAGCCTGTCTGCTGATGGGTGGGGTTGTGTTTCTATCTTGCTGGTTGTTTGGGCCGAGGCATCCAGCACTGGAGCTTGCAGGCTGTGGGTGGAGCCGGGTCTTGGTGCCAAGATGGGTACCTCCAGGAGAGCTCATGCAGATTAATATTCCCTGGAGTGGGAATTCTCTGGTGGTCCAGCAGCCTGGACTTGGTGCTCCCACGACGGGGACCCAGGCTTGACCCCCAGCTGGGGAACCAAGACCCTGCAAGCTGTGTGACATGGCCAATAAAGAAAAGAAAACAAAACAAACAAGCAGAAAAACAAAGACAAATAATAAAAACAAAGACAATCAAAGAAAAAATGAAAACCCAAAATCAAGAAAACAATCAAACAAAAAATCCAAAAACCAAAACAAACAGTAAAAACAAAACTAACTAAAACAAAAGGCAAAAAATAAAACAAAAACAAACTAAAAGAAGCAATGAAAACGGAAAGCAAACACACAAAAATGACACAAAACATAAAAAAGAGAAAAACAAAATAGAAAAAAATTTAAAAAGCCAAAAAACAACAAAAACAAAAATAACAATACAAAATAAAATAAAAATTAAAGAATAAAAATTATATTTAAAACTTAAAAAATAAATTAAAAAACAAAACTTCCCTGAGGCCTCCGCTATCAGCATCCTTGCCCATACATTGAGACACAGCCATCCCCAGCCTCCCTAGGAGGCCCTCCAAGACCTCTTGTTAGGTCTCTAGACTCAGTGAGCACTGTGGAGTACCTGAGACTCTGACCTGACCTAACTCCCACATGTACGTGCCCCCAAAGTCCACAGTTGCTAAAACTAGAGTGGTCTCAGTTGTGGGAACATTAATTGTCCATTCAGATGTTCTGCAGAGGCTGGTTTACCCAGCCATTTAGGTTGCTTCCAAATCTTGGCTATTGTAAATAATGCTGCAGTGAACATAGGGATGCATATATCTTTTTGAACTAGTGTTTTTGTTTTCTTCCAGTAAATACCCAGAAGCACAGTTGCTGAATTGTATGGTAGTTCTAGTTTTAATTGTTTGAGGAAACTTCATGCTGGAAAACTGTCTTCCATTAAAGACTCATATGATTATGTCAGGCCCAACTGGATAATCTTACTTTCTTAGAGCCAACCATGTAATATAACATAACCTAATCATGGTGACAAAATCTGTTCTATTCAGAGTCACACGGATTATTCAGGGCATGTACACCATGGATGTGGGAAACCTTGAAGGGCAGCCATCTTTGAATTCTGCTTATTTATATGAGTTCTTTTTATATTTTGGAAATTGGCCCTTTGTCAGGTGTACTGTTTGCAGATATCTTCTCCTTTTTCATTATTTTGGTAGAGTCCTTTGCTGTGAAAAAGCTTTATAGTTTGATGTAGTCTGATTTGTTTATTTTTGGTTTTGTTTCCCTTGCCTGAGGAGACATATCCAAAAAAATCTTTCTAAGTCCAATGCAAGGAATGTACTGCCTATTTTCTTCTAGAAGTTTTATGGGTTTAGGTCTAATGTTTAAGGCTTTAATCCATTTTGAGTTTATTTTTGTATGTGCTATAAGAAGGTGGTCCAGTTTCATTCTTTTGCATGAAGCCATCCAGTTTACCAAACACCATTTATTGAAAAGATTGTCTTTTCCTTATTATATATTCTTGACTTTGTGTCATAGATTAGTGGACCATATGAGCATGGGTTTATTTCTGGACTCTCACTTCTGTTCTATTGATTTTTGTGTCTGTTTTCGTGCCTGTATCATAGTGTTTTGTTTACTATAGCTTTGTAGTATAGTTTCAAGTCTGGGAGCTTGACACATTGAGCTTGGTTCTTCTTTCTCAAGATTGCTTTGGCTATTTGGGGTCTTTTGTGGTTACATACAATATTTAGGATTATTTGTTCTAGTTCTGTGAAAAATGTCATTGGTATGTGATAAGGATTGCATTGAATCTGTAGATTGCTTAGGATAGTATGGCATTTTAATGATAATGATTCTTTCAATGCATGAGCATAGTATATATTTCCAGTTATTTGTATTGTCTTCAGTTTCCTCAATGGCTTATAGTGTTTAGAGTACAGGCGGTCTTTCATCTCCTTTGATAAATTTATTCCTAGGTATTTTATTCTTTTAGATGGAATTGTTAGTGGGATTGTTTCCTTCATTTCACTTTCTTAAAATTTGTTATTAGTTTATAGAAATGCAACAGATTTCTGTGTGTTAATTTTGTATCTTGCAACTTTACTGAATTCATTTATTAATTCTAAGGGATTTTTACTGAAGTCTTTGGGGTTTTCTATATATAGTATCATGTCATCTGCAAATAATGATATTTTTACTTCTTTGTTTCCAGTTTGGATACTTTTCATTTCTTTCTCTTGCTTAACTGCTGTAGCTAGGACTTCCAATACTATGTTGAGTAAAACATCAAGTGTTGCTTTTTTTGGTTGTGTTCCTGATCTTGGAAAGTTTTCAGCTTTTAACCATTGAATATTTTGTGAGCTGTAGGTTTGTCATATATTGCCTTTATTATGTTGAGGTATGTTCCCTCTATACCCACATTGTTGAGAGTTTTTATGTTAAAATGATAATGAATTTTGTCAACATCAAAACCAAATTTTTTTGTCATTTTTATTTTATGTTGAAGTATAGTGGATTAACAATGTTGTAGTAGTTTCAGGTGTACCCCAAATGATTTTCTGCATCCACTGAAATGATCATATAATTTTTATTTTTCTTTTTGTTTATATGATGTATCACATTGATTTACAAATTTCAAAACCTTTTTGCATCCCTGGAATGAATTCCACTTAATCATGGTGTATAATCCTTCTAATGTAAAGTTGAATTCAGTTTGTAATATTTTGTAGAGGATTTTTACATCTACGTTCACCAGGGATTGGGGCAAGTAATTTGTGTGTGGATGTGGGTGCTCACATGCACACGTGTGTCTGTGTGGTATCTTTGTCTGGTTTTACTATCAGGGTAAAGCTGGCCGCATAAAATGAGTTTGGATGTGATCCTTCCTCTTTAATTTTTTGGAATAATTTGAGAAGGATAGTGATTAACTCTTCCTTAAATGTTTTGTAGAAATCACCTGTGAAGCCATCTGGATTTGGAGTTGCTTTTTGGGAGTTTTGAAAATTACTGAATCAATTTTGTTACTAGTAATCAGTCTATTCAGATTCTCTATTTCTTTATGATTCTGTCTTGAAAGGTAATACGTTTCTAGAAATTTATCCATTTCTTCTAGGTTGTCTAATTTGTTGGTATATAATTGATCATAGTATTCTCATATGATTCTTTGCATTTCTGTGATGTCAGTTGTATTTTCTCTTCTTTTATTTATGATTTTATTTATTTGTGCCTTCTTTTTTTTTCTTGATCACTCTGGCTAAAGGTTTGTCTATTTTGTTTATTTTTTCAAAAAAACAGCTTTTAGTTCCATTGATGTTTTCTATTTTTTAAATCTCTATTTCATTTATTTCTGCTTGATCTTTATTATTTTCTTCCATCTGCTGACTTTGGGATTTGTTCTTATTTTTCTAATTCCTTTAGCTGGTAGGTTAGGTTGTTTATTTGAGAATTTATTGCTTGGATCAGTATGAACTTCACTCTTAGAACACTTTTTTGCTTCATCCCATATATTTTGTACAGTTGTGTTTCCATTTTTATTTGTTTCAAGGTATTTTTATAATTTTCTTATTGTATTATTTTTCTTGTGGTACACGGGCCTCTCATTGTTGTGGCCTCTCCCATTGTGGAGCACAGGCTCCAGACGCACAGGCTCAGTGGCCATGGCTCACAGGCCTAGCTGCTCTGCAGCATGTGGGATCGTCCCAGACCCGGGCACAAAACCATGTCCCCTGCATTGGCAGGCAGACTCTCAACCACTGTGCCACCAGGGAAGCCCTCAAGGTATTTTTAAATTTTCATCTTTGATTTTTACATTGGCCCATCGGTTCTTTTTTCTTAATTAATTTTTATTGGAGTATGGTTGCTTTAAAATGTTGCGTTAGTTTCTACTGTACAGAAAAATGAATCAGCTATACATATACATATAGCTGCTCTTTTTTGGATTCCCTTTCCATTTATGTCACCACTGTACATAAAATAGAGTTCTCTGTTCCATACAGTATGTTCTCACTAGTTATCAATTATTTTTTTTACATCTTTATTGGAGTATAATTGCTTTACAATGGTGTGTTAGTTTCTGCTTTATAACAAAGTGAATCAGTTATACATATACATATGTTCCCATATCTCTTCCCTCTTGCATCTCCCTACCTCCCACCCTCCCTATCCCTCCAGACGGTCACAAAGCACCGAGCTGATCTCCCTGTGCTATGTGACTGCTTCCCACTAGCTAACTACTTTATGTTTGGTAGTGTATATATATCCATGCCTGTCTCTCAATTTGTCATAGCTCACCCTTCCCGCTCCACATATCCTCAAGTCCATTCTCTAGTAGGTCTGTGTCATTATTCCTGTCTTACCCCTAGGTTCTTCATGCCTTTTTTTTTCTTAAATTCCATATATATGTGTTAGCATACAGAATTTGTCTTTCTCTTTCTGACTTACTTCACTCTGAATGACAGACTCTAGGTCTATGCACCTCTTTACAAATAGCTCAATTTCATTTCTTTTTATGGCTGAGTAATATTCCATTCTATATATGTGCCCCATCTTCTTTATCCATTCATCCAGTGAGGGACACTTAGGTTGTTTCCATCTCCAGGCTATTGTAAATAGAGCTGCAATGAACATTTTGGTACATGACTCTTTTTGAATTATGGTTTTCTCAGGGTATACGCCCAGTAGTGGGATTGCTGGGTCATATGGTAGTTCTATTTGTAGTTTTTTAAGGAAACTCCATACTGTTCTCCATAGTGGCTGTACCAATTCACCTTCCCACCAGTAGTGCAAGAGTGTTCCCTTTTCTCCACACCCTTTCCAGTATTTATTGTTTCTAGATTTTTTGATGATGGCCATTCTGACTGGTGTGAGATGATATCTCATTGTAGTTTTGAGTTGCATTTCTCTAACGACTAATGATGTTGAGCATTCTTTCATGTGTTTGTTGGCAGTCTGTATATCTTCTTTGGAGAAATGTCTATTTAAGTCTTTTGCCCATTTTTGGATTGGATTGTTTGTTTTTTTGTTATTGAGCTGCATGAGCTGCTTATAAATTTTGGAGGTTAACCCTTTGTCAGTTGCTTCATTTGCAAATATTTTCTCCCATTCTGAGGGTTGTCTTTTGGTCTTGTTTATGGTTTCCTTTGCTGTGCAAAAGCTTTGAAGTTTCATTAGGTCCAATTTGTTTATTTTTGTTTTTATTTCCATTTCTCTAGGAAGTGAGTCAAAAAGGATCTTGCTGTGATTTATGTCATAGAGTGTTCTGCCTATGTTTTCCTCTAAGAGTTTGATAGTTTCTGGCCTTACATTTAGGTCTTTAATCCATTTTGAGCTTATTTTTGTGTATGGTGTTAGGGAGTGATCTAATCTCATACTTTTACTTGTACCTGTCCAGTTTTCCCAGCACCACTTATTGAAGAGGCTGTCCTTTCTCCACTGTACATTGCTGCTTCCTTTATCAAAGATAAGGTGACCATATGTGCGTGGGTTTATCTCTGGGCTTTCTATCCTGTTCCATTGATCGATCTCTCTGTTTTTCTGCCAGTACCATACTGTCTTGATTAATGTAGCTTTGTTTTGTAGTCTGAAGTCAGGGAGCCTGATTCCTCCAGCTCCACTTTTCGTTCTCAAGATTGCTTTGGCTATTCGGGGTCTTTTGTGTTTCCATACAAATTGTGAAATTTTTTGTTCTAGTTCTGTGAAAAATGCCAGTGGTAGTTTGATAGGGATTGCATTGAATCTGTAGACTGCTTTGGGTAGTATAGTCACTTTCACAATGTTGATTCTTCCAATCCAGGAACCTGGTATATCTCTCCATCTATTTGTATCATCTTTAATTTCTTTCATCCATGTCTTATAATTTTCTGCATGCAGGTCTTTTGTCTCCTTAGGTTGGTTTATTCCTAGATATTTTATTCTTTTTGTTGCAGTGGTAAATGGGAGTGTTTTCTTGATTTCACTTTCAGATTTTTCATCATTAGTGTCAGAATGTTAGAATGCCAGAGATTCTAGAATGCCAGAGATTCTAATGTTAGAATGCCAGAGATTTCTGTGCATTAATTTTGTATCCTGCTACTTTACCAAATTCATTGATTAGCTCTAGTAGTTTTCTGGTAGCATCTTTAGGATTCTCTATGTATAGTATCATGTCATCTGCAAACAGTGACAGATTTACTTCTTCTTTTCTGATTTGAATTCCTTCTATTTCCTTTTCTTTTCTGATTGCTGTGGCTGAAACTTCCAAAACTATGTTTAATAAGAGTGGTGAGAGTGGGCAACCTTGTCTTGTTCCTGATCTTAGTGGAAATGCTTTCAGTTTTTCACCATTGAGGACGATATTGGCTGTAATTATCAATTCTACACATAATATCAATAGTGTATATGTGTCAATCTCAATTTCTCAATTCCTCCCATCCCCCTTTCCACCTCGGTGTCCATACATTTGCTCTCTACCTCTGTGTCTCTGTTTCTACTTTGCAAAGAGGGTCATCTATGCCATTTTTCTAGATTCCACATATATGCATTAATATACAATATTTGTTTTTCTCTTTCTGAATTACTTCACTCTGTATGACCCTCTCTAGGTCCATCCATGTCTCTACAAATGACCAAATTTTGTTCCTTTTTATGGCTGAGTAATATTCCATTGTATAGATGTACCACATCTTCTTTATTGATTCCTCTGTTGATGGACATTTAGGTTGCTTCCATGTCCTGGTTATTGTAAATAGAGTTGCAGTGAACTTTGGCATGCATGTGTCTTTTTGAATTGTGGTTTTCGCAGTGTGTATTCCCAGTAGTGGGATTGCTGGGTCATATGGTAGTTCTATTTTTAGTTTTTTTTTGGAACCTCCATACTGTTTTCCACTGTGGCTCTCTCAGTCTACATTCCCATCAATAGTGCATGAGCGTTCCCATTTCTCCATACCCTCTCCAACATTTATTGTTTGTAGATTTTTTGGTAATGGCTGTTCTGACCAGTGGGAGGTGGCACCTCATTGTAGTTTTGATTTGCATTTCTATAATAATGAGTGATGTTGAGCATATTTTCATGTGTTTTATGGCCATCTGCATGTTGTGTTTTTTTTCTTTTTTCTTTTTTTTTTGCCGTACACGGGCATCTCACTGTTGTGGCCTCTCCCATTGCGGAGCACAGGCTCTGGACGTGCAGGCTCAGTGGCCATGGCTCACAGGCCCAGCCACTCTGTGGCATGTGGGATCTTCCCTGACTGGGGCACAAACCCGTGTCCCCTCCATCGGCAGGCAGACTGTCAACCACCTTGTCACCAGGGAAGCCCCTGCCCATTTTTTGATAGGGTTGTATTTGTTTTTTTGATATTGAACTGCATGAGCCACTGGTATATTTTAGAGATTAATCCTTTGTTAGTTGCTTCATTTGCAACTGTTTTCTCCCATTCTGAGGCTTGTCTTTTCATCTTGTTTATGGTTTTCTTTGCTGTGCAAAAGCTTTTAAGTTGAATTCGGTTGCATTTGTTTATTTATTATTTTTATTTTCATTACTCTAGGAAGTAGGTCAAAAAGATCTTGCTGCAATTTATGTCATAAAGTGTTCTGCCAATGTTTTCCTCTAAGAGTTTAATACTGTCAGGTGTTACATATAGGTCTTTAACCCATTTTTTTTTTCATTTTTTTGTATCACGTTATGGAGTGTTCTAATTTCATTCTTTTACATGTAACTGTCCAGAGTTCCCAGCACCACTTATTAAAGAGACTGTCTGTTCTCCATTGTATATTCTTGACTCCTTTGTCAAAGATTAGTAGGTGTGTATATTTATCTGGGGGCTTTCTATCCTGTTCCATTGATCTATATTTCTGTTTTTGTGCTAGCACCATACTGTCTTGATTACTTTGGCTTTGTAATATAGTCTGAAGGCACATAGCCTAGTTCCTCCAGCTCCACTTTTCTCAAGAATCCTTTATCTATTCGGGTTGTTGTGTGTTACCATACAAAATATAATTTTTCTTTGCTCTAGTTCTGTGAAAAATTCCATTGGTAATTTCATAGGGTTTGCATTGAATCTGTAGACTGCTTTGGGTAGTATAGTCATTTTCACAGTATCGATTCTTCCAGTTCAAGAACATGGTATAGCTCTCCATCTGTTTGTACTGTCTTTCATTTCTTTCATCAGTATCTTATAGTTTTCTGCATACAGGTCTTTTGCCTCCTTACATGGGTTTATTCCTTGATATTTTACAATTTTTGTTGCAATGGTAAATTGGAGTGTTTTCTTGATTTCACTTTCAGATTTTTCATCATTAGTATATAGGAATGTCACATATTTCTGTGCATTAATTTTGTATCCTGCTACTTTACCAAATTCATTGATTAACTCTAGTAGTTTTCTGGTGACATCTTTAGGATTCTCTATGTATAGTATCATGTCATCTGCAAACAGTGACAGTTTTACTTCATTTTTTCCAATTTGGATTCCTTTTATTTCTTTTCCTTTTCTGATTGCCATGGATAGAACTTCCAAAACTGTGTTGAATAATAGTGGTGAGAATGGACACCCTTGTCTTTTTCCTGATCTTAGAGGAAGTGCTTTCAGTTTTTCACCTATAGGAATGATATGTCCTCTAGGCTCACTTTCTGGAGAGTTTTTATCATAAATGTGTATTGAATTTTATCAAAATCTTTCTCTCCATCTATTGAGGTGATCATATGGTTTTTATTTGTCAATTTGTTAATATGGTGTATCACATTGATTGATTTGCATATATTGAAGAATTCTTGCATTCCTGGGATAAATCCCACTTGGTCATGGTGTATGACCCTTATAATATGTTGTTGGATTTGGTTTGGTAGTGTTTTGTTAAGGATTTTTCCATCTATGTTCATCAGTGATATTGGCCTGTAATTTTCTCTTTTTGTTATATCCTTGTCTGGTTTTGGTATCAGGGTGATGGTGGACTCATAGAATGAATTGGGGGTGTTCTGTCCACTGCAGATTTTTGAAATAGTTTGAAAAGGCTCTGTGTTAGCTCTTATCTAAATGTTTGATAGAATTCTCCTGTGAAGCCATCTGGGCCTGGACTTTTGTTTGTTGGAAGATTTTTAATCACAGTTTCAATTTCATTATTTGTGATTGGTCTCTTCATATATTCTATTTCTTCCTGGCTCAGCCTTGGAAGGTTGTACTTTTCTAAGACTGTCCATTTCTTCCAGGTTGTCCATTTTACTGCCATATAATTTCTTGTAGTAGTCTCTTATGATCCTTTGCATTTCTGTGGTATCAATTGTAGCTTCTCCTTTTGCATTTCTAATTTTATTGATTTGAGTCCTCTCCATTTTTTTTTCCTGATGAGTCTGTCTGGCTAAATGTTTATCAGTTTCATTTATCATCTCAAAAAACCAGCTTTTAGTTTCATTGATCTTTGCTATTGTTTTCTTCATTTCTATTTCATTTGTTTCTGCTCTAATATTAATGATTTCTTTCCTTCTACTAACTTTGGGTTTTGTTTGTTCTTCTTTCTCTCATTGATTTAGGTGTAAGGTTAGGTTGTTTATTTGAGATTTTTCTTGTTTCTTGAGGTAGGATTGTATTGCTGTAAACTTCCCTATTAGAACTGCTTTTGCTGCATCCTGTACATTTTAGGTCATCATGTATTCATTGTCATTTGTCTCTATGTATGTTTTAATTTCCTCTTTGATTTCATCAGTGATCTCTTGGTTATTTCATAGCATATTGTTTAGCCTCCATATGTTTGTATTTTTAACAGTTCTTTTTTTCCTGTAATTGATTTATAATCTCATAGGATTGTGGTAGGAAAAGATGATTTATACAATTTCAATTTTCTTAAATTTACTGAGGCTTGATTTGTGACCCAGGATGTGATCTATCCTGGAGAATGGTCTGTGAGCACTTGAGAATAAAGTGTGTTCTGCCACTTTTGGTTTGAATGTCCCATAAATATAAATTACGTCTATTTGGTCTCTTATGTCATTTAAAGCTTGGGTTTCCTTATTCATTTTCTGTCTTGACGATCTGTCCATCGGTGTAAGTGGGGTGTTAATGCCCCCCACTATTATTGTGTTACTGTTGATTTCCCCTTTATAAGTGTTAGCATTTGCTTCATTTATAGAGGTGCTCCTAGTTTGGGTGCATAAATATTTACAATGGTTATATCTTCTTCTTGGCTTGATCCCATGATCATTATGTAGTGTCCTTCCTTGTCTCTTTTAATAGTCTTTATTTTAAAGTCTATCTTGTCTGATATGTGTATTGCTCCTCCAACTTTCTTTTGATTCCCATTTGCATGGAATATCTTTTTCCATCCCCTTACTCTCAGTCTGTATGTGTCCCTAGGTCTGAAGTGGGTTTCTTGTAGATAGCATATATATGGGTCTTGTTTTTGTATCCATTCATCCAGTCTGTATCTTTTGGTTTGAGCATTTAATCCAATTACATTTATGGTACTTATTGATTTGTATGTTCCTATTGTCATTTTCTTAATTGTGGCTTCATTTTTGTAGATCTTTTTATTCTTTTGCATTTCCCTCCTGGAGAAGTTCCTTTGGCTCTTGGAGAGCTAAAGGAATTTCCTTTAACAGTTGTTGTAAAGCTGGTATGATGGTGCTGAATTCTCTTAGCTTTTGCTTTTCTGTATATCGTGTGATTTCTCTGTCAAATCTGAATTAAATCCTTGCTGGGTAGATTAATCTTGGTTGTAGGTTTTTCCCTTTCATCAGTTTAAGTATATTATGTAACTTTCTTCTGCCCTACAAAGGTTCTGCTGAAAAATGTGCTGATAACCTTATGGGGATTCCCTTGTATGTATGTCATTTGTTGCTTTTCCCTTGCTGCTTTTTATGTTTTTTCTTTGTATTTAATTTTTTGTTAGTTTGATTAATATGTGTCTTGGTATGTTTCTCCTTAAGTTTATCCTGTATGGGACTCTCTGTTCTTTCTGGACTTGATTATTTCCTTTCCCATGTTAGGGAAGTTTTCGACTATAATCTATTCAAATATTTTCTCAGATCCTGTTTTTCTCTTCTTCTTCTGGGACCCCGATAATTCGAATGTTGGTGCATTTAATGTTGTCCCAGAGGTCTCTGAGACTGTCCCCAATTCTTTTCATTCTTTTTTCTTTGTTCTGTGGGAGTGATTTCCACCATTCTATCTTCTAACACACTTATCCATTCTTCTACCTCAGTTTTTCTGCTATTGATTCCTTCTATTTTATTTTTCATTTCAGTTATTGTGCTATTCACCACTGATTGTCCTTTCGTTCTTCTAGGCACTTGTTAAACATTTCTTGTATCTTCTCAACCCGAACCTCCATTCTATTTCTGAGATCTTGGATCATCTTTCCTATCATTACCCTGAATTCTTTTTCAGGTAGATTGCCTGTTTCTTCTTTATTTATTTGGTCTTGGGGGATTTTACCTTGCCCCTTCATTTGCAACATATTTCTCTGTTATCTAATCTTGTCTAAGCTACTGTGTTTATTGTCTCCTTTCATCAGGCTGCAGGGTCATAGCTCTTCTTGCTTCTGGTATCTGCCCCTTTGTGGGTGAGGTTGGTCCAGGGGCTTGTTTAGGCTTCTTGGTGGGAGGGATTGTTACCTGTGCTCTGGTGGGTGGTGCTGAGTCTTTTCCCTCTGAAGGCCAGGGCCACATCAGGTGAACTGTTTTGGGGTGTCTATGAGCTTAATACCACTTCATGCAGCCTGTCTGCTGATGCATGGGTCTGTGTTCCTGTCTTGCTGGTTGTTTGGCATTAGGTGTCCAACACTGGAACCTGCAAGCAGCTGTGTGGGGACAGGTCTTGGTGATGATATGGATACCTCTGGGAGCATGCACACTGATTAATATTCTCTGTGCCCATGAATTCTTTGGTGGTCCACTGTCCTGGATTCAGTGCTCCCACCATGGAGGCTCAGGCCTGATCCCAGGCTCTACAACCAAGAGCCCATAAGCTGCACAGTGCGGCCAGAGAAAAAAGAAAAAAATGAAATTAAAAAAAATGAAAACAAACAAATGAAACCCAAGACAAATAGCAAAAACAGAGAGGACCTTCAAGATGGTGGAGGGTTAAGACATGGAGATCATCTTCCTCTCCACAAATACATCTACATGTGGAACAACTCCTACAGAACACCTACTGAAAGCTGGCAGAAGATCTTAGACTTCCAAAAAGAGGAAAATCCCCACATACCTGGGCAGGGCAAAAGAAAAAAGAAATAAACAGAGAAAAAAGAACAGGGACGGGACCTGAACATCTGGGAAGGAGCTGTGAAAGAGGAGAAGTTTCCACACACTAGGGAGCCCCTTCAGTGGCGGAGATGAAGAGTGGCCAGGGGGGAAGCTTTGGAGCCATGGAGGAGGGTGCAGCAACAGGGGTGCAGAGGGCAAAGCAGAGAGATTCCCTCACAGAGGATCGGTGCTAACTAGCACTCACAAACCTGAGATGATTATCTCTGACCAACCACCACAGGTGGAGGCTGGGACCTGAGGTTCAAGTTTTGCAGGTCAAACCCCAGGGAGAGGACTAGGGTTAGCTGCATGAAGATGGCCTGAAGGGGGCTAGTGTGCTACAGCTAGCCAGCAGGGAGTCCGGGAAAAAGTCTGGACCTGCTGGAGGGGCAAGAGACCATTGTTTAGCGGTGAGCAAGGAGAGAGTATTCCCACTGTGTGCCCACAGAAGGCAGAGTACCACCTAAGCAAGCTCCAGAGATGGGTGCAAGATGTGGCTAACATCTCGGACTGCAAAGATGAGCATGGATGGCTAACACCACCGCTGCTGCCACCAAGAATCCTGTGTGAAAGCACAGGTCACTACCCACATCACCCTGGTAACCTGTGCAGCATGCCACTGCCAGGGTCCCGTGATCCAGGGAAACTTCCCCTTGGAGAACACACTGCGTGCCTCAGGCTGTGACAAAGTTATGCTGGCTTCTCCCACCACAGGTTCTCCCTGCATTCTAATTATAACTACCGTACCCCTCCCTCAATACAGCCTGAGTGAGCAATAGAGCCCTAATCAGCTGCTGCTTTAATCCCTCCAGTCTGTGAGGGGATAGATGCCTGAGGGCAGCCTAAATGCAGAGGCAGGGCCAAAACGAAAGCTGAAACCCAGGAGCTGTGCAAAGAAAAGAAAGGGGAATTACTTCGTGCAGCCTGAGGACAAGCAGATTAAATCCCCACAATCAACTTGAAAAATGCTGCATTTGAACAATACCTGAATAGACAAAGAATGTTCCCAAAATTGAGGCGGTTGACTTTGGGAGCAACTTTAGCCTTTGGGTTTGCTTTCTGCGTCTGATTGGTTTATGGTTTTACATTTATCACAGTTTAGATTTTAGTGCTTGTTATAATTTGTGGATTTATTTATTGGTTTGGTTGCTCTCTTCCTTTTTTTAAATTTAATTTTACTTTTTAAATTTATTATCTTTTAAATATATTTTTATTTTTTACCTTTATTCTCTTTTTGTGAGTGTGTATGTTTATGTCTCTTTGTGTGATCTTCTCTGTTTAGGTTTGCTTTTACCATTTATCCTAGGGTTCTGTCTGTTAGTTATTTTTTAATTTTTAGTTGTTTGTTTTTTTTAGCTTTATGAGTGTGTGTATATTTCTTTTTTAAAATCTTTATTGGAGTATAATTGCTTAACAATGGTGTGTTAGTTTCTTCTTTATAACAAAGTGAATCAGCTATACATAAACATATATCCCCATATTTCCTCCCTCTTGCATCTCCAACCCACCCTCCCTATCCCATCCTTCTAGGGGGTCACAAAGCACTGAGCTGATCTCCCTGTGCTATGCAGCTGCTTCCCACTAGCTATTTATTTTACATTTGGTAGTATATATAAGTCCATGCCACTCTCTCACTTCGTCCATCTTACACTTCCCCCTCCTTATGTAATCAAGTTCATTCTCTACGTCTGCGTCTTTATTCCTGTCCTGCTCCTAGGTTCTTCAAAACCACTTTTTTTTTGTTTTTTAAACTCCATATATATGTGTTAGCATATGGTATTTGTCTTTCTGTTTCTGACTTACTTCATTCTGTATGACAGAGTCTAGGTCCATACACCTCACTGCAAATAACTCAATTTCATTTATTTTTATGGCTGAGAAATATTCCATTGTATATATGTGCCACATCTTGTTTTTCCATTCATCTGTCAATGGCCACATAGGTTGCTTCCATATCCTGGTTATTGTAAATAGAGCTGCAATGAACATTGTGGTACATGACTCTTTTGAATTATGATTTTCTCGGTGTATATGCTCAGTAGTTGAATTGCTGGGTCGTATGGTAGTTCTATTTTTAGTTTTTTAAGGAACCTCCCTACTGTTCTCCATAGTGGCTGTATCAATTTACATTCCCACCAACAGTGCAAGAGGGTTCCCTTTTCTCCACACCCTCTCCAGCATTTATTGTTTGTAGATTTATTGATGATGGCCATTCTGACTAGTGTGAGGTGATAGCTCATTATAATTTTGATCTGCATTTCTCTAATGATTAGGGATGTTGAGCATCCTTTCATGTGTTTGTTGGCAATCTGTACGTCTTCTTTGGAGAAATGTCTATTTGGGTCTTCTGCCCATTTTGGATTGGGTTGTTTGTTTTTTTCATATTGAGCTGCATGAGCTGCTTGTAAAATTTGGAGATTAATCCTTTGTCAGTTGCTTCATTTGCAAATATTTTCTCCCATTCAGAGGGCTGTCCTTTCATCTTCTTTATGGTTTCCTTTGCTGTGCAGAAGCTTTTAAGTTTCATTAGGTCCAATTTGTTTATCTTTGTTTTTATTTCCACTTCTCTAGGAGGTGGATCAAAAAGGATCTTGCTGTGATTTGTGTCATAGAGTGTCCTGCCTATGTTTTCCTCTAAGAGTTTTATAGTTTCTCACCTTACATTTATGTCTTTAATGCACCTTGACTTTATTTTTCTGTATGGTGTTAGGGAGTGTACTATTTTCATTCTTTTACATGTAGCTATCCATAGTCCAAGCACATTATTGAAGAGGCTGTCTTTTCTCTGTTGTATATTCTTCCCTCTTTTATCAAAGATAAGTGACCGTATGTACATGGGTTTATCTCTGGGATTTCTATTCTGTTCCATTGCTCTATATATCTGCTTTTGTGTCAGAACCATACTGTATTGATTACTGTAGATTTGTAGTATAGTCTGAAGTCAGGGAGCCTGATTCTTCCAGCTCCATATTTCTTTCACAAGATTGCTTCAGCTATTCTGTGTCTTCGGTGTTTCCATAGAAATTGTGAAAATTTTTGTTCTAGTTCTGTGAAAACTGTCATTGGTAATTTGATATGGATTGCATTGAATCTGTAGAGTGTTTTGGGTAGTATGGTCATTTTCACAATGTTGATTTTTCCAATGCAAGAACATGGTATATCTCTCCATCTGTTTGTATCATATTTAATTTCATTCATCAGTGTCTTATAGTTTTCTGTATAAAGATCTGTTGTATTCATAGGTAGGTTTATTCCTAGGTATTTTATTCTTTTTGTTGAGATGGTAAATGGGAGTGTTTCTTTAATTTCTCTTTCATATTTTTCATCATTAGTGTATAGGAATGCAAGAGATTTCTGTGTATTAATTTTGTATCCTGATACTTTACCAAAATCATTGATTAGCTCTACTGGTTTTCTGGTAGCATCTTTAGGACTCTCTATTTATAATATCATGTCATCTGCAAATAGTGATAGATTTACTTCTTCTTTTGCAATTTGGATTCTTTTATTTCTTTTTCTTCTCTGATGGCTGTGGCTAAAACTTCCCAAACTATGCTGAATAATAGTAGTAAGAATAGGCAACCTTGTCTTATTCCTGATCTTAGTGGAAATGGTTTCACTTTTTCACCATTGAGAATGATGCTGGCTGTGGGTTTGGCATACATGGTCTTTATTATGTTGAGGTAAGTTCCCACTATGCCTACTTTATGGAGGATTTTTATCATAAATGGGTGTTGAATTTTGTCGAAAGCTTTTTCTATATCTATTGGGATGATCATATGGTTTTTGTCCTTCAATTTGTTTAAAGTGCCTTATAACATCGATTGAGTTGTGTATACTGAAGACTCCTTTTATTCCTGGGATAAACCCCACTTGATCATGGTGTATGATACTTTTAATGTGCTGTTGGATGCTGTTTGCTACGGTTTTGTTGACAATTTTTGCATCTATGTTCATCAGTGATACTGGTCTGTAGTTTTCTTTCTTTGTGACATCTTTGTCTGGTTTTGGCATCAGGGTGATTGTAGCCTCGTAGAATGTGTTTGGGAGTGTTCCTCCCTCTGCTATATTTTGGAAGATTTTGAGAAGTATAGGTGTTAGCTCTTCTCTAAATGTTTGATAGAATTCGCTTGTGAAGCCGTCTGGTCATGGGCTTTTGTTTGCTGCAAGATTTTTAATCAAAGTCTCAATTGCAGTGCTTGTGATTGGTCTGTTTATATTTTCTATTTCTTCCTGATTCAGTCTCAGAAGTTTGTGCTTTTCTAAGAAATTGTCCATTTCTTCCAGCTTTTCCATTTTATTGGCATATAGTTGCTTGTTGTAAACTCTCATGATCCTTTGTATTTCTGCAGTGTTCGTTGTTACTTCTCCTTTTTCATTTGTAAATCTGTTGATTTGAGTCTTCTACCTTTTTTCTTGATGAGTCTGGGTAATATTTTATTAAGTTTGTTTATCTTCTCAAAGAACAAGCTTTTTGTTTTATTGATCTTAGTTATTGTTTCCTTCATTTCTTTCTCATTTATTTCTCATCTGATCTTTATGATTTCTTTCCTTCTGCTAACTTTGGGTTTTTCTTGTTCTACTTTCTCTAATTGCGTGAGGTGAAGGTTAGGTTGTTCATTTGAGATGTTTCTTGTTTTCTGAGGTAGGATTGTATTTCTATAAACATCCCTCTTAGAACTTCTTTTGCTTCGTCCCATCAGTTTTGGGTCATTGTGTTTTCATTGTCATTTGTTTCTAGGTATTTTTTGATTTCCTCTTTGATTTCTTGTGATCTCTTGTGTATTAAGTAGTGTATTGTTTAGCCTCCATGTATTTGTATTTTTTACAATTTTTTTCCTGTAATTGATATCGAGTCTCATAGTGCTGTGGTCAGAAAAGATACAGGATAAGATTTCAGTATTTTTAAAATTTACCTAGGCTTGTTTTGTGACCCAAGATATGATCTATCCTGCAGAATGTTCCATGAGCACTTGAGGAGAAAGTGTATTCAGTTGTTTTTGGATGGAATGTCCTATAAATATCACTTAATTTCAGCATGTTTAATGTAACATTTAAAGCTTGTATTTCCTTATTTATTTTCATTATGGATGATCTGTTCATTAGTGAAAGTGGGGTGTTAAAGTCCCCCACAATTATTGTGTTACTGTTCATTTCCCCCTTTTGGTTGTTAGCATTTGCCTTATGTATTCAGGTGCTCCTATATTGGGTGCATGTGTATTTACAATTGGTGTATCTTCTTCTTGGATTGATCCCTTAATCATTATGTACTGTCCTTCTTTGTCTCTTGAAGTAGACTTTATTTTAAAGTCTATTTTGTCTGATGTGAGAATTGCTACACCTGCTTTCTTTTGATTTCCCTTTGTATGGAATATCTTTTTCCATCCCCTCAGTTTCAGTATGTATGTGTCCCTAGGTCGGAAGTGTGTCTCTTATAGACAGTATATATACAGGTGTTGTTCTTGTATCCATTCAGCCAGTCTATGTCTTTTTGTTGGAGCATTTCATCTATTTACATTTAAGGTAGTTATCAATATGAATGTTCCTATTACCATTTTCTTAATTGTTTTGGGTTTGTTATTGTAGGTCTTTTCCTTTTCTTGCATTTCCTGCCTACAGAAGTTCCTTTAGTATTTGTTGTAAAGCTGGTTTGGTGGTGCTGAATTCTCTTAGCTTTGCTTCTTTGTAAATATTTTAATTTCTCCATTGAATCTGAATGAGATCCTTGGTGGGCAGAGTAATCTTGGTTGTAGGTTTTTCCATTTCATCACTTTAAATATGTCCTGCCACTCCCTTCTGGCTTGCAGAGCTTTTGCTGAAAGATCAGCTGTTAACCTTATGGGGATTCCGTTGTATGTTATTATTGTTTTTCCTTTGCTGCTTTTCATATTTTTTCTTCGTATTTAATTTTTGATACTTTGAGTATTATGTGTCTTGGCGTGTTTCTTCTTGAATTTATCCTGTATGGGACTCTTTGTGCTTCCTGGACATGATTAATTATTTCCTTCCCATATTAGGGAAGTTTTCAACTATAATCTCTTCCAATATTTTCTTAGTCCCTTTCTTTTCCTCTGGCACCCCTATAATTCGCTAGTTGGTGCATTTCGTGTTGTCCCAGGGGTCACTGAGACTGTCCTCAATTCTTTTTTCTTTATTCTGTTCTGCAGTATATATTTCTACTATTTTATCTTCAATGTCACTTATCCATTCTTCTGCCACAGTTATTCTGCTATTGATTCCTTCTAGTGGATTTTTAATTTCTTTTATTGTGTTGTTCATCCTTGTTTGTTTGGTCCTTATTTTTTCTAGATTCTCGTTAAACATTTCTTATATTTTCACCATTCTATTTCCAAGATTTTGAACCATTTTTACTATGATTAACATGAATTCTTTTTCAGGTAGACTGACTACTTTCCCTTCATTTGTTTGGTCTGGTGGGATTTTACCTTGGTTCTTCATCTGCTGTGTGTTCCTCTGGCTTCTATTTTCCTTAACTTACTGTGTTTGTGGTCTCCTTTTTTCAGGCTTCAGGTTCATAATCATTGTTGTTTTTGGTGTCTGCCCCCAGTGGCTAATGTTGCTTCAGTGTGTTATGTAGGCTTCCTATTGGAGGGGCCTGGTGCCTGTGTTCTGGTGGATGAGGCTGGATCTTGTCTTTCTCGTGGGTAGGACCACATCCGGTTTTGTGTGTTCGTGTCTCTGATCTTATTATGATTTTAGGTAGCTTCTCTGCTAATGGGTGGGGTTGTGTTCCTGCTTCCTAGTTGTTTGGCCTAGGGTGTCCAACCCTGTAGCTTGCTGGTTATTGAGTGGAGTGGGGTCTTAGCGTTGAGGTGGATATCTCTGGGAGATCTTTCGCTGTTTGATATTATGTGGTGATGGGAGGTCTCTGGTGGACCAATGTCCTGAACTCGGCTGTCCCAACTCAGAGGCACAGGCCTGATACCCGGCCAGACCACCAATACCCTGTCAGCCACATGGCTCAGAAGTAAAGTGAGATAAAAGGAAAGAAAGAAAAGAAAAGAAAGAAAGAAAGAAGTAAAATAAAATTATTAAAATAAAAAATATTAAAAAAAGAAAGAAGAAAACAACCAAACGATAAAACAAATCCACCAATGATAACAAGTGCTAAAATATTTTTTTTTAAAAAAGAAAGGGGCTTCCCTGGTGGCGCAGTGGTTGAGAGTCCACCTGCCGATGCAGGGGAAGTGGGTTTGTGCCCCGGTCCAGGAGGATCCCACATGCCGCGGAGCAGCTGGGCCTGTGAGCCATGGTCGGTGAGCCTGTGCGTCTGGGGCCTGTGCTCTGCAATGGGAGAGGCCACAGCAGTGAGAGACCCACGTACAGCAAAAAAAAAAAAAAAAAAAAAAAGAAAGAAAACACACTTCAGACAGAAACTAGGACAAATTGTAAAAGCAAAGCTATACAGACAAAATCACATGAAGAAGCATGCACCTACACACTCCCAAAAATAGAAAAAAGAAAAAATATATATATTTTAAAAAAAGGAAGAGAGCAACCAGATCAATAAACCAGTCTATCAATGATAATAAACTCTAAATACTAAACTAAAATAAACATAAAGCCAGAAACAAATTAGATGGAGAAAGCAAACTCCAGGTCTACAGTTGCTTCCAATGTCCACCGCCTCAATTTTGGGATGATTCATCATCTGTTCAGTTATTTCACAGATGCAGGGTACATCAAGGTGATTGTGGAGTTTTAATCCACTGCTCCAAAGGCTACTGGGGTAGGTTTCCCTTTTTCTTCTTTGTTAGCACAGCTCCTGGGGTTCAGCTTTGGATTTGGTCCTGCCTCTGCATGCAGGTCGCCTGAGGCATCTGTTCCCCACACAGATAGGACGGGGTTAAAATAGTAGCTGATTAGGGGGTCTGGCTCACTCAGGCCATGGGAGGGAGGGGTACGAAATTGGGTGTAAGTCTGTGGCATCAGAGGCTAGCATGACAATTCACACTCTGTGCTTTTCTGGGAAATCATCTCTGGATCACGGGACTCTGGCAGTGGTGGGCTGCACAGGCTCCTGGAAGGGGAACTATGGATAGTGACCAGTGCTTGCACACAGGCTTCTTGGTGGCTGCAGCAGCAGCCTTATCATTTCATGCCAATCTCTGGTGTCCACACTGATAGCCATGGCACGTGCCTGACTCTGTAGCTGGTTTAGGTGGTGCTCTGAATCCTCTCTCCTCGTGCCTGGCAAAACAATGATCCCTTGCCTCTTTGGCAGTTCCATACTTTTCCCCGGACTCGCTCCTGGCCTACTGTGGAGCACCAGCCCCCTTCCGGCTGTATTCATGCAGCCAACCCCAGTCCTCTCCCTGGGGTCCTACCTCCAAAGCCTGAGCCTCAGCTCCCAGCCCCCACCTACCCTGGCGGGTGAGCAGAAAAGCCTCTTAGGCTTGTGAGTGCAGGTCACCAGGGATCATTTGCGCAGGAATCTCTCCAATTTGTCCTCTTCACCCCTGTTGCTGAGCTCTCCTCCCTGGCTCCAAAGTTCCCCTCCCCCCACCCAGCCCCATTCTCAGTCAGTGAAGGAGCTTCCTAGTGTGTGGAAACTTTTCCTCCTTCAACCTCCTTCCCAGAGGTGCTGGTCCTGTCCGTATTATTTTGTCTCTGTTTTTTTTCATTTTTCTTTTCCCCTACCCAGGTATGTGAGGAGTTTCTTGCATTTTGAAAAGTCTGAGGACTTCTGCCAGTGTTCAGTAGGTGTTCTGTAGGAGTTATTCCACATGGAGATTTATTTCTGATGTATTTGTCGGGAGGAAGGTGATTTCCACGTCTTAGTCTTCCACCATCTTGAAGCTATTCCATGTGTGTATGTTTCTTTGTGTGATTTTGTCTGTTTAGTATTGCTATTACTATGTAGTTTGGGGTTATATCTGTTTGTTTGTTTTTCTTCCTTTTCTTCTGAGCCATGTGGCTGGCAGGGTCTTGGTGCTCCAGCTGGGTGTTGGGCCTGAACCTGTGAGGTGGGGAGCCGAGTCCAGGTCATTGGACCACCACTAATCTCCTGGCCCCATGTAATACCACTCGGCGAGGGGATAAAAAAAGATATTCCATGCAAATGGAAATCAAAAGAAAGCTGGAGTAGCAATTCTCATATCAGACAAAATAGACTTTAAAATAAAGACTATTAAATAGACAAAGAAGGACACTACATAATGATCAAGGGATCAATCCAAGAAGAAGTTATAACCATTGTAAATATTTATGCACTCAACATAGGAGTACTTCAATACATAGGCAAATGCTAACAGTCAAAAAGGGGAAATCAACAGTAACACAAAAATAGTGGGGCACTTTAACCCCACTTTCAACAGTAGACAGATCATCCAAAATGAAAATAAATAAGGAAACACAAGCTTTAAATGACACATTAGACCAGATGGACTTAATTGATATTTATAAGACATTCCATACAAAAATTACAGAATACACTTTCTTGTCAAGTGGTCATGGAATATTGTCCAGAATAGATCATATCTTGGATCACAAATCAAGCCTTGGTTAATTTAAGAAAATTTGAATTTGTATCAAGTATGCTTACAGCCCACGACACTATGAGACTAGATATTAACTGCAAGAAAAAAACTGTAAAAATTACAAACACATGGAGGCTAAAAATACACTACTAAATAACCAAGAGATCACTGAAGAAATCAAAGAGGGAATCAACAAATACCCAGAAACAAATAACAGTGAAGCACGATGACCCAAAGCCTGCGGGATGTAGCAAAAGAGTTCTATAGGGAAGTTTATAGCAATAAAATCTCAGCTCAAGAAACAAGAAAAATCTCAAATAAACAGCCTAACCTTACACCTAAAGCAATTAGAGAAAGAAGAACAAAAATTAAAAAAACAAAGTTTGCAGAAGGAAAGAAATCATAAAGATCAGATCAGATATGAAAAGAAATGAAGGGAAAAATAGCAAAAATCAGTAAACATAAAGCTGATTCTTTGGGAAAAAAAGAATTCATAAACGTATAGCCAGACTCATCACACACAGAAAAGAAGACTCAAATCAACAGAATTAGAAATGAAAATGAAGGAACAACTGACACTGCAGAAATATAAAGGATCATGAGATTACTACAAGCAACTATATGCCAATAAAATGAAAAACCTGGCAGAAATGGAAAAATTCTTAGAAAAGTAATACCTTCTGAGACTGAACCAGGAAAAATAGAAAATATGAACACACCGATCACAAGCGCTGAAATCGAAACTGTGAGCAAAAATCTTCCAACAAACAAAAGCCCAAGGCCAGATGGCTTCACAGGTGAATTCTATCGAATATTTAGAGAAGAGCTAACACGTATCCTTCTCAAACTCTTGTAAAATATAGCAGAGGGAGGAACCCTCCAAAATTCATTCTATGAGGCCACCATCACCCTGATACCAAAACCAGACAAAGATGTCACAAAAAAAGAAAACTATAGGCCAATATCACTGATGAACATAGATTCAGAAATCCTCAACACAATACTAGCAAACAGAATCCAACAGCACATTAGAAGGATCACACAGCAGGATCAAGTGACATTTATACCAGGAATGCAAGGATTCTTCAATATAAGCAAATCAATCATTGTGATTCAGCATATTAACACATTGAAAGATAAATCCATGTGATAATCTCAATAAATGTAGAAATAGCTTTCGACAATATTCAACACCCACTTATGATAAAAACTCTCCAGAATGTGGGCATAGAGGGAACCTCCTCAACATAATAAAGGCTATATATGACAAACACACAGCAAACAGCTTTCTCAATGGTGAAAAACTGAAACAATTTCCCCTGAGATCAGGAACAAGACAAGGTTGCCCACTCTCACCACTATTATTCACCATAGTTTATGAAGTTTTAGGCACCTCCATCAGAGAAGAAAAAGGAATAAAAGGATTCCAAATCGTAAAAGAAGTAAAACCGTCACTGTTTGCAGATGACATGATACTATACCTAGAGAATATTAAGGATGCTACCAGAAAACTACTAGAACTAATCAATGAATTTGGTATAGTAGAAGAATATGAAATTAATGCACAGAAGTCTCTTGCATTCCTATACAGTAATGACAAAAAATCTGAAAGAGAAATTAAGAAAACACTCCAATTTACCACTGCAACAAAAAGAATAAAATACCTAGGAATAAACCTACCTAAGGAGACAAATGACCTATACAAAGAAACTGTAAGAAACTGATGAAAGAAATTAAAGATAATACAAACAGATGGAGAGATATACCATATTCTTGCACTGGAAGAATCAACATTGTGAAAATGACTGTACTACCTAAAGCAATCTACAGATTCAATGCAATCCCTATCAAAATACGAATAACATTTTTCACAGAACTAGGATGGAAAATTTTACAACTTGTATGGAAACAAAAAGACCCTGAATAGCCAAAGCAATCTTGAGAAAGAAAAATGGAGCTGGAGGAATCAGGCTCCCTGACTTCAGACTATCCTACAAAGCTATGGTAATCAAGACAGTATGGTACTGGCACAAAAAATAGAAATATAGTTAAATGGAACAGTATAGAAAGCCCAGAGATAAACCCACACACATATGGTCACCTTATCTTTGATAAAGGAGGCAAGAATATACAATGTAAAAAAGACAGCCTCTTCCTTAAGTGGCCCTGGGAAAACTCGAGAACTACATGTAAAAGAATGAAATTAGAACACTTCCTAACACCATACACAAAAATAAACTCAAAATGGATTAAAGACCTAAATGTAATGCCAGACACTCTCAAACTCTTAGAGGAAAACATAGGCAGAACACTCTATGACATAAATCACAGCAAGAGACTCTTTGACCCACCCCACCTCCTAGAGAAATGGAAATTGAAACAAAAATAAACAAATTGGACCTAATGAAACTTAAAAGCTTTTGCACAGCAGAGGAAACCATGAACAAGACAAAAAGACAACCCTTAGAATGGGAGAAAATTGTTGCAAACCAAACAACTGACAAAGGGTTAATCTCTGAAATATACAAGCAGCTCATCCCACTCAATATCAATAAAACAACCCCATCCAAAAATGGGCAGAAGACCTTAATAGACGTTTCTCCAAAGAAGATATACAGATTACCAACAAACATATGAAAGAATGCTCAACATCACTAATCATTAGAGAAATACAAATCAAAACTACAATGAGGTATCACCTCACACCAATCAGAATGGCCATCATCAAAAAATCCACAAACAATAAATGCTGGAGAGGGTGTGGAGAAAAGAGAAGCCTCTTGCACTGTTGGTGGGAATGTAAATTGATACATGACTATGGAAAACAGTATGGAGGTTCCTTAAAAAACTAAAAATAGAACTACCATATGACCCAGCAATCCCACTACTGGGCATACACTGTGAGAATACCATAATTCAAAAAGAGTCATGTACCACAATGTTCATTGCAGCTCTATTTACAATAGCCAGGACATGGAAGCAACCTAAATGTCCATCAACAGATGAATGGATAAAGAAGATGTGGCACATATATACAATAGAATATTACTCAGCCATAAAAGGAAATGAAATTGAGTTATTTGCAGTGAGGTGGGTGGACCTAGAGTCTGTCATACAGAGTGAAGTAAGTCAGGAAGAGAAAAACAAGTACCGTATGCTAACACGTATATATGGATTTAAAAAAAACAATTCTGATGAACCTAGGGGCAGGACAGGAATAAAGATGCAGACACAGGACTTGAGGACACAGGGAGTGGGAAAGGTAAGCTGGGACGAAGTGAGAGGGTAGCATTGACATATATATGCTACCAAATGTAAAATTGATAGTTATTGGGAAGCCACCGCATAGCACAGGGAGATCTGCTCTGTGATTTGTGACCACCTACAGTGGTGGGATAGGGAGTGACAGAGGGAGACGCAAGAGGGAGGGGATATGGGGATATATGTATGCATATAGCTGATTCCCTTTGTTATACAGTAGAAACTAATACAACATTGTAAGGCAATTATACTCCAATAAAGATGTTAAAAATAATAGCAAAAACTACCTCGAACCTACAGCAGAGCAACAACAATACAACACACACACACAAATAAAGAAAAAAATAAATAAAAATACCAATAGAACAAAGACACAAAAGAATTTAAAAATGAGAACAGTTAGGACTAGACTAACATAAACAAAAAATTAAAAATAAAAATATAGAGCAAACAAATAATGCAAAAAAACATAAAATATACACATAAAACAATCAAAAAATAAAAATAAATAAAAAACAAAGAACACAAGAAAAAAACTCTAACACAACAAAAAAGTAAATTAAAAATAGAAAAATTAACATATATCTTTAAAACTTTTTAATTAAAAATAAAAGAAAAAATAATAAATGCAACACCACCACCAACTGAATAAAATGAAACAAACAAAAATGAATAATAGTAATAATCATATTTTCCTGGGGCCTCCTCTGTTAGCGTCCTTGCTCCCACAGTGAGCCAGAGCCAATCTCCACCTCCCCTGGAAGCCCTCCAATACCTATAGGTGGGTCTCTGGACCTGCTGTGGGCACTGTGGGGCCAGCTCACACTCTGACCTGGCCCGACTCCCACGTTTACTTACCCCCCATAGTCCACTCCTAGGAAGCCTACACCAGTCTCTGTTGTGGGACCACTCGTCCATTCAGGTATTCCACAGACACAGGATTTACCAAGCTGATCTCGGGGATTTAATCTGCGGCTTGTGCAGCTGCACAGAAAGATTTCTGTTTGTGTTCCTTAGTTGCACTGCCTCTGGGGGTTCCAGCAGTTATTTGCCCATTTGGCAGAAGTTCTAGTGTTAGTAAATGAATTTTCATTACTATACAGTCTAGGTGCTCTTTATTTTATTTTTATTTTTTTAATTTTTATTTTATGTTGGAGTATATTTGATTAACAGTGTTGCATTAGTTTCAGGTATATAGCAAAGTGATTGAGTTATACATAAACATGTATCTATTCTTTTCCAAATTCTTTTCCCATTTAAGTTATTACAGAATATTGAGCAGAGTTCCCTGTGCTATACAGTAGGTCCTTGTTGGTTATCTATTTTAAATACAGCATTGTGTACATGTCAATCCCAAACTCCCAATCTATCCCTCTCCCCAACGCTTCCCCCCAGTAACCATAAGTTTGTTTTCTAAGTCTGTGAGTCTGCTCTTTAACCTGCTGGGTTTTATGTTTTTCCTGTTTCCCAAGGTAGGTGAGTCTGTGCCTATGCCCCCCAGCAATACCTATCCCTACTGCAAATTGCTACTACAGAGGTGTGGTTCCCACATATACCATGTCTCCACCTTTACCTCTCATTTCTATCTGGTCATTTTATGTGCAATGGCTGTTCAATCAGCCCTCAAGAATTGCTCTCTATATAGGTGTAGATTTGGTGTGTCTGTGGTAGGAGGTGAGCTAAGGGTATTCCTATGTCACTATCTTGGACACCTCTCCTCCCAAGATGTGTAATTTAATACATATTTTTTGACACAGCTGTGTTGCCTAGATATGCTCCAGCATGAATGAGTTCTGCTTGCCATAACTCTTTTCTCCTCTGAAACCTTCCTAGCCAGGAAGACACTTATAGATGGTTTAGTCCTACTCTTCTCCACCCTCCATTTTATGGATAGGTCACCATAGGCCTAGAGAGGAATAGACTCATGCCTAGGACCAGCAAGTCACCCTAGAGCCAGGCCAGGCATTCAGTTTAATAGGGCTCTGATTGAAGGTTCTCTGAATACCTGAATAATTTAGTTTGTCCTTTTTCTTCTTGGCTGAAAACTTCTCAAAGAAGGAAGCTGACCTGTTATTCTTCTTCTGCCTGCCTCTACAGCTCTGGGTGAACCAGGAGGATGGGGTGGAGGAAGGGCCCAGTGACGTTCAGAATGGGCACCTGGACCCCAACTCAGACTGCCTTTGTCTGGGCCGGCCACTCCAAAACCGGGACCAGATGCGAGCCAACGTAATCAATGAGATCATGAGCACCGAGCGTCATTACATCAAGCACCTAAAGGACATTTGTGAGGTAGGCCCAGCTATGATGGTGCATGTGAGGGCACTCAGGGTGGGGTAGAGGGTACTTCCATGAAGAAATGACAAGCTTCCTGGGCCGTACCTGTGAAAATCCCAAGATATTAGGAAACACAGCTTGACTAACCTCGTAGATTCTGTTCTGTGGGTGAGACTCCTCCCTTGGGGTTTCTCAGTCTCTCTGTTTATTTCTCCCCTTTTTGCTATCTACCTATCTGTCTAACTTTCATATTCATATTCCCTCTCCCCACCCTCTCTCTCTGCCTCCCTCTGTCCCCTCTGCCGGAAACTCTATCCCTATCCTCTTGTTTTCTGATCCAGTTGTTGCCACCCCATGTAAGGGCCTGACTTCATTACAGCAAAACACATTTCCTGCCAAGCCAGTGGTTTACAAACTTGAGTGTGCACCAAAGTCCCTGGGCTAGCTTGTTAAGCATGCAGATTCCAGCCCTCTTTGACCCCACCCCCCACGCAAAGTTGTGAATTCTCAGCCTGGGATAAAACACGGAAATCTCTATGTTTTGCAAGTATCCCTGGTAATACTTGTCTTCCACTATGCCACTCTGCCCTCCAGGGACTGTGGCTCCACATTGTCTAACTCCATCCCTTCCATCTTTCTGACCGGAGTGAGGATGAGAACCTTTTTTTTCTCACACTGCCTTGAGTCCAGCAGAGACAAGTTGGCATTTTCAAAGGACCTTTTACTAAACGGCATGAGAAAACCAATGAGAGATAGAGAAAATAATGTTCTTAGAAGGATTTCTCTCCCCCCCTCCCTCTCTCTCACACACACACACTATAGCGTTATGCTTGACCCAGTGAAAAACTCTACCTTGAATATTTTCATCCCCTTTATTCCAGATAAGAGATCAGGTCCTACTTTCTGTCCTCCAGCCCTACTGATTAGGTCCAGGACCCACTCTGTAATCAATGGTATAGCTCTGACATTTTTCAAAGTTCTTGTTTCTTTAGAGCAGTGCTGCCTAATAGGAAGCAGTGCTTCCTGCAGTGATGAAAATGTTCTGTATCTGCAGTCTCCATTACAGTAGCCACTGATCAGATATCTGTGGCTGTTGAGCACTTGAGATGTGGCTAGTATGACTGAGAAATGGAATTTTAAATTTTATTTCATTTTAATTTAAATAGCCACACGTGACTAATAGCAACCACATCGGACAGTGCAGCTCTGAAAAGATCAAGACCATGGACTTTGGGCCTTAACTTTCTTCACCTAAATTCATTTTTTCACCCCTTCCAGACAGGTTAAAGGTTATCTCCTCCCCCTTCCCCAAGGCAGTAAGGTAGGGTAGAAAGAACAAGGGCTCTGTGGACATGGAGTGCTGGCTTTCACATCTTAACTTAGTCACTAATTAACCCTGTGGCCTTGAAGGTGCCTCTTAACTCCTCTAACCTTTGATTTTATGACTTGTCCAGTAGGCTTCATTTTACCAACCTCTTAACTTTATTGAGGAAATGAAGTAAATCTAATATTGTAAGTATTTGGGAAAAGGTAGTTTTCCTTTTCTTCCTTCCCTTTTCATCTATTCACCTATCCATCATTGTCTCTCTTTTATCTTTTTCTGTTCCTCCTACCTCCATACAAATGGTTGATATATTTTTTAATTACCCTCTCGAATATGTTACGTGGCATTGGGCATCAAACCGCTGATATGTCATTCATTCCACAAACATTTAGTGGAGTTCTGCTCCTTGCTAGGCCTTGGACATAGCTCCTACACTCAAACTGTTCTGCCTTAGACCAATAGCATCTGAATCACCTGGGAGCTGGTTAGAAATGCAGAATCTTTAATTCCACTCCAGACCTGAATTCAAATCTACATTTTAACAAGGTTCACATTTGACTTACAATACATATTAAAGTTTGAGGAGCACTGCTGTAAAATGATAGCTATCTTACACTATTTATAATAGCAGGACATGGAAGCAACCTAAATGTCCATCAACAGAGGAATGGATAAAGAAGATGTGGTACATATATAAATGGAATATTACTCAGCCATAGAAAAGAAATAATGCCATTCACAGCAACATGGATGGGCCTAGAGATTGTCATACTGAGTGAAGTAAGTCAGACAGAGAAAGAGAAACAACATATGATATCATTTGTATGTAGAATCTTAAAAAAGGCTACAAATGAACTTATCTACAAAACAGAAATAGAGTTACAGGTGTACAAAATACATTTATGGTTACTGCAGGGTAAGGCAGGGGATGGATAAATTGGAAGATTGGGATTGACACATACACACTACTAATACAATAGATAACTAATAAGGACCTACTGTATAGCACAGGGAACTCTACTCAATATTCTGTAATGGCCTATATGGGAAAAGAAGCTGAAAAAGAGTGGATATATGTATATGTATAACAGATTCACTTTGCTGTACACCTGAAACTAACACAACATTGTAAATCAACTATACCTCAATAAAAAACTTTTTTAAATGATAGCTATCTTATAATGTCATAAGGTCTATAATACAAGTTAGTACAGTCTGGTCTTTACCCAGCAGCCAAGGGATGGTATCAATACCTAAGTCCTTCATATCACTCCTCTGCTTAAAACTTTCCAATGGCTCACCTTTCCTTCCTGAGTAAAAGCCAAAATTCCCATTATTACTTACAAAGCCCTGTGTGATCAACCCTTCCTTACCTCTGTGACTTCATCTCTTGCTCTTTTCCCACATGCTCTCACTACTTTAGACACATGGCCTAATTGCTGTTCCTTAAAAAGGCCTGACACACTCCCCCCTCATAGCCTTTCCACTGGCTTTCCCTTCTGCCTAAATCACTATTCCCTCAAATGTCCATGTGGCTCCATTTCTCACCTCCTTCAAGGCTTCACTCAAATATCATCGCCTTGAGACCTTCCCTGACTATTCTATCTAAAATTGTAACCATGTACTATCTTGTTTTATTTTTCTCCATTGCACTTACTGCTTTCTGACTTATTATATATTTTGCTTTTATGTTTTGTTTATTGCCTTTCTCCCCTACTAGAAAGTAAATTCCATGAGGGAAAGGGTTTTTTTTTTGTTGATTTACTGATACATCCTCAACATCTAGCACAGTGCTTGGCAGATGGTAGATGCTCAATAACTACTTTTGGAAGTTGGAATTAAATATAAGTGCTCACATGCATGTACTATTTTGGCAAAGTACATTCACATCTTATGCCATTTGATTTTCAGACAGGAAATAGGTTGTTATTGTTATTCCTATTTTCTAGATCAACAGTCTGAGTCTCTAATAGGCAAAATTACTTTCCCAGAGTTCTCAGGCACTGACCCAGTGGGAGTCTTAGTCTTAGAAGGATTTTGTTCCCAACTACCAAACATCTTGGCCTCTTCCTACAGGGCATGGGCTCAGAACAGCAATGCAAGTATTTATCCTTCCAAAAGAGAGAGTGCTACGACCCTGTTCTGAGGAATTGCCTAATCCAGCCAACCTAAGCAAAGCTTTTGTTGGTGTTCTGCAAGTTTCATATCTCTTTATTATTCTTGATGCTGAAGCTAAGAGTTTAAATGGGAATGGGAAGTATCTCTTTGTCCCATCCTTCAACCACAGATGTCAAAGGAACATTTAGCTAGAGCAAAAGAAGGGTAGAGAAAGCTGTGTCTTGATGGGCCAGAAGGCAGTATTTTAGCTCAGGGTTGTGTTACCTAAACCAAAAGCTATGAGGAACAATATGATTTATAAGAAGAATATCAAAACCAGAATTGGGAGTTCCATCCAGGTTCAGGTCCCACCTTAGTCACAAACTGACTGAGGAATGTCAGGTGAATCTTTTCCATCCTGGACCTTGTTCCCCAACTCTAAAATTAGCAGGTTGGTAGAGTTGCTCTTTAAGTGTTGTCTGACTCTTACTTTCTCTGATTCTGTGAGATCTAGGTATGCTTTCACTAAAGAACGCTGTGGTAGTGATCCATGATTCTGCATGTTTTGCCATTTCCTCCTTGATACCCATGGAGGCATGTCTTACTCAGGCATGAATGTGTTAACAAGGCATAATCTACTCTTTCTGTAGGTTAAGGGAGATCACTTAATACTGCATTCAGTATAGGAAAAAGTCACTATCTATTAGAAAATATTTATTAATTTATTTATTCATTCATTCATTCATTTACTAATTACTCCTGGGAACAGAAAATGCCTCACAAACATTTAAGTTACAATACCTTCATTTTACAAATGAGGAAGTAGGAAATAGAGTTATTTTTATCAAAGTTATTCAGTGAAGCCAGTAAAAGAAAATATATTTTTTAATGAGTTCTCTGAAAAGATGACATTCTTCTTTCTAAATCCAGACAGTGGGATAAAAGAGTACTGGCTTAATTCTAGGTCACCTTGACCAATGATTGGTGATATTACCTCTTGTAATCTTAGAAATAATATTATGATCAGGGAGACTGAGACACAGGGCAAGCAAAGTTAAATATGCCTTATAAAGTTGCCTCATCTGCCTCTCTGAGGAAGATCATCTCAGTCATCTGATATCTATGAAATAAATTCTGTCCTCAAATGCGTCCAGAAAAGCTGGAACTAGCTTTCCTCAGTCATTCGTATTACTGTCTTATACCCTTCACCATCAAGAAATTCTTCCTAGGTCTAATAGAGTTTATCATACTATAGCTTCAAGACATTTGCATTTGATATGTTTAAGCCTGGAGTTTTCAAACTTACTGTTTTTTTTCTTTCTGTTAATTGCCTATTCTGATGATTTCCAATGGTCTTTACATCTTGGTGTATACATCGAAAATAATACATTGTATAAAACAGTAATATTTTTATAGCATACTAAAGTAAAAGGATGAGGCAGCTCATTGGCCTGAAGTGACCAGCCCAGGGATTTCTGGCTGCTCTAGGCCCTACCTATCTATACCACCTGGACATTCAAGGCCCTGTTCCCATCCTTTGCCAATTTTCCCATTGTTTCTCATATTTTTCTTGCTGATTTATAGGAGTTCCTTGTATATTCCAGATATTAATCCCTTGTCAGTTTTCCAAGTTGCAAATAGTCTTCTTCCTGTCATCCTCTTATTTTTTAATGGTTTTGTTTAATTTGAAAAAAAGACATCCTGAATAAAAGAAGAAAAGAAAACTAACAATTTAAGAATTCTGCTGCTAACTTACCTTTTGTCATCATTAGCATGAGAAGAGCTAGTCATTTTGCAGTTATTCAACATATATCTATTGAGCAGCAACTATATGCCAGGTACTATATTAAACTCTAGAGATACAGCTGTGAACAGAACAACCATGGTCATCATTCCCTAGTTTTATTAAAATTATTTTCAAGACGTTTATCAGGTCCCCTGTCAGGTCTTAGGCTTCCAGGCAAAACAGTACATGATATCTCTAGAGAGTCAAGAGCTGAATGGGGCCCTGGAAATCTTTTCTGATATATGCATTTTAGAGATGGGGACACTGAAGTCCAGACTTGCAAGAGCCTTTCCCTAAAGGGTTTTTCAAACCCTAGGTGATCCAGAGGTTCTTTGATCCACCTTATTTCCCTGCGATCTTTGGAATCTTCCCTGGAGGTCATGGGGTCAATTTGTATCCCATATCAAGGCACTAATTCTATTGGTTTGGGCAAAAGGTTCGTTCGTTTTATCCATAAGATGGCTCTAGTAGCACTTAGTTGTCTTTAACATAATTTGAAACAATTTTGTTAGAATGTATGTGATAGCTGTCATATCAGTGTACATTTTAAAAAAGACATCAAAATTGGTGAATTTTTGTGTGGCCATTTTAATATTGAAGATGGAAGAAAAAAAGCAACATTTTTGGCATATTATGCTTTATTATTCCAAGAAAGGTAAAAACGCAACTGAAACACGCAAAGATTTTTGCAGTGTATGGAAAAGTTGCTGTGACTGATTGAACGTGTCAAAAATGGTTTGTGAAATTTTGTGCTGGTGATTTCTTGCTGGATGAAGCTCCATGGTCAGGTGGACCAGTTGAAGTTAATAGCGATCAAATCAAGACATTAATTGAGAATAATCAACATTATACCACGTGGGAGATAGCCGACATACTCAAAATATACAAATCAAGCATTGAAAATCATTTGCACCAGCTTGGTTATGTTATAATCGCTTTGATGTTTGGGTTCCACATAAGTTAAGTGAAAAAAACCTTCTTGACCATATTTCTGCTTGTGATTCTCTACTTAAACATAATGAAAATGTTCCATTTTTAAAACAAATTGTGACAGGCAATGAAAAGTGGATACTGTACAATAATGTGGAATGGAAGAGATCGTGGGGCAAGTGAAATGAAACACCACCAACCACACCAAAGGCTGGTCTTCATCCAAAGAAGGTGACGTTGTGTACATGGTGGGATTAAAAGGGAGTCCTCTATTATGAGCTCCTTCCAGAAAGCCAAACGATTAATTCCAAGTACTGCTCCTAGTTAGACCAACTGAAAGCAGTGCTCGACAAAAAAGCATCCAGAATTAGTCAACAGAAAATGCATAATCGTCTATCAGGATAATGCAAGACCTCTTGTTTCTTTGATGACCAGGCAAAACCTGTTACAGCTTGGCTGGGAAGTTCTGATTCATCTGCCAAATTCACCAGACATTACACCTTTGGATTTGCATTTGTTTTTGTCTTTACAAAATTCTCTTAATGGATAAAATTTCAATTCCCTGGAAGACTGTAAGAGGCACCTGGAACAGTTCTTTGCTCAAAAAGATAAAAAGATTTGGGAAGATAGAATTACGAAGTTGTCTGAAAAATGGCAGGTGGTAGTGGAACAAAAGGGTGAATACATTGTTCAATAATTCTTGGGGAAAATGAAAAATGTGTCTTTTATTTTTACTTAAAAACTGAAGGCACATTTTGGCCAATCCAATAGCTCAATGCATTAGATCTAGACTTAAATCAACCCTCGTGGGTTTTGAAACAGAGTGAAATAAATAGTCAACCTTCCTTGCCTATTACCATGGCAGTCCCAGGGCTAATTCATGCCTTTTGTGATTGATTTGATAACGCCTACTGTAATGCCTTCATACTCATGCCCACTTTACTCCTAGGACAGGTGAGGCTCTCAAAAACTACCTCTGTTCAATCAGTTCACACCCACTGCCATATCACCCTATTCTCTTTTACCGTGCAGATGGAGTTAGAGGGCATTTGAAGCATGCTTAACAGTAATATCTATAGACCCCTTCTGCTCCCTATGCCCTGTAATAGGCCTTCAGAGGTCTTCTGAGTCTTCTCTTCTCCAGGACAAACAGCCCTGGTTCCTTCTACCATTCTTCATGGTGTTGCTTTTCAGGGATCTCTCTACCCTGCTGACTTCCCACTGTCTCTGTATCCTTTACTCCATGTTCCTCTGAAAATAGGGCTCAGAACTGAATGCTGCTCCCCTGCAGGGGTGTGATTACTTTCCTATGACTTCTCATTCCACCCTCTCAATCTGTTTCTTCTTCATCCCTAACTGAAAATGACATTAGTTTTTTTTTTTTTGGCAGTCATATTCCACTGCCAACTCATCTTAACTTATATGCCCTTGGGGGGAGACCTTCAGATGGTGGAGGAGTAACACATGGAGATCACCTTCCTCCCCACAAATACATCAGAAATACATCTACATGTGGAACAACTCCTACAGAACACCTACTGAACGCTGGCAGAAGACATCAGACTTCCCAAAAGGCAAGAAACTCCCCACGTACCTGGGTAGAGCAAAAGAAAAAAGAAAAAACAGAGACAAAAGAATAGGGACAGGACCTGCACCTGTTGGAGGGAGCTGTGAAGGAGGAACAGTTTCCACACACTAGGAAGCACCTTCACTGATGGGGACAGGGCGTGCCGGGGGATAAGTTTCGGAGCCACAGAGGAGAGTGCAGCAACAGGGGTGCAGAGGGCCAAGTGGAGAGATTCCAGAAAAGAGGATGGGTGCTGACCAGCACTCACCAGCCCAAGAGGCTTGTCTGCTCACCCGCTGGAGCTGGTGGGGGCTGGGAGCTGAGGCTCGGGCTTCGGAGGTCAGATCCCAGGGAGAGGACTGGGGTTGGCTGCATGAACACAGCCTGAAGGGGGCTAGTGCACCACAGCTAGACTGATTGGAGTACAGGAAAAAGTCTGGAACTGCCTGAGAGGCAAGAAAACATTGTTTCGGGGAGCACGAGGAGAGGGGATTCAGAGCACCGCCTAAATGAGCTCCAGAGATGGGCGCAAGCCACGGCTATCAGTGCAGACACCAGAGATGGGCATGAAATTCTAAGCCTGCTACTGCAGCCACCAAGAAGCCTGTGTGCAAGCAAAGGTCACTATCCACAACTCCTCTCCCAGGAACCTTTGCAGCCCACTGCTGCCAGGGTCCCATGATCCAGGGACGACTTCCCAGGGAGAACACACGGCACACCTCAGGCTGGTGCAACGTCACACAGGCCTCTGCTGCTGCAGGCTAGCCCCGCATTACGTACCCCTCCCTCCCCCCAGCTTGAGTGAGCCAGAGCCCCCTAATAAGCTACTACTTTAACCCCATCCAGTCTGAGCAAAGAACAGATATCCTCAGGCGACCTACATGCAGAGGCGGAGCCAAATCCAAAGCTGCACCCCAGGAGCTGTGTGAGCAAAGAAGAGAAAGGGTTATTTCTCCCAGCAGCCTCAGGACCAGTGCTTTAAATCTCCACAGTCAACTTGATGTACCCTGCATCTCTGGAATACCTGAATAGACAATGAATAATCCCAAAAATGAGGCGGTGGACTTTGGGAGCGACTGTAGACTTGGGGTTTGCTTTCTGCATCTAATTTGTTCCTGACTTTAGGTTTATCTTAGTTTAGTATTTAGAGTTTATTATCATTGATAGATTTCTTTATTGATTTGGTTGTTCTCTTCCACCTTTTATATATATATATATATATATATATATATATATATATACACACATATATAATTTGTTCCTTTTTCACTTTTTGTGAGTGTGTATGTATATGCTTCTTTATGTGATTTTGTCTGTATAGCTTTGCTTTTAACCTTTGTCCTAGGGTTCTGCCTGTCTGCTTTTTTTTTTAGTATAGTTTTTAGCACTTGTTATCATTGGTGGATGTGATTTTTGGTTTGGTTGCTCTCTTCCTTCTTTTTTTAATTACTTTTTATTTTTATTGTGATAACTTTATTTCATTTTATTTTCTTTTTTTCCTTTCTTTCTCTTTTCTCCCTTTTCTTCTGAGCTGTGTGGTTGACAGGGTCTTAGTGCTCTGGCTGGGTGTCAGGCCTGTACCTCTGAGGTGGGAGAGCTGAGCTCAGGACATTGGTCCACCAGAGACCTCCTAGCTCCATGTAATATCAAATGGCAAAAGTTCTCCCAGAGATATCCATCTCAATGCTAAGACACAGCTCCATGCAATGACCAGCAAGCTACATTGCTGGGCACCCTATACCACACAACTAGCAAGACAGGAACACAACCCCACCCATTAGCAGAGAGGCTGCCTAAAATCATAAAAGGTGACGGATACCCCAAAACACACCACCAGAAGTGGATCTGCCCACCAGAAAGACAAGATCCAGCCTCATCCACCACAACACAGGCACTAGGCCCCTCCACCAGTAAGCCTACACTACCCACTGAACCAACCATAGCCACTGGGGGCAGACACCAAAAACAACAGGAACTACAAACCTGCAGCCTGTGAAAAGGAGACACCAAACACAGTAAAATAAGCAAAATGAGAAGACAGAGAAACACACAGCAGATGAAGGAGCAAGGTAAAAACACATCAGACCAAACAAATGAAGAGGAAATAGACAGTATGCCTGAAAAAGAATTCAGGATAGTGACAGTAAAGATATCCAAAATCTTGGAAATAGAATAGAAAAAATACAAGGAATGTTTAACAAGGACCTAGAAGAACTAAACAGCAAACAAACAATGGTGAACAGCACAATAAATGAAATTAAAAATTCTCTAGAAGGAAGCAATAGCAGAATAACTGAGGCAGAAGAACGGATAAGTGACATGGAAGATAAAATAGTGGAAATAACTACTGCAGAGCAGAATAAAGAAAAAAGAATGAAATGAATTGAAGACAGTCACAGAGACCTCCGGGACAACTTTAAATGCAACAACATTCAAATTACAGGGGTCACAGAAGAAGAGAAAAAGAAAGGGACTGAGAAAATATATGAAAAGATTATAGTTGAAAACTTCCCTAATATGGGAAAGGAAATAGTCAGTCAAGTCCCGGAAGCACAGAGAGTCCCATACAGGATAAATCCAAGGAGCAACATGCCAAAAAACATATTAGTCAAACTGTCAAAAATTAAATACAAAGAAAAAACATTAAAAGGGAAAAACAGCAAATAACATACAAGGGAATCCCCATAAGGTTAACAGCTGACCTTTCAGCAGAAACTCTGTAAGCCAGAAGGGGGTGGCAGGACATATTTAAAATGATGAAATGGAAAGACCTACAACCAAGATTACTCTACCCACCAAGGATCTCATTCAGATTCGACAAAAAAATTAAAACCTTTAAAGACAAGCAAAAGCTAAGAGAATTCAACACCACCAAACCAGTTTACAACAAATGCTAAAGGAATTTCTCTAGGCAGGAAACACAAGAGAAAGAAAAGGCCTACAATAACAAACCCAAAGCAATTAAGAAAATGGTAATAGGAACATACATACCAACAGCTACCTTAAATGTAAATGGATTAAATTATCCAACCAAAAGGCATAGACTGGCTGAATGGATACAAAAACAAGAGCCATATATATACTGTCTACAAGAGAGCCACTTCAGACCTAGGGACACACACATACTGAAAGTGAGGGGATGGAAAAAGATATTCCATGCAAATGCAAATCAAAAGAAAGCTGGTATAGCAATTCTCATGTCAGACAAAATAGGCTTTAAAATAAATACTATTACAAGAGACTAAGAAGAACACTACATAATTATCAAGGGATCAGTCCAAGAGGAAGATATAACAACTGTAAATATTGATGAACCCAACATAGGAGCACATCAATACGTAAGGCAAATGCTAACAGCCATAAAAGGGGAAATCAACAGTAATGCAATCATAGTAGGGGACTGTAACACCACACTTACACCAATGGACAGATCATCCAAAATGAAAACAAATAAGGAAACACAAACTTTAAATGATACATTAAACAAGATGGACTTAATTGATATTTATAGGACATTCCATCCAACAACAACAGAATAAACTTTCTTCTCATGTGCTCATGGAACAGTCTGCAGGATAGAGCATATCTTGGGTCACAAATCAAGCATTGGTACATTTACAAAAATTGAAATTGTATCAAGTATCTTTTCTGACCACAATGCTATGAGACTAGATATCAATTACAGGAAAAAAGTTTGTTAATACATGGAGGCTAAACAATACACTACTAAATAACCAAGAGATCAGTGAAGAAATCAAAGAGGAAATCAAAAAATACCTAGAAACAAATGACAATGAAAACATGACAACCCAAAACCTATGGGATGCAGCAAAAGAAGTTCTAAAAGGGGAGTTTATAGCCATTCAATCCTACCTCAAGAAACAAGAAACATCTCAAATAAACAAGCTACCCTTATACCTAAAGTAATCAGAGAAAGAAGAACAAAAACCCCCAAAGTTAGCAGAAGGAAAGAAATCATAAAGATCAGATCAGAAATAAATGAAAAAGAAATGAAGGAAACAGTAGCAAAGATCAATAAAACCCAAAGCTGGTTCTTTGAGAAGATAAGCAAAATTGATAAACCATTAGCCAGAGCCATCAAGGGAAAAAGGGAAAAGATGCAAAGCAATAGAATTAGAAATGAAAACGGAGAAGTAACAACTGACACTGTGGAAATACAAAGGATTATGAGAGACTACTACAAGCAACTATATGCCAATAAAATGGACAGCCTGGAAGAAATGGACAATTTCTTAGAAAAGCACAACCTTCTAAGACTGAACCTGGAAGAAATAGAAAATATAAACACATATCACAAGCACTGAAATGGAGACTGTGATTTAAAATCTTCCGAAAAACAAAAGCCCAGGACCAGATGGCTTCACAGGCAGAATCTATTCAAACATTTAGAGAAGAGCTAATACGTATCCTTCTCAAACTCTTCCAAAGTATAACAGAGAGAGGAACACTCCCAAGCTATGAGGCCAGCATCACCCTGATATTGAAACCAGAGAAAGATGTCACAAGGAAAGAAAACTACAGGCCAATATCACTGATGAACATAGATGCAAAAATCCACAACAAAATACTAGCAAACAGAATCTAACAGCATATTAAAAGGATCATACACCATAATCAAGTGGGGTTTATCCCAGGCATGGAAAGATTCTTCAATATACGCAAATCAATCAGTGTGACAAACCATATTAAAAAACTGAAGGAGAAAAACCATGTGGTTATCTTAATAGATGCAGGAAACGATTTCAACAAACTTCAACACCCATTTATGATAAAAATTCTCCAGAAAGTAGGCATAGAGGTAACTTATCTCAACCTAATAAAGGCTGTATATGACAAACCCACAGCCAACTTCATTCTCAATGGTGAAAACTGAAACCATTTCCATTAAGATGAGGAAGAAGACAAGGTTTTCCACTCTCACCACTATTATTCAACATAGCTTTGGAAGTCTTACCCACAGCAGTTAGAGAAGAAAAAGAAATAAAAGGAATCCAAATCGGAAAAGAAGAAGTAAAGCTGTCACTCTTTGCAGATGACATGATACTATATAGAGAGAATCCTAAAGATGCTACCAGAAAACTACTAGAGTTAATCAGTGAATTTGGTAATGTATCAGGATACAAAATTAATGCACAGAAATCTCTTGCATTCCTTTACACTAATGATGAAAAATCTGAAAGAGAAGTTAAGTAAACAATCCCATATATCATTGCAATGAAAATTAAAAAATAGCTAGGAATGAACCTACCTAAGGAGACAAAAGACCTGTATGCACAAAAATATAAGACACTGATGAAAGAAATTAAAGATGATACCAACAGATGGAGAGATATACCATGTTCTTGGATTGGAAGAATCAACATTGTGAAAATGACTATACTACCCAAAGCAATCTACAGATTCAGTGCAATCTCTATCAAAGTACCAATGGCATTTTTCACAAAACTAGAACAAAAAATTTCACAATTTATGTGGAAACACAAAAACTCCACATAGCCAAAGCAATCTTGAGAACGAAAAACATACCTGGAGGAATCAGGCTCCCTGACTTTAGACAATACTACAAAGCTACAGTAAACAAGACAGTATGGTGCTGGCAGTAAAACAGCTATATAGATCAGTAGAACAGGATAGAAAGCCCAGAGATTAACCCACGCACCTATGGTCACCTTATTTTTGATAAAGGATTCAAGAATATACAGTGGAGAAAAGACAGCCTCTTCAGTAATTGGTGCTTAGAAAACTGGACAGCTACATGTAACAGAATGAAATTAGAACACTCCCTAACACCATACAGAAAAATAAACTCAAAATGTATTAAAGACCTAAATGTAAGGCCAGACAGTATAAAACTCTTAGAGCAAAGCATAGGCGGAACACTTTATGACATAAATCACAGAAAGAACGTTTTTGACCCACCTGCTAGAGAAACGGAAATAAAAACAAAAATAAACAAATGGGACCTAATGAAACTTAAAAGATTTGCACAACAAAGGAAACCAGAAACAAGATGAAGAGACAACCCTCAGAATGGGAGAAGATATTTGCAAATGAAGCAACTGACAATGGATTAACCTCCAAAATTTATAGGCAGCTCATGCAACTCAATATCAAAAAAAAAATCCAAAAATGGGCAGAAGTCCTAAATAGACATTTCTCAAAAGAAGATGTACAGATTGCCAACAAACCCATGAATGAATGCTCAACATCACTAATCATTAGAGAAATGCGAATCAAAACAACAATAAATAGTAGTATAAATAAATGTCAACACATTATTGGCACAAATTATTAATTTGCAAACTGTTTTAAAGACACTCATTGATGGCTGAATTGGAGGGTAAGAAGAGCTAAGGTAAGTGAGATTTTGGTAGGGGTTGGTAAAGGGCATTGAAGCCAGGGATGAGGATCTTCCTGGAGTATGCCTAAATGACTTCATTGCAAGCTGTGTTAGAGGAGACAAAATGGAGTTAGGACCAGAAGTGATAAGTCATTCACCATAAATGCTCCTCATTAGGGGCCCAACAAGTGTTATAATAATCACATTTAGCTTTTGGATGAAAGCAATTGACCATAATTTATTCTCACCAGAACATTTTCACATGCTAATGATTTCTAATGAGGACAGTGGCCATTAGTTAAAAATCTACACCAGTAGTTTTAAAACGGAACACTGTGTTTGGTTTCTTTTGCCCTGACTTACAATGTGTCCTGAGTCTGATTGTGTTATCTCGGTGCTCTCTTATCAGACCAAGAATCTCTTTCATTGATTCTTCCTTCATCAGTGGCTAGCTGTATTAATTCATCCATTTATTCACAAATGTGTCCTAAATACTTACCCTGTTAAAAACACCATGCCTGGCCACTTGTGAACTTGCTGGCTAAGCTCATCCAAACTCTCTCTCCTAGCCAGCTACCTTAGATGGCTAAGACACCCACTTTAAAGAATGGTTTGGTTTTGTCAATTCCTGTTCCCTTTTGGGAAGTTTTCCTACCTGACCTTTTGGATTGGTCCTATAAGAAATAGAACATTAGAGTTGTGAATCAATCCAGCTAAACCAGTAACTCACTACTAAAGCAAGTGAAAATGTTTGTGTTTAACCAGATTCTGATAAAGGGTCCTATGACTTTTGGGGGTCCTTGTCATAAAAGGCTCTATGCTCTGGAGTCTGCAGTCTGAAGACCTTTGCTTGAGATCCATCTTTCCTAATTATTCACTGGTGGAGTGACTTCCTTCTTTAAACCCCAATCTTCTTGTATGAAAAGTGTAAATGGTTATTCCCTGTCTACTTCATGATACTGAAATAAGGCTCCCAAATGCTCAGGAAGTGGTAAAGCCCCCAGGGAGTGAAGGGCATCCTCAACCTGGGCTTTTGCTTTGTCTGCAGGGCTACCTGAAGCAATGCCGGAAGAGAAGGGACATGTTCAGTGATGAGCAACTGAAGGTGATCTTTGGGAACATTGAAGACATCTACAGGTTTCAGATGGGCTTCGTAAGAGACCTGGAGAAACAGTACAACAATGATGACCCCCACCTCAGCGAGATAGGACCCTGCTTCCTGGAGCACGTAAGCATCTTCCCCTTTGGGGAGGGTTTTGAGAGATGTTTGGAAGCCATGGAAGGAGTCTCTGAGCTTTTTGGTTCTGCTCAGTTGCTTTGCCCCATGGTAGGGGATGGATTCCTCTCTGACCCTGATGTTCATCCCCTTGCTAGAGTATGAGGACTTAGGAAGGTACTGTGATTTGTCCAAGGACTCTTCTTCTTTACTGTTCTCCATGCCTTTTTTTTCTCCTTCCAGATAATTATCAGTAGGATTTTTCTTCAACTTCTCTTCTCTGCTCCTATGGGGCTCAGTTTCCATGGGACCCAGTGCTTTGGGAGGGACTCTGAACATATTCATATATTCCAGGAATCTGAGAAAGGAGAGACCATGGTCAGCATGAAACTAGACCCCTGCAAGGCATTTAAGGGAGAACACTAGGGTAGGGGAAGTGACAAGTGTAGGAAAAGGGGCTACATGATTTAGAGGAAGGAACACTAGGAAACAGGGAAGTGAGGATGTGAGTCCTGTCTATAATGATTGTCTGGGTAACTTTGGGTAAGTTCCTTACCGTCTTTGGGCTTCTTCACATGGATTTAAGAAGGTTTCACTTTATACCTCTGTGGTTCTGTAATATCTTTTGTGTCTTATTCACAGGTGACCTAGTTGTTTTGACAACTCTTCTCCCCCGTTTTATAAAGTATTTATTTTTAAAGAGATAATACATGCACATGGTATAAAATTCAAATGACACATGAAAGTGTGCAACTAAGAGTAAGTTTTCTTGCAAATTCTCCTGCTTTTACTATGGGAATGTGTAGTGGGGGGATAACCCTAAGGCCACCCATATGTTCAGTGATTTGCTACAAGTCCCGGGACTCAGCATATAGTCATACTCATGGTTGTGATTTAATACAACTAAGGGATACAAAGCAAAATCAGCAAAAGGAAAAGGCACATGGGGCAAAGTGTGAAGGAAACCAAGTGTAAGTTTCCAACAGTCCTCTCCCAGTGGAGTCATACAGGATGCACTTAATTCCCCTTGCAATGAGTTGTGACAACACTTTTGAAATGTTGTCCACCAGGGAAAATTATTAGGGACTCAGTGCCCAAGATTTCTATGGGTGGCTGGTCATGTAGGCACCCTCTGCCTAGCATGTACCAAAATTCCAGACTCCCAGAAGGAAAGCAAGTATTCTGCATAAACCACATTGTTCATACAAATAGTTTAGGCACAGTGAGCCACTCTCGTCAGGGAATGGTGAAAAATCTCTTGAGATCCAAGTTCCAAGATGCCAGCCAAGGGCCAACCTTTCAAGCAGGCCTTTTTAGGGATAGCAGTCTCAGGCCTGATATGTTAACTCTTTTTTGCACAGTATTAAACTGGTTCAGCCATTCCAGAAAGCACCTGGGTAGTATTTATCAAAGTTAAGCATGTGTATGATCTTGGGTTCCATTCATGAATATATATCACAGAGAAATTCTCATAGAGGTCCACGAGGGAACATTTACAAGGCTGTTGATTGCATGGCAGTGTTGTGTGTGGTGGAGTGCAGTTAGAAACAACTTAGGTATTTATCACCAGGGTATGGATGAGAAACATAATGGGGGATGCTTACTGTAAGGTATTATATAGCAAGGAACAAGAGACTAGTTGTATGTACCCAATAGCAATGTGTGTAAATATAAATATAGTCTTGAGCTGGGAAAGTAGAATATGGAATAGTGATTCTCAATTGGAGTCTACCCTGTGCATTGTAGGGTGTTTAACAGCATTCCTGGTCTCTATCTACTGGAGGCCAGTAGCAACCTCCTAGTTGTGACAACCCAAAATGTCTCCAGACATTGTCAACTTTACCGAGGGACAAAAAAGAACCACTAATCTATTAAAATGATCATATACTTTTACACTGTAATCTGTTAATGTGGTGAATTTGGTTTGAATAATTTTCATATGTTAAATGAACATTGTATTGCTGGGATAAACCCCACCTAATCATGGTGTATTATCCTTCTTTATGTATTAGTTTGCTTTTTAAAAAATATTAGATTGTTTACCCTCTTTTAATTCAGTTCTAGGATTTATTTTTTTTTAGGATTTCATTCTTTATCATCTTGGTTTAGGTATAATTTACAAACAATAAAATTCACCAAATGTCTACTTCGATGGGTTTTGACAGGTGCATATAGTTGTGTAACTACCACCGTAATCAAGATATGGAACATCTCTATCACTTCATCAAGTTCTAATGTTCTCCCCTTGTTGTCAGTCTTTGCTCTCACCCTTGCCCTTGGCAAACACTGATCTGCATTCTGTCACCATAATTTTGTTTTTTTAGAATGTCATATAAATGGAATAATGCAATAGTGATATTTTGTTTAGCTTCTTTCACTTAATTTCTTTGATATCCATCCATATTTTTGCATGTATTAGTAGTTGGTTATTTTTCTTTTTATTGCTTAGCGATAATTCCATTGTGTGGATATACCACTCATTCACCAGTTCATTCCAGGACATCTGGGTTGTTTACTAGGTTGTTTCCATCTGTGGGATTACTGGGTTGCATTGTAGGTATTTGTTTAATTTTATAAGATACTGCCAAACTGTTTTCCAAAGTTACTGTATCATTTTGCATTCTCACTTCTAATATATAAGGGTTGCAGTTGTTCCACATGGTTGTCAGCACTTGGTATTATCAGTATTTCTAATTTTAGGCATTCTAATAGGTGCATAGTGGCATTTCATTGTGGGTTTAGTTTGCATTTCCCTAATGGCTAATGGTATTGAGCATTTTTTTCATGTGCTTATTTGCCATCTGTATAAAACCTTTGGTGAAGTGTCCTTGTCTTTTGCCCATGTGGGTTGTCTGTTTTCTTACTATTTAGTTCCAAGCGTTATTTCTGTATTCTGTTTGCAAGTCCTTGGTCATATATGTGATTTTCAAAGGTTTTCTCAGTCGTGGCTTAGTCTTTCATTTTTTCTTAACATTGTCTTTGAAAAGCATAAACTTTTAATTTTGTTGAAATTCAATTTATTACTTTTTCATGATTCATGTTTTTTTGTTTCTTATTTAAGAAATCTTTGCCTAACCCAAAGTCACAAAGCTTTTCTACTGTTTTCTTATAGAAATTATGTAGTTTTATTTCTTATATTTAGGCTATGATCATTTTTGAGGTACTTTTTATATATGGTGCAAAATAAGGTTCAAGGTTAATTTGCTTCCATGTGGATATTCAGTCATTCCAGCACCTTTGTTGAAAAAACTATTAATTTCTCCATTGAATTACCTGGGCATCTTTGTCAAAAATCAATTGATCATATATGTGTAGTTCTATTCTTAGGAACACTATTCTGTTCCAGTGATCTATGTGACTATTTATATAGTAATACCACACTGTGTTTTCTTCTTGTTTTAATTGAGATATAATTGTCATATAGCATTATATCAGTTTCAGGAGTACAACATAATAATTTAATATTTATATATATTGTGAAATGATCACCACAGTAAGTCTAGTTAACATCTATTACCATACATAGTTACAATTTTTTTGTCTCACTGTCTTGAATAATGTAGCTTCATAGCAAGTCTTGAAAGCAGGTAAAGTCCTTCAAATTCATACTTTTTCAAAACAATTTTGGCTATTTTAGGTGATTTCTATTTCTATATAAATTTATCTTATCACAAGGAGAATTTTGTTCTCTTCTTTTTATTTTATCTATATGAGATGATGGAAGTTAAATAAACATCGTGGTAATCATTTCACAATATATGTAAAGCAAGCCATCTTGCTGTACACCTTAAACTTATACAGTGATGTTTGTGAATTATTTCTGGATAAAACTGGGGGGGTGGTGGGAAGAATCAGCTTGCTTAGTTCTACCAAAAAGCAAGGATAACAACAACAAAAAAGAATTCTTCCAGCATTTTGATTAGGATTACATTAAATCTCCCAGCATTGTTTCTAGTTTTCACTTGTATAGGTCTTGATCTTATTTTTTAAAATTGATTTCTAAGTAATTAATTTTTTGCTGCTTTATAAATTGTATTTTTATTTCAATTTCCTATAGTTTGTTGCTATGATATAGAAATGCAACTCATTTTTTTTTTACAGCTGTCCCTCAGTATCTGCAGGAGATGTGTTCCAGGACACCCTGCAGATACCAAAATCCACAGATGCTCAAGACCCTTATATAAAATGGTATAATATTTGCATATAACCTATGCACATACTCCCATATACTTTAAATCATCTCTAGATTACTTATTATACTTAATACAATGTAAATACTATGTAAATGGTTGTAAATAAAATGTAAATGCTATATAAATTTTTACTGGCATGCAAAACAAAGTTTTGCTTTTTGGAACTTTCTAGATTTATTTTCTGAATATTTTCCATCTGCAGTGGTTGAATCCACAGATGCAGAACCTGCCAATATGGAGGGCCAACTGTATTGACTTTGAATCCTGGCACATTATTGAATTCAATAATTGGGTCTATTTTTTTTTTTTAGATTCCTTAGGATTGTATACATATACAATCACGTCATTTCTAAATAAAAGCAGTTTTATTTATTCTTTTTCAATCTGTATGACTCCTATTTCCTTTGCTTCTCTTATTGGACTAGCCAAGACCTTCACTACAGTGTTAACTAGAAGTGGTAAGAGCAGGCATCTTTTGTTTTGTACCTGATTTTTAGGGACAAAAATTCAGCATTTACTATTAAGAATGATATTAACTTTAAGTTTTTCACGATCACCCTTTATCACATTGGGGAAGTTTCTTTCTAATCCTGGTTTGCTGATGGCTTTTATCATAAATGTATTTTATCAAATGCTTATTGAAATTATTGAAATAATCATATGTTTTTTCTCCTTTAATCTGTTAACATGGTGAATTGGATTGGGATAAGTCCCTCCTAATCATGGTGTATCATCCTTTTACTGTACTATTTTGCCTGATTTTTAAAATTAGGTTACTTGTCTTTTTATTATTAAGTTCTAGTATTTTTTTATACATTGATGCAGGTTCTTTATTAGGTATGTGTTTTTCTGATTTCTTTTGATATGTATGGCTTGCCTATTTAGTTTTCTTTAATAATAGTTTTTTTAAGTCCATGTGTGATAATTCCATCTTGATATTTTTGGTCTACCAATTTCTATTTTCTATTATTTCTCTTAGGTTTTGCTCATGTCTTATATTCTCATGCACCAGGTTATTTTTTTATTTATTATTTTCTTTTTGTGGTACGCGGGCCTCTCCCGTTGTGGAGCACAGGCTCCAGACGCGCAGGCTCAGCGGCCATGGCTCATGGGCCCAGCCGCTCCACGGCACGCGGGATCTTCCCAGACCAGGGCACAAACCTGTGTCCCCTGCATCGGCAGGTGGACTCTCAACTGCTGCGCCACCAGGGAAGCCCACACCACGTTATTTTTGAATGAGTACTGAACAATGTATATAAAAAATTGTAGAGATTTTTGTAAAACTTGGAAATAATTTCAAACTTACAGAAAAGCTAAAAAAATAAGAACAGTATAAAGGGTACCCATACAGGCATACCTCAGAGATGTAGGTTTGGTTCCAGACCACCACAATAAAGTGAACCACACAAATTTTTTGGTTTCCCAGTTATGTTTACATTATGCTGTTGTCTATTAAGTGTGCAAGGCATTATGTCTCAAAAACAATATATATGCCTTACTTAAAAATACTTTGTTGCTGAAAAATGCTAACCACCATCTGAGCCTTCAGCAAGTCATAATCTTTTTGCTGGTGGAGGGTCTTGCCTTGACATTGATAGCTGCTGATCAGGGTGTTAGTTGCTGAAGGTTGGGGTAACAGTGGCAATTTCTTAAAATAAAACAATGAAGTTTGCTGTCAATTGATTTTTCCTTTCATGAATGATTTCTCTGTAGCATGCACCGCTGTTTGACAGTACTTTACCCACAGCAGAATTTCTTTCAAAATGGAAATTCTCTCAAACTCTGCCACTGTTTTAGAAACTGAGTTTATTTAATATTCTAAACCTTTTGTTGTCATTTCAACTATCTTCACAGCATCTTCACCAGAAGTTGATTCCATCTTCAGAAACCTCTTTCTTTGCTCATCTGTAATAAGCAACTTCTCATCCATTAAAGTTTTACCATGAGATTGCAGCAATTCAGTCACATCTTCAGCCTCCACTCCTAATTCTACTTCTCTTGCTATTTCCACTACATCTGCAATTACTTCCTCCACTGAAATCTTGAACTTTTCAAAGTCATCCATGAGGGTTGGAATCAACTTCTTCTGAACTCCTGTTAACGTTGGTATTTTGACCTCTTCCCATGAATCACGAATGTTCTTAATGGCACCTAGAATGGTGAATCCTTCCCAGAAGGTTTTCAATTTGCTTTGTCTAGATCCATCAGAGGAATCACTGTCTATGGGAGCTATAGCCTTAAAAATGTATTTCTTAATCATAAGACTTAAAAGTCAAAATTACTCTTTGATCCATGGGCTGTGTTAGCAGGCATGATAACAACATTAATCTCATTGTACATCTCCATCAGAGCTCTTGGGTGACCAGGTGAATTGTCAATGAGCAGTAATATTTTGCAAAGAATTTTTTTCTAAGCAGTAAGTCTCAACAGGGGACCTAAAATTTTCAGTAAATCATGTTGTTGTAAACAGATTTGCTGTCATCCAGGCTTTGTTGTTCCATCTATAGAGCACAGGCAGAGTAGATTTAACATAATTCTTAAAGGCCTCAGGATTTTTGGAATGGTAAATGAGCACTAGCTTCAACTTAAAATCAACCAGCTGCATTAGCTCCTAACAAAATAGTCAGCCTGCCTTTTTTTTTTTTTTTTTTTTTTTTTTTGTGGTACGCGGGCCTCTCACTGTTGTGGCCTCTCCCGTTGCGGAGCACAGGCTCCGGACGCACAGGCTCAGCGGCCACGGCTCACGGGCCCAGCCGCTCCGTGGCATGTGGGATCTTCCTGAACTGGGGCACAAACCCGTGTCCCCTGCATCAGCAGGCGGACTCTAAACCACTGCGCCACCAGAGAAGCCCCAGCCTGCCCTTTTAAGCTTTGAAGCCAGTCACTGACTTCCTCTCTAGCTGTGAACATCCTAGAGGGCATCTTCTTTTTATGGAAGGCTGTTTTGCCTACACTGAAAATCTGTTGTTTAGTGTAGCCACCTTCCTTTATTATCTTAGCTAGATCTTCTAGATAACTTGCTGCAGCTTCTACATTAGCACTTGCTGCTTCACCTTGCACTTTTATGTTATGGAGATGGCTTCTTTCCTTAGACCTCATGAACCAACCTCTGCTAGCTTCACTCTTTTCTCTGCAGCTTCCTCACCTCTTTCAGCCTTTGTAGAATTGAAGAGAGTTAGATTCTTGTTCTGGATTAGGCTTTGACTTAGGGGAATATTGTGGCTGGTTTGATCTTCTATCCAGACAACTAAAACTTTCTCCATATCAGCAATAAGGCTGTTTCAATTTCTTATCATTTGTGTGTTAACTGGAGTAGCACTTTTAATTTCCTTCAAGAACTTTTCCCTTGCCTTCACAGCTTGGCTGTTTGGCACAAGAGGCCTAACTTTTAGCCTATCTCGGCTTTTATCATACCTTCCTCACTAAGTTTAATTATTCTAGCTTTTGATTTAAAGTGCGAGACATGTGTCGCTTCCTCTCACTTGAACACTAGAGGCCATTGTAATGTTATTAATTGGCTTAACTTCAATATTGTGTCTCAAGTAATAGTGAGCCCCAAGGAGTGGGAGAGAGATGGAGGAACAGTGGAGCAGTCAGAATACACAACATTTATACACTGAATTCACCTTCTTACCTGGGTGAGGTTTGTATCACCCTCAAGCAATTACAACATTAACATCAAAGATCACTGATCACAGATTACCATAACAAATATAGTAATAGTGAAAAAGCTTGAAACATTCCAAGAATTGCCAAAATGTGGCATGGAGACATGACGTGAGCAAATGCTGTTGGAAGAATGGCGCCAATAGACTTGCTCAACCAGGATTGTCCCAAACTTCAACTTGTAAAAAACAATGTGAAGTGCAGTAAAGTGAAGTGCAATGAAATGAAGGATGCCTGTATACCATTTACCCAGATTCACCTAATATTAACATTCTATTTTTTAGTTTTCTAAGGAACCTCCATACTGTTCTCCATAGTGGCTGTATCAATTTACATTCCCACCAACAGTGCAAGAGGGTTCCCTTTTCTCCATACACTCTCCAGCATTTATTGTAGATTTTCTGATGATGCCCATTCTAAACGGTGTGAGGTGATACCTTATTGTAATTTTGATTTGCATTTCTCTAATAATTAGTGATGTTGAGCATCTTTTCATGTGCCTTTTGGCCATCTGTATGTCTTCTTTGGAGTAATATCTACTTAGGTCTTCTGCCCATCTTTTGATTGGGTTGTTTGTTTTTTTGATACCATATGACCCAGCAATCCCACAACTGGGCATATACCCTGAGAAAATAACTCAAAAAGACACATGCACCCCAATGTTCCTTGCAGCACTATTTACAATAACCAGATCATGGAAGCAACATAAATGCCCATCAACAGACGAATGGATAAAGAAGATATGGTACATATATACAACGGAATATTACTCGCAATAAAAAGGAAGGAAATTGGGTCATTTGTAGAGACGTGGATGGACCTAGAGACTGTCATACGGAGTGAAGTTAGTCAGAAACGGAAAAACAAATACTGTATATTAACACATATATGTGGAATCTAGAAAAATGGTACAGATGAACCGGTTTGCAAGGCAGAAATAGAGACACAGATGTAGAGAACAAACATATGGACACCAAGGGGAGAAAGCAGGGGGAAGATGGTGGTGGGATGAATTGGGAAATTGGGATTGACATATATACACTAATATGTATAAAATAGATAACTAATGAGAACTTGCTGTATATCACAGGAAACTCCACTTCACTGTGCAGTAGAAACTAACAGAACATTGTGAAACAACTATATCCCAATTAAAAAAAAAAGCATTCTACTGATTTTGATGAATCACTTGAATGTGCTCACCCTCTCCTAACCCCTCCTCCCCTTTCTCTACATTTACACACATACACACACACACACAAACAAACACACGTGCACATATATACACGTATATGTTTTTTCTTCAGTCATTTGTGTTTAACTTGCATACATCAGTAATCTTTACCCCTGAATAGTCCAAAGTGTATTTCCTAAGGAACATTCTATGGAGACAATTTGAGGCTCTGGATGATGTGATTCTTTCAAACAGAAATTTATTATATTTTTCAATCTTTTCTAACTATTCTCAGTGGTAAGATTTTCTAAAACTATTTAGTCTGCCGCTACCAGAAATAGAAGCTCTGACTATCACTTTTTATGATCCAGTGCCATAATTTTTTGCCACTTGTGTTTTACTATTTTCAGGGCCAGTCATCTCTCATTACCCTTCCTTTAGAGAATTTACCAGCTTTTCCTACTTATATATTTATTTTTTTAAACATCTTTATTGGAGTATAATTGCTTTACAATGGTGTGTTAGTTTCTGCTGTATAACAAAGTGAATCAGCTACATGTATACATATATCACCATATCACCTCCTTCTTGAGCCTCCCTGCCACCCTCCCTATCCCACCCCTCTAGGTGGTCACAAAGCACGGAGCTGATCTCCCTGTGCTATGCAGCTGCTTCCCACTAGCTACCTATTTTGCTTTTGGTAGTGTATATATGTCAATGTTACACTCTCACTTCGTCCCAGCTGAACCTTCCCCACCACGTATCATCAAGTCCATTCTCTATGTCTGCATCTTTATTCCTGTCCTGCCCCTAGGTTCATTAGAACCTTTTTTTTTCTTTAGATTCCATATATATGTGTTAGAATACAGTATTTGTTTTTCACTTTCTGACATACTTCACTCTGTATGACAGACCATAGGTCCATCTACCTCACTACAAATAATTCAATTTTGTTTCTTCTTATGGCTGATTAATATTCCATTGTATATATGTGCCACATCTTCTTTACCCATTCATCTCCCAATGGACACTTAGATTGCTTCCATGTCCTGGCTATTGTAAATAGAGCTGCAATCAACATTGTGGTACATGAGTCTTTGAATTATGGTTTTCTCAGGGTATATGCCCAGTAGTAGGATTGCTGGGTCATATGGTAGTTCTATTTTAAGTTTCTTAAGGAACCTCCTTACTGTTTTCCATAGTAGCTGTATAAATTTACATTCCCACCAATAGTTCAGGAGGGTTTCCTTTTCTCCACACCCTCTCCAGCATTTATGGTTTATATAATTTTTTTAAAAACATCTTTATTGGTGTATAATTGCTTTACAATGGTGTGTTAGTTTCTGCTATATAACAAAGTGAATCAGCTATACAAATACATTTAACCCCATATCTCTTCCCTCTTGTGTCTCCCTCCCTCCCACCCTCACTATCCCACCCCTCTAGGTGATCACAAAGCACCGAGCGGATCTCCCTGTGCTATGCGGCTGCGTCCCACTACCTATTGGTTTTACATTTGGTAGTGTATATATGTCCATGCCACTCCCTCACTTTGTCCCAGCTTACCCGTCCCCTACCTGTATCCTCAAGTCCATTCTCTAGTAGGTCTGCATCTTTATTCCCGTTCTGCCCCTATGTTCTTCATGACTCTTTTTTTTTTTTTTAGATTCCAAATATGTGTTAGTATATGGTATTTGTTTTTCTCTTTCTGACTTACTTCACTCTGTATGACAGACTCTAGGTCCATCCACCTCCCTACAAATAACTCAATTTCGCTTCTTTTTATGGCTGAGTAGTGTTCCATTGTATATTTGTGCCACATCTTTATCCATCCATCTGTTGATGGACATTTAGGTTGCTTCCATGTCCAGGCTATTGTAAATAGAGCTGCAATGAACATTGTGCTGCATGACTCTTTTTGAATTATGGTTTTCTCAGGGTATATGCCCAGTAGTGGGATTGCTGGGTCATATGGTAGTTCTCTTTTTAGTTTCTTAAGGAACCTCCATACTGTTCTCCATACTGGCTGTATCAATTCACACTCCCACCAACAGTGCAAGAGGATTCTCTTTTCTCCACACCCTCTCCAGCATTTATTGTTTGTAGATTTTTTGATAATGGCCATTCTGACTGGTGTGAGGTGATACCTCATTGTAGTTTTGATTTACATTTCTGTGATGATTAGTGATGTTGAGCATTCTTTCATGTGTTTGTTGGCAATCTGTATATCTTCTTTGGAGAAATGTCTATTTAGCTCTTCTGCCCATTTTGGAATTGGGTTTTTTATTTCTTTGCTATTGAGCTTCATGGGCTGCTTGTAAATTTTGGAGATTAATCCTTTGTCAGTTGCTTCATTTGCAAATATTTTCTCCCATTCTTAGGGATGTCTTTTCGTCTTGTTTATGTTTTCCTTTGCTGTGCAAATGCTTCTAAATTTCATTAGGCCCCATTTCTTTATTTTTGTTGTTATTTACATTTCTCTAGGAGGTGGGTCAAAAAGGATCTTGCTGTGATTTGTGTCATAGAGTGTTCTGCCTATGTTTTCCTCTAAGAGTTTTATAGTGTCTGGCCTTACATATAGGTCTTTAATACATTTTGAGTTTATTGTTGTGTCTGGTGTTGGGGAGTGCTCTAATATCATTCTTTTACATGTAGCTGTCCAGTTTTCCCAGCAACGCTTACTGAAGAGGCTATCTTTTCTGCACTGTATATTCTTGCCTTCTTTATCAAAAATAAGGTGACCATAGATGCATGGGTTTATCTCTGGATTTCTATCCTGTTCCTTTGATCTATATTTCTGTTTTTGTGCCAGTACTATACTGTCTTGATTACTATAGCTTTGTAGTATAGTCTGAAGTAGGAGAGCCTGATTCCTCCAGCTCCATTTTTCTTTCTCAAGATTCCTTTGGCTATTCAGGGTCTTTTGTGTTTCCATTCAAATTGAGAATTTTTTTTGTTCTACTTCTGTGAAAAATGCCAGTGGTAGTTTAAGGATTGCATTGAATCTGTAGATTGCTTTGAGTTATACAGTTATTTTCACAATGTGGATTCTTCCAATCCAAGAACACGGTATATCTCTCCATCTGTTTGTATCATCTTTAATTTCTTTTATCAGTGTCTTATAGTTTTCTGCATACAGGTATTTTGTCTCCTTAGGTAGGTTTATTCCTAGGTATTTTATTCTTTTTGATGCAATGGTAAATGGGAGTGTTTCCTCAATTTCTCTTTCAATTTTTTCATCATAGTGTATAGGAATACAAGAGACTTCTGGGCATTAATTTTGTATCATGCCACTTTACCAAATTCATTGATTAGCTCTAGTAGTTTTCTAGTAGCATCTTTAGGATGCTCTATGTATAGTATCATGGCATCTGCAAACAGTGACTGTTTTACTTCTTTTCCATTTTGGATTCCTTTTATTTCTTTCTCTTCTCTGATTGCCATGCATAAAACTTCCAAACCTATGTTGAATAGTGGTGAGAGTGGGCAACCTTGTCTTCTTCCAGATCTTAGAAGAAATGGTTTCAGTTTTTCACCATTGAGAATGATGTTGGCTGTGGGCTTGTCATATATGGCTTTATTATGTTGAGGTAGGTTCCCTCTATGCTTACTTTCTGGAGAATTTTTATCATAAATGGGTGTTGATATTTGTCAAAAGCCTTTTCTACATCTACTGAGATTATTACATGGTTTTTATTCTTCAATTTGTTAATATGGTGCATAACATTGATTCATTTGCATATATTGAAGAATCCATGCATTCCAGGGATAAACCCTACTTGATCATGGTGTATGATCCTTTCAATGTGCTGTTGGATTCTGTTTGCTAGTATTTTATGGTGGATTTTTGCATCTATGTTGTTCAGTGATATTGCCCTGTAGTTTTCTTTTTTTGTGACATCTTTGTCTGTTTTTGGTGTCAGAGTGATGGTGCCCTATTGAATGAGTGTGGGAGTGTTCCTCCCTCTGCTATATTTTGGGAGAGTTTGAGAAGAATATGTGTTAACTCTTCTCTAAGCATTTGATAGAATTCACCTGTGAAGCCTTTTGGCCCTATGCTTTTGTTTGTTGGAAGATTTTTAATCACAATTTCAATTATAGTGCTTGTGATTTGTCTCTTCATGTTTTTTATTTCTTCCTAGTTCAATCTTGGAAGCTTGTACTTTTCTAAGAATTTTACCATTTCTTCCAGGCTGTGTATTTTGTTTGCATATAGTTGCTTGTAGTAGTATCTCATGATCCCTTTTATTTCCACAGTGTCAGTTGTTACTTCTTTTTCATTTCTAATTTGGTTGCTTTGAGTCTTGTCCTTTCTTTTTTTCTTGATGAGTCTGGCTACTGGTATGTCAATTTTACCTTCTCAAAGAATCAGCTTTTAGTTTTATTGATATTTGATTTTTATCCTTTAATTTGTTAATATGAGGGCTTCCCTGGTGGCGCAGTGGTTGAGAGTCCGCCTGCTGATGCAGGGGACACGGGCTCGTGCCCCGGTCTGGGAAGATCCCACATGCCGCGGAGCGGCTGGGCCCGTGAGCCACGCCCACTGAGCCTGCGCGTCTGGAGCCTGTGCTCCGCAATGGGAAAGGCCACAACAGTGAGAGGCCCGCATATTGCAAAGAAAACAAAAAAAGGTTCCATATAATTTGTTAATATGGTGTATCACGTTGATTGACTTGCATATATTGAAACAGTAGTTTCCTTCATTTCCTTTTCATTTATTTCTCATGTGATCTATATGATTTCTTTCCTTCTGCTAACGTTTTTTTGTTGTTCTTCTTTCTCTCATTGCTTTAGGTGTAAAGTTAGGTTGTTTATTTGAGATTTTCTTTTTTCTTGAGTTAAGATTGTATTGCTGTAAACTTCCTTCTTAAAAACTGCTTTTGTGGCATCCCATAGGTTTTGGGTCAATGTGTTTTCATTGTCACTTGTTTCTAGGTATTTTTTGATTTCCTCTTTGATTTCTTCTGTGATCTCTTGGTTATTTAGTAGTGTATTGTTTAGCCTTCCTGTGTTTGTATTTTTTACAGTGTTTTCACTGTAATTGATATCTAGTCTCATAGCACTGTGGTTGGAAAAGATACTTGATACGATTTCAATTTTCTGAAATTTACCAAGGCTTGATTTGTGTCCCAAGATATGATCTATCCTGGAGAATGTTCCATGAGCACTTGAAAAGAAAGTGTATTCTGTTGTTTTGGGGTGGAATGTTCTATAAATATCAATTAATTCCATCTTGTTAAGTGTATCATTTAAAGCTTGTGTTTCCTTATTTATTTTCAGTTTGGATTATCTGTCCATTTGTGAAAGTGGGGTGTTAAAGTCCCCAGTATGATTATGTTACTTTCAGTTTCCCCTTTTATGGCTGTTAGCATTTGCCTTATTTATTGAGGTGCTCCTATGTTGGGTGCATAAATATTTACACTTGTTATATCTTCTCTTGGATTGATCCCTTGATCATTATGTAGTGTCCTTTTTTGTCTCTTGTAATAGTCTTTATTTTAAAGTCTATTTTGTCTGTTATGAGTATTGGTATGCCGGATTTCCTTTGATTTCTATTTGCATGGAATATCTTTTTCCATCCCATCACTTTCAGTCTGTATGTGTCCCTAGGTCTGAAGTGGGTTGCTTGTAGACAGCATTTACACACGTCTTGTTCTTGTATCCATTCAGCCATTTTGTGTCCTTTGGTTGGAGAATTTAATCCACTTACATTTAAGGTAATTATCGATATATATGTTCCTATTACCATTTTCTTAATTATTTTTTTGTAAGTCTTTTCCTTCTCTTGTGTTTCCTGCCTAGAGAAGTTGCTTTAGCATTTTTTGTACAGCTGGTTTGATTGTGCTGAATTCTCTTAAGTTTTGCTAGTCTGTAAAAGTTTTAATTTTGCCGTCAAATCTGAATGAGATCCTTGCTGGGTAGAATAATCTTGGTTGTAGGTTTTTCCCTTTCATTACTTTTAATATGTCCTGCCACTCCCTTCTGGCTTGCAGAATTTCTGCTGAAAGATCAGTTGTTAAGCTTATGGGGATTCCCTTGTATGTTATTTTTTGCTTTTCCCTTGCTGCTTTTAATATTTTTGGTTTGTATTTAATTTTTGATTGTTTCCTTAATATGTGTCTTGCCATGTTTCTTGGATTTATCCTGTATGGGACTCTCTGCTCTTCCAGGACTTGATTGACTATTTCCTTTCCCATGTTAGGGAAGTTTTCGACTATAATCTCTTCAGATATTTTCTCAGACACTTTCTTTTTGTGTTCTTCTTCTGGGACCCCTATAATTTGAATTTTGTTGCATTTAATGTTGCCCCAGAAGTGTCTATTCATTCTTTTTTCTTTATTCTGCTCTGCCACAGGTATTTGCAGTATTCTATCTTCCAGCTCACCTATCCATTCTTCTGCCTCAGTTATTCTGCTATTGATTCCTTCTAGAGTATTTTTCCTTTCTTTGTTTGTGTTCTTCATCGCTGTTTGTTTGCTCTTGAGTTCTTCTAGGTCCTTGTTAAACACTTCTTGTATTTTCTCTATTCTATTTCTGAGATTTTGGATCATCTTTACTATCATTACTCTTAATTGTTTTTCAGGTAGACTGCCTATTTCCTCTTCATTTGTTTGTTCTGCTGGGTTTTTGCCTTGCTCCTTCATCTGCTTCATATTTCTCTGTCTTCTCATTTTGTTTAACTTAGTGTGTTTTGACTCTCCTTTTCCTCAGCTTTGTAGTTCCCATTATTTTTGTTTTGCCCCCAGTGGGTGAGATTGGTTTATTTGCTTATGTAGGCTTCCTGGTGGATGGGACTGGTGCATTTCTTCTGGTTGGTGGAGATGGATCTTGTTTCTCTGGTGTGCAGGGCCATATCCGGTGTGGTGTTTTTTGGTGTCTGTCAACTTAGCATGACTTTAGGCAGCCTCTCTGCTAATTGGTGGGTTTTTGTTCCTGTCTTGCAAGTTGTTTGCTGTGGGGCATCCAGCACCAGAGCTTGCTGGCCATTGGGTGGAATGGGTCTTAGTGTTGATGAAGTCTCTGGGAGAGCTCTTGCTTATTGATATTACATGGGGCTGGGAGGTCTCTGGTGGTCCAATATCCTGGACTTGGCTCTCCCACCTCAGAGGCTCATGCCCGTCATCCAGCTGGAGCACCAAAATCGTGCCAACCACACAGCTTGGAAGTAAAGGAAGGAAAAAAAAGAACGAACAGATAGAACCCCAAACCAAATGGTAAAAACAAAACTAAACAGACAAAATCAGACAAAGAAACGTACCCATGTGTGCACGCAAACACACACACACACACACACACACACACACACACACACACTCATAAAAAACAGACAAACAACCAAAAAACAACAAGAGCAGAAAAAGAAAACAAAACAAAACTACCAGACAGAACCCTAGGACAAATGATATCAAACCTAAAGAGACCAAATCATACAAAGATACATACATACATGCATTTACAAAAAGAGAAAAAGGGGGAAAAATTAAAAATAAAAATATTTTAAAAATTTAAAATAAAGGAAGGTAACAACCAAACCAATAAACAAATCCACCAGTGATAACAAGCACTTAAAACTAAACTAAGAGAAACATAAAACCAAAAACAAATCAGACTTAGAAAGCAAACCCCAAGTCTACAGTTTCTCCCAAAGTCTACCACCTCAATTTTGGGAACATTTGTTGTCTATTCAGCTACTCCACAGATGCAGGGTTTTATCAAGTTGATTGTGGGGATATAATCCACTGCTCCTGAGGATGCATGGAGAAATTTCCCTTTCTCTTCTTTGTTCACACAGCTCCTGGGATTCAGCTTTGGTTTTGGCCCTGCCTCTGCATGTAGGCCACCCTCAGGTGTCTGTTCCCCACCCAGACAGGAGTGAGTTCAAGCAGCAGCTGATTAGGGCTCTGTTGCTCGCTCCAGCCAGGGAGAGGGAAAAGTATGGTAGTCAGAATTAGAATGTGGGGGTGAGCCTGCAGCACCAGAGGCTGACATGACATTGCAACAGCCTGTGGTGCACCATGTGTTCTACCAGGGAAGTTGTCCCTGGATCATGGGACCCTGGCCATGGTTTGCTGCATGGGTATCCATGGAAGTGTGGGTAGTGACCTGCACTTACACAAAGGATTCTTGGTGGCAGTGGTGGCAGTGTTAATGGTCCATGCCCATCTCTGTGGTCCAATCTGATAGCTATGGCTCACTCCTGTCTCTGGAGCTCATTTAGGTGGTGCTCTGCCCTCTGTGGGCACAAGGAGCAGGAATCCCCTCTCCTCGCACACCCCAAAACAGTGGTCTCTTGCCTCTCCATCTGATCCAGACATTTTCCCAGACTCCTTCCTGGCTAGCTGTGGTACACTAGTCCACTTCAGGCTGTCTTCACACAGCCAACCCCAGTCCTTTCCCTGAGGTCTGACCTCCGAAGCCTGAACCTCAGCTCTCAGCTCCCACCCACCCCGATGAGTGAGCAGACAAGCATCTTAGGCTAGTGAGTGCTGGTTGGCACTGATCCTCTGTGCGGGAATCTCTCCACTTTCCCTTCTGCACCCCTGTTTCTGCACTCTCCTCCATGGCTCTGAAGCTTTTCCCCCACCTGTTCCCACCAGTGAAGGGGCTTCCTAGTGTGTGCAAACTTTTCCTCATTTACAGCTCCCTCCCAGTGGTGCAGGTCCCATCCCTATTCTTTTGTCTCTGTTTTTTCTTTTTTCTTTTGCCCTGCCCAAGAACATGGGGAATTTGTTGCATTTTGGAAAGTCTGAGCTCTTCTGCCAGCATTCAGTAGGTGTTCTGTAGGAGTTGTTTCACATGTAGATGTATTTTTGATGTGTTTGTGTGGAGGAAGGTGATCTCCATGTCTCACTCCTCCACCATCTTGAAGGTCTCTTTTATTTATTTTTATATATGAATTTTTACAGGTTGTCTAATTCCCAAATAATTTCTTTATTATTAAATTATGAATCAATGTAGGAAAGATTGACATTATCATTTTTATATTTCTACATAAGTAGAGGGTCTGTTTTCCCATTTCTCCAGAACTTCTTTTGGAGTTCTCAGTAGCCTTTCCCTTTCTCTCTATCTTTCCTCTGCTCACAGCAAGATGGATTCTGGATATACTCTGAGTACTGTAACAACCACCTGGACGCCTGTATGGAGCTCTCCAAATTGATGAAGGACAGCCGCTACCAGCACTTTTTTGAGGCCTGTCGCCTCTTGCAGCAGATGATTGACATTGCTATTGATGGTTTCCTTTTGACGCCAGTGCAGAAGATCTGCAAGTATCCCTTACAGTTGGCTGAGCTCCTCAAGTATACCGCCCAGGACCATAGGTAAGGGATTGAGGGAGGCAGGAGTGAAGGAGAGAGCCTCCTCTACATGTTAATCCTTATTGAGAATGTATGTCCTCTTGCCTTTTCTGAATTTCTGTTAGCTTATATACACAATGGGATGATGACATATTCTTGCTTACCTCTGAAGACTGTTGTGTATATAAAGTGAGACAATGCTTATCAGTTGCTTATAAACTTATAAATCAATATATACACAAAATCAGTGTTCATCATTATTGTACCACTTAGACACTACCTTCAGGGAGCTTATAGCCTGGTCCTTAGTCCTGAGTTCAGCCAAGTGAATCAACTGTTTATTCTACTCTGCTCAATAGAGTCAAATATCCTGGTAACAGACTGCCCTACTTGTACTGACCTTAGATTTCTTCTGAAAGGCTACACCCCTGGTCTTCTTTAGTCTTTTACACCCTCCTCTGCCTCATCCCAACTGTACCTTCCCCTTAGACACACAGCATGACTGGGGGAAAATAGACTTGAGACTTCCCCTGAAGTTTTCTCAAAGTTTTTCAGTATTTTCAAGAAAACCAACCCAAAAAGGATGAAGGAGCTTATCTTTCTCCGAATGGAAATGGCACTCCTAACCCTCTATTAGTAAGGTATATGCTGGGAGTCATCTCCAACAATGGGAATGGTCTACAGTGAACCATCCCCTATTTTTTCATGTGCTTTGCTTCATAACCTAGAGCCCCCAGCCTATTTATAGCCTGCTTTTAATTGGTATTAAATCCGTGACCTTAGGTTTATTGCCCCAGCTCTCAGCTCTCTTCCTGATTGATCACTATAAGAATAAAGAAGGCCTTTGCTCAATTTCCCTTAGTTTCTGCTTGCTTCTCATCAGGCCTGCTTCGTACTTTCATTTGGCTCCACTGCCTGGTTTCCTTGGATCTGACTTCCAGACCTAGTTGCATAAGGCCATCGGTATGCGTCGGTTGTTTTTTTTTATGTCAAGCTTCTAGGCCAATCCCTAGGTTCATTTTTAAGTTGATGTTGTTCTTTAGCATATCATGGGTTATGTGCTTCAGTGGTCTGAAGCCCTGGACAGATTTCAGATTTGAAACCAAATGTAGTAGCAGTGGACTCTCCCTTTGTATGAGTAACACCACCAGTGGTAACTCTGTCTTCCTTGTTCTGTTGGCTGTGAGCGAGGCAGGTGTAGAAGGACCTTGCAAAGGAGGACTCTGTTCCCTTCTCCCTGAGTCTGTTTACTAGCTGGGGAATAGCGGGAGTACTAATTAGACATGAAATTTGGAGGTGACTAAATCTCACTTAAAATATTTAATACAGCCCATTGCCAAAACTGAGTCCCAAGTTTTCTAAGGAGAAAACTTGTGAGAGCTAATAGGATGTTAAAGAACCCCAACTAAAATATCTTAATATTTTAAAAATAAAAATGGAAAACATTTATGGCACCTAAAATGGAAAGGCCCTTAGAGGAAGTTCTTCTAGTCAGACTTATTCATTCTATGGCTAGACAGACTGAGTCCCAGAAAGGGAAAATGACAAAGAGCAAGTCTGTGGCAAAGCAGGGACACAAAGTATGGACAGTGGTCTGGGAACCTAACTTTTTAAAGAGCGCTCCAGGTGATTTTCATGCCAAGGAAGATTTGTGAGCCATTGTACTAGCCAGTCTGGAAGGCCTTTTCTAGTTCTGCCATCCCATGTTGTAATGAATCTAAATGACCTCCACAGGAATACTTCAAGGTGCTAAGTGACCAGAAGCAGCCACTATTGCACCTAAATCTCAGTGGAGCTGCTTTCAGACCAGTGGTTTTAAAACCAGTATATTTAAAGAGTGATTCTCAAATGTTTTTATATCACAGCTCATCTCCCACCTACTCCTGAGTGTCTGCTCTAAAAATTATACTTGTGGACTGATGATATTAACTAGGTAAATTATGTATTTACATAAATGTTTTTAAGAGCCCCCCAAGGACCAATTTTAAAGCACAGCCAAAAATTATGTTTGTCTTTTAGACCAAAGCAACCCCAGGGCCTTTTGGGTTTAGTGGGAGCCAACAAGATAACATATCTCCCTGGGATTTCCCATTCCTGTGCACCTTCACCTTGTGAGTGGAACCCCTGCATCAAGGCCTTCTTATCCTCTGGGTCTCTGGTCCCCTCTCCTTCCACCCCTAGGCTCAGGGGTGCTGAGAGAATGGCTCAGGCAGTCGCAGGCTACATCAATCCCTGTCCTCATTTGGGGTGACCCATTGGACCTAGCACTATCCCCAGGCCATGGGCCACTCCTTCTTGCAGGCCTCAGAAAGCTTTATCAAGGTGATAGCTCCTGTGATGCATGCCAAAGTAGCTTGGGTTTGAAGGCAATTAGAGGCTAATGCCAGGTTGAAGACTTAGGTTGATAGGTGTTCAGATAGGTAGGTCTGAAATGCAAGCAGGCAGAGTAGTCCCTGAGGGAGAAGATTAGGTGGATAGAGAGTGGTAAATGGAGAATAATACTACCATTGTTTACAGAAGGGTGACATGTCCCCACCCCCCCACCCAACCTTGCTTAAGCTGCTAAGAAGAAAGACTACGAGAGGGAGGTTAGCTGACCTGCCTGGAACAAGACAATCTTGGTTCAGTCAGTCTCCTCACTAGGGTGCTGGGCTCAGACCTCATCTGGAAGCCTGAGGGCTCTGAGCAGGGTTCAGGCTAGACCACAGCTATTTACTTTTTTCTCTCACCCACTCCTAAAGCTAGTGGGGAAGGTTAGAGATGGTGACATACCCCCCTCTAACCATCATGAGAAAGGCAGCCAGCTAAAAATGGCAAAGGTTGACTGACAGTATGGCACAGTGGCAGTGATAAATTCATGGCTAAGTAGTACATGGGGTCAGGCAGAGGTAATAAGCATTCTCATGCCAGCACTGTCCAATAGGACTTTGTACAGTGATGTAAATGTTCCATATCTCTGTGGTTTAATATAGTAGACACTGGCCACATATGGCTATTGAGTACTGAGAAATGTAGCTGATGCAACTAAAGAACTAAATTTTTATTTAATTCTAATTAAATGTGGCTAGTGGATACCATATTTGACAGTGTAACTCTATGCTTTACCTCCTAGAAAGTGGCTTAAGGCATTTTCCTGATGCTCTCAAATCAGGGAGGAATAGCATGAGAGACAGAAAAAGGACCTAAAGAACAGGGGTGCTTATTTACGTCAGCAACTTCTGCACTGCAACCACCCCTTCTGTCATTACCCTACCTTGCTTCTAAATGGCAAGCTCAGATAGTCTTGCCAGGGAAAAACTTTGACAGTTTTACAGAGCACAATAACTCCCCCACAGGTTGGAGCAAGTAACTGTAAAAGAATGAAATGTAACAGAAACAAATGTAATATTCTGTAGTTTGGTCTAAGAAATCAACAATTCAAGGACAGACTGAGAGACATACAGCTTCTAGACAGCATATTTTAAAGAAATTTAAGAAGTATTGGTTGATCATAAGTTCAGTATGAGTCAGAAGTGAGATCCACAAGAAAAACTGGTAACAGCTAACATTCATTAAGGCTCAGGATAAAGAGGTTTTGGTGTGTGTGTGTGTGTGTGTATGTGTGTGTGTGTTAACAGAGTTGTCTTGAGACAGAATAGACTGGTTAGGATTTGTACTGAGTATCCTGTCACTGTAGGTGATAAAATGTAGTAACGTTTGAAGACTATGGTCTGGCAGGTGTGCAGAGAACAGACTGGAGCCAGGGAGGCCAGCTAAGAGGAGGTGCTGTGTCTCATCTGCCCTAGCAGTTAGAACTCCCTTTCTTCTGTTCCTGTGATTGGTCCACCACCCCACACCTCAATGTATTAGGGAAGAAAAAGACAGTTGCCCTGCTCTTCTTTTTCTCTTCTCTTCTTTCAAATTGGTGCAGGAACAGTGAGCATGTTAGTGACCACAAAGCATGTTCAGCTTCTCTAAGGAAAAGTTTGTTAAGACTGAACTGTAAGTCATCCTCCTGCCTTCTCAACTAATTATTCCACCAAATGTCTGGGATCTAACTTTCAATCTTCTTTTCACAGGAGCCATTTGACTGGAAATTAGATCAGACAAACAGAGAAAACTGGGCAGGATGGTATAACCTTCAACAAGTGGGCCATCCAAAGTCCCAGGAAAATGGGGCCTAGGATTGTACTTCTGGAGTTAGAGGTTTTGAGAGACAACCCATATAATGTCTATACTAGAGAAATGTTTGTTTTATATTAATAATACTGCAGACATTTGCTGTGAGCCAAGAGTAAAACAGTTTTCATGGATTATTAAAACTTCAGCAAATTCTACTGTAATTCTCCCCATTTTACAGATGAGGAAACTGAGTCACTGAGAAGGAGAATGAGACTTGTCAAAGGCCACACCACTAGTCAGTGACTAAACTAGGGTTTGTGTTCAAGGAGTCTGGCTCCAGTCTCTGTTCTTAACCACAATGCTACATCCTATCTCTATATTGTATAGGAGGAAAGGTTTGGATGTTATTTTACAGTGACTTTGGGCAGAGTTCCCTAGAAATAGGTGCTAGAACAGATGGTAAAGTTCTCTGGACCATGCCATGTGTGAGGCTCCCTTCCTCATCCTTGGCTGGTTGTATCAGATAGGTACAAAAATAATGGCATAGCAAAGATGAGTCTGTTTCTCTTTCATAGAGAAAACGCCTGCAGGTAGGCAGTTTATGGCTGCCTTGCTGGCTCCATGATTATCAGAGACTCCTTCCAGTTTTCTCTTATCCTATCCTTAGGAGTATGGACCTTGTCCTTATGGTCTAAGATGGTTGCTAGAACTTCAGCCATCACATCTAAATATTCTTAAGCGTCGGGTTTAAGTAAGGACCAAAGAAGGGCATGCTGTTTTCCTTAAAGGTAGTTTTTCAAAAGTTCTACCCAACATTTCTATTTACATATCACTGGACAGAACTTGATCATATAAGTCACCTCTTACTGTAAAGAAGGATAGAAAATGTAGTCTTTTGTACCATGTGGCATGGATTCTATCTAAAATCCGGGCTCTCTTGCTAAGTAGGAAGAGGAGAATGGATGTTAGTGTTGGCACCCAGCACATTGGTTCAATGGCATATTGACTCATCCAACTTGTAATTTTGTGTCTTCACAGTGACTACAGGTATGTGGCAGCTGCTCTGGCTGTCATGAGAAATGTGACTCAGCAGATCAATGAACGCAAGCGGCGCTTGGAGAATATTGACAAGATTGCCCAGTGGCAGGCCTCTGTCCTAGACTGGGAGGTAGGACCCTTACTAACAGGGACATTGGAGAGTCTGAATACCTTAGCCAGAACCTCACATCTTAGCCAAAGATGAGCAAAGAGTAATTATATTTGAAGAGCATCAGAAAGGATTTAGATTAGAGCCAAGGCAAAACTTCCTGCTAATAAGAGGTGTTGTGTACTTGAATAGCTTTCTAAGAAGGTTGGAGAAATCTCGGTTGCAATATTTCATTAGGAAAGGAAAGATTCATCTATTTGGGTGTTTCTAAGAAATAATTGGGTTGACTCAGTAGCCTTTCAAAGCTCTTTCAAGTCCTGGAATTTTATCACCACCAGATGAACACTTGGATGAGGAGTAATAGGTACTAATTCACTCCCAGACACAGAGTGCAAGGTTGGTTCTCTGATGCAGGCCAGCCAACATACTTCTTCTTTTCCTCTTGGTGAGATCACCTCACCCTGACATATCTACTAGTTCTATCCAAGCCTGCACACTTCAGGCCACAACCATCATCCCTGCCCAACTGACAGGCCAAATTCTATTTTTTAATTATCTGCTTATAAAAATAATCCCTGAGCCTTCCATTCTATTGGAATTGGCCACGACTTCTCTGAACTCAGAAAGCCTTCACTAAAGCATTGTCTTCTGAGATGCTAACTTTCAGAGGATATACACAGCCTAACAAATAAATGGAGCTTTTGCCTCTTATGCCACTGCTCTGTTGAAGTTCCTGAGGTATCTGTTAAACAGAAAAAAGAGCTGTGAACTTTAAGGCCTCACAGGTACCTGTGTGTTAAGTACACTATTTATTGTTTCTCTCTTGTGCCCATCAAGAGAACCAGGAGTAATGACATTTCACATTTATCTCTCAGACCCAAGTTATGAAATCTGACAGTCCACAGCTAATATAACCAAGATAGGAGAGGCAGGACATGCTACCAGGGAGGAGGTGGCAATCTTAAGCTTCATGATCATAGTGTAGAAGTTGAGTCAGCTCCCCATTCCTCTGGCTTCCACACAGGTATAATTTCTTGTAATTTGAGAGCTAGTAGCTCTCTAACTTGTCATATAGTTTAGCACATTCCAAGGGAATGAAACAGCCTTACAGTTACTTAACCAATGTCCAGGAAAAGTCATCTTTCCTTTATTCTGCTACTTCTGTTCCTCTTTAATGTACATGGCTGGAAATGTCCACAGTTCTGAGCAGCTGGCATATTTTTGAGTCTTATTTGAAGGATAATATCCCCATACAGAGTAGAAAACAGCAGTGATTCTTTGAGATGCAAGGAGAGGAAGGAATCTATATAAAGAGATCTTCTTGCTCATAAGAAGAAAACAGCACTGGCACAGACTTATTAGGAAATCATGGATTCTCCTTCCCCTGTGTCTGGTTTGCTTTGGATAGTTTCCTGATAAGAGGGCTGGATCAAATGACCTCTAGAAAGATCGCTAATTCTCAGGCACTCTGAAACTGTGGCTGATTAGCAGGCCTCTTTTTCTCTACCCCTGTGGGGATTGATTCTCTGTAATAGGATGTTCCCAGCAGCAGTTGTCTTTCTATTCCCTGAAACAATTTTCCCCTTCCCAATACCTGGAAGACCTTCTAATTCCTCCATGGGCTCTTGGCCTCCAGTCCCTGCAGCTGGGGCCATGGGAGACCAAGAATAGCTTAAAATTCTTTGGCCTGTTCAGGGAGCTTCACTAACACCTAACATGAAAGCACTGAACTATGATTTAAAGACTCAGCATCTCGGAGGGAATTTTATTTGTGTTTGTCTATAGTTGGGGGTTGGGAAACAAAGGAAAGTCTTTCGAATAGGAAGCAGTTACTTTCTGCCTCCTTTGTTAGCATGATTGACTGGTCCTCTAATCTCATCCAAGCCCACACAACCCTGCTTGACAAAGTCCTTCTTTATTTAAGTTAGTAAGAAGAAAAATTCCTTGTGGTTAACTTTTCAGACTCTGAGGTCACTGTGCAACCGACCAGCTTCAGAAGGTTTGCCCTCTATGAAGCATTTTCTTTAGCAAGGCCTGATGGGTACATTTCAGAGGCCAGGACCAAAGTTTCGATCAAGTGTGCCATATCTAGTCTTAAATATTTCTAAAATGTCAGAGTCAGTAGGTCTTTTAGGGAACTCCCCAAAGAACATCTCTGGCCATGTTTATGCACATGTGTGTGCGCACACACACGTGCACACATGCAAACCTTGTAATGATGGTGGAAGTCTGAGAAGCCTATTCCTGACTGAGGCCAAACAGCAAGTCAATGACAAAATTAAAACTTGAATCTAGTCTCCAGATTCCCTGGGGGGTGTTCTTTACACTGCTGCACCACATACTCTTCCAGCCTTCTGCTTCCTACAGCCCAGTTGCTTCCCTTTATGATATTGCAGGGACTTGTTTCTGCAGTAAAGTGTCCATATCTAAGCAAGAGAGTAAGACTGCCTTGGGGGGAAGTCCAACTCCCGGTAAGGCTAAAGGTAGATGAGTGCTGGGGAGCCTCCCACAGAAAGCAATAGGATATGTCCATTCCATGGCTGGTTGGCTATTGGCTTGGGTGGCTCAACCTCACTGATTCCCTGGTATAGGTTTTTTCTATGTTCCACCTACCCAAGCAGTTGGACATTCAGAAAGAAGTCCTGCCAGCTTGGTGGGTGCAGCTGTGGACAAGCCTTGCAAATCAAGAAAATGAAGCAGTGCTTTGCTCTCTCTGCCACTCACTTGCCTCCTCCACATGTTTGAATAAACAGGGTGGGTATCAAAAGCATCTACATAGTAATTTCAGTTTGATTTGTCAAATGAAAAAGAAGAGTCAGGAGACCTTCAAGATGGCGGAGGAGTAAGACATGGAGATCACCTTCCTCCCCACAAATACATTTGAAATGCATCTACATGTGAAACAACTCCTACTGAATGTTAGCAGAAGACCTCAGACTTCCCAAAAGTAAAGAAATTCCCCACGTACCTGGGTAGGGCAGAAGAAAACAGAAAAAAACAGAGACAAAAGAATAGGGATGGGACCGACACCTCTGGGAGGGAGGAGTGAAGGAGGAAAAGTTTTCACATACTAGGAAACTCCTTTACTGGTGGAGACGGGGTGTGGCGGGGGAAGCTTTGGAGCCATGGAGGAGAGCACAGCAGCAAGGGTGCAGAGAGCAAAGTGGAGAGATTCCCACACAGAGGATCAGTGCCAACCGGCACGCACCAGCCTGAGAGGCTTGTCTGCTCACCAGCCAGGGCGGGTGGGGGCTGGGAGCTGAGGCTATGGATTCGGAGGTCGGATCCCAGGGAGAGGACTGGTGTTGGCTGCATGAACACAGCCTGAAGGGGGCTAGTGCAGCACAGCTAGCCAGGAGGGAGTCCAGGAAAATGTCTGGAACTGCCTAAGAGGCTAGAGACCATTGTTTCAGGGTGCACGAGGAGAAAGGATTCAGAGCACTGCCTAAACAAACTCCAGCGCTGCGTGTGAGCCACGCCTATCAGCATGGACACCAGAGATGAGCATGAAATGCTAAGGCTGCTGATGCAGCCACCAAGAAGCCTGTGTGCAAGCACCAGTCACTATCCACACAATCCCTCCCAGGAGACTGTGCAGCCCACCACTGCCAGGGTCCCGTGATCCAGGGACAACATCCACGGGAGAAAACATGGCATGCCTCAGGCTGTTGCAATGTCACACCAGCCTCTGCCGCTGCAGACTCGCGCTGCATTTCATACCCCTCCCTCTCCCGCTGGGCTGAGTGAGCCAGAGACTTCTAATCAACTGCTACTTTAGCCCCTTCCTGTCTGAGCGAAGAACAGATGCCCTCAGGCGACATACACGCAGAGGCAGGGCCAAATTAAAAGCTGAACCCCAGGAGCTGTGCAAACAAAGAAGAGAAAGGGAATTTTCTCCCAGCGGCCTCAGGAGCAGTGGATTAAATCTCGACAATCATCTTAATGTACCCTGCATACACGGAATACCTGAATAGACAACGAATCAGCCCGAAATTGAAGTGCCGGACTTTGGGAGCAACTGCAAACTTGGGGTTCACTTTCTACATCTAATTTGTGTCTGGTTTTACGTTTATCTTAGTTTAGTATTAAAAGTTTATTATCGGTGGTAGATTCATTTATTGATTTGGTTTCTCTCTTCTTTTTATATATATATATATAAATATCTATATTTTTTTTCTTTTTCTCCTTTTCTGAGTGTGTATGTGTATGCTTCTTTGTGTGATTTTGTGTGTATAGCTTTGCTTTTACCATTTTCCCCAGGGTTTGGTCTCTCCATTTTTTAAATAATTTTTATATTATTTTAATTTTAATAATTTTTAAATTTTTATAATTTTTAAATTTTTTATTTTAGTAACTTTATTTTATTTTTCCCTTTTTTCTTTTTTATTTCCTTCTTCTTTCCTTCCTTCCTTCCTTCCTTCCTTCCTTCCTTCCTTTCTTTCTTTCTTTCTTTCTTTCTTTCTTTCTTTCTTTCTTTCTTTCTTTCTTTCTTTCTTTCTTTCTTTCTTTCTTTCTTTCTTTCTTTCTTTCTTTCTTTCTCTCTCTCTACCTTTTCTTCTAGATGTGTGGCTGAAAGAGTCTAGGTACTCCAGCCACATGTCAGTCCTGTACCTCCGAGTAGAGAGAGCTGAGTTTAGGACATTGGTCCACCAGAGACCTCCTAGCTCCACATAATATCAAACAGCAAAAGCTCTCCCATAGATCTCCATCTCAATGCTAAGACCCAGCTCCACTCAATGACCAGCAAGCTACAGTGCTGGACAACCTATGCCAAAAAACTAGCAAGACAGGAACACAACCCCACCCAATAGCAAAGAGGCTGCCTAATATCATGCAAATGTCAAAACACCGCAAAACCCACCACTGGACATGGTCCCGCCCACCAAAAGACAAGATCCAGTCTCATCCACCAGAACACAGGTGCCAGACCCTTACGAGGAAGCCGAAACAACCCACTGAACCAACCTTAACCACTGGGCACAGACAACAAAAACAGTGGGAACTACGAACCTCCAGCCTGCCAAAAGGAGACCCCAAACACAGTAAGTTAAGCAAAATGAAAACACAGGGAAAAACACAGCAGACAAAGGAGCAAGGTAAAAACCCACCACACTAAACAAATGAAGAGGAAATAGGCAACCTAGCTGAAAAAGAATTCATCATAATGATAGTAAAGATGATCCAAAATCTTGAAAAAGGAATGGAGAAAATACAAGAAACATTTAACAAGAACCTAGAAGAACTGAAGAGCAAACAATGATGAGAAACACAATAAACGAAATAAAAATATTCTCTAGAAGGAATCAGTAGCAGAATAACTGAGGCAAAAGAATGGATAAATGACGTGGAAGGTGAAAGAGTGGAAATAACTACTGCAGAGCAGAATAAAGAAAAAAGAATGAAAAGAACTGAGGACAGTCTCAGAGACCTCTGGGACAACGTTACCGCACCAACATTCAAATTATAGGGATCACAGAAGAAGAAGAGAAAAAGAACAGGACTAAGAAAATTTTTGAAGAGATTATAGAAAACTTCCCTAATATGGGAAAGGAAATAGTCAATCAAGTCCAGGAAGCACATAGAGTCCAATACAGGATAAATTCAAGGAAAAACATGCCAACACACATATTAATCAAACTATCAAAAATTAAATACAGGGAAAAATATTAAAAGCAGCAAGGCAAAAGCAACAAATAACATACAAGGGAATCCCCATAAAGTTAACAGCTGATCTTTCAGCAGAAACTCTGCAAGCCAGAAGGGAGTGGCAGGACATATTTAAAGTGATGAAAGGGAAAAACCTACAACCAAGATTACACAGCAAGGATATCACTCAGATTTGAAGGAGAAATTAAAAACTTTACAGACAAGCAAAACTTAAGAGAATTCAGAACCAGCAAACTGGATTTACAACAAATGCTGAAGGAAATTCTCTATGCAGGAAACACAGGAGAAGGGAAAAATATACAATAACGAACCCCAAACAATTAGGAAAATGTTATTAGGAACATACATATCGATAACTACCTTAAATGTAAATGCATTAAATGTTCCAAACACAACACATAGACTGGCTGAATGGATACAAAAATAAGACCCGTATATACGCTGTCTACAAGAGACCCACATCAGACCTAGGGACTCATACAGACAATAAGTGAGGGGATGGAAAAAAATATTCCATGTAAATGGAAATCAAAAGAAAGCTGGAGTAGTAATTCTCATATCAGACAAAATAGACTTTAAAATAAAGACTATTACAAGAGACAAAGAAGGACACTACATAATGATCATTGGATCATTCCAAAAAGAAGGTATAACAACTGTAAATATTGATGCACCCAACATAGGAGCACCTCAATACATAAGGCAAATGCTAACAGCCATAAAACCGGAAATCAACAGTAACACAATCATAGTAGGGGACTTTAACACCCCACTTTCACCAACGGACATATCATCCAAAATGAAAATTAATAGGGAAACACAAACTTTAAATGATATTCTAAACAAGACGGACTTAACTGATATTTATAGGACATTCCAATGAAAAACAACAGAATACAGTTTCTTATCAAGAGCTCATGGAACATTCTCCAGGATAGATCATATCTTGGGTCACAAATCAACCCTTGATAAGTTAAGAAAATTGAAATTGCATCAGGTATCTTTTCCAACCACAATGCTATGAGATTAGATATCAATTACAGGGAAAAAAACCTATAAAAACTACAAACACATGGAGGCTAAACAATACACTACTAAATAACCAAGAGATCACTGAAGAAATCAAAGACAATATCAAAAAATACCTAGAAACAGATGACAATGAAAACACAATGACCCAAAACTCTTGGGATGCAGCAAAAGCAGTTCTAAGAGGGAAGTTTATAGCAATACAATCCTACCTCAAGAAACAAGAATCATCTCAAATAAACAACCTAACCTTACACAAAAAGCAATTAGAGAAAGAAAAACAAAAAAATAACCCAAAGATAGCAGAAGTAAAGAAATCATAAAGATTAGGTCAGAAATAAATGAAGAAGAAATGAAGGAAATGATAGCAAATATCAGTAAAACTAAAAGCTTGTTCTTTCAGAAGATAAACAAAATTGATAATCAATTAGCCAGACTCATCAAGAAGAAAAGGTAGAAGACTCAAATCAACAGAATTACAAATGAAAAAGGAGAAGTAACAGCTGGCATTGCAGAAATGCAAAGGATCATGAGAGATTACTGCAGGCCACTAAATGCCAATAAAATGGACAACCAGGAAGATATGGAAAATTCCTTAGACAAGTGCAACCTTCTGAGACTGAACCAGGAAGAAATTGAAAATATAAGCAGACCAATCACGAGCACTAAAATTGAGATGGTGAATAAAAATCTTCCAACAAACAAAAGCCCAGGAACAGATGGCTTCACAGGCAAATTTGATCAAACATTTAGAGAACAGCTAAAACCTATCCTTTTCAAATTCTTCCAAAGTATAGAAGATGGAGGAACACTCCCAAAGTCACCCTGATACCAAAACCAGACAAAGATGTCACAAAGAATAAAAATTCAGGCCAATATCACTGATGAATATATATGCAAAAATTCTCAACAAAATACTAGCAAGCAGAATCCAACAGCACATTAAAAAGTTCATACACCATGATCAAGTGGGCATTATCCCAGGAATGCAAGGATTCTTCAATATACACAAATCAATCAATGTGATAAACTGTATTAACAATTTGAAGGAGAAAAACCATATGATCATCTCAATAGATGCAGAAAAAGCTTTTCACAAAATTCAACACCCATTTATGATAAAAAACCTTCCAGAAAGTAGGCATATAGGGAAGTTACCTCAACATAATAAAGGCCATATATGACAAACCCACAGCCAACATAGTTCTTAATGGTGAAACACTGAAACCATTTCCTGTAAGATCAGGAACAAGAGAAAGTTTTCCACTCTCACCACTGTTATTCAACATAGTTTTGGAAGTTTTAGCCACAGCAATCAGAAGAAAAACAAATAAAAGGAATTCAAATCGGAAAAGAAGAAGTAAAACTGTCACTGTTTGCAGATGACATGATACTATACATAGAGAATCCTAAAGATGCTACCAGAAAACTACTAGAGCTAATCAATGAACTTGGTAAAGTAGCAGGATACAAAATTAATGCACAGAAATCTCTTGCATTCCTATACACTATGATGAAAAATCTGAAAGATAAATTGAGGAAACACTCCCACTTACCATAGTACCAAAAATAATAAATACCTGGGAATAAACCTACCTAAGGAGACAGAAGACATGTATGCAGAAAACTATAAGACACTGATGAAAGAAATTAAAGATGATACAAACAGTTGGAGAGATGTACAATGTTCTTGGATTGGAAGAATCAATACTGTGAAAATGACTACTACCCAAAGCAATCTACAGATTCAATGCAATCCCTATGAAACTACCAGTGGCACTTTTCACAGAAGTAGGACAAAAAAAATCTCACTTTGTATGGAAACACAAAAGACCCTGAATAGCCAAAGCAATCTTGAGAAAGAAAAACGAAGCTGGAGGAATCAGGCTCCTTGACTTCAGACAATACTACAAAGGTACACTAATCAAGACAGCACAGTACTGGCACAGAAACAGAAATATAGTTCAATAGAACAGGATAGAAAGCCAGAGGTAAACCCATGCACCTATGGTCACCTTATTTTTGATAAAGGAGGCAGGAATATACAATGGAGAAAAGACAGCCTCTTCAATAGTGGTGCTGGGAAAACTGGACAGCTACATGTAAAAGAATGAAATTACAGCACTCCCTAACACCATACACAAAAATAAACTCAAAATGGATTAAAGACCTAAATATAAGAGCAGACACTATAAAATTCTTAGAGGAAAACATAGGCAGAACACTCTATGACATAAATCACAGCAAGATCCTTTTTGAGCCACCTCCTACAGAAATGGAAATAAAAAAATAAATAAACAAATGGGACCTAGTGAGACTTAAAAGCTTTTGCACATCAAAGGATACCATAAACAAGAGGAAAAGACAACCCTCAGAATGGGAGAAAATATTTGCAAATGAAGCAACTGACAAAGAATTAACCTCCAAAATTTACAAGCAGCACATGCAGCTCAACATCAAAAAAACAAACAACCCTATCCAAGAATAGGCAGAAGACCTAAATAGACATTTCTGCAAAGAAGATATACAGATTGCCAACAAGCATATGAAAGAATGCTCAACATCACTAATCATTACAGAAATGCAAATCAAAACTACAATGAGGTATCACCTCACACCAGTCAGAATGGCCATCATCAAAAAATCTAGAAACAATAAATGCTGGAGAGGGTGTGGAGAAAAGGGAACCTTCTTGCACTGTTGGTGGGAATGTAAATTGATACAGCCACTATGGATAACAGTATGGAGGTTCCTTAAAAAACTAAGAAGAGAACTGCCTTATGATACAGCAATCCCACTACTGGGCATGTACCCTAAGAAAACCATAATTCCAAAAGAGTCATGTACCACAATGTTCATTGCAGCTCTATTTACAATAGCCAGGACATGGAAGCAACCTAAGTGTCCATCAACAGATGAATGGATAAAGAAGATGTGGTACATATGTACAATGGAATATTGCTCAGCCATAAAAAGAAATGAAACTGAGTTATTTGTAGTGAGGTGGATGGACCTAGAGTCTGTCATACAGAGTGAAGTAACTCAGAAAGAGAAAAACAAATACTGTATGCTAGCACATATGTATGGAAACCAAAAATAAGAAGAAAAGTTGTTCTGACGAACCTAGGGACAGGTCAGGAATAAAGACGCAGATGTAGAAAATGGACTGAGGACACGGGAAGGGGGATGGGTAAGCTGGGACGAAGTGAGAGAGTGGCATTTACATATATACACTACCAAATATAAAGTAGATTGTTAGTGGGAAGTGGCCACATGGCACAGGGAGATCAGCTTGGTGCTTTGTGACCACCTAGAGGGGTCGGATAGGGAGAGTGGGAGCCAGACGCAAGAGGGAGGAGATATGGGGATATATATATATATATATATATATATATATATATATATGTATTGCTAATTCACTTTGTTATACAGCAGAAACTAACACACCATTGTAAAGGAATTATACTCCAATAAAGATGTTTAAAAACATAAATTAATTTAAAGAAAAAACAAGAATCATAGAAGAAACCTTCACAACTTAATCTCCCTTGAAAAGGAATTATGAAAGAGGGTGGAGAGTTAGTACCACACCGGCAATTGGTGCCTGCTCAGTAAATCAGAGCATTTTGCTAGAGAGCAGGAGACCTTGTACTGTAACCACACGTTACCGGCCCTCAGCTTATTCAATGAACATTTTGGATTTATTTGCCCACCTCCAGTTTCCATCCTTGCTCCCTGCCAGCCTATGTGTACTAGAGTTCATGGAGTCCCCCATGCTCTGCCCTACCCCCTAGGGCTTCTAAAAAATCAGTGGATGAGTGAAAGTACCACCTATACCTCTAAATAATAATAAGTACCTTCAATCAGCTTAGGGGAGCATCAGGAAGAAGAACATGTTCTCACGAATTGCAGTTTCTAGGAAATTTCTAATTTCTCTGATGCTGATGTTTGTTTATGCTCTCACATTGCTACCCTTCACATGCATTAGATCCACTTGAAGGTAAGGGGAAGGAACATATCCCTGACAGCTTATTTTGTTTTTTTCCATTCTTTAATTGTTCTTTATTTTTTATTTTTGCAAGATTTTTTAAAACAAATTTATTGGAGTATAATTGCTTTACAATGGTGTGTTAGTTTCTGTGTATAACAAAGTGAATCAGCTCTATGAATACGTATATCCACATATCCCCACCCTCTTTTGCCTCCCTACCGCCCTCTCTATCCCTCGCTTTAAGGTGGTCACAAAGCACCGAGCTGATCTCCCTGTACAATGCAGCTGCTTTCCACTAGCTATCTATTTTACATTTGGGAGTGTATATATGTTAGTGCTACTGTCTCACTTTGTCCCAGCTTACTCTTCCCCCTCCCTATGTCCTCAAGTCCATTCTCTACATCTGCTTCTGTATTCCTGTCCTGCCTATAGGTTCATCAGAACCATTTTGGGTTTTTTTAGATTCCATATATATGTGTTAGCATATGGAATTTATTTTTCTCTTTCTGACTTACTTCACTCTGTATGACAGACTCTAGGTCCATCCACCTCACTACAAATAATTCAATTTCATTTCTTCTTATAGCTGAGTAATATTGCATTGTATATATGTGCCACATCTTCTTCATCCATTCTTCATCTGTTGATGGACACTTAGGTTGCTTCCATTTCTTGGCTATTGTAAATATTGCTGCAATGAACATTGTGGTACATGACTCTTTTGGAATTATGGTTTTCTCAGGGTATATGCCCAGTAGGGGGATTGCTGGGTCATATGGTAGTTCTATTTGTAGTTTTTTAAGGAAACTCCATACTGTTCTCCATAGTGGCTATATCAATTTACATTCCCACCAACAGTGCAAGAGGGTTCCCTTTTCTCCACACCCTCTCCAGCATTTATTGTTTGTAGATATTTTGATGATGGCCATTCTGACTGGTGTGAGGTGATACCTTATTGTAGTTTTGATTTGCATTTCTGTAATGATTAGTGATGTTGAGTATTCTTTCATGTGTTTGTTGACAATCTGTATATCTTCTTTGGAGAAATGTCTCTTTAGGTCTTCTGCCCATTTTTGAATTGGGTTGTTTGTTTTTTTGTTATTGAGTTACATGAGCTGCTTGTAAGTTTTGGAGAGTGATCCTTTGTCAGTTGCTTCATTTGCAAATATTTTCTCCCATTCTGAGGGTTGTCTTTTCCTCTTGTTTATGGTATCCTTTGATGTGCAAAAGCTTTTAAGTTTCATTAGGTCCCATTTGTTTATTTTTATTTCCATTTCTGTAGGAGGTGGTTCAAAAAGGATCTTGCTGTGATTTATGTCATAGAGTGTTCTGCCTATGTTTTCCTCTAAGAGTTTGATAGTGTCTGGCCTTACATTTAGGTCTTTAATCCATTTTGAGTTTATTGTTGTGTATGGTGTTAGGAAGTGTTCTAATTTCATTCTTTTACATGTAGCTGTAACCCTGACAGCTTCTTTTATATCTTTTTTTTTCTGGAGATTTTTACCAGGATCCCAAGTTTGCAGCTCATATTTGAGAACTTGATTGTGTGTTGTTGTGATTTCCTCCTCATAGCACCCTTCCCCCATAGCCTGGTTGTATAATACTCAATAGCATGTTCCAGTTTACCATTGGACGTTTGAATCCAAAGAAGTTGGAGAAAACACAAAAGCCCAACGTGATGACAGCAGCAAAAACATCTTTTTAAAGCTAAATGGCTTGATGAGGCATACTCTTTGGACCAGGAGATCAAATGTGGAGGGATAGATTTGTTATTTCCCTGCTTTCCTCCTAGCAGGCAGAATTGAATATAAACTCTGAGAAGGGTAGCATTTCCTTTGTCCTCTCCCTTGATGTGCTCAGGGCACAACCCTACATCAGATAATCAGCCTATAATTAGAATGAGGTGCTGGGCATTGGGATATTGAAATGAATGAGATGTAGCCTTGACTATCCAGTGAGGGCAAGTATGTTCCAGGCAGAGAAAACAGTGTGAGCAAAATTCTGGAAGAATGGAAGAGAACAGAAGGCATGTGGAGGAGTGGGAGGTGGGAAGAGATTGCACTTGAGGGGTCAAGGCAAAGAACTGTGTAGTGCAGTGGGGCAGAGAGGGCAAAGTCTGATTGCTCTAAACTCTGAGAGGTCCCTCTACCTTACATGAGCTTATTTCATGTTCTCAAGCAGCCATGTGATTTGAGTCAAACAGGAACCTTTGAATTAGCCCCATTGTCTAAATGAGGAAACAGATTGTGATTAAGCTACTTCTGAAGGAAATGAGTTGACGGCAGCACTGGGCCCAGAACTGAAGTCTTTGAGGTTCTTACCTTAGAAATTTCCAAAGCAGCTGCTTTTTCCATTAAGGGATCATTATTTTGCTGTGGTTTGATGGTTTAGAGCATGGACTTTTGAGCGACTCTCTCTTGGATTCTGCCACTTTCAGCATATTACTTCCAATTTCTCTGACACTGGTTTGGGGACAAATAGCACTACATCCCTTATTGGGTTGTGAGTATTAATAGGAATATGTGGCACAGGATTTAGGGTACACAGTAATAATCAAGGTAATAACTATCACTATATGGAGCTTACAGTGTGATGTGTACTTTTGTAAACACTTTATATATGTTAACTTATATAGTCCTTACCACAGCCAAATGAGGTTTGTAATGTTATCATCATTTTAAAGATGAGGAAACTGAGGAACAGAGAAGATGAGTTAACTGACAACAATCACCTTGGTGAGCATAGAGGTGTATTTTTTCAAGTTTTTTTTTTTCTTGGTAGAGTGGCATCAAGTGGCATTTTATGGCAAGTACTTAAAACAGAATTGATAGAATTGGGTTGCTCCTAGCTGGTGCAGTGTGTAGACCAGATGCCACTGAGTAGTCCTCCTGGTCTGATCATTCTCAGCTTAGCAAGTTGTGCCTTTAAAAGTCATACTGGCCATCTTTGTATAGCATTGGCCCCTTTTATAGCGTTCTTTCACTTCATACATATTCAAAATGGACTATAGTACATCTTCCTGGCCTGACTCAAGGTGGGGCATGGCCGACTGGTACCATGTTCAGCTTCCCATCCCTCCAACAGGAAAACCTTGCATGACCCCCACACTCTGAGGGATTCTTCTCCTAGCACTGGGCCTCCAGAAGTTCTGTGCTAGTATGTGGGCCCCTCAAGGAGGAGTGTTTACCAAAGTTCCAGGGAACCCCTGAGGTGTAGTCTGGAGTCACACTAGTATCTCTGAGCTTTCTTTTTTTTTTTTTTAACATCTTTATTGGAGTATAATTGCTTTACAGTGGTGTGTTAGTTTCTGCTTTATAACAAAGTGAATCAGCTATACATATACATATGTCCCCATATCTCCTCCCTCTTGCATCTCCCTCCCACCCTCCCTATCCCACCCCTCTAGGTGGTCATAAAGCACCAAGCTGATCTCCCTGTGCTATGTGACTGCTTCCCACTAGCTATTTTACATTTGGTAGAGTATATATGTCCATGCCACTCTCTCACTTCATCCCAGCTTACCCTTCCCCCTCCCTGTGTCCTCAAGTTGAGCTTTCTTTTTGAGGTTGTATTATTAGAAAATATTTCCATTGAGCTCCCCTTTTTCTTTCCATCCCTTAGACTGAAAAAAAAGTGATATGCTCAAGAATACAATTTCCTGATACCCTTCTCTTTGGGCCACTGCCCTGCCTAGACTGTTTACCTCTGATTGTTTCTGGGGAGATGCGGGAACCCCCAACTCTAAAGTTGACTTGAAGCTTTTTAGTACAAGGCTGAGACCTTAGCATTAGAGTATCAGTGCTAAGACCTTAGAGATCATCCTCACATACCTCATTTAACAGCTGGAAAACTGAGACCCAGAGAGAGGAAGGGACTGACTCTCCAGTGACTTTTTGGCCTAGAGACAGTATAACATAGTGGCAAAAGTGAGCACACTCTCTGGAGCTGCAGACTTGTGGTTGGATTGTGGATCTTTGGCTAACTAGCTGGGTGACTGTGGCTGATCACTTGACTTCTTTGTACCTCAGACTATAAAGATGACAGCAAGACTATCTACCTCCCAGGGCTACTGTGATGCTCAGAAGAGACAGAGTGAAAGTATGTAGCACAATGTCTGATCCCTGTAGGTGCTCAATAAGTATTAATTCTCCTGAGTCAGGGGGCCACTTCTTTTTGTCCCCATGGTTTGCCTTGCATTCCATGAGTTCTGAGCATACCTATATTAGACTCCTTTGCTGACATGTAAGCTCCTCGATAACAGGGCCAAGTCTGGCTTGGCATCTGACATAGACCCCCACATATCAGAGTTCCCATAAATAAGAGGCCCTTGGAAACTCTGTAGAATAGAATTAGCTAGATGTTCGGTGTTTTTGGTGTGTGTGTCTGATTCTACATAGCAAGAAATATAAGCAAGTTATTCAGGCTTTCTGGATAACAGACCAAGGTGATGAAATTTCCTGTTTAATCAGTGATTTTAATGAACTGAGAAAGGAAGGAAAAACAATTTTGAGAGGGTGAATGGATTCTCTTTCTCTCCTTCAAACATCATCTCCTTCTTGTCCTTCCCTGTCTTGTTTTACTTGTCTGGGAAGCAGAGAGACTTCTAGCACCTGCTCAGGCTTTACTCTTCAGGTACAAGAAAGAGACTAAAAGTCTAGAACTAGGATGAAAGATTGGGGCAGAAAGAGAGATTTAGAGAAAAAGAGAGAGGGAGAATAAGAGAGAGAGAGACAGATAGACAGACACCTCATGGCAGCTGGTGCCTCTAGGGCCAGAGAGCAACTGGCAAAGGACTATAGCAGTCCTGGGTAGTGGGGCTCATTTGGCCTCAGGGTAAACAAGAGTATGGGTCTTTATAGCTCATGGAGCCTTTCAGAGATTCCCAGAGGTCCCTCCCTCCATCCTTTCTTCCTCACCGGGCCCTTTCTGTCCTCCTCCTGTCCCAGCCTATGCCGAGCTCTAGGTGCCTCCAGGCAAGTGAAGGGGCCATCCCTCCTGCCTGGCTGCCTCTCACTATCACATGTCCTTCCCAGGGCGAGGACATCCTAGACAGGAGCTCGGAGCTGATCTACACTGGGGAGATGGCGTGGATCTACCAGCCCTACGGCCGCAACCAGCAACGGGTCTTCTTCCTGTTTGACCACCAGATGGTCCTCTGCAAGAAGGTAACCCCACCCCTTTCTTCCCTGAGGGATATGGGCACCCCAGGGGGCACCACACCCTTCCTCTCCATCATCCCCAGTTCCCAACAAAGTGGGCTAACCCTGCTGGGCAAAAACAAGACAATATATTGGCAGCAATTCCATATCAGGATCACTGGTATGGCATGAATATCACAAGCAGGGCTGGCTTATGGGCAGTGAAATTCTGAAATTGGTAAAGTTTGTGTTGGTATCTTTTATACACTTTTCCCTCCTGCCCTTCATGGCGATCTTTCTCACTCTTTTCGACCCAGAGCTGATAGCCTGCTGATTTGCACCAGTTGTGAAAAATATTGAAATATTTCTATCCCAGTTGGTGAATAAGTGGCTTCCCTGAGCACCTCCCCTCATTTCTACTCTAATGGCTTTGACCATCTGGCCCCTTACTGCCCTAGGAACCAACAAGGGACCTCCTACTTTACTCTTACAGGTAAGGTGCCTTACCTTTGTGATACAGGAATTTTCCCTGTTCCCCTACCCATTTCCTATACAAGTTGTGTCACATCCCTATAACTCTCAGCTGTGCTCTTCTTTACCCTCCCTTCTCTGTAATCCATTTGAGAAAAGGTCTTGCTCTTGTGATTAACTCAGCATGAGTGTTTGTTTCTTGGTATCTTCTCCTTGGCAGGCAGGAGGATGGCATATGTTCTCAGCCTGATTCCTCCTGATGGGATACTGTTTCCTCCACCTCCTCCCTTAGGATAGGGAGTTCAGATCACTTTTAGTTCCAGGGACTGGCTGGGGAGAATTTGGGACCAGGGAAAGTAAAAGAGGAGGGGAAAACCAAAGAATGCTTAAAGTGACTTTTTATTTATTTATTTATTTTGCGGTATGCGGGCCTCTCACTGTCGTGGCCTCTCCTGTTGCGGAGCACAGGCTCCGGACCCGCAGGCTCAGCGGCCATGGATCACAGGCCCAGCCGCTCCGCAGCATGTGGGATCTTCCCGGACCAGGGCACGAATGCGCGTCCCCGCATCTGCAGGCGGACTCCCAACCACTGCGCCACCAGGGAAGCCCTAAAGTGACTTTTTAAATTCACCATCCTACCCTTGGCTCTTTCTCCATAAGCCATTCCCTTTGTTCTCTTCCTCACCAAGTAGCAAATACCTCTGAAAGGGAATACTAAATCATGAAGCACCAGGTTAAACACTGTCATCTTTTCCAGCGTGGAACAGGAACCACACATTTGTTTTTAAGCCCCCTGTTCTCTGTGTATACCACATCTTGCATTAAATCTCTGGCTATTTGCCTTTGACAGTGGATTGAGGGAACAAATTGAGTTTCAAGTCAAACTGCCTCAATATTTGAGAATAAGCTTTAAGTGCCAGCTCTAGAACTGATAGCTCACTAGTTAATGGAGAAAATTACTGCCTTGGTCTGGACCTGGCCCTGGAAGAGAGAACTTTTATGAATCTGGAAATTGGCCAAGTACCCAGCCTTCTTATTATCTACCCCCAACTCTTCCTTAGACGTCCATCAAATCAGGAGGCAGGATTTTTGAGGGTTAACTTATGTAGCCAAGGAAATTCTCAGCATATCAGTCATGTCACCAATAGGCATGTGCTCATTCTTCCCACTGAGCCATGCTTACACTCAGAACAACCAGTTGTAGAGAGACACAGAAAAGAGATTAGGAAGCTGGTTTATTTTAGCGTTGCCCACCACTCACACCCTGTTAATTTAAGCATCTGTCAGCCAAGGCTGAGATTACTTTAAGGAAAATGTGAAACTCAGCTCTGCAAAGTAGTAGCTATAGGAGACACGGCCAGGAGCCAGAACACAAAATAGTGAGGCAAAGGCTAGAAATAAAGGGAAGAAACAACATGGACAATGAGCTAATTTTAGGAGCCAGGGGACAGCAGAAAACTAAAATGGAATGAGAGTCAGCTCCAGGCCAGCTAGTAGAAGCCACTGATTAAGGAGAAACCAGAAGCCAAGCCAGCCAAGCGGGCAGGGTGTAGCAGGCAAAAAGGATGACAAAAACAAGAGAAACCTTGAAGCTAGCATAGCTTTCTTCCAATGGGAGCCTTCTTGTTCTAGCAAGAACCATGGCCTCCCCTTCCAGAAAAAAGCTATCCATATACCTGGGCCTTCTTGACTCTGGTTTCTCAGAGCATGAGAAGCTACAGTTTGATTTTTCAAAGCCTATTAAAACTAAATCTGATGTTTGTGTTGAGGCTATGGTTGAGGATTTCTATTTGGTACCTGCAATAGGCCTTTCTATTCAGCAATAGGGAGTAAATTTTTTTTTTTCGGTACGCGGGCCTCCCACTGTTGTGACCTCTCCCGTTGCGGAGCACAGGCTCTGGACGCGCAGGCTCAGCGGCCATTGCTCACGGTCCTAGCCGCTCCGCGGCATGTGGGATTTTCCTGGACCGGGGCACGAACCCGTGTCCCCTGCATCGACAGGTGGACTCTCAACCACCAGGGAAGCCCTGGGAGTAAACGTTTGAGAAATGACCATGGCACCAAAATAAGGTATAGAAAGAGACAAGGTCTTTGGTCTGCTGGATGGTTGAGGGACCTCTTGCCATTGCTATAAAAGCCTTTCCTCTTGAGGTAGAGCTGGAAGAAATGGATAAATCTTCCTGGATATGAAGAATCCTTTGGCAAAGGAAATCTACAGAGGAAAAGGGCCAGGACTAGAGCTGGGCGAGTAAGACACTCACCTCAGGCACAGAGTTAAAAAGGAGGCTCCAAAGCACAGTAATCCTTTTTACAGGGAAGAAAGGGGACAAGAAAGCTACGTAATCAAATGTGGCTGCATAAAGCTTTCTGATGAGTTCATATATAAAAAGGAGGACAAAACATGGGCCTGTAGCAAGTGGATATTCATATGTAATATTTTATATGTATAGGATATTTAATAGGAGTGACAAAGATTAGTTTCATGAATCTTACAATGAGTCAAAGTTAGTTTTTAAAGATTCTAAGACAATATCAATGATTTAAAAAGATCTTTTCAAAAAAAAGAAGAAAAAAGAAGTGATAGTCTGTAGTCTGGCAACTCTCTTCAAGGGACAAATAATTTACTATTAACACAGGAACTTAAAACCTCTCTGTCAAGGGAAAAAGAGACTGTAGTCTGGCAACTCCCTTCTAGGGACAAATAATTTACTATTAACACAGGAACTTAAAACCTCTGTCAAGGGAAAAAGAGCATAAACCTGTTGAGGGGGAATTTAAACCTAAGGTATCTGAGGTTGTAAGAAAGCACTTCAGTGCTCTGAATTCATTCTTTCATGCTATAATTATTGAACCCCTGCTCTGTGCCAGTCAGCTCTGCCTTCTTAGAGCTTGTAGACTAATGGAATTGAAGTGTAATGTAATTTAAAAATACATACATCACTGGGCAATGAAATAATACTCAGATGTCCTCAGCAGAATTGCTGTAGGTAAACTCAACGGAGTAATGAGTTACAGGAGATCTATGACAACACTATAGATGGGAAAATGTACCAGTTTTCAAAATATAAAAGATTCTAGGAAATACAGATTGACAATAAAATAATAATGAATCAACATTTACTGTGCACCTCTATGATTCTGTTCTAAGGCCTTTACATTCATTAACTCAATTTAATCCTTACAACAAACCCATGACGTAGGTACTATTATTTTTCCCATTTTAAATATATGTAAAGTGAGGTACAGAGAAGTTATATAATTTGCCCAAGGTGATATTATGTCTAGTGAGCAATGGAGCCAGGAATTGCATCCAGGCAAGCTGACTCCAAATTCTTCATTAGTAACCTCTATGTCATTATTGTCATTGAGCTTGTCAGAATTCTGTAATAGATACTTTTTAACATCTTTATTGGAGTATAAATGCTTTACAATGGTGTGTCAGTTTCTGCTGTATAACAAAGTGAATCAGCTATATGTATACATATATCCCCATATGCCCTCCCTCTTGTGTCTGCCTCCCACCCTCCCTATCCCACCCTTCTAGGGGGACACAAAACACCAAGCTGATCTCCCTGTGCAATGCAGCTGCTTCCCACTAGCTATCTATTTTACATTTGGTAATGTATATATGTCAATGCTACTCCCTCACTTCGTCCCAACTTACCTTTCCCACTCCCCGTGTCCTTAATTCCATTCTCTATGTCTGCGTCTTTATTCCTGTCCTGCCCCTAAGTTCTTCAGAACCGAATTTTTTTTTTATTCCACATATATGTGTTAGCCTACGGTATTTGTTTGCCTCTTTCTGACTTACTTCACTCTGTATGACAGTCTCTAAGTCCATCCACCTCACCGCAAATAACTCAATTTTGTTTCTTTCTATTGCTGAGTAATATGCCATTGTATATATGTGCCACATCTTCTTTATCCATTCATCTGTCGATGGACACTTACGTTGCTTCTATGTCCGGGCTATTGTAAATAGTGCGGCAATGAGAATTGTACTACATGACCCTTTTTGAACTATGGTTTTCTCAGAGTATATGCCCAGTAGTGGGATAGCTGGGTCATATGGTAGTAATATTTTCAGTTTTTTAAGGAACCTCCATACTGTTCTCCATAGTGGTTGTATCAATTTACATTGCCACAAACAGTGCAAGAGGGTTGCCTTTTCTCCACACCCTCTCTAGCATTTATTGTTTGTAGATTTTTTGATGATGGCCATTCTGACAGGTGTGAGGTGATATCTCACTGTACTTTTGATTTGCATTTCTCTAACGATTAGTGATGTTGAGCATCCTTTCATATGTTTGTTGGCAATCTGTATATCTTCTTTGGAGAAATGTCTAGTTAGGTCTTCTGCCCATTTTTGGATTGGGTTGTTTTTTGATATTGAGATGCATGAGTAGCTTGTATATTTTGGAGGTTAATCCTTTGTCAGTTGCTTCATTTGCAAATATTTTCTCCCATTCTGAGGGTTGTCTTTTCATGTTGTTTATGGTTTCCTTTGCTGTGCAAAGCTTTTAAGATTCATTAGGTCCCATTTGTTTATTTTTATTTCTATTTCTCAAGGAGGTGGGTCAAAAAGGATGTTGCTGTGATTTATGTCATAGAGTGTTCTGTCTATGTTTTCCTCTAAGTGTTTTATAGTGTCTGCTCTTACATTTAGGTCTTTAATCCATTTAGTGTTTATTTTTGTGCATGGTGTTAGGGAGTGTTCGAATTTCATTATTTTATATGTAGCTGTCCAGTTTTCCCAGCACGACTTATTGAAGAGGCTGTCTTTTCTCCATTGTATATTCTTGCCTCCTTTATCAAATGTGAGGTGACCATATGTGCGTGGGTTTATCTCTGGGATTTCTATCCTGTTTCATTGATCTATCTTTCTGTTTTTGTGCCAGTACCATACTGTCTTGATTACTGTAGCTTTGTAGTATAGTCTGAAGCCAGGGAGCCTGATTCTTCCAGCACTGTTTTTCTTTCTCAAGATTGCTTTGGCTATTCGGGGTCTTTTGTGTTTCCATACAAATTGAGAAATTTTTTGTTCCAGTTCTGTGAAAAATGCCATAGGTCGTTTGATAGGGATTGCATTGAATCTGTAGATTGCTTTGGGTAGTATAGTCGTTTTCACAATTTTGATTCTTCCAATCCAAGAACACGGTATATCTCTCCATCTGTTTGTATCATCTTTAATTTATTTCATCAGTGTCTTATAGTTTTCTTCATACATGTCTTTTGTCTCCTTAGTTAGGCTTATTCCTAGGTATTTTATTCGTTTTGTTGCAGTGGGAAATGAGAGTGTTTCCTTATTTTCTCTTTCAGATTTTTCATCATTAGTGTCTAGGAATGCAAGTGATTACTGTGCATATATATTGTATCCTGCTACTTTACTAAATTCATTGACTAGCTCTAGTAGTTTTCTGGTAGCATCTTTAGGATTCTCTATGTATAGTATCATGTCATGTGCAAACAGTGACAGTTTTAGTTCTTCTTTTTCCGATTTGTATTCCTTTTATTTCTTTTTTTTCACTGATTGCTGTGGCTAAAACTTCCAATACTGTGTTGCATAATAGTGGTGAGAGTGGGCAACCTTGTCTTGTTCCTGATCTTAGTGGAAATGGTTTCAGTTTTTTACCATTGAGAACGATGCTGGCTGTAGGTTTTTCATATATGGCCTTTATATGTTGAGGTAAGTTCCCTTTATGCCTACTTTCTGGAGTGTTTTTATCATAAATGGGTGTTGAAATTTCTGAAAAGCTTTTTCTGCATGTATTGAGATGATCATATGGTTTTTATCCTTCAGTTCTTTAATATTGTGTATCACATTGATTGATCTGCATATATTGAAGAATCCTTGCATTCCTGAGATGAACCCCATTGATCATGGTGTATGGTCCCTTTAATGTGCTCTTGGATTCTGTTTGCTTGTGTTTTGTTGAGGATTTTTTTCTTGTTTCTTGAGGTAGGATTATATTGCTATAAACTTCCCTCTTCAGACTGCTTTTGCTGCATCCCAAAGGTTTTGGGTCATCATGTTTTCATTGTCATTTTTTTCTAAGTATTTTTTGATTTCCTCTTTGATTTCTTCAGTGATCTCTTGGTTATTTAGTAGTGTATTGTTTAGCCTCCATGTGTTTATATTTTTTACAGATTTTTTCCTGTAATTAATATCTAGTCTCATAGCATTGTGGTTGGAAAAGATACTTGATACGGTTTCAATATTCTGAAATTTATCAAGGCTTGATTTGTGACCCACGGTATGATCTATCCTGGAGAATATTCCACGAGCACTTGAGAAGAAAGTGTGTTTTGTTGTTTTTGGATGGAATGTCCTATAAATATAATTTAAGTCCATCTTGTTTAATGTATCATTTAAAGCTGTGTTTCCTTATTTATTTTCATTTTGCATGATCTGACCATTGGTGAAAGTGAGGTGTTAAAGTCCCCCACTATAACTGTGTTACTGTCGGTTTCCATTTTTAAGGCTGTTAGCATTTGCCTTATGTATTGAGGTGCTCCTATATTTGCCGCATATGTATTTACAATTGCTATATCTTCTTCTTGGATTAATACCTTGATCATTATGTAGTGTCCTTGTTTCTTGTAATAGTCTTTATTTTAAAGTCTATTTTGTCTTATATGAGAATTGCTACTTCAGCTTTGTTTTGATTTGCATTTGCATGGAATATTTTTTTCCATCCCCTCACTTTCAGTGTGTATGTGTCCCTAGGTCTGAAGTGGGTGTCTTGTAGACAGCATATATACGGGTCTTGTTTTTGTATCCATTCATCCACTCTATGTCTTTTCCTTGGAGCATTTAATCCTTGTACATTTAAGGTAGTTATCTATATGTATCCTCCTATTACCATTTTCTTAATTGTTTTGGCTTTGTTATTGTAGGTGTTTTCCTTCTTTTGTGTTTCCTGCCTAGAGAAGTTCCTTTAGCATTTTTGTAAAGCTGGTTTAGTGAAGAATTCTCTTCACTTTTGCCTCTCTGTAAAGTTTTTAATTTCTCCATTGAATCTGAATGAGATCCTTGGTGGGTAGAGTAATCTTGATTGTAGGTTTTTCTCTTTCATCAGTTTATTAAATATGTCTTGCAACTCCCTTCTGGCTTGCAGAGTTTCTGCTGAATGATCAGCTGTTAACGTTATGGGGGTTTCCTTGTATGTTATTTGTTGTTTTTCCCTTGCTGATCTTAATATATTTTCTTTGTATTTAATTTTCGTTAGTTTGATTAATATGTGTCTTGCTGTGTTTCTTCTTGAATTTACCCTGTATGGGACTCTATGCATTTCCTGGACTTGACTGACTATTTCCTTTTCCATATTAGGGAAGTTTTCAACTATAATCTCTTCACATATTTTCTCAGTCCCGTTCTTTTTCTCTTCTTCTGAGACCCCTGTAATACAAAAGTTGGTGTGATAATGTTGTCTCAGAGGTCTCTGAGACTGTCCTCAATTCTTTTTTTTTTTTACATCTTTATTGGAGTATATTTGCTTTACAGTGGTGTGTTAGTTTCTGCTTTATAACAAAGTGAATCAGCTATACATATAAATATGTTCCCTGTCCTCAATTCTTTTCATTCTTTTTTCTTTATTCTGCTCTGCAGTAGTTATTTCCACTCTTTTATCTTCCAGGTCACTTATCCGTTCTTCTACCTCAATTATTCTGCTATTCATTCCTTCTAGAGGATTTTTAATTTCATTTATTGTGTTGTTCATCATTGTTTGTTAGCTCTTTAGTTCTTCTAGGTCCTTGGTAAACATTTCTTGTATTTTTTCCATTTTATTTTCAAGCTTTTGGATCATCTTTACTATCATTACTCTGAATTCTTTTTCAGGTAGACTGCCTATTTCCTCTTCATTTTTTGGTCTGGTGAGGTTTTACTTTGCTCCTTCATCTGCTGTGTATTTCTCTGTCTTCTCATTTTGCTTAACTTAGTGTGTTTGGGGTCTCTTTTTTGCATGCTGCAGTTTCGTAGTTCCTGTTGTTTTTGGTGTCTGCCCTCAGTGAGTAAGTTTGCTTGAGTGGGTTGTGTAGGATTCCTGGTGTAGGGGACTGGTGCGTGTCTTGTGGTGGGTGAGACTGTATCTTGTCTTTCTGGTGGGAAAGACCACGTCCAATGGTGTGATTTTTGGTGTCTGTGACCTTACTATGATTTTAGGCAGCCTCTCTGCTAGTGAGTGGGGTTGTGTTCCTGTCTTACTAGTTGTTTGGCATAGAGTGTCCAGCACTGTAACTTGCTGGTTGTTGAGTGGATCTGGGTCTTAGTGTTGAGATAGAGATCTCTGTGAAAACTTTCGCTTTTTTATATTACGTGGGGCTGGAAGTTCTCTGGTGGGCCAGTGTGCTGAACTCAGCTCTCCCACCTCAGAGGCTCAGGCCTGACACCCAGCCCGAGCACCAAGACCCTGTCAGCCACTTGGCTCAGAAGGAAAGGGAGAAAAAGGAAGAAAGAAAAAAAAATATTGTTATTAAAATAAAAACATATTATTTTAAAAAAGTAATATAAAAGAAGAAAGAAAGAAGAGAACAAGCAAACCAAAAAACAAATCCATCAGTGATAACAAGTGCTAAAAGTTATGCAAAAAAAGAAAATATCCCAACAGACAGAACCCTAGGACAAATGGTAAAAGCAAGTCTATACAGACAAAATCACACAATGAAGCATGCACATACATAGTCACAAAAAGAGGAAAAGGAAAAAATATATATGCAAAAAAATGAAGAGAACAACCAAATCAATAAACAAATCTACCAATGATAATTAGCTTTAAATACTAACCTAAAATAAACATAAAACCAGAAACAAATTAGATGCAGAAAACAAACCCCAAGTCTACAGTTGCTCCCAAAGTCCACTCACCTCAATTTTTGGATGATTTGTTGTCTATTCAGGTGTTCCACAGATGCAGGGTACATGAGGGTGATTGTGGAGATTTAATCTGCTGCTCCTGAGGCTGCTGGGAGAGATTTCCCTTTCTCTTCTTTGTTTGCACAGCTCCTGCGGTTCAGCTTTGTATTTGGCCCCGCCTCTGCGCATAGGTTACCTGAGGGTGTCTGTTCCCCACTCAGCCAGGATGGGGTTAAAGTAGCAGCTTATTAGGGAGCTCTGGCTCACTCAGGCCAAGGGAGGGAGGGGTATGGAATGCAGCACAAGCCTGTGGCATCAGAGGCTTGTGGGACATGGCAACAGCCTGATGCATGCTGTGTGTTCCCCCAGGGAAGTTTTCTCTGGATCCCAGAACCCTGGCAGTGGCAGGCTGCCCAGGCTCCCTGAGGGGAAGTGTGGATAGTGACCTGTGCTTGCACATAGGTTTCTTGGTGGCTACAGCAGCAGCCTTAGCATTTCATGCCCATCTCTGGTGTCCGAGCTGATAGCCGTGGCTTGCGCCAATCTCTGGAGCTGGTTTAGGTGGTGCTCTGAATCCCTTCTCCTTGCTCATCCTGAAACAATGTTCCCTTGCATCTTAGGCAGTTCCAGACTTTTTCCCAGACACCCTCCTGGCTAGTTGTGGAACACCAGCCCCCTTCACGCTGTGTTCACGCAGCCAACCCCAGTTCTCTCTCTGGGTTCTGATGTCCAAAGCCCAAGCCTCAGCTCCCAGCCCCACCCACCCTGGCTGGTGAGCAGACAAGCCTCTCAGGCTGGTGAGTGCTGGTCGGCACCGATCCTCTGTGTGGGACTCTCTCTGCCTTGCCCTCCGCACCCCTGTTGCTGTGTTCTCCTCCATGGCTCTGAAGCTTCCCCCCCACCCACCTCCCATCTCAGCTAGTGAAGGGACTTCCTAGTGTGTGGAAACTTTTCCTCCTTCAAGCTCCTTCACAGAGGTGCAGGTCCCATCCCTATTCTTTTGTATTTGCTTTTTCTTTTGCCCTACCCAGGTACCTTGGGAGTTCCTTGCCTTTTGGGAAGTCTGAGGTCTTTTGCCAGCATTCAGTTGGTGTTCTGTAGGAGTTGTTCCACAATGTAGATGTATTTTTGATGTATTTGTGGGAAGGAAGGTGATCTCCACATCTTACTCCTCTGCCATCTTTACAGTCCCTCCTATAATAGATTATTAAAGAGTTGTGAACATTTAAAAGGAGGTACAGTGACAGGGACTCTCCATTGGTTTCCTAAGAGCAGGTCATGTCACATAAAATCCAGTTTCTATCTTGCCAGTAACTAGACTAGTTGATGAGAGGGTTGCACTAGACAGAAGATATCAGGATTTCACCCTGGCACTTCAGATTTTCTTCAGTTTCCTTGCAGATGGAAGCAATGTGGAGTGGTAGAAAAGCATAAAATTTATGTTCAGACAATTTTGGGCTCATTAGTTCCAGTGCTCACTAACTACATGACTTCAAGCAAATGACTTCACTTTCTCCACCTTCACTTTATCATCTGTAAAATGAAGATAATAACTACTCTACAGGATTGTTGTGAAGATTAAATGAAGTCAATGCATGTAAAATGCCTGATAGAGGGCCTGACACCTAGTGGGTACTTGTTAATCTTAGTCTTCTCCCACCGCAATAAATAACTAAGCAGCCTTGTAAGATAGTGAGGTCTCTGTCACTAGATGTAACCCCAAATGTGCTAGATGATTTCCTGCCAGAAATAGTATGAGAGATTGATAGACCCATCTGATCCCTGAGATCATTTGGCCCAGTTACTAAATTCTCATCCAGTCTTAAGATTCTCTTAATTCCCAATAAGTTAAGCCAAAACTTCCCCATTTTGCACATTGGAAGTTGGGATTGCATGTACCACTTAGAACAGCTTGAAGAAATTGTAGCTTGTTTCAGAGTGTGCATGTATGTGTGTGAATATATATATGAAGATACTTTTTAAGTGACCATTATAGTAGGTGTGAAATGACACCAGTGGCTTCTAAGTATGTGATCCTTTCTTTAATTTTTGCCACTTCCCTCTTTGTTTGTCACTTTTCTTTTGTAAAACCTGATAAGACTCTTTTTTCTCTTTCTTCTTGTCCTTTATGGTGTCCTTAATGTCTCTGCTCCCCTGAATCTTATTGCCCTGCTATTTTGGTTAATAATGTATTTTGTTATTTTCCTCCTGAGATGATTATATTGAACATTACTTTGTTGCTTTGGGGAATTTATCTCTTTTTTCATTTCTTCCCTTTCACTTTTTACTGAGGAAGAGAGGAGAGCCCCTTTTACCTCTCTTCAATCAATCATCCGCCAATATTCCTACAACACTGCAGTTGCCTCTAACAGCCTTTTCCCCATTTATCATCAATTGTGCCAGTCTGGACATGCTCTGTTGTCCCCTGTGTCATAGCTGCTCAGTATTTATGTCACTTTCACCATATACTGGGAGAATCAGAACTAAACAGAGTATAAAGATGCTGGAGAGAGGATTTCTTCTATTCATGGAACTTTCTGCATTTGGACCATTTCTTTGTGCACTAAAGGGCCAGACTTGGAGAATGAGCCATTCAGGACAACTCAGGAATGCAACAGTAGCATCAGTGATGGAATAGAGCAGAAAGAAGATTTCTGCTTTAAAACCAGGGGTTGTAAAACCAGGACACCTGAGTCCTAGACTTTGTCTCTTACTAATTTGTCTAACTTTGGGCCAGTTCTTTAACTCCTTATTTTTATCAGTGTCAAATCAGGCTGATGACAGAATTCATCTCAGGAGGCTTTGAGGAGAATCACCTGAAGTATTGGGAAGTAGTAAAGTATAATGTCAAGAGCATGGGTTCTAGGGCCAGACAAGAGGCCACCAATTTCCTTTTTCCCATCAGTTGTGTGACCTTGGACAAATTCTCTGTGCCTTTTATTATCCCCTCATTTGCAAAATGGGAACCATAATAGTATCTACATGGAAGGGAGGTTGTGAGGGGTAAATGAGACAGTACAATTGCAGTGCCTGGCACACAGTAAACTTAATAAATATTAGCCATTGATTACTGTATATGCAGTGTTACTAATCATTCATTCAGCACATTTTTATCGGGAGGCAGTATACACAATGGTTAAAACAAGCACAGATTTTTAGAGCCAGATAGCCTAGTCTCAAAGCCCAGCAGTGCCATAAATGGTAGCTTTTATTCCTCAGCAGGTTTCTTAACTGCTCTATGTCCACAGTTCCTCATAAAATCGGGTTATACCAGAACCTAACTTGTAGGATTGTTGTGAGAATGATTTAAGTTAATAAATGCAAAGTGTAGCTGCCAATGGATGAACACATAAAGAAAACGTCATACACACACACACACACACACACACAATGTAATATTATTCAGCATTAAAAACTAAGGAAAGTCTGCCATATCCAACAACATGGATGAACCTGGAGGACACTATGCTAAATAAAATAAGACAGAGAAAGACAAATACCGTATTATCTCACTTATATATGGAATCTGAAACAGGCCAACTCATAAAGGTAGAGAGTAGAACGGTGGTTGCCATGGACTCATGGGGGTGGCAGAAATGGGGATATGTTGGGTAAAAAGGGTAAAAACTTTCGGTTATGTAGGACAAATAACTTCTGGAGAGCTAATGTACAAATGGTGACTATAGTTAGCAACACTGTATTGTATAATTGAAATTTGCTAAGAAAATAGATCTGAAGTGTTCTCATCACAAAAAAAAAGGTAACTATGTGAGATGATGGATATGTTAATTAGCTTGATTGTGGTGATCATTTCATAATGCATACATATATCAAAACATCACATATTACTCCTTAAATATATACAGTTTTGTCAATTATACCTCAGTAAAGCTGGGGGGAAATGCAAAGCATTTAGAATAATGTCTGGCACATAATATATGTTGGTTAAGTGTTCACTGTTGCCATTGTTGTTGTTATTATTTTGTTATTATTAAGTATGTACTGTAGATGCTGGAATACAATAATGATAAAGACAAATCCAGCCCCAGCACCATGTGCCTTCCCTAGTATCTGAGATAAAACCAGGTTGTCAGGCTAGGGGTGAGTAGCCAGGGCCCCCTCTAAAGAGCTAGGGAGAACCTTACTGACAAGCAAGTGAGGCAGTCTGCAGTCCTGAAGAGTTGCATTCTCCAGATTGTAGCATCTGTCATTTGTATAAAATGTCCTGCAGTGTTTTATTAAACCCCATGAATACCCAGTGAGGCCAAATTCAAACAGCTCCCAGCTGTTTCAGTCATGTAATGTGAGGGACAGGGGTGGGCTCCTTGTTGGGGCTATGGCTAGGGCCAGGGCCAGGGCCAGAGTGCTTTGGCTGCAGACTGCCAGGGCCCTACTAGAGAAGCACTAGCTCCCTTAATCTCCTCCAACTTGGATGAGTGGAAAGGAAATGGAGGAAGGCTGCCATCCTATTAGAAACAATCCCATTTAGGCAGATAACTTGTGATGACCCAAATAGCATCTGTGGTAAGCACCTATTCACCATGTCCCTTTGAAAGCACTCAGGCCACAATTAACAATTGGCATTTGGGCATTCTGGTCCCAGTAGTACCACAGGTAACTAGGGCTCAGGAGGGCTTTGCCCCCTTGTTATGTGTAGAAGCTGAGCAGAAAAACCTCTGAAACTTTATCAGCTGTCCTTCCCTGGATAACTCCTAAGTGAGGAAAGACCAAGGAAGGCTCAGTGCTGGGCACAGCCTGAATGGACAGACAAAATTAAAAGCTGTAAAACAGAACTAATGCAAATTCACTAGTGTGGTAACTGAGTGCCAATTGTATAAGGGTCTTCATAGTCAGTGCTAGCATTCAAAAAAGGAAAACCATAGTAACTTGAGCTGGATGGTGCAATCAGGGAAGGCTGCTTTGAGGAAGAAGAATGTATGACTTTGATCTTGAAGGCTGGAAGGATTGAAATAGGAGGCTTCTTTGGGGGCAGAGAGGGGATGTTAGTGTGAACCTAAGTATAGATCTGTGATTTTGGTGAGTGAGTGGCAAACAGTATTTGCCATCCACCACTACCACCACCCCTACACTGAAAGGGTATATGGAATTTCCAGAGACAGTGGGGTAGCTATGTAAATTTTAAAATATTCAGAATTACTTTTGCTGTTTTTTTTTTCAGTCACAATATTTAACTTATTTTGAAAGTTTAAATGAATTAAAGGAGGCAGTGGGATTTTTAGATTTATCAAAAGGAGTTTTAAAGAGCTATGAAACACTGATCTAGAAGAAAGAAAGCTCAGCACCATGTTTATCAGACAAGGCTGGCCTCATGACCTGGAAACTGAATGTTTAGATTTGAGCTTTACAATTTTACAAGGTGAGAATGACTCTCCTAGTTTTATAGTTGAGGAAATCGAGGCTCAGTGAGGTTAATTCATTTGCCCAGTACAACACAGCTAGTTGGTTAAGCAGCTAGGATTCAAACTCAGAACTTCAGGCTCTAACTCATGTTATTTCCACCATTCCATGCTGCTTGGTGGCCTTAGCTACCCTTTCTGGTTGGATTTTCTGAACAGTGGATCATTCTTAATCATTCCTATCACATTTCTACACTTGGCTTTATGACTAATCTGATGCCTGAAAACTCACATTCAACGCTGGGGAGCCAGAAAGGGCAGGCAAAGGGAGAATTTTAATGACACATCCCTCTAGCCCTGCTCCCGTGCCACAAACATTGAATTCTTTCTCTTTCCTTATTATCGTTAAATACCTAAAGAAACAATAGGAGGTTCAGTTGATGCTTTAAATTTACCTCCAAGATCGTATACATTCTTTCCATTTTTGGAAACTAGTAAAGATTTTTAAGGCTAACAATGATTATGACGTTCCAACTCAGAGGGAAAGGAAGCTGCAGGCTGAAGTTAGGAATAGAGGGAGGTTGAGCCTGCCCATGTTCTAGCCAGGTGGACACCCACCTATTAGCTGTGTGGTCCAGGTCTGTGTGTATTTGTATTATGTATTGTAAGGCAGGTTTCAAGACTTTACAAGATCAAAGTAGTTTACATTGATCCATTCTCCTCAGCTTGTTCTGCTTTTGTAGTTATATTAGCCTGACAGGGCCTACTTTTTATGCATATGTTTCACAAAGTGTTCCTGGGGATTATGGAAGTCAGCGCATGGGCACCACCACATCCTTTTGGCAGGACTGAGCTTGTCCACTTTGAGCATGGTGAAAGGAATCCAGGCTCTGAAACAAGCTTGGAGCTACATTGTCCCACTCCATACAGCAGACCTCTCTCTCCTATAAACTTGATGCCAAGGTTACCCAACAGATCAGAACCCATCTGTACTCAAAAGCCTATTTATATGCATAATCACTATGAAAGGAAGAAGAACACCATGATTGTTATTTTTTGCAAAGCAATTTATCAACACCTGTATTTCCCAGCCTGGGGCTTTGAGATTGATAGAGCTATGCTGGGAATCCTTAAAGACAGCCTTCCCCAGCCCTACAGAAAAGTGGAGTTTACCATGCAGTGTGAAGAGTTAGGACTGGGGATGTGAGTGGCCAAAGGTAAATTCTTTGCAGGTAACCTGCAGCTGCGGACTGTGAGGCATGTCAGACAATTCAGTAAAATGGGAATAGTTTAACCAGACCATGTAATGGTAATAAAAATTAATGAACATTTCTGACTCTATCAGATAGTCTAGAAGGCCAAATATAAGCAGAGAGGAGGGAGAGTTGGCCAGAAAGGGCCCCTGCTACTAGTAGAAGACATCTGTCAGAGCAGGGCTCACTGGGGCCCTCCTTGGACAGACTCAGCCACATCACATGCAGCAGTAGGTGTGTTTTCAAGGGAAGCTGAGGGCAGTGCTGAGAGGAGGAGGGGCTGAAAGACCATTGTGAGACAGTTACTTATCAGACCTTACATTCCACAGACCCACAGGTCATTTCATCCACCTCTCTGTTTTTCTTTTTTTAACTTATGAAATTCTTGATATTCAAAAAGATATAAAAACAATATAATGAGCACTTACTATCCAACTTAAGAAGTAAATCATTACAAATACAGTCTTTATCCTCTCCCTCTTTTCTTCCCTTCCTTTTCCTTCTTTCTCACTTGTCCCCATTCTCCTCTCTGTACTCTCTTGAATTTGGCATGTATCATTGTTGTATATTTTTACATAATTATTGTACATATGTATGTATGCCTAAACATTAGATGGCATTGTTTTGTATGTTTTTAAACCTTATATAAATGGAATAGATATAGATGAGATAAAGCTATATAGAAAAGAAACCAGGGGAATGATGAGCATGTGATTCAATATGGAGGTTGCCTTGGCGTCGTAGCTTTTGGAATGAGCAGTGGGTTCACCAAAAGTTAATACATCATTAAAAGTAAGTAAGTAAGTAAATAAATAGAGAAATCAGAGCACTATGCATTGAGTAATGATGAGTGTCTCATGGACTGAGAATTGGGATTCACTTCTGCGTACCCAAGAACAAAACAAAAATCATAACAGATAGGAAATATACTATTTGTATCCAACTACAACTTTTATTTTTCTCACAGAATAAGATTTGTGAGATTCATCCATGCCAATATATGAAGCTTTATATTCACTTTCCCCCCATTTCTCCTGCTAGACTAGGCCTTCTCCAAAACTCCCCAGAGTGCTAAATGTTCAACCTTCCCTAAGTAATCTTTCCTGGCCAGCAGCCTGTGGCCACCTAGCTACTATTATCACTCATCTCCCCTCTGATATGTAAGTCTCATTGGCTTGCTTGGATTCCTGAGTATACTGCACGCAACCAACCAATTCATTTCATACTTCTGGAAGGCTTGCAAATATTGTGAAAGAGGAAAAGCCCTTGCTAACTGTGCTTGTGTGACTTACTGCTTCCTACTTCCCATCAGCAGTCTTGCAAACACATACATGGATTGAGGCTGAGGTCTGAGACAAACCCTATGGATGTAAGCCAGAGGCTTTCTCTAAGAGCATCTAGTTAACCAACTATTAGTGTCATACACTAAGCTAACCTGCCCAAATTTAGACCAAACCACCCCTCATTGATACTCCAGAACAATGGCAACGTTAGCATCCTGCTACACCCATGTGCCGAGTCTCCTGGTACCCACTCTCCACATACCTTCAACAAAAAGCCTTCTCTTTCTTCCTACCTAGGACCTGATCCGGAGAGACATCCTGTACTACAAAGGCCGCATTGATATGGATAAATATGAGGTAGTTGACATTGAAGATGGCAGAGATGATGACTTCAATGTCAGCATGAAAAATGCCTTCAAGCTTCATAACAAGGAAACTGAGGAGATTCACCTATTCTTTGCCAAGAAGTTGGAGGAGAAGATACGCTGGCTCAGGGCTTTCAGAGAAGAGAGGAAAATGGTGCAGGAAGATGAAAAAATCGGTAAGTGACCTGAGAGGAGAAAGAAGAATATGGCTATGAAGAACATAGTGAGTTAAATTAGTTTTCATTTTTTCAGAGGCAGAGAAGATTTTTGTTGCAAACTAACCTAATCCACTTTGGTGGTCCCCTATTATTAGGTTATTTTTGGTAGATACCAATAGTTTCTATTAGTCAAGGTTAAGTGATAGAGGTTGGTCTCCCCTACATTCTCATTACTAGATAAGATTATTACACTGAAATAAAACCTCAGGCTCTATTCTCCCAAACATACAAAAATTTATTAGCAAACAAACACAAAAGCAGTCATAGAGCCTGTTCTGTATTTTCAGTGAAGTCCCAACTCTGTCCTTAGATACATAACAAACAGCATCTTCTGTAAAAAGGTTAGGTTAGTCGAGGCAGATTTGGTAACATATAGGATTCAGCTAAGTTCCTAGTCAGAGTCTAGTGACAAAATCCTCTGACAAGGGCCAAAATATAGTACCCATTTTCAATCTTAAACTTCAGGCTTCCTTCTGAAGTGTATGTATAGGCTGTAGGGTTCACTGAATTCTTATACCTAGTTCTTGTGAGGGCTAAAGTGCCTGTAAGACTTTTGTGGCCAGGGCACATCTTGCACAGCATTCTTTTTTTATCAGTGAAAATTCATTTTTAACATGTATTAGGCTAATTAGGCCTCCTGCATTAAGGTGACTAAACTGCTCCTCTTGAGTGTATATTCCAGATTAGGGCATTTTAGATGTTAACTAAATGCCCCTAGAGTATAGATTAAAATTAATGTGCATGTGTATATCATGCACTCTTTATGAAAGTCTTTTAAAGTAAATTATAGAAAATATAACAGGGTCTAAAACCATGACCACTTGCACGATTTAGAATCATACTAAACTATACTCTTTGGCTTGAAATAAGTTGTTTTCCTTTCCAAAGGGAATATAGCTGGTAGAGATACTTTTTATGCTGCTTTCCAACTGTGGGATGTAGGCTTTAGCTTTGTGGTTTACAAAGTACTATCTGGTCTCTTACTCATGGTCCTGCCTTTCTGGCATAAAAATACCAAACAGCCAGGCATTGAAAGTTCATGAGAAGACACTAGAATTTCTGGTTTTGACTCACTTATAAGGGAGGAGAATTATACCTTAAAACACCTGTATGTTCAAGTTGGTAGAAACTGCCTCTAGAAAAATGGGCCTACCATTTGAGCCCTGGTGCAAATGTATTCTCCTATCTGAAGTGTTAACGATTGAAATGGTCCAGAAGCAAGGAAGGATAATCAGAAAGACACTGCTTAGTCTTATCCTAGTCTTCTCAGGTTTAGGGTAGAGTGCATATTGATAATTCACTTTAAGTCCCATTGGAGTCAATTTGCTTTCAGTCTATGGGCACTGCTTTGGGACATAATGTGGAATCATTACAGAAATGCTACTGGCTGCTTCTCCCAATGGCAGGCGCCAGCAACTTCTGACCCTGTCTAGGTTGTTAGTGCTATTAGAGGAATTGCCTTAGTGTGCTTTTTGCAAACCCTAGATCAATTTGAAGATTCATACCATTCCCTCTGGTTCCCACACAATATAAAAGCTTCCAGAAATTACATCCTGACAACTTATGTTCATCTTTGTAAAAATATTAAGGTTTTTGGTCTGATTATAACAGTAAATCATTTTCATTGTAAGCAATTTTGGGGAAAGAAACACAAAAAATACAAGAAAAAAACTAAAAATCACACATGAACATACTACCCAGAGATAACTTTTGTAAACATTTTGATATATTTCCTTCCCATCTTTTTTTTCTATGTGTCTAAAAACAACAACAACAAAAAAAAACTAGGGTGGCTGAATCTTTATATCTGTCTCCTTCAACTTCTGCCACTTCTTGATGGATAGATATAATTTTATGTCCTTATTTTTCACTAAAAATTATATCATTATCATTTCTCTAAATCATTTACTATTTTAATTATTATGTTTTATGGTTGTCATATGGATTTACCATAATTTTTTATGTTTTTTATTTTTTAATTATAAAATAAATACATGGTCATAATAAATGTTTAAACACATATGGAAATGTAATAAAGTTTAGCACTCTTTTTCCTTCTCTGTTGCTCCTAAGCTGTGTGAGATAATCAGTATTAATTAGGTGTGCCTCTTTCTGTACTAATCTTAAGCTCATATAAACATATATACACATAAGACTTTATTTTTATTTAGAAAAATTATATTATACTATACATTATATTATACATATTACTCTCTAACTTGCTTTTTCTTTAACTTGCTTTTTCAACTTGCTTTTTCTTTATACATATTACTCTGTAACTTGCTTTTTCAAACATAATTTATCATAAGTAACTCTCCAGTTGAAGAATACAGAATCTAATATAACTCATTGTATCAGTCAGGGTTCAACAAGAGAAGCATAACCAATAGAAGATGTATTATTATTAAGAGATTTATTATAAGGAATTGCCTTATGTGATTGTGAAGCCTGGCTAAGCAACTCCAGGCAGTCAGGAATCAAAGATCATGGGCAGGCTTGAACTCATGAGCATAGGCCAAAGCTGTCATCTATAGGGCTTGTAAGTCTGAAGCTGTGTGGCAAAATTTCTTCTCTTGGGGGAGACCTCAGCCTTTCTTGTTTTTTTTTTTTAAGTGGCAAAAACACTTACCATGAGCTCTATACTTTTCACAAATTTTTAAGGGCACAATATAGTAATGTTAGCCATAGGCTCATTGTTGTACAACAAGTCTCTAGGACTTATTCATATCTTGTGTAAATGGAACTTTATAGCTATAGAAAAGCAGCTTCCCATTTTCCCCTCCTTCCAGCCTCTAGAATCACCATTCTGCTCTCTGTATCTATGAGTTTGACTAGTTTAGATGCTTCATATTCATACAAATACAGGATTTGTCCTTCTGTGACGGCATTATTTTAATTAGCAAATGTCCTCCAGATTCATCCATGTTGTCACATATGGCAGAATTCCCTTCCTTTTTAGGGCTGAATAATATTCCTGTATGTGTGTGTGTGTGTGTGTGCGTGTGTGTGTGTGTGTGTGTGTGTGTATACAAAAATACATACCACATTTTCTTTATCCCTTTATCCATCCTCAGACATTTAGATTGTTTCCATATCATGGCTATTGGGAATAATGCTGCAATGAAGCTAAGAGTACTGATATCTCTTCAAGATCCTGATTTCAGTTATTTTGGATATATACCAAGAAGTGGGTTACTGGATCATATGTTAGTTCTATTTTTAATTTTATGAGGAACCTCCATAATGTTTTCCATAATGACTAAATCATTTTAATTCCCAACAGTTTACTGTGGTTCCAGTTTCTCCACATTCCTGCCAATACTTATTATCTTTTGTTTCTTTGATAATAGCTCTCTAAACAGGAGTGAGGTGATATTTTATTATGGTTTAGATTTGCATTTCCCTGATGATTAGTGATGTCCTTTTTTATATACCTGTTGGCCATTTATATGACTTATTTGAGTACATGTCTATGCAAGTCCTTTGCCCATTATTTTTAATCAAGTTATTTGTTTTTTTGCTATTGAGTATAGAAGTATCTTATATATTTTGGAAATTAACCCCTTATCGGATATATAGTTTGCAAATATTTTCTCCCATTGCATAGATTGCATTTTTAATCTGTTGTTTCTTTCCTTTGCTGTACTGAAACATTTTAGTTTGATGTAGTCCTATTTTTCTACTTTTGTTTTGTTGCCTATGCTTTTGGTATCATATCCAAGACATCATTGTCAAGATTTTTCCCTCTTTTCTTCTAGGAGTTTTACAGTTTCAAGTCATACATTTAAGTCTTCAGTGCACTTTGCATTGATTTTCATGTATGGTGTAAGGTAGAAGTTCAATTTCGTTCCTTTTCATGTGGATATCCACTTTTCACAGAACCATTTGTTGAGTAAACTATATTTTCCCCATTGTGTACTCTTGGCAGCCTTGTCAAAGATATGTTGACTGTATATGTGTGGGTTTCTTCTGGGCTCTCCCTCATGTTCAATTGGTCTATATGTCTGTATTTATGCCAGCACCATACTGTTTTAATTACTGTAGCTTCATAGTATATTTTGAAACAGGAATTGTGATGCCTCCAGCTTTGTTCTTCTCCCTCAAGATTGCTTTAGCTATTATGGGTCTTTTGTGTTTCCACATGAATTCTAGGATTGATTTTTTTGTTTCTTTAAAAAATGCCATTGGGGTTTTGATTGGATTGCATTGAATCTGTAGATGACTTTGGGTGTGAATGGGCATTTAACAACATTAAGCCTTCCACTACAAGAAAAGTAAACTGCAGACCAATATCCCTAACAAAATACATGGGAAAATCCTCAATAAAGCACTAGTAAACAAAATTCAACAGTACAATAAAAGGATCATACACCATGACCAAGTGGGATTTATCCCTGGGATACAAGGATTGTTCAATATATATAAATCAATTAATGTGATACACCACACTAACAAAATGAAGGAAAAAAATCACACGATCATCTTTATAGAGGCAGAAAAATCATTTGACACAATTCAACACCCTTTTATGATAAAAACTATCAAGGTATAGAAGGAAATTACCTCAACATAATAAAGGCCATGTATGGAAGGCTCACAGCTAACATCATAGTTAATGGGGAGAAGCTGAAAGCTTTTTCTCTAAGATCAGGTACAAGAAGGATGCCCACTTTCAACACTTCTAGTCAAAATAGTAGTGGAAGTCCTAGCTAGAGCAATTAGGCTTAATTAATTAATTAATGCCTCCAAATCAGGAAGGAAGAAGTAAAATTATTCCTGTTTCCAGATAACATCATCTCATGTATAGAAAACCCTAAAGACTCCACCAAAAGCTCTTACATCTAATAAATGAATTCAGTAAATTAGTAGGATACAAAGTCAACACAAAAAAGAAGTTGTGTTTCTATACACTAACAACAACCTCTCTGAAAAAGAAATTAAGCAAACAATCCCATTTACAGTTGCATCAGAAAGAATATAATACTTAGGAATAAACTTAACCAAGGAGGTAAAAGACTGGTACATGGAAAACTACAAAATATTGCTGAAAGAAATTAAAGAAGACACAAATAAATAGGCATTCTGTGTTCATGGAACAGAAGACAATGTTGATAAAATATCCATTTTACTGAAAGCCATCTGTAGACTCAATATGATCCTATTAAAACTCCAATGACATTTTTTACAGAAATTGAAAAAAAGGACAATCCTAAAATTCACGAGGATCCACAATACACCCATGAGAGAGAAGAACAAAGCTGGAGGCATCACAATTCCTGATTCTAAATATATTACAAAGCTACAGTAATTAAAACAGTATGGTGCTGGCATAAAGACAGACATATAGACTAATGGAATAGGATAGGGAGCTCAGAAATAAACCTACATGTATATATTCAACATATCTTCAACAAGGGTCCCAAGAATACACAATTGGGAAAGGATAGTTTTTCAATGAATGGTGTTGTGAAAACTGGATATCCACATGCAAAAGAATGAAATTGAACTCCTACCTTATACCATACATGAAAATCAGTTCAAAGTGAACTGAAGGCTTAAACATATGATTGGAGACTGTAAAAATACTAGAAGAAAACATTGGAGAAATACTTCTTGACATTGTTCTTTGGCAATGATTTCTTGAATATGACACCAAAAACATGGACAGCAAAGCAAAAATAGACAAGTGGGACTACATACAACGAAAAAGCTTATGCACAGCAAAGGAAAGAAACAACAGAACAAAAAGACAACCTATTAAATGGGAGAAAATATTTGCAAACCATATATCTGATAATTTCCAAAATATATAAGGATCTCCTACAACTCAATTAGCCAAAAACCAAGTAACTCAATTAAAAAATTCACAAAGAACTTGCACAGACATCTTGGTTATTTCATTAATTACTTACTTTTTGCCATTCAATTTTTTTTTCTTCTGAAAGTTTCGTTAAGTCTATATACATTTTCTGTTGTAATCACTTATCTTTGACTCATTTTTTTTCTTTTCTTTGTGTTTTTGCTTTTGGTTGTGAAATATCTTTCCACTTTATACTATATTTTATTCAACCATTCTCCATTTAACAGCCTCTTAACTCATGATCTCACTTTTTTGCCCCTCTATACATTGAAATGCATTGTTGTAAGTCTTTGTCCAAGTTTCTGACCACTTTCCTTTTTTTGCTTTTCAAAACTTTTGATATATCTTGGCAAAATTACTCTTCCAGAAAATTTGTACTAATTTATACATTTAAGAAAGGTCTATGTTTCTCATAACAAAGTCATGTATTTTTTATGTTATAGGCTTTGAAATTTCTGAAAATCAGAAGAGGCAGGCTGCAATGACTGTGAGAAAAGTCCCAAAACAAAAAGGTAAAACTGCCTTTAACTACAAACTCCCTGACTTCACCCACTCTCGTTGTGAGACTGAGAAGCCATAGGCTATGTGCTTGCATATTCCTAGGCTTGTTTCCATGCTAAAGTTCACTTGGGGTGGTGGGAAATGACCAGATACCCAGGTGTCCCTGATGACAGTTGGCAAATGGTCTTAAAAGACTTAAGATTTAGGAGTGAATAATTTAAGGCAGTCATGTCCAAAGATAGTGCATTGGGTACAGGTAAAAATAGAACCTCCGTTTCCTTTATTTTCACTTAAATAAAAGAGAGAAACTAAACTTTACTAACAATTTTGAAACAGTTGGACAATAGTAAATTTGTAGAATTTATTAATATGTATAAATATATTAGGGTTATGTGCATAACAATTCTTTCATTGGTTTGGGAGCATTTGTGAAATCAGGAACCCCAAATCAGAATGGACAACTTCAAACTGAACCTAGACAGAAGATTCAGATAGTTATTCTCTTTTTGAACCATAAAGTATTTAAAAAAGAAAAATACCTTGGGGATCAATCTGAATATGAAATGAAGCTTTATTTTCTCATTTTTCTGAACTAGAAAAAATTAAAATGCTTAATTAAACAAAAGCTAGGAACTATCCCTTCTTTTTTTCGAGAACCTATTCAGTACCAGTCATTCTATATAAGTTCCTTCATTTCATTTTTATGGTACCCCTGAAAAGGCAGGCATTATTAGCCCCATTTTCCAGATGAAGAAACTGAGGATCTTTGGGATAAAGTGACTCTGAACTTAAGTCAGCTTGACTCCAAGTCCTCTGATCTCTCCTCTCCATCTCAGGGTTCTGATGATCCTCCATGATGGGAAAGCACAGCTCACTTTTTTGTCTTGCCTCAGTTACTGACAGCTCTTTCTATTACTGACAGCCACTATCATTGTCCCCAGGGTAGGCAATCTTTTTTTTTTTTAACATCTTTATTGGGGTATAATTGCTTTACAATGGTGTGTTAGTTTCTGCTTTATAACAAAGTGAATCAGTTATACATATACATATGTTCCCATATCTCTTCCCTCTTGCATCTCCCTCCCTCCCACCCTCCCTATCCCTCCAGACGGTCACAAAGCACCGAGCTGATCTCCCTGTGTTATGTGGCTGCTTCCCACTAGCTATCTACCTTACGTTTGGTAGTGTATATATGTCCATGCCTCTCTCTCGCTTTGTCACAGCTCACCCTTCCCCCTCCCCATATCCTCAAGTCCGTTCTCCAGTAAGTCTGTGTCTTTATTCCTGTCTTACCCCTAGGTTCTTCATGACATTTTTTTTCTTAAATTCCATATATATGTGTTAGCATACGGTATTTGTCTTTCTCTTTCTGACTTACTTCACTCTGTATGACAGACTCTAGGTCTATGCACTTCATTACAAATAGCTCAATTTCATTTCTTTTTATGGCTGAGTAATATTCCATTGTATATATGTGCCACATCTTCTTTATCCATTCATCTGATGATGGGCACTTAGGTTGTTTCCATCTCTGGGCTATTGTAAATAGAGCTGCAATGAACATTTTGGTACATGACTCTTAATGAGACTTCACTTTCCCTAGGTCCTCCCTTGTGCTCTTTTAAAGGGCTGTTTGGTTCAGAATGAGTCACCATATAAAATGATCAGATTCAAGTTGCCTGAAATTCTAGCAGCCACATAAAGCACCCTTAATTATTCCTAATGAGGTTCCTTTTCATTGAGGAGGCTGAGTGCCTGTGAAGATCTGATTTCCAGTTGAGGAGTGCACCTGGCTTGGGCCTCTGGCTAGACATGGCCTTCCTTCCAACTGTTTGTTGCTTCTTACTCTTGGGAGGCCCTCACTGGCACTTTCCCTCATCATGGAAATATGATTCACTTTAGATAGGGAATTAAAGGCAACCACTTCTAACTTCTTAGGCGTGAAAACATGATAATTTAAAAAGTAATCTGGAGTTCATAACAGTAAGTCTATGATCTGTATGAATAGTAGAATTCTTTGAGAGAATGTGCTTCTTCCTTAGAGATATGAGCCCCAGCCACCTGGACAGTCCTCAGGTTACAAAGTGGTTACTGTCCTACTGGCCCACCTCTGTCTCCTGGAGGCTCTCACCTCCTGAGCTTCTCTCACTCTGAATTCCTCCACTGTCTCTACCACACTAACCTTCATGATGGGATGGTGTTCCTTTACTTCAGCCCAAGTTCCCTCAAGTCTATCTGAGACTGGCTTATCTTTTCACTGAGAAACCATAAAGCAGAGGAACATGCACAAAGCAATGAACTAGAAAACAATCCTACTCGCTCATACCAAACCTTTGTGTCAGGTTCCTTCTCTGCCTTGTCTCAAGGCTATCCCTTGCATGTCTTCTCTTGTCTCCCAATATTTAAACAATGGTTCACCTAAACAGCTTTCCATGTTTAATAGCAATCCTGAAGTCTTCAAAGAAACTTATCTAGTCTCAAACTTCACAGAATTCCTAAAAATTGATTCCCTTATTTCTATTTCGAGTTTTCAAGGCTCTCCTAGTCCAGGGCTGTGGTAACTGATATATTTTGAGACTCAAGGGCACTACACATGTAGAAGTGATTGTACAGCTTAGTAGTACAATAGTTTTATCATATACATAGGAAGAGCAAGAAGGGAGTTCTCTCAGATACCTGAGAAAGCCAGCTTTCTTAATCCTGCCAATAACTCCTTCCTGGAAGTGATGGGGAGCATTGTTGTTAGGATTTCTCTAGTTCAGATTTAATACAGATTCCAACACAATCTGTAATGCCATGGGACCTTATTAACTCAGTCTACTTTTCTAGAGAAGGGGAAGCCTGGCTGGAAGAAAAGCAGAGAGAACAGAGCCTAGCTCCAAGGGAGGCCTTTTCACTTTACATTTGCCTTTTTACACTGCATTGTTTTTAAGAATTGATATATAACTTCTTGAGAGTTGGTTGCTAATTCCTGGTTCATCAACCCATTTCAGTTTGTCATCATGGAGCTCCCTAGGGCCATGAGTACAGTCCCAATCTCCAGAGGCTTTAGGGCCAGCTCAAAATCAAATGAGTACCCCAGAATAACTAAAATAAACTTGAAATAGAATAAAGTTTGAATAATAAGTCTACCCTGATTTGAAAACTAATTATATAGCTACAATAACCAAGACAGTTTGGTGTTCGTAGAGGGATAGACATGTTAGATCAATGGAACAGAATAGAGAAACCAAAAACAGACCTACACAAATATGCCCAACTGATTTTTCACAAAGGTACAAAAGCAATTCAGTGGAGGAAGGATGCCTTTTAAACAAATGGCACTGAAGCAATTGGGCTTCCACAGGCCGAAAGTAAAAATAATCTCAACCTAATTTCACACCCTATAAAAATTAACTCAAAATAGATAATGAACTTAAATTTAAAGCTACAAAACTTTTAGAAAACAGTAGGAGAAGATCATCAGGATTTAGGTCTAGGCAAAGAAGTTCTTAGAACTGACACCAAAAGCTTGAACTATAAAATAAAAAATTGATAAAATTAACCTCATCAAAATAGAAAATTTTGCCCCATGAAAGACCATGTAAAGAGGATGAAAAAACAAGCTACAGGCTAGGGAATATATTTGCGAACCACGTATCTGACAAAACATTGGTATCTAGAATATATAGAGAACTCTCAAACCTCAATAGTAAGGGCTTCCCTGGTGGCACAGTCGTTGAGAATCTGCATGCCAATACAAGGGACACGGGTTTGAGCCCTGGTCTGGGAAGATCCCACATGTCGCAGAGCAACTAGGCCCATGAGCCACAACTACTGATCCTGTGCATCTGGAGCTTGTGCTCCACAAGAGAGGCCACGACAGTGAGAGGCCCATGCACTGTGATGAAGAGTGGCCCCCACTCGCCGCAACTAGAGAAAGCCCTTGCACAGAAACTAAGACCCAACACAGCCATAAATAAATAAATAAAATTTTAAAAACTCAATAGTAAAAACAAACAAACTACACACTTCAATTAGAAAATGGGCAAGACAGATAATTCACTGAAGAGGATATATGGATATCAGTTACACACATGAAAAGATGTTCAACATTATTAATCATTGGAAATATGTAAATTAAAACCACAATGAGATGTCATTACATATCTATTACAAAGGCTAAAATAGAAAAAAATTGTGAAAACACCAAATGTTGGCAAGGGTGCATGGAAACAGAATCATTCATACCTTGCTTGTGAGAATGTAAAACAGTACAGCCACTATTTTATGTAATAGTTTGGTAGTTTCTTAAGACATAAAACATACAACTACCAAATGACCCAGCAATGACACATCTGGGCATTTATCCCAGAGAAACAAAAACTTATTGTCACTTAAAAACTTCTAAACAAATACCCATAGCAGCTTTTTCATAATAGCCCAAACTAGAAACAACATAGATGTCTTTCAATGGGTGTAATTAAGCAGATTCTGGTACATCTATACCATGGAATATAACACATCAATAAAAAGGAGCCAACTATTGGTACATAAACCAACTTGGGAGAATTTCTAAGGATTCATGCTGATTGAGAAAAGCCAACATCCAAAGGTTACATATGGTATAACTCCATTTATATAACATTCTTCAGATGATATAATTTGGAAATAGGGAACATATTAGTGCTTGCCAGGGGTTAAGGAGGGAGTAGGGAAAGGAAAGAAGTGAGTGTGGTTATAAAAGAATAACACGAGTAATCCTTGTGATGATAGAAATGTTATGACTCTTGACTGTATCCTGTAACAATGTTAATATCCTAGCTGTAATATTGTAATATAGTTTTGCAAAATGCTATCATTGGAGAAATTGAGTAAAGGGTGCAAGGTATATCTCTATATTTTCTCTTACAACTGCATGTGAATCTACAATGATCTCAAAATAAAAAGCTTAATTTAAAAAATAAAATGAGCACTCCCCAAATTCCCTCCCTAATATCTACATATAATTGTTTGGCCTCTGGAACACTTGTATTTTTGACACTTACCACCTTTGAAAACTGACAACATCCTCAAAATGACAAAATAGTTTTCTACTGTCATCTCCCTAAAGAACACAGATTTTCACCAACAGATGAGAGTTTTTTTGTAAAAGTCTGGGAGTCCAGTGGAGAAGTTCCAGACCAAATAATCTATGATTGGATGTATAGATGAGGCCAGTCAATAAAAACTGGAGGAGGTGACAGCAACACAAGACTAGAAGGAATATGAAAAATCAAGGAAACAAGACATCATCAATGGAATGCAATAATTTCCAGAAGCTGACACACAAAGACCAGGAGATCTGTGATTTGCATGATAAACAATTCAAAATCGTTGTTTTAAGGAAGCTCAATGAGCTACAATAGAAACAATTCAACAACATCAGGAAAACATCATGAACAAAATAAGAAATTTAACAGAGTAGAAATCATAAAAAGAACCAAACAAGTTATAGAGCTGAAGAATACAATGTATGAAATGAAAAATACAGTAGACAGCATCAATAGCAGACCTGATGAGCCAGCAGAAAGTATCTGTGAAGTCAAAGAAAGATCATTTGAAATTGACTAGTCAGAGTAGGAAAAAAAAAAAGAATCTAAAAGAGTGAAGTATGCCTGTGTGACTTATAGGATAAAATTAAGATTAACAATCTACAAAATATTGGAGTCCCAGAAGAAGAGAGGGAGAAAGGGGAAGAAAGATCATTTAAATAAATAATGACTAGGACTTCCCAATTCTGGGTAGATATTTGAATATCTAAGTTCATGTGGCTCACTGGTCTCCAAACAATTCAACCCAAAATGGTCTTCTCTAAGATACATTATAATAAAGCTGTCTAAAATCAAAGACAAAAAGAGAAGGTTAAGAGCAGCAAGAGAAAAAAACGAATCTCATATGCATGGGAACCTGCATAAGGCTATCAGCAGATTTCTCAACAGAAACCTAGCAGGCAAGGAGAGAGTGGAATGATATATTCAAAGTACTGAAAGAAAATAACACCCAACCAAGAATGCTGTACCCAGAAAAGTTGTCTTCAGAAATTAAGGAGAGAAAAAGAATTTTCCAGACCAAAAAAAAAAAAAAAAAGCTGAAAGAGTTAATCACCACTAGATTTGTCTTACAATAAATGCTGAAGGTTCTTCAAGCTGAAATGAAAGTATGCTAATTAGTAACACGAAAACGTGAAGAAGAAAATATGACAGGGGCAGGAGACAAGATGGCAGATTAGAAGGACTTGAGCTTATCTCCTCTCACAAAAACAACAAAATCAAAATTAACTGCTGAATAACCATCGACAAAAAAGACCCCAACCTACCAAAATATGCACTCTACACCCAAAGACAAAGAGGAAGCCACAACGAGATGGTAGGAGGGGTGCTTCTGCAATATAATCAAATCCTATACCCACCAACTGGGCAACCCACAAACTGGAAAATTAATATATCACAGAGGTTCTCCTACAGGAGTGAGAGTTCTGAGCCCCACATCAGTCTCCCCAGCCTGGGGGTCTGGCAATGGGAAGAGGAGCACACAAAACATTTGGCTTTGAAGGCCAGTGGGCTTGAGTCTAGGAGTTCCACAGGACTGGTGGAAACAGACTACACCCTTGGAGGGAGCACACAAGGTTTCACATGCACTGGTACCCAGGGAAAAGCAGTGACTCCATAGGATCCTGGGTCAGACCTACCTGCGGGCCTTGGAGAGTATCCTAGGGAGGCAGGGGTCGGCTGTGGGTCACTGTGGGGACAAGGACACTGGTGGTGGGGTCTCCAAGGAATATTGATCATCATGAGCTCTCCCAGAGGTCATCATATTGACACCAAGACCTGGACAACAGCCTGTAGGATCCAGCACTTGAATGCCTCAGACCAAACAATGAACATGGTCAGAACACAGCCCCACCCATCAGCAGACAGGCTGCCTAAAGTTGTCCTGAGCCAACAACCACCTATAAACACACCATTTGCCATGGCCTTACCCCCAGAGGGACAAGATCTAGCTCCACCCACCAGTGGGCAGACACCAGTCTCTCCCACCAGGAAGCCTGTATAAGCCACTGGTCCCACCTCACCCAGCAAGGTGCAGACACCAGAAGCAAGAAAAGCTACAATCCTGCAGTGTGAGGAACGGAGACCACAAAGACAGAAATCTAAACAAAATGAGATGGCAGAGAAATATGTTCCAGAGGAAAGAACAAGATAAAACCCCAGAAGAACAGCTAAGTGAAGTGGAGATAGGCAACCTATCTGGAAAAGAATCCAGAGTAATGAGAGTAAAGATGATTCAAGATGTCAGAAAAAAAAATGGAGCACAGACCAATAGGATACAAGAAATGTTTAATAAAGCGCTAGAAGCTTAAAAGAACAAAGATTAAACAATACAATAACTGCAATGAAAAATGCACTAGAAGGAATCAATAGAAAAAGTGAGGCAGAAGAACAAATAAGTGAGCTGGAAGACAGATTGGGGGAAATTGCTGCTGCAAAACAGAATAAAGAAAAAAAGAATGAAAAGAAATGAGGACAGACTCAGAGACATCTGGGACAACATTAAATGCAAAAACATTTGCATTATAGGGGTCCCAGAAGGAGAAGAGAGAGAGAAAGGTCCTGAGAAAATATTTAAAGAGATAATAGCCAAAAACTTCCCTTACATGGGAAAGGAAACACCCACTCAAGACCAGGAAGTGCAGAGAGTCCCATACAGGATAAACCCAAGGAGGGACATACTGAGGCACATATTAATAAAATTGACAAAAAAGGCAGAGAAAATATTAAAAGCAACAAAGGAAAAGCAACAAATAACACACAAGGGAATTTCCATAAAGTTATCAGCTGATTGTTCAACAATAGCTCTGCAGCCCCAAAGGGAGTGGCACGATATATCTAAAGCCATGAAAGGGAAAAAACACAACCAAGAATACTCTACCAAGCAAAGCTCTCATACAGATTCCATGGTAAAACAAATGCTTTACAAAAAAAAGCTAAGAAAATTCACCACCACCAAACCAGCTGTACAACAAATGCTAAGGGGAATTCTCTAGATGGAAAAGAAAAGACCACAACTAGAAACAAGAAAATTATGAATGGGAAAGTGCAACAGTAAAGGCAAACATACAGTAAAGGTAGGCAAGCATCCACACAAAATATGATAACAAAAACAGCAATAGTGAGAAGAGGAGCATACAAATGCAGGATATTGGAAATCCATTTAAAATTAAGAGACCAGCAACTTTAAAAAACCTTGTATATATGTAGTCTGCTATATCAAAACCTCATGGTAAGTGGAAAGCAAAAATCTAGAACAGATACAAACACACAAAAAAAGAAAAAGCAATCCAAACACAACAATAAACATAGTCATCAAATCACAAGAGAAGAGAACAAAAAGGGAAGGGAAGAAAAAAGGACTACAGAAACTAGTCCAAAACAATTAACAAAATAGCAATAAGAACATACAGATCAGTAATTATCTTAAATGTAAATGGATTAAATCCTCAAACAAAAAGCCATAGACTGGCATAATTGATTTAAAAAAGAAAAAGAAGACGTGGTATATATATGCAATGGAATATTACTCAGCCGTAAAAAGGAACAAAATTGGGTCATTTGTAGAGACATGGATGGACCTAGAGACTGTCATACAGAGTGAAGTATGTCAGAAAGAGAAAAACAAATATCATATATTAACACATATATGTGGAATCTAGAAAAATAGTACAGATGAACCAGTTTGCAAGGCAGAAATAGAGACATAGGTGTAGAGAACAAATGTATGGACACCAAGGGGGAATGGGGGTTGCATGAATTGGGAGAATGGGATTGACATATATACACTAATATGTATAAAATAGAAAACTATCAAGAACCTGTTGTATAACAAAGGGAACTCCACTTCGCTGTGCAGTAGAAACTAACATGACATTGTAAAACAACTATATCCAAATTAAAAAAAAAAAGACACATATATGCTGTCTACAAGAGACCCACATGAAATCTAGAGACACATACAGACTGAAAATGAGGGGATGGAAAAAGGTATTCCATGCAAATGGAAATCAAAAGAAAGCTGGAGTAGTGATACTCATATCAGTCAAAATAGACTTTAAAATAAAGACTGTTACAAGAGACAAAAAGGATACCACATAATGAGCAAAGCATCAATCCAAGAAGAAGATATAACAATTGTAAATATTTATGCACCCAACATAGGAGCACCTCAATATATAAGGCAAATTCTTACAGCCATAAAATGAGAAATTGACAGTAACACAATAATATCGGGGCAATTTAACACCCCATTTTCATCAATGGACAGATCATTCAGACAGAAAATCAATAAGGAAACAAAAGCTTAAATGACACATTAGACAAATGGACTTAATTGATATTTATAGAATATTCCATTTAAAAGGAGAAGATGCACATTCTTCTCAAGTGCACATAGAACATTTTCCAGGACAGATAACATGGTGTACCATACAGTAAGCCTCATTATATTTAAGAAAATTGAAATTATATCAAGCCAGCACTCCAACTGCAATGTTAAGATTAGGAATCAACTACATGAAAAAAAAACTGCAAAAAGCAGAAACATGTGGAGGCTAACTATATGTTACTGAACAACAAATGGATCACTGAAGAAATCAAAGAGGAAATTCAAAACTACCTAGAGACAGACGAAAATGAAAACACGATGATCCAAAACGTATGGGATGCAGCAAAAGCAGTTCTAAGAGTGAAGTTTGTAGCAATGCAGTCTTACCTTAGGAACCAAGAAAAATCACAAATAAACAACAAAAATTTACACCGTAAGCAACTAGAGAAATAAGAACAAACAAAACCCAAAGTTAGTACAAGGAAAGAAATCATAAACATCAGAACAGAAACAAATGCAATAGAGATGATGAAAACAAGAGAAAAGACAGTGAAACTAAAAGCTGGTTCTTTGAAAAGATAAACAACATTGATAAACTTTAAGCCAGCCCCATCAAGAAAAAAAGGGATAGGGCTCAGATCACTAAAATTAGATATGAAAAAGAAGTTACTTTGGACAACACAGAAATACAAAGGATCATAAGAGACTACTACAGGCAACTATATGCCAATAAAATGGACAACCTAGAAGAAATGGACAAATCCTTAGAAAGGTAAAACCTCCCAAGACTGAACCAGGAAGAAATAGAAAATATGAATAGAGCAATCACAAGTACTGAAATTGAAACTTATTTTTAAAAATTCAGGGCTTCCCTGGTGGCACAGTGGTTGAGAGTCCGCCTGCCAATGCAGGGAAACGAGTTCGTGCCCTGGTCCGGGAGGATCCCACATGCTGCGGAGCGGCTGGGCCTGTGAGCCATGGCCGCTGAACCTGTGCATCTGGAGCCTGTGCGCTGCAACAGGAGAGGCCACAACAGTGAGAGGCCCGCGTACTGAAAAAAAAAAAAAAAAACTTCACACAAAAGTCCAACATCAGATGGCTTCACAGGCAAATTCTGTCAAACATTTAGAGAAGAGTTAACACCTATCCTTCTCAAACTCTTCCAAAATATAGCAAGGGGGGACACTCCCTAACTCATTCTACGAGGCCACCATCACCCTAATACCAAAACCAGATGCAGATACCACAAAAAAATAAAATTATAGGCCAATATCACTGAAGAACATAGATGGAAAAATCCTCAACAAAATACTAGCAAAACAAATCCAACAATATGTTAAAAGGATCAACCACTACAATCAAGTGGGATTTATCCCAGGGATACAAGGATTTTTCGTTATCCCCAAATTAGTCACTGTGATATTACCACATTAACAAATTAAAAAGTATTAAAAAATATGATTATCTCAATAGATGCAGAAAGGCTTTTTACAATTCCAACACCCATTTATGGTAAAAGCTGTCCAGAAAGTGGTCATAAATGGAACCTACCTCAACATAATAAAGGCCATATACAACAAACCCACAGCTAACATCACACTCAATGGTAAAAGCTGAAAGCATTTCCTCTAAGATCAGGAACAAGAAAAGGATGTCCACTCTCACCACTTTTATTCAAGTTCTGGGAGTCCTAGCCACAGCAACCAGAGAAGAAAAAGAAATGAGCAGGATCTAAACTGGAAAAGAAGTAAAACTGTCACTGTTTTCAGATGACGTGGTACTATACATTGATGATTCTGAAGACATTACCAGAAAACTACTAGAGCATATCAATGAATTTAATAAAGTTGCAGGATACAAAATTAACACTCAGAAATCACTTGTATTTGTGTACACTAACAGCAAAAATCAGAAAGAAAATAAGGAAACAATCCCATTTACCATCTCATCAAAAAGAATAAAATACCTAGGAATAAACCTACCTAACGAGACAAAAGACCTGTACTCTGAAAACTATAAGACTCTGATGAAAGAAATTGAAGGTGACACAGATGGAAAGATATACCATGTTCTTGGTTTGGAAGAATCAATATTGTCAAAATGACTATACTACCCAAGGCAATCTACAGATTCAATGCAATCCCTATTAATTTACCAATAACATTTTTCACAGAACTAGAACAATTTTTTTTAATTTATATGGAAACAAAAGGCTCTGTATAGCCAAAGTAATCCTGAGAAAGAAAAATGGAGCTGGAGGTATCAGGCTCCCTGACTTCAGACTATACTACAAAACTAAAGTTATCAAAAAGACCTACTGTATAGCTCAGGGAAATCTGATCAATACTCTGTAATAATCTAAATGGGAAATGAATCTGCAAAAGGATAGATACATCTGTGTGTATAACTGAATCACTCTGCTGTACACCGGAAACTAACACAAAATTGTTAATCAACTCCGATATAAAACAAAAATTTAAAAAATCATTTCCAAAAATGTGTGGTAGTGGCACAAAAACAGAAATATAGATCAGTGGAACAGAATAGAAAGCCCAGAAATAAACCCATGCACCTATGGTCAATTAATCTACGACAAAGGAGGCAAGGAAATACAGTGGACAAAAGAGAGTCTCTTCAATGAATGGTGCTGGGGAAACTGGACAGCTACATGTACAAGAATAAAACTAGAACATTCTCTAACACCACACACAAAAATAAACTTAAAGTGGATTAATGACCTAAATGTAAGACCAGATACTATAAAACTCTTTGAGGAAAACATAGGCACAACATTCTTTGACATAAGTTTCAGCAATATCTTTTTGGATCCACCTACTAGAGTACTGAAAATAAAAACAAAAATAAACAAATGGGACCTAATTAAACTTACAAGCTTTTGCACAGCAAGGAAAACCATAAAAAAAAGACAACCCACAGAATGGTAGAAAATATTTGCAAATGAAGCAACTGACAAGGGAATAAACTCCAAATATACAAACAGCTCATGCAGCTCACTATCAAAAAAAATAAACAAACAACCCAATCAAAAAGTGGGCAGAAGATCTAATAGACATCCCTCCAAAGAAGACATATAGATGGCCAAAATCACATGAAAAGATGCTCAACATTGCTAATTATTAGAGAAATGCAAATCAAAACTACAATGAGGTATTACCACAGACCGGTCAGAATGGCCATCATCATAAAGTCTGCAAACAAATGCTGGAGAGGGTGTGGAGTAAAAGGAACCCTCCCACACTGTTGGTGGGAATGTAAATTGGTACAGCCACTATGGAGAACAGTATGGAAGTTCTTTAAAAAACTAAAAATAGAGCTACCATATGATCCAGCAATCCTTCTCCTAGGCATATATCCAGAGAAAACCATAAATCAAAAAGATACATGAAGCACCGAGCTGATCTCCCTGTGCTATTCAGCTGCTTCCCACTAGCTATCTATTTTACATTTGTTAGTAGAGAGGTGGGGGGGAGATGCAAGAGGGAGGAGAGATGGGAATATATGTTTACGTATAGCTGATTCACTTTGTTATAAAGCTGAAATTAACACACCATTGTAAAGTAATTATACTCCAATAAATATGTTAAAAAATAAAAAAGAAACATTCATCCCAATGTTCATCGCAGTGCTATTTACAATAGCCAGGACATGGAAGGAACCTAAATGTTCATCAATGGATGAATGGATAAAGATGTGGTACATATATACAATGGGATATTACTCAGCCATAAAAAAGAACAAAATAATGCTATTTGAAGCTACATGGATGGACCTAGTGATTGTCATACTGAGTGAAGTAAGTCAGACAGAGTAAGTCATATATCATATGGTATTGATTATATGTGTAATCTAAAAAATGGTACAAATGAACTTATTTACAAAACAAAAATAGAGTCACAGATATAGAAAACAAACTTATGGTTACCAAAGTGGAAAAGGAGAGAGAGATAAATTGGGAGATTGGGACTGACATATACACACTACTATATATAAAATAAATAACTAATAAGAACCTACTGTATAGTACAGGGAACTCTGCTCAATACTCTGTAATGACCTTTATGGGAAAAGAATCTAAAAAAGAGCAGATATATGTATATGTTTAACTGATTCACTTTGCTATACAACAGAAACTAACACAATATTGTAAATCAACTATATTCCAATAAAAGTGAAGTAAGTCAGAAAGAGAAAGACAAATACCGTATGCTAACACATATATATGGAATTTAAGGAAAAAAAATGTGAAGAACCTAGAGGTAAGACAGGAATAAAGACACAGACCTACTAGAGAATGGACTTGAGGATATGGGGAGGGGGAAGGGTAAGCTGTGACAAAGTGAGAGAGTGGCATGGACATATATACACTACCAAATGTAAAATAGCTAGTGGGAAGCAGCCGCATAGCACAGGGAGATCAGCTTGGTGCTTTGTGACCACCTAGAGGGGTGGGATAGGGAGGATGGGAGGGAGGGAGACACAAGAGGGAAGAGATATGGGAACATATGTGTATGTATAACTGATTCACTTTGTTATTAAAGCAGAAACTAACACACCATTGTAAAGCGATTATACTCCAATAAAGATGTAAAAAAAAAAATAAGCCAAAGACCTAAGTAGACATTTTTCAAAGAAAATATTCCAACAGCCAACAGGTACACGAAAAGTACCTCAGCATCATTCATCATCAGGAAATGCAAATCAAAACCACTATGAGATATTACCTCACACCTTTCAGAAAGGCTGTTATCAAAAGACAAGTGCTGGGAAGGATGTAGAGAAAGGAGACCCTTTTATACTGTTGGTGGGAGTGTAAGTTGGTACAGCTGCTATGGAAAACAGTATGGAGGTTCATTAAAAAATTAAAAATAGAGCTACCGTATAATTCAATTCCAGTTCTGGGTATATATCTAAAGAAAAGAAATAACTATCTTGAAGAGCTATCTGTACCCCATATTTGTTACTGCATTATTCATAATAGCCAAGACATAGAAACAACCTAAGTGTCCTTTGACAGATAAATAGATAAAATAAATATATACAAACACACACAATGGAATATTATTCAGCTGTAGAAAGAGGGAAATCTTGTCTTTTCCACATTGTGGACTAACCTGGAAGGTGTTATGCTAAATGAAATAATTCAGACAAAGAAAGACAAATACTGTATGATATCACTCATATGGGGAATCTAATAAAACTGAATTTGTAGAAACAGAGAAGAGATTGATGTTTGCCACATGCAAGGGGTTTTGGGTTGGGGAAATAGGTGAATGTGGTCAAAAGGTAGAGTTTCAGTTATAAAATAAATGAGGTTGAGGAAGTAACATACGGCATGAAGACTAAAGTTAGCAAAACTGTATTGTATATTTGAAAGTTGCTAAGAGAGTAGATTGTAAAAGTTCTCATCAAAAGAAAAAACGTGTAACTATGTGAAGTGATGGATGTTAAGTGACCTTAATGTGCTTATCTTTTTGCAGTATATACATATATCAAATCATTATGTTGTACACCTTAATCTTATACAATGTAATATGTCTATTATTGTCTCAAATTAGGGAAAAATACAAAATCTGAGCAGACAAATAACAAGTGAGAAGGTTGAATCAGTAGTCAAACCTCCCAACAAAGGAAAGCCCAGGAACAGATAGATGGTTTCACTGGTGAATTACATGAAACATTTTAAAAAGAATTAACAACAGTCCTTCTCAACTAGTCAAAAACCTAAAAGGAACACTCTCAAACTCATTTTATGAAGCTAGCATTTCCCCAATACCAAAGCTGGATAAAGATATTACTAGATATCCTTGATGAATATAGATGTAAAAATTCTCAACAAAATACTAGCAAACCAAATTCAACAGCACATAAAAGGATCATGCATCATCATCAAGTGGGATTCATCTCTAGGATGCAGGCATGGTCTACATATGCAAATCAATAAATGTGACACACCACATTTATAGAATGAAAGATAAAAATCACATGATCACCTCAATAGATGCAGAAAAAGCATTTTACAAAATTCAACATCTTTCGTGATAAAAATTCTCAATAAATTGGGTATACAAAGAACATATCTCAATATAATCAATGCCTTTTATGACAAGCTCACCGCTAATAACAATACTCAGAGGTGAAAGTTTGAAAGCTTTTCCTCTAAGTTCAGGAATAAGACAAGGATTCCAAACCTCACCACTCCTATTCAGCATAGCTCTTGAAGTCCTAGCCAGAGCAGTCAGGCAATAAAAAGCAATTAAAGTCAGAAAGTGAGAAGTCAAATTGTCTCTGTTTACAGATGATATGATTTCATACATAGAAAACTCTAAAGACTATCCCAAGAAATAATAATATTAGAATAATAAAGGAATTCAGTAATGTTTCAGGATACAAAATCAGTGTACAGAAATCAGTTGTGTTTCACTAACAACAAACATCCAAAGGAGAAATTAAGGACATGATCCCCTTTGCAATAGCACAAAATAGTAAAGTACTTAGGAATAGGTTTAACCAAGAAGGTTAAAGATCTGCACATTGAAATCTAGGAGACATTTATGAAAGAAATTGAAGAAGACACAAATAAATGGAAAGATATTCCATATTCATGGATGATAAGAATTAATATTGTGAAAATGTCCTTACTATATAAAGCCATCTGTATACTTGCTGTAATCCTTATCTCAAATTCCATGGCATTTTTCATAGAAGGAGACAAAACACTCCTAAAATTCATATGGAACCACAAAAGACCCCAATTTACCAAAGCAGTTCTGTTAAAGAAGAACAAAGCTGGGGCAATCATGCATCCCAATTTCAAACTATATTACAAAGCTATAATAATCAAAAAAGTATGGTACTAGCATAAAAAACAGCATATAGATCAATGGAACAGAATCAAGAGCCCAATTATAAACCCACACTTATGGTCAACTAATATTTGTCAGGAGGCCAAGAATATTTAGTGGGGGAAAGATAGTCTCTTTTATTAATGGTATTGGGAAAATTGAATGTTTACATGCAAAGGACTGTATTGGACTCCTATATAACACCACTCACAAAAATTAACTCAAAACTGATTAAAGACTTAAGTGTAAGACCCACATCTATAAAATTCCTAGAAGAAAACAGGGTTTTCCCTGTTTTCCCTGTACTCCTCAACATTGATCTTGGCAATGAGTTTTTGAATATGACACCTAAATCAAAAATGAGCAAGTGGGACTACATCAAACTAGAAAGCTTCTGCATAGCAAAAGACAATCAACAAAATGAAAAGGCTACCTATGCAATGGGAGAAACTTTTTTTATAAACCATACACCCAAAAAAGACACACACACACGCACACACACACATACACACTGTGGAATACTATTCAACCATAAAAAGAAGGAAATCCTGCCATTTATGGAAATATGGATGATCTTTAGGGAGTTATGCTGTGTGAAATGTCAGACAGAAAAATACAGATACAATATGTCATTTATATAAGCAATCTGAAAAAGGCAAAATTATAGAAAGAGAAAGTAGGTTGCCAGGGGTTGGGGTTGGGGAAAGTGGGGTGATGTTGGTCAAAGGGCACAAGCTTCTAGTTATATGATGAATTAGTTTGGGAGATATAATGTACAGTATGGTTAATGTAGTTAACAATACGCTATTGTATACTTAAGGTAATTGTGTGAGGTGATGGATGTGCTAACTAACCTTATTGTGGTAATTATTTCACAATATATATGTATAATGAATTATCACATTGCATACCTTAAACTTACACAACATTGTATGTCAGTTACATCTCAATAAAGCTGGAAAACAATAACAAGAACAAAAACAAAACAACAAAATACTGGCTTTTAGAAAAGAAGTGGTTCCTTCCCACTGAAGTGTGAATGTCTTAATATGTTATATGATGGCTTAATATGATACTACTTCCAGGGTAATGGGATCAAGTCATCAAACAAAGGCAAACAGAGAAACTATAATGTTGAAATTTCAGACACTGACCAGCAGATGAGAAAGGTATTTGGGAGCAGCAGAGAGATCACCCTTGCATTCTGAATCATATGCTGTGTTCCTCAGCCTATTCTGTTCTGAATAGAGATAAGGATTAAAAGTGGGCACTAGGTGCTTTGAGAATCCCCTTACTACTTAATTTATACCATTTCCCTTTGATCTCCCGTCTACTCTAGGTGTCACCTCTGCTCGCTCAGTTCCTCCTTCCTACCCACCACCGCAGGACCCGTTAAACCAGGGCCAGTACCTGGTCCCTGATGGCATCGCTCAGTCGCAGGTCTTTGAGTTCACCGAACCCAAGCGCAGCCAGTCACCATTCTGGCAAAACTTCAGCAGGTTAACCCCCTTCAAAAAATAATACCAACAGGGAGGCAGATAATTTTAAAATAAAGTAAATAAAATTATATTTATAGATGGACCTTTTTTCGGAGAAGCACTGTTGAAATTTATATATATATATATATATATATATATATACACACACACACACACACACACACACATACACACACACGCATACACAGACGCACACAGGACCTTGAGTGTACACACACACACACACACACACACACACACACACACACACACACACACGCAGAAGGACCAAAAATGTTTTCTGTTGTTTTGGGGAAGTAAAATCTGTAGTTGGTAGGAAGAAGTACCAATGAATTCCAAACACATGATCCCTTCTTAAAATGTTTTCCATTCTTACCCTGTCCCCCTCCCCTTTACTTTCAGAAAATGACATTTCTATTTGTTCCTTTTCTTGTTGAGATAATCTTTTTGCTCTCCTGTGAGTGATTCATTGACTTGTCATTATTAACATAGATGTGTTTGTATTGTTTTTTAGTTACCTGATGATACTGATGCTGATGACTTTTGAATTTAATTTGATGTGGTAGAGTTTGGGAGTTTTGAATTTCTTTTTTTCCTTTTCCTTTTCACTGGGTAAAGGGAGGATCCCCTTCCTCCACTCCCTCAACTGATCATCTGCGAATTATTTCTGCAGCCCTGCAGTTGCCCCAAATAGCCTTTTCCCTGCATCTTCTGTCCTCAGTCATGCCAGTCTGGACATGCTCTGTTGTGCCCTGTGACATAAGTGCTCAATATTTCTATTGCTTTCACTGTGTTTTAGGTGTTGTAGAGGGATCGAAACTAAACAGAAGCAAGGGAATGTCAGAGTAATGATGCTGGAGAAGACTTCTGTTCAGGGAGCATTCTGCATTTGGGCTATTTCTTCTGCTAGCACTGGGGATTCCCATGTTGCAGCACTGCTGGGTCATGCCAGTTTTGTATCTGGGGTTTTTGGGTCAGTTTTTCTCTTCTTCATGCCACTTTGGTTATGGTGTTTCTTCTAGGCTTGTCCCTCCCCTAAACTAAAAAATCTGAACTAGAAGTAAAGAGGCTGAGACTCTGCCTCCTGGAGGAGGGATTCAACTGCCTCCAGTACCAAGCAGGTTTAGAGTAGGACTCCCCACTGCAATCGGGGACCTGGTACCTGCTCCCCATTGGCAGATTGTTTAGGCAGCATTGCTGGAATCTGTGAGAGGTCAAGACAGAGCCCACCTCACCAAGATCATCAACTGTATTCAAATTATTGACCTGGACAGAATCAAAGGCTGATAGTAACCTCTTATAAGAAAGAACAAAGATGGGCATGAAAGAGACAACCTCAGCCCAAGATATGTACTTACAGTTCCTAACTTATGTGAAACTTCCCCCATTGTTAGCCGATTGCATGGATAATCTTCCATGGCTCCTTCCTTCCCCTCTTCCTGTCTTCCTTCTTTCTCCTGCTCTCCCCTGCACAGGAGGGTTGCTGGTATGGGCATAGTTAAAGCACTTCTAGCACTCAAAGACTGCCCTGTTTCCAACATTCTCCCATCCCACAACATTTGAAGTAAGCAAGCGAGGAGCCTAGGGGACTTTTCCCTGTGGAGAAAGGATCTGAGGCAGAGATGCTACCCTCAGGCTCATTTTTGGTAGGCTTTACACTTAGGAAAAACTAACTTTCCACACAAAGAGACAGACTCCCTATGAGTACTCCCTATTCCTCCTCTCCACATAGCCCCTCAGATAGATAGACCTTGAACAGCAAGGAGAATGGAGTACAAAGGAGTAAGAATGGGCCCTACTATGGAGAGCCATTCTAGTGAGGAATCTGGAGATTTTGAGTCTATCCTGGACCCTGTGGGAGAAGATTTAATCATGAAAGGACTCATGGCTGCATGGGACACAGCATAGCTGGCTTGATTGCTGCTCTTACGCCTCCTGACCCAGACCAGGCCCTGCCCAGCCTGGGAATTTTTCTTCTATGGGAATCAAATTACAAGCTGTTTAAGCTCCCATTTCACCACACCCAAATGAGACTTGAGGAGTTAGCCAAGGATAAGTGTGAGCTGGGCAGAAGGCCAGGGCTCGGGACTGGCCACAACTGCTCAGCACCTGACCCAGCTACTTAAGCCCACTTGACAAGGAGCCTGGTACCCAGTGCCTAAGCTAAAGTGGCTTCCCTGGCAAACAGAATGTCTGGCTGTGTAGGCCTCCCTTGAGTGTACATTATTTTCCTACTTTCAATTCCTTCTCACTAGGCTTGGCCTTGACTTGTTTCTCCAGGGCCTGGGGGCACACCAAGTGGGGATGCATGGACAGGTCCCTGGACCTACAACTTCTCTTGGCCAAGCTCACTCACACTCCCACTTCCTGCTCCCCTGGGGCTGTGCCCAGAGCTCCAGAATCAGGGATTATCACCTCTTTCCACCCACCTCTCATCCACCCAACCCACTGGCCTCATCAGATGCCAATAATTTATGAAAACAACAAGAAATCTGTTCACCATTGCTTGGAATATTCCCCCAGTCTATGGCAGAAAAGCAGACCGGTGGCCAACAGCCCCAAGGGGAACCCCATTACCTGGGCTTAGGATCCAAGCCTATTCTGTGTTCCCATAGCGATGCTATCCACAAGAACTCTGTAAATCTCTGTTTCTGCATGGCCCAGAGATCCCCTTTCCTCAACTCAATGAGACCTGGATTTGCTCAAAAAGGCTTTGCTAATATATTCTATGGGCCCTCTTGTGGGATGGTCCTAACCCAGAAATCCACCTCCTCTTTCTCTCTCTCCCTCTTGTCCCTTCTATGTGTATATCTCTAAAGGATTTATAAGGACAGCAACAAGAGAGTTCTAACAATTCTAGTGTGAAGCCAAATAGTGATTTTTAGTGTTTTGGGGATGGGGTGGGCTGGGGTGGATGGATGGGCAACAGTGATTTTGATTACCCCTGCTGCTCTGCACTTGCCAGTTTATTATTTCATTTCTTCTATCTGACTGTTTGACCCTGTCAAACAAGTGTCAAAGTTGTGTGTTTAAAAAAAAATGTTTAACAAAAATATGATGTTGTAATGACACAAAGCCTTATGAAAATATTTATGGAGTTCAATAAAAGAAGTAAAAAGACACCTCCAGGCATAGCTCTCATGCCATTTTGTGTGTGTGTTTGTGTGTGTGTTTTACCAATTGTGAAATAAAGGGAATTTGCCTGGCAGGGACAGCTTACACCAGCCTAGTCTTGGCCTGCCAGCCCTGCTGTTCTATTGCCAGGCTTTCCATGGTCTGTCTGTGGCCTTCCATGTCTTTTCTGGAAGAGTGGGCCACAAGAATCAAGTTTGATCCTGTAACCAGGGGTGCTTCAAATGTCTTCATGGGTGGAACTATCCTTCATGTCACTTGGCTCTTTCACAAGACTTGAAGGCCCATTCCTGACCTTGCTCCGTTTCCTTGCAGCTGTAAGTCCAGCACCTGCCCTGTGTACTCTCACATGAGCTTAAAAGCTGCTTTTGGGACCTAACCAGAATCCATATCACTTAGGAATCCCCCACCTCCAGTTCTTTCCTAATGCTTCCAGTCCTGTCTCCTCAGAGGTAGACATATTCTTTATCCATCCCCCAAAGTGGATGGAGTGACCTTACTGTTTCTTTCCTCATGGTGTCTCCTGCACATACATGCTCCTTGCTGCCCACAAGGCTCCCATGTGGTATCTTATGCTGCCCATTAGAGACACAATAGTTTGTATGTTCTGATACTACTTAACCTGCCTTTCTCCAGAAGAAATAAACACTGACCTTAATAAAATACTTATTCTTCACCCATCTCCCAACCCCCTTCAAATTGATCTCAGAGTTGCCTACTATCAGAGAGTTCCTGGGTGCAGCATGGGTTGAGGGGGGTTGGAAGCAAGAATATGGAATAGGTTGATACTAGCACATGAATGTATCACTCTCTATAATCTCCTTGAGAGCCCTGTATCTTAAGTTTTCTAACCTAGGCTTCCAACAGGTGACTACAGCCATAGGTCCTTTTGTCTCTAGTACCAAGAGCAAGGGGGAGGAGGCCTAAGGTCTCTGCTGTGGGCTTTGGCTTACTTCAGTGTTTCAGTCACAGAGACCACCACTCTGCTGCTTGACCCACTTAACTTTTAGACCCTTTGGGATTTCCTTATTTATGATGACCTTCTTACCCCGGCTCCCAGAGACTTCTGTCCTGAATAGGATACGGGACTGGTGAGGTAAATCTTGCTTGCCCAGGCCTTTACCTACCAGGCCCAAGATAACAAAATGAGACCTCAGCATTCCACCAAGTCCAACCACCTGCAGGGCAACAGTTCAGCCTGACCATAGGTAGATTAGACCATCTGGGTTTGCAACACAGTTAGAGGGGGTGTTGGGAGGTAAAATTCATGTTCCCTGGAAGCACTCTATTCTGATTCCATCTCTCCCATTTCTCTCTTGAACTGTGACTTCCTTCTCCAGTAGGCCATGAGTGTCACATGGACACTGTTTACTCATATAGTTGGGGAAGAGGAAGAAAGGAATGGTACATGGCCATAGAGTGTTCCTGTGTTCTTCAGAAGCCTCTATTACTTCTGTTTAGCTCACCAGTACATCATTTAAGGCAGATTGTTTAGGCAGGTTTATGTCCATCTCCACAACAGCCATGCTGCCAACCAGCTGAATTAGATTCAACTTGCATATCCTGAATATGTAATCTGGGCCAGGTACACAAGAAATACCAAGATGACTAAAATAAAATATCTACAGTCACTCAGAATTTAGTGAGAACATATAAGCATGGACCATAACAAGGATGGATGTGGGCCTGGAAGCACTCAAAAAATGGAGTGGTTAATTGTGATTGAGGAAGATCTTTGCAATCAGGATAAGTTTAGTTGTGCTGCAGTAACAGATTTTTCCCCAAATCTTAATGGCTTTAACATACAAGAACTTATTTCTTGCTCATACAAATCCTGCTGTGAGTCCAGGTGACTCTCTGGGGCAGCTATCACCTATGTGATAGTACACAATCTGGGCTGCTTCTGCCTTACTACAACTCCATCTCAAGACATATTTCCATAATCATCACAGCTGGAAAGAGAGCCCTAGATTGTTTCTCACTTACAGGTAAATTCTCTAGCCAGAACTGATCACATGGCTTCATCCAACTTCAAGGGAACAGAAAACTAAAAGTCCTATGAACTCAGAAGGGCAGGAGAACTAGATATGGATGAACATTAGAAATCTCTACCAAAGAAGGAAATGTTTGAACTAAGTCTCAGAAGACAGAGAAATTTCTACCATGTTAACGTTTGAGCAACTGTGAAGTTAAGGGAAACAGTTCACACAAGACAACCCTCCCTTCTGACACCAACTGAAAGTCCAGGAGTCCCAAATAACACCCTTAGCTTCGATAATCCACCAGAAAGGCTCACAGAGCAGAGTATAAGAAAGTACCAAACAGGGAGCTTCAGTTTTCCTATCCCTGTGGAGTCAGGACAATGTTACTTTTCAGCATAAATATGTGACAATATTCATGGAGTATTGTCAACCAGGAAAGCACACCCAAGCTTCTAAAGATTTTGTTGGGGCTCCATCACTGCCCCTCTGGCTGATCCCCATCTCCAGTCTTCTCAGAAGATGAGCTGATACCAGGTAACTCAGAGCCCCCACCCTAAATCACATTGTTGATGTGGCCCAAAACCCCATCCTAAATAACATTGTTAGACTATCAGTTGACCCAAGGCCCCCAGGCAAACAAAAATACTCCTATCAGACATGACATTTCAAGGGCTAAGAGATTACTTCCCAGAAGCTGAGGGCAAAGGTCAGACCTGTCTTTGGGCTAGGATAAAGTTTTTACTACACACATGTGGAAAAGGCACGGGGCAGGGACTGGGAAGAGGAATCGAGGGTATGCCAAAGTGGAGGGAATAGCACAACTAAAATCCTGGTAGATAAGGTCAGAGTCTCTGTATATGACTTTGTATTCATTTGTTTATTTTTTAATTTATTTATTTATTTTGCGGTACGTGGGCCTCTCACGGTTGTGGCCTCTCCCGTTGCGGAGCACAGGCTCCGGACGAGCAGGCTCAGCCGCCATGGCTCACGGGCCCAGCCGCTCCGCGGCATGTGGGATCTTCCCGGACCAGGGCACGAACCCATGTCCCCTGCATCGGCAGGCGGACTCTCAACCACTGCGCCACCAGGGAAGCCCCATTTGTTTATTAATCCAACAAATATTTACTTGCATGCTTGAGGTGAACAAATTAGATAGTATTCCTATCTGCATGGTGCTTATGGAGTGGTAAATCATAAGTACAAATTCCTTTGTAAGTGTGTATTCCTGGGGAGAGAGATGGGAACTTCCAAGCTCTGGTAGCAAACCAACCACAAGTATAGCTTCAACGAGACACCTCCTAGCTGTCCAGCTTCCTGGTCACCAGATTCCATACCCTCTGTCTCCTGTTCAGCCTTAGCTAAGGCAGTCCACATTTATTTCCAGCCCCATACCTATAGGTATATGTACTGTCCCCATTTCATAGGTTAAACAACATGATCAACTGAAAATCCTTTTTATTATTAATAAATACTAGCTAGCACTTATGGAGCACTTGCTAATATGCTAAGCTTTGTGATAGGTTCTCACCATAATCCTAAGGGGTAGGTATAAATATTTTCCCTATTTTACTGATTAGGGTCACAGCACATGAGCTGGGCTTAAAACTCAGACTTGCCCCACCTGAGGTTCTTACAACACTGTGTCATCCATTACTGCAGCAACATGGCAATAGACCAAACACTCAAGAACTGTTGAATATATATGAGAACTGAGGATAATATTGATAAGGATGCAAGCTAACATGTTGTAGCAGATGCTGTTGCTGTTCCATCTATCTCCCTTACCATTTCCTTACACACCAACCTAACTTTCAATATCCAGAACCTGTGTCTTTGTTGGAAGGCATCCCTCAGGCTGATAGAACCCACTTTGTCCAGAATATAGCAGGCCAGAAGTACCTGGGAATTACTGTCTCCCCTGCCCTGGGAATAGCCCTTAACCAATGACTGATGGGGGAAGGGTATAAATGTCCTGGTTCCCTTGCTCCTCAGGGATGATAATTGAAAATTTTATTTGACACTTTTCCCCAGAGTTTCCCCAGGGATTAAGCTTCAGTTGCCCACTGTAGCAGCTGGTTTAATAACACACCCCATATTTCCTGCTTTCACCTCCCTGCATCACTTCCCTAATCCCCTTGTATCAGGGGATATGCTTCTTGGGGAGATTCAGCTAATACACATGAATTAGTGCTCACTGTGTATCATGTGAAGTGCTACCATTCTCACTGAAGCATTGGTGATTTTATGATTTCGGAATTGTGTCTGGCTGTATAAAACAGGAACCCTCAAAACACCCCCTTCTTGGATCAGACTCAATAAGAGGCAAATATCTAGGGGAAAAAAGAAATGGTGGCATTTCAGGCAGGACTTGAGAGAGTGACATAGCACCAGGAAGTTTTTCTTGGTACCCCAGAAATCCCATTAGGGAAATGGTGGTTTTGGAAGAGCAATGCAGTAAAATTATTTTCAAATTGCAGGTCAAGAAATCAGTTTAGTTGAACATGACCAACATTTTAAAAAATGAAATAATAGAATGGAATAGAATAGAATAGAATAGAAAATAGAATAGAATATTGTAGATAGAAAATGTATGTAGTGTTTTGAATTTGAAAGGTATGTATACTGGGATGCAATATTAAAGGTATTAAATATTAAAGGTAGCTTGTCAATATTAAAGGTAGGTTGTCACAAAAAATGTTCTAGAAACACTGGTATGGAGCCAGACTGCCTGGGTTCAAATCATAGCTCTACTGTTAATTGGCTGTGTGACCTTGGGTAGTTACTTAACTACTCCATGCCTTAGTTTCCCTATCTGTAAAATAGGGATTCTAATAGTACTTATATATTACTGAAAATTGTTGATTGCCTTTCTAGTATCCATTTATCCTTTCTTACTTGCAACTCAAACCCCAATTTTGAGGCAACAATGTGCTCAGTTAAATATTTTTCCAGCCTCTCCTGCAGCAAAAGGTAATCATATGACCAACACCTAACTAAGGAAATGTTAGCGAAACTCTGCTGATAGGGGGCTGGTTTCTGATAAATCTTTTGTCTCCTGATAAAGGGATGAAATACAGCTGGCACCAACACCTCTTTTCTTTTCCCTATTTTGAATGCAGATGTGATACCTTGAGATAGGGTGGCCATCTGTGACCATGAAGTAACAAGCATGAGGCTAAAGATCTATACATACTAAGGATGGTAGCAAAAAAAGATAAGAGACTGGGTCCCTGATGACATTAGTAAATTACAGAAATATTCAGCAACCACCTATCTCTGGATTATTATGTGAAGAAAAGAAACGCCAAGTGAATTAGATTACAGTTAGATAAGTTTGATTTCACTTGAGGCCAAAAGCATGTCTGTTGCTCATAGGAATTTGTTATGATGATAAAATAAGTTAATACATGTAAAGCAACTACAACAGTAGTAGCTCAGTAAACTGAAGGCTGTTATTATTATTATTATTACACTAAATCACTGTGAGGTTCAGAGAAGGGAAAGAGTGAAGGAGGTTTTCCAGGATCATAGTTTCCTCTTCTCTAAACTGAAGGAGGGGGGTGACTCAAATTCTGCTAAATCCCTGTCCAGCTCCCTTTTCCCTGAAAGGAGAGGCAGAATGGTCTAGAGGAATCTTGAAAGTTTCACTCTGTTCTTTCTGGGTTCAGCATGTCCTCTGTGCTCACTGAGACCAGAAGCCCAACATAGCTGAGACAGGGAGTCTTTACTGGCCTCTTCTGCTGTCCTCAGTTCTGAGGACTAAAAGGAGCCCGACACAGCAAGTACTCACCTGAATTTTATACCTGCCCAGAGAGAGACTGAGGTCATTCCGTTTACCTGGTAGGGTGTACTTGTCTATAAAATGGAAACCTCTCATTGTTTTATAGGTAACCAGACACTCCCCTTCCCCCAGAGGAAACCCCTAATAGAAAGAGCTCATTCTTGTAACCCTTAGAAGTTCCTTCTTCATCTTGCTTGCTCCTATCCCTTCCCCTACCCACATACGTAGAGACACAGGTCCAGAAACCCTGTATCATAGCAATATTTAAAAACCTGGGATAAGTCAGTTCTTCTCTCACTCCAGACCTGGGTACTCCATCTGGGACAGGGTACATGGTCAGAGTAAAGGACACAAGATCATCCATGAGGAATACAGAAGAAAATATTAAAACTTCTTTATTATTTAAAAAATCAGAAGGAACTTAATCTGTCCCAATAATTAAAATGGACTGTCAGTAGCACATGCTTATAATAAATACACCTATATTGGGAAGTTGTGCTCAGAAATGTTTTACTGATGGGGTACAGGATCAAAAAAGTTTGGAAATGCTTGTCCATATTTCATTAATATTTACTGAGCACTTACCATATACACAAGCCCTATTCTAAGTGCATTACATGTATTAAATCAATTTAATCCTCACAGTAGCCCTATAAGAAAAATACCATTATTTAACTATTTTGCATATGAGGTAACTGAGGCACATATTGGTTAAGTAAATTGTCCAAAGTCATACAAGTAGTGAGTGACAGAGTTTGGACTCAAGCCCAAGCCATCTGGCTGTAGGGTTTGCACTTTTAACCACTTGGTTAAACTAAAAAGATTAGTCAGTGAAAGCCAAATTCCAAACCTCTGCTATAAAACAAATATGCTAATCTGAAATCATCATTTTTTTTCAGAGCAAGAATTTTTATTTCTGTCTGGCCATGTCCTCCTCCAAAAACTCTGGAGCCAAACTGCCTGAGTTCGAATCCCAGCTCCATCATCCACTTCCTAGCTGTGGGATCATAAACAGATGGCATCCCCTCTCTGAGCCTCATTTTCCTCACCTGTCATATGGGAATAAGAGTAGTTAGTAATTACTTTGCACAAGTGTTATAAGGAGTAAATCAGTTTACAGCTAACATGGAAAATACCACAATGCCTAAGACATAGTAAACACTCAAATTGTTAAAAGTGGGGCCTTACAGTTTCTCAGAAAGTTTGACATGCAGTTACCATATCAACATCAATTCCATTCCTAGCGATATACCCAAAAGAAATGAAAACTTGTCTACACAAAACCTTGTACATAAATGTTCATAGAAGCTTTATTCATAATTGCCAAAGGTGGAAATAACCAAGTGTCCATCAAGTGATGGATAGATAAAATGTGTTATATCTCTATAACAGAATATTATTCAACCATAAAAAGAAATGAAATACTGATATGATACTGATACTACAATGGATGAAACATTATGCTATGTGAAAGAAGCCAAACTCAAAAGGCTTTTTTATGGTTCCATTTATATGAAATATCAAAAATAAGCAAATCCATAGAGACAGAAAGTGAATTACTGGTTGCCAAGGGCTGGGAAGTAGACGGGAGTGACTGCTAATGGATTTCCTTTGGGGTAATAAAAATTATCTAAAATTGATTGTGTTAGTGATTACATAATTCTGTGAATATACTAAAAGCACTGAATTGTATACTTTTTAAAGTTTGAAATTTATGTTATGTGAATTATATCACAATAAAGCTGTTACAGATAAAAAGAAGGTGGCCTTAATGCAACACTTTCCTCCTCCTATGCTATTGAAGAATTCCACAACACAGCTCTCCAAATTTGCCTCAAGGAGAAACCCTTGTTCCACTGCCCCCAACCCCATGCCTATATGAAAGAATTTTCTCAAATAAATGACAGTGACCTTCCTCTTTCCTCTGCCTGGCTTCCAGCCTTCTCTCCATCAACCCTCTGTTGTCTTCCTTGCCAGCAGGCGTCAGAAAACAAATTGATGGATCCATGCATTATCCTTTGTATATACATTTGGTCTTTTCTAATTAAGTCAATTTAAAAAATGATTATGGCATTTTATAGTGTCCTTTTAAGGTAAAGAATATTTGGCAGATTTCTGTCAAAAAATATGGCAGTTATATATCATGAATTTTTTCCTATTATAGTTACTTCATCTCATTTCCTACCAAAACTCCACAAGAAAAAAACAAAAACAAAAATTGCTAAGTTTTTCAGTGTGGGAATAGCATTCACGTTGCAAAGTCCGTTTACTGGTTCATGTGATCTATGCATTCACCTCAGAGGCTCTGATTGTTCACACAAAGCAAACTCAAATATCTGGAAAAGTGGATCCATTGTGAAAATTCATCACGGCCTTCTCTGAGTGGTTTTAGGTTAGCTGATCAGGAGAAGTCCTGCTCTGATGAAGTTATTCAAATCTTCATGTTGTCACTATGGGAAAAACAGCTCCCTCAAAATGTTTTGTTTTGTGAAGAGAACAGATGCCTTGAACATGATATTCACTTCCTTTGGAAGAATACCACATTTTGATAAGTGGAGGTATTGTTTTTCTGAAGAACCTACTGCTGTCATATTAATTAAAAGTGATTCAACCAGTGCATAGAGAGATTTTAGTGTCATGGTTAATTTACAAAACAGTGAACACAACAGATTGAGTGCTGAGTTAGTAACCTGTGAACTTTGGGTTTCTTTAATATGCTTTTTACTTGTTTGGAAGCAAAAGATGGACTTTTAAGAATAATGAAGAATATAAATCTGCTGATTGAATGTAAAATAGAGGATTGTCATCCACAAATTCCCACATCATGTCTATATTTTTTAGGCTGATACATTTTTATCAGGTATGTCTAGTATTTGAGTTGAATCCATTTGGCAAATGGGGTCTTTCCACTATTTCTCTTAGAGTCACAGATCCTCTATTCCTGGAGGTAGAGGCTTTGGCTGGCCTCAGTCACTGGGGAGGATGTCAGCCCGTCAAGTGGGAATCCAGGAGCTAATGGTAATATATTTACATACAGGTAAGCTGGGATATTTTAATATTCAGTTTAGCAAAATGATTAAGTTTGTGACTCTGGGCTCACAGAGACCTGGGTTCTAACTCTGGCTGTGCGAGTTGCTACCTGAGTAGGCTACTTAACCTCATGGTACCTTAGTTTCATCAAAATGGAGATAATAATCTTAGCCACCTTCCAGGATAACTAAGAGGAAGTAATTAGAAAATTCATCTCAAGTTCCTAGCACAGTACCTGGCATATAAGAAAGGTAAAGAAGAGAAACTGTTGTTATAATTACTGTTATTGCTATTGATACTACTACTTACTGAGGAAACCAAGGCATAGGAATTTGTCTACACTTGGATCAGAGTGTCCAAGGAGAATCAATGTCACCCTGGGGTCAGGTATGGTGATGACAATGGAAATTGAAATAAACATGCCCTGGAAGTAAAGTAAAACGGGGTGGGTAGATTTGGGCCACTTCATAAGCAGCCATTTCCCTGCCAAGGCCTGCAATTAAAGATTCTGAGTTGATTTTTGTGAAGGGAAGTGGCTTTCTCCTATAACCTTCTCCATTTGTATCTGCTCTCAGGTTTTTGTTGTTGTTGTTGTTGTTGTTGTTGTTTTCCTGAAAATGGCTCAGAACGGGAACTAGCCACATTGTTTTTTCTATTGGAACAAATCAGGCCTCAAATAGTAGGTGGGAGAAGAGACTTCAATTACTATGAAATCAAAAGTAGGACTTCTGCTCTGAGATGACAAACTGATCCCATACATTCTTCTCTCCTACCCTTCACAGATCTCACTGAAATGACAAAAACAGTGTAAAATTTAAAATAGTCTATAGCAGTGCTGGACAACAAGGAAGGGTACAAAGAACAAACCAGGAAGTTTGAGGATTTTTTGGAAGACAGTAGGCATAAGGGATTGGATTGATGGACAAATCATACAAAGCTGAGATATGGGGAAACCAATGTGGGTGAAGTGAGACCTTCCTGGAAAATGGTTAGACTGATCTGCCCTACAGAGCTCACCTTTCTCTCAAATTCCAACAGGATCTAGGCACAATAAGGGGCTATAAGGCTGTTGGTGTGCTAATGCCCCATTGGGTGAATAATGAGTGGTTGCTGCAGTCACCTCCATGTTGTAGCTACTGAGGACCTCTTTGGGGCATTTAGTAGAGAAGCCTCTAAATATCAGGGTCAGGGTCCAAGGCCATTGTCCTAGAATCTTGTTAATAAAAGGGTGATCTGTGGACCAGCAGCAACAATGTCATCTGGAAGATTGTTAGAAATGCAGAATCTCAAGGATCATCTCAAGACCTACTGAATCAGAACCTGCATATTAACAAGTCACTCAGGAGATTCATGTGAATGTTAAAGTTGAGCACTGCTCTGGGTGACTTTTGGCCCCCTCAAAAAGTGCAGAGGTGGAAAAACAATGGGTCATTGCAAATGTGAAATTCTCTGTCCTCCTGTAGACTTGGCTCCAGTCTGCTTTTCCATGAGCCTGCCATCAGCCCCTTCTTCCAAGGGACCCATGAGAATAGATGTTCTTCTGTGCCCCTGGTAACACATGCCTCTGACCTTGGACTGACTGTCATTCCTGAAGTAGTCCTGTGACCCACCTCTAGCCATGCTCTACTGTAGTCCTAAGGAAGGCCTGCCCACCTAGAGACCCACCAGGAGCACAATAAGGGACCCAGTGGAAGCCAAACCCTTAAACACCCTTGGTAACAGACCTACCAAATGCAGACCTGACTGTGGAACCAGCAGTATCCATGGGACATAGCTGCCAACATGTGAAGGGTGGTTGCTGTAAGCTCCACTCACTTCTCTGTCACAGTCTTATCTACAGTGGTCAAGCCCTGAAAATTTTACTGCCACCCCATGAGGTTAGACATGAGTGGGCCTCCTAGGAAGTGACCCACAATGCTGGGAAAGCTCTATGTCCACTTTGGGCTCTTTATTTCCCACTGGAGAAACCCATAGGCTCAGTAGAGCCCTCTTGGTATGTTTCTGTGCTGGCCTGGGGTTTGGGGGAGGTGATGTGGTCAGAGTGTAGCCACCCCTCTTACCCTTCCAAAGCAGTCCTTCTCAGTCTCTGTGGTCCAGGGGTTTCCTCAGCCTCACCCCTGGGTTCCAGGATTTTCACTCTTGTGCCTTTTCTATGGATAGTTGCTAGTTGGTCTTCCCATGAGGGAAACTATGTCACCATCTTGATCTGTACAAATTTTATTTGTAATACATCAAAAAAGCTGGGAGGGAGTCAAAATATCAAACTTCTGGTCCCAGTTCCTCATATAAGTAGCTTAGAGATCACCACTCTATCCTATCAACAAGTAAAAATCTGAACAGACTGAAAAATCAACAACTCTTCTTGGATCTATTAGAATGGGAGAGCACTGGGCAAGCTGCTTGTACCCAAGACTGGAGGCACATACAGGGAGTCATGATTTGCCTGAGCAGAGACTCATGAGCAGAATCCACTTGGGAACCAATTACCTGAACTGTAATTGATGAATCGCTGGAAGCTCAGTGTGGACAACTCTGAAATTGAAAACTCAATTGGGACAAAATCAGACGGGGTCCTTTACAATACTGTGAGATTTAACTCCAGTAACTCAACAAAGTTCTAACAGTAAATATTGGAGAAAAATATAATCTTGCTTATAGTAGGGGACAGGAAAAATGAATCATTTTGAAATATGCCAGAACAATCTGTTCTTCTAAAAAAAAGCCTGCCACCAGAGCAAATTAGTTAATGAGAATCTAACCTGCTGGAGTATTATCAGAACCTAACTGATCTGGGAGAAGGGAAATACCCAACTATAGCTGAATCTAGCTTTCCACATGAAATAAGGAAAATACCCAATTCCAGCCCATTCTAAGCCATTCTCACTCAACTAAGGGGAAGTAAAAAACCTGAGGAACATTTGTGAATTTAACAGTCTAAAAGCATAGGCATAGGCTCACTAAAAAACTAATATGTAATTTTAGGACTACAGAATAATTTCCCTACCCCCACACCTTACACCACTTTACTAAAGGCCTATTTACATTTTACCCAGTTCTTTTTACCCAGTACAAGTCTGGCTATTAAGGAAAAAATTATAAGATGTACCAAGGCAAACATTTCTCCCCTGCAAACACACACGCAAAAGCATCAGGACAGGTCATAGCAGGAATGTTGGAATTAGTCTGGGAATTTAAAACAACAATGATAAATATGCTCAGTGCTCTAGTGGTAAAGTATACTGCATGTAAGAGTAGATAGTAAATGTAAGCAAAGAGATGAAAATCCTACGACAGAACCAAAACAGACATGCTAGAGTTTAAAAATAAATAAATAAAACACTACAAACAAAATGAAGAATGGCTTTGATGAGCTCACTAGTAGACTGGATACAACTGAATAAAGGATCTCTGAGGTGGAAAATAATGCAATAGAATCCTCAAAAACTGAAAAGCAAAGAGAACAAAGACTGAAAAGAAAAGAACATTTAGGACTATGGGAAAACTAAAAAAAAAAAAAAAAAGTAACATTCGTGTAATGGGAATATCAGAAAGAGAAGAAAGAAAGAAAGAAAAGAAATATTTGAAACAATAATGAATGAAAAATTCCTTAATATCAGACAACAAATTACAGACTCAGGAAGCTCAGAGGACACAAATTAAGATAAATGCCACAAAACTGCACTGAGCCATACCATTTTGAAATTACAGAAAATCAAAGATAAAGAAAAATCCTGAAAGAAGCTACAGGAAAAACAACACTTCAACTATAAATGTAAAAGATTAGAATCACATCCAAATTCTCAGAGGCTATATAAGCAAAAAGAGAATGGAGAGAAATACTTAGTGTTGAGAGAGAGAAAGAAAGAAACTGTCAAGCTAGAATTCTCTACCCTGAGAAATTATCATTCAAAAGTGAAGGAGAAATAAAGACTTTTTCAGACATATAAAAAATTGAGGGAATTTGTTGCCAGTAGAGATGACTTGCAAAATAATGTTAAAATAAGTTCTTTACAGAGAAGAAAAAAATATATAGGTCAGAAACTTGGATCTACATGAAGTAAAGAAGGGAATCAAAGAAGGAATAAGTGAAGGTAAAATAAAAATTTTATTTTTCTTACTCTTAATTTATCTAACAGAAGCAGTTTGTTGAAAAAAATAATATATTTGATTATGTGTTCTTGTGCATGTTTATAATAAGTGAAACAAATGACAGCAATGGTACAAGGAAAAAGAGGGAGGAATTAGAATTATTTTGGTGTTGTAAGGTACACACACTACCCATGAGGTGGTAATAGTGTTATTTGAACTTGGATTAGGTGTGATGTATAATGCAAACTCTATGGTAATCACTAAGAAAAGTTAAAAAAATAAGTACAACTTATACACTAAGAAAGTAGAAAAATGGAATCATATTAAATGGTGAGTTTAAAACCATAAGATGAAGAAAAGGAGGGGAAAACAAACATAGGTTCAAACTATAAAGGCAACAATTAGAAAACAGTAAAGAATATTAAAGAATTAATCCAACTATATCAATAACCTTTTTGAACATCAATCGTTTAAGTACACCAATGAAGAGATCAAGATGGCAGAGTAGGAGAATGCTGGGCTCACCTCCCTCATGAAAACATCAAAAGTGCAACTACATGTAAAACAACTCTCACTGAAGTCAACCTGGGGACTAACAGACCAGCTCTTCTACAACCAAGACTATAATGAAAGATCCACACGGAGTCTGATGGGAAGGGTAAAGAAGCAATCTGGTCAAGACCTGCACTCCTCACAGAGGACACAGAAGAGGAGGAGGATATCACAGGCTTGGGGATTCTCCCTGGAGAGCAAGAGGTTCAAGCCACATATTGGGCACCTCAGCCCTGAGATGCGCTGATGAGAAATATGAGCCCCCTTAGCTGGTGTGAAAACCAGTGGGGCTTACCAGAGGTCTGTAAGAAAGCTAACTTCCACCCTGAAAGAATTAACACAGAGACTTGCTTACTCTCAGCCATAACATGGGGGCAGCAAATTGAAAACTGCCTGGGGCTCTGGCTAGTCTGCCAGAACCTCCCAGCACACCCGCTCTGACTGCACCAGCCTCTTGCTCCAGGCCCTCTTGCTCTGGTGCTGCTCCCCACTAAGGCAGTGGCTTCCATTGCCAATGAGACAGTGCACATATGGATGGAATATAGCTGGCTTGGACACTGACCAGGGTGGAAGCAGCCATTGCCAGTACTCACATTGGTGCACACACTTGGAAGGGAGCAAGGCAAGCTAAAGGGTGGAGACCATAACTGCCAAATCACACAGCCCTGCACACTCTCAGAAGGGAGTGAGACTAGATCCAGGTTGGAGACTTCCATATTCAGAGCACGCATCCCTGTGTACATATGGGAGAGGGTGGGGCCAGCTCAGTGAAATAGCAACAACCTCTCCAGCCCTGATCCAGTCTCTAACCAAGGCAAAAACACCTGGAAAAAAGTGAAACCAGCACAGGTGCAGCCCCAAGCCCTCAGGCCTCAGCAATATCACAAAATAAAGAGGAGACTGCCATTCAGCCAGGAGAAACTACAATTCCTTAAGGCTCTTGCTCCAGCCCCATGGACCAAGACCACACTACTGATGGGGCGTGAATGATGGCTAATTATCATAGAAGAAAGATTGGTTTGCATCTGGCTCTGGCACTAGCATCTCCATCTCCAGCCCTTCCTCCTACTAAGACAGTGTCTGTCAACACACCCTGGAGGAAGACATGGTCCATGCTTACATGCAGACTGCATAGGGATGCTCCTACACAAGGACATATTCAAGAGTGGGATGGATAGGTAACTGCTTCACCTAATTTCATAGAGATAGAGAAAATTAAACAAAATGAGAAGACAAAGAAATATGTTTCAAGTTAAGGGACAAGAAAAGAACTGAAAAAGAAAAAAAAAATAAAACAGAAATAAATAAGTTGACTGATAAAGACTTCAAAGCAATGGTACTAAGAATGCCAACTGAACTAGGGAAAAGAATAGATAATCTCAGTGAGAATTTTAACAAAGATCTAGAAAATATAAAAAAGAACCAGTCAGAGCTGAAGAATACAATAACTGAAAAGAAAAAATACACCAGATTGATAGCAGCAGATTAGGTGATAAACAAGAAAGCATAAGTGATCTGGAAGATACAATGAGGTAAATCACACAATCTGAACAGCAAAAAAGGAAAACAAATTATTTAAAAAATTAGAATAGTTTAAGGAAATCTGGGACAATATCAAGCATACTAACATTGCACTATAGGGGTCCTATAGTGCACTATATATTGCACTATAGAAGGAGAAGAGAAGGAGAAAAGAGTAGAAAATGTGTTTGAAGAAATTATGGCTGAAAACTTCCTGAACCTGAAGAAGGAAACAAATATCCAGAAATAGGAAGCACAGAAAGTTGTAAACAAGATGAACCCAAAGAGACCCACACCAAGATATATCATAAAAAAAATGGCAAAAGTTAAAGAGAGAATTTTAAAGACAGCAAGAGAAAAAAAAGTCACATACAAGAAAAAAAAACCCATAAGGCTATCAGCTGATTTTTCAGCAGAAAACTTTGCAAGCCAGGAGGAACTGGCATGTTTTATTTAAAGCACTGAAAGGGAAAAAAATTAAACTTAGGATACTCTACACAGAAAGATTACCATTCAGTTGAAGGAGAGATTAAAAAAAAAACTCAGACCACCAAAACTTAAGAGTTCATCCATACTAAAGCAACCTTACATGAAGTGTTAAAGGGTCTTCTTTAAGTGGAAAGTGCTACAACAAGCAATAAGAAATAACAGGTAAAATTGTAGCAAAAATCCCACTGGTAAAAGCAAATACATAGAAAAGGCTGTGAATCAACCACTTAAATAAGATCATATGAAGGTTAAAAGACAAAAATTTTAAAATCAACTATAACTAAAATAAACACTTAAGGGGTAGACATAAAGATGTAAAGTATAACATAAAAACCACAAAAGTTGGGGGGGTAAAGAAATAGAGCTTTTAGAATGTGTTTGAACTTAAATGACTATAAATTTAAAAGAGTAGATATAGCTTTAGGTCAACATATATGAACTTTATGGTAACCACAAATCAAAAACCTACAATATCCAAAAATGGGCAGAAGACCTAAATCAACATTTCTCCAAAGATATACAGGATGCCAACAAACACATGAAAGAATGCTCAAAATCATTAATCATTAGAGAAATGCAAATCAAAACTACAATGAGATATCATCTCACACCAGTCACAATGGCCATCATCAAAAAATCTAGAAACAATAAATGCTGGAGAGGATGTGGACAAAAGGGAACACTCTTGCACTGCTGGTGGGAATGTGAATTGGTACAGCCACTATGGAGAACAGTATGGAGGTTACTTAAAAAACTACAAATAGAACTACCATATGACCCAGCAATCCCACTACTGGGCAGATACCTTGAGAAAACCATAATTCAAAAAGAGTCATGTATGAAAATGTTCATTGCAGCTCTATTTACAATAGCCCAGAGATGGAAACAACCTAAGTGTCCATCATCAGATGAATGGATAAAGAAGATGTGGCACATATATACAATGGAATAAAAAGAAACAAAATTGAGCTATTTGTAATGAGGTGGATAGACCTAGAATCTGTCATACAGAGTGAAGTATGTCAGAAAGAGAAAGACAAATACCGTATGCTAACACATATATATGGAATTTAAGAAAAAAATGTCATGAAGAACCTAAGGGTAAGACAGGAATAAAGACACAGACCTACTAGAGAATGGACTTGAGGATATGGGGAGGGGGAAGGGTAAGCTGTGACAAAGCAAGAGACAGAGTCATGGACACATATACACTACCAAACGTAAGGTAGATAGCTAGTGGGAAGCAGCCGGATAGCACAGGGAGATCAGCTCCGTGCTTTGTGACCGCCTGCAGGGGTGGGATAGGGAGGGTGGGAGGGAGGGAGACACAAGAGGGAAGAGATATGGGAACATATGTATATGTATAACTGATTCACTTGGTTATAAAGCAGAAACTAACACACCGTTGTAAAGCAATTATACTCAAATAAAGATGTAAAAAAAAAACCTACAATAGATATACAAAAACTAGAGAGAAAGGAACAAAAACATAACAGTAAAGGTAATACTCAAACTACAAACGGATAGATTAAAAGAAAAAAATAACTACAAAAACACCCAGAAAACAAATAACAAAATGGCAATAAGTACATACATATCAATAACTGCATTAAATGTGAATGAACAAAATGCCCAACCGAAAGACATAGGGTGGGTGACCATATGTCTCTTGTAGGCAACATATGGATGGATGACCCATCCATATGTTGTCTACAAGAGATGTAATTCAGACCTAAAGATACAGACAGAGTGAAAGTGAGGGGATAGAAAATGATATTCCATGCAAATGGAGGTGAAAAAGAAGTGCAAAGTAGCATTGAAAAGAAAGCCTATAACAAAAAACAAAGGACGTTATGTAATGATAAAGGGATCAGTACAAGAAGTGGCTATAACATTCATTAACATGTATGTGCCTACTATAGGAGAACCTAAATACATAAAACAAATATTAACAGACGTAAAGGGAGAAATTGAAAATACAATAATAGTAGGAAACTTTAACACCTCACTGACATCAAAGGACAGATAATCCAGACAGAAAATGAATAAGGCAACAATGGTCTTAAATGACAGAATAGACCAGTTGGACGTAATAGATATCTACAGGACATTGCATTCAAAAACAGCTGAAAACACATTCTTTTCAAGTTAACATGGAACATTTTCCATGACAGATTATATGCTAGTCCAAAAAAAACAAGTCTCAACAAATTTAAGGTCATAGAAATTATATCAAGCATTTTTTTCCAACCACAATGGAATAAAACTAGAAATAAATTACAGGAAGAAAAATGGAAAAAAGAAGTAAATATGTGGAGAACAAACAGCATGCTACTAACAAACCAATAGGTCAACAAAGAAATCATAGAGGAAATCAGAAAAGGTTTTGGGGCCAATGAAAATAAAAGTGCAACTTTCCAAAATCTATGTGACATAGCAAAAGTACTTCTAAGAGGGAAGTTTGTAGTGAGGCAGGCCTACCTCAAGAAACAAGAAAAATCTCAAGCAACCGAAACTACCAATTAAAAGAATGAGAAAAAGAAAAAAAAACAAAGATCATATTCAGCAGAAGGATATAATTAATAAATATGAGAGGGAAAATAAACAAAATAGAGACCCTACAAAAATAGAAAAGGTCAATGAAACCAAAGAGCTGTATCTTTAAAAACATAAACATTATTGATAAGCCTTTAACTGGGCTCATTAAGAAAATAAGAGAAAGGGCTGAAATAAACAAAATAAGAAATGAAATAAGAGAAATTATGGACAATATCACAGAAATACAAACAATCACAAGAGAAACCTATGAACAGTTAAATTCAGACAAATTGGACAACCTAGGAGAAATGGATGCATGTCTAGAAACAATCTTCCAATACTGAATAAGGAAGTAATAGATAATCTGAGCAGACCAATTACTGCTACTGAAATTGAATCAGCAATTTAAAAACTCCCAAAAAACAAAAGTCCAGGACTAGATAGATTCACAGGTGAATTCTACCAAACATTAAGAAGAGTGCATTTCTATACTTCTCAAAATATTCCAAAAAATTGAAGAGGAGGGAACATTCCCAAATTCATTCTATGAGGCCACCCTTACTCTGATACCAAAATCAGACAAAGACACTAAAAAGCAAGAAATTTTCAGGCCAATATCCCTGATGAATATAGATGTAAACATCTTAAACAAAATATTAGCAAACCAAATTCAATAATATATAAAAAGGATCATACACCATGACCAAGTGGGATTTATTCCAGGGATGCAAGGATGGCTCAATATCTACAATTCAATAATTGTGATATATCACATTAACAAAACAAAGGATAAGAATCACATGTTCATCTCAGTAGATGCAGAAAGAGCATTTAACAAAATCAAACACCTGTTCATGATAAAACGCTCAACAAAGTTAGTATAGAGAGAATATATCTCAGCATAATAAAGGTCATTTATGCCAAACTGCAACTAACATCATACTCAATGGTGAAAACCTGAAAAGTATTCCTCTAAAATCAGAAACAAGACAAAGATGCCCACTCTCGCCACTTCCATTTAACATAGTATTGGAAGTCCTAGCTAGAGCAATCATACAAGAAAAAAAAATGAAAAGCATCAGAATTGGATGGAATATGTAAACTGTTATATTTACAGATAACATGATGCTATATATAGAAAACCCTAGAGTTTCCACTGAAACTCTATTAGAACTGATCCATGAATTCACTAAAGTGGCAGGATAGAAGATTAATATACAGAACTCTGTTGCTTTTCTGTGCAATAATAATGAACTATCATAAAGAGAAAGCACAGTCAACAATCCCATTTACCATCATATCAATAAGAATATTATACTTAGGAATAAACTTAACAAAAGAGGTGTAAGACCTATATTCTCAAATCTATAAGACACTGATGAAAGAAACAGATGATACAGAAAAATGGAAAGATATCTTGTGTTCATGGATTGGAAGAGTTAATATTGTTAAAATGTACGTACTTGCAAAACAATTTACATGTTAATTAAATCCCTGTCAAAATACCCATGACATTTTTCATAGAACTAGAACAAATAATCCTAAAATTTATATGGAACTACAAAAGATCATGAATAGCCAAGCAGTCTTGAGGAAAAAAACGAAGCTGGAGGCATCACAGTCCCTGACTTCATACTATACCATAAATCTGCAGTAATCAAAACACTATGTTACATGCAAAAAAAAAAAAAAAGACACACGGATCAATGGAACAGGATAGACAGCCCAGAAAAAAACCCATGTGCATATGGTCAATTAATTTACAAAAAAGGAGATAAAAATATACAATGGGCAGAGACAGTTTCTTCAATAAGTTGTGCTGGAAAAACTGAACAGCTACATGTAAAAGAATAAAATTAGAAAAATTTCTCTACTATATACAAAAACAAATTCAAAATGGATTAAAGGCCTAAATGTAAGACCAGAAACCATAATACTCCTAGAATAAAACATAGTCAGTTCACTTTTTGACATGTCTTAGCGATATTTTTTTTTGGATCTGTCTCCCCAGGCAAGTGAAACAAAAGGAAAAATAATCAAATGCGACTTAATTAAACTTAAAAGGTTTTGCACAGCAAAGGAAATCATTGAGAAAACAAAAAGCCAACCTATGGAATAGGAGAAAATATTTGCAAATTATGTGAACAATAATTGCTTAATATCAAAGATATTTAAACAGCTCATACAACTCAATATCAAAAAATTAAAAATAACCCAGTTAAAAAAGGGGCAGAAGACCTGAATAGATATTTTCCAAAGAACACATACAGATGGCTAACAGCCACATGAAAATATGCTCAACATCTTTCATTACCAGGGTAATGAAAATCAAAACCACAATGACATATCACCTCACATTGGTCAGAATGGCTATTTTCAAAAAGACCACAGATAAGAAATGTTGGAAACGATGTGGAGAAAAGGGAACCCTAGTTCAGTGGTGATGGGTTGAAAATTCTTACAGCCACCATAGAAATGGTATGGATATTCCTCAAAAAATGAAAAATAGAACTACCATATGATACCACAATTTCATTCCTGCGTATATATCCAAAGAAAACAAAAACACTAATTTGACAAGATATATGTACCCCAATGTCCATAGTAGCATTATTTGCAATAGTCGAGTTATGAAAGCACCCTGTGTCCCTCAACAGATAAATGGATAAATAAGATGTGGTATATATATATACAATGGAAATTTACTCAGCCATAAAAATGAATGAACTTTTGGTGCTTTCCTGGTGGCGCAGTGGTTGTGAGTCCACCTGCCAATGCAGGGGACACAGATTCGTGCCCCAGTCCAGCAAGATCCCACATGCCGCAGAGCGGCTAGGCCCATGAGCCATAGCCACTGAGCCTGCGTGTCCTGAGCCTGTGCTCCACAACAGGAGAGGCCACAACAGTGAGAGGCCCGCATACCGCAAAAAAAAAAAAAAAAAGAATGAACTTTTGTTATTTGCAACAATATGGATGGACCTGGGGGTTATTATGCTTGTTAAGTCATTCAGACAGAGAAAGTCAAATGCTGTATGTTTTCACTTATATGTGGAATCTAAAAAATAAAACAAAAGAATATAACAAAACAGAAACAGACTCATACATACAGAAAACAAAGTAGTGGTTACCAGTGGAGAGTGGGGTGGGGAGAATTGCAAGGAAAGGGAAGGTAATTAAGAGGTAAAAAACACTAAGTATAAAATAAGTAAGAAACAAGTATGTAATGTAAAGCACAGAAAATATAACCAATATTTTGTAACAACTTTAAATGGAGTATAATCTATAAAAATATTGAATTACTAAATTATATACCTGAAATTAATATAACACTGTAAATAACTATTCTCCAATAGAAAAATAAAATATAATAACATAAATTTCTCCAGAGAGTTTAAAAAATACATGCATAAAATTATTACATCAAATATTTAACATATGCATTCAATATTCATTACCTTCTTTATTTTGACTATAATTTCATAAGTAGGTGCACAAGTTTGCTCAGTTTTAAAACACATGGCAAAAAAGTTTTACTAAGTATGGTTATTTTTTTTTAATTGGAGTGTAGTTGTTTTACAAGGTTGTGTTAGTTTCTGCTGTACAGCAATGTAGAGTTCCCTGTGCTATACAGCAGGTTCACATTAGTTATCTACTTTATACATATTAGTGTATATACGTCAATTCCAATCTCCCAATTCATCCCACCTCCCTTTTCCCCCTTGGTGTCCATACTTTTGTTCTCTACAACTGTGTCTCTATTTCTGCCTTGAAAAGCAGTTCATCTGTACCATTATTCTAGATTCCACATATATGCGTTAATATACAGTATTGTTTTTTCTCTTTCTGACTTACTTCACTCTGTATGACAGTCTCTAGGTCCATCCACTTCTCTACAAATAACCGAATTTCATCCCCTTTTTCTGGCTGAGTAATATTCCATAGTAAACATGTACCACATCTTCTTTATCCATTCGTATGTTGATGGGCATTTAGGTTGCTTCCATGACCCATCTATTGTAAATAGGGCTGCAATGAACATAGGGATCCATGTGTCTTTTCAAATTATGGTTTTCTCAGGGTATATGCTCAGCAGTGAGGTTGCTGGGTCATATGGTAATTCTATTTTTAGTTTTTTAAGGAACTTCCATACTGTTCTCCATAGTGGCTGTATCAATTTACATTCTTACTAACAGTGCAAGGGGGTTCCATTTTCTCCACACCCTCTTCAGCATTTATCTAGATTATTTTGATGATGGCCATTTTGACTGGTGTGAGATGATACCTCACTGTAGTTTTGATTTGCATTTCTCTAATAATTAGTAATGTTGTGCATCTTTTCATGTGCCTCTTGGACATTTGTATGTCTTCTTTGGAGAAATATCTATTTAGGTCTTCTTCCCACTTTTGGATTGGGTTGTTACTTTTTTTGATGCTGAGCTGCATGTGCTGTTTGTATATTTTGGAGATTAATTATTTGTCAGTTGCTTCATTTGCAAATATTTTCTCCCATTCTGAAGGTTGTCTTTTCATCTTGTTTATGGTTACCTTTGCTGTTCAAAAGCTTTTAAGTTTCATTATGTCCCATTTGTTTAATTAGTATTTTATTTCAATTTCTCTAGGAGGTGGGTCAAAAGAGATCTTCCTGTGATTTATGTCAAAGAGTGTTCTTCCTATGTTTTCCTCCAAGAGTTTTATAATGTCTGGTCTTACATTTAGGTCTTTAATCTATTTTAAGTTGATTTTGTGTACAGAATTAGGGAGTGTTCTAATTTCATTCTTTTACATGTAGTTGTCCAGTTTTCCCAGCACCACTTACTGAAGAGGATGTTTTTTCTCCATTGTTTACTCTTGCTTCCTTTGTCATAGATTAGTTGACCATAGGTGTGTAGGTTTATCTCTGAGGTTTATATCCTATTCCATTCATCTATATTTCTGTTTTTGTGCCAGTACCATACTGACTTGTTTACTGTAGCTTTGTATTATACTCTGAAGTCACAGAGCCTGATTCCTCCAGCTCTGTTTTATATTCTCAATATTGCTTAGGCTATTCTGGGTCTTCAGTGTCTCCATACAAATTTTAAGATTTTTTGTTCTAGTTCTATGAAAAATGCCATTGGTAATTTGATAGAGATGGCACTGAATATGTAGATTGCTTTGGGTAGTAAAGTAATTTTTGCAATATTGAGTCTTCCAATCCAAGAACATGGTTATATCTCTCCATCTGTTTGTGTCATGTTTCATTTCTTTCAACAGTGTTTTATAGTTTTCTGAGTATAGGACTTTTACCAACTTAGGTAGGTTTATTCCTAAGTATTTTATTCTTTTTGTTGCAATGGTGAATGGGATTGTTTCCTTAATTGCTCTCTCTGATCTTTCATTGTTAGTGTATAGAATGCAAGAGATTTCTGTGCATTAATTTTGTATCCTGCAACTTTACCAAATTCATTGTTTAGCTCTAGTTTTTTTCTGGTGGTATCTTTAGGATTTTCTATGTATAGTATCATGTCATCTGCAAAGAGTAAAAGTTTTACTTCTTCTTTTCCAAATTGGATTCATTTGATCTCTTTTTCTTCTCTGATTGCCACAGCTAGGACTTCCAAAACTGTATTAAATAATAGTGGCAAGAGTGGACATCCTTTTCTTGTTTCTGATCTTAAAGGAAGTGCTTTTACTTTTTCACCATTGAGAATGATGTTTGCTGTGGGTTTGTCATATATGGCCTTTATTATGTTGAGGTAGGTTCCCTCTACGCCCACATTCTAGAGCATTTTTATCATAAATGGGTGTTGAATTTTGTCAAAAGATTTTTGGCATGTATTGACACGATCATATTGTTTGTATTCTTCAATTTGTGAATGTGTTGTATCACATTAATTGATTTGCATATATTGAAGAATCCTTGCATCACTGGGATAAATCGCACTTGATCATGGTATATGATCCTTTTAACGTGTTGCTGGATTCTGTTTACTAGTATTCTGTTTAGGATAGTTACTTTTATATTCATCATTGATATTTGTCTGTAAATCTTTTTTGTGATATCTTTATCTGCTTTTGGTATCAGGGTGATGGTGGCCTCGTAGTATGAGTATGGGAGTGCTCCTTCCCCTGAAATTTTTTTGGAAGAGTTTGAGAAGGATAGGTCAGCTCTTCTCTAAATGTTTGATAGAATTCACCTCTGAAACCATCCGGTCCTGGACTTCTGTTTGTTGGAAGATTTTTTCAACACCGTTTCAATTTCAGTGCTTGTGATTGGTCTGTTCATATATTCTTTCTTCCTGGTTCAGTCTTGGAATGTTATACCTTTCTAAGAATTTGTCAATTTCTTCCAGGTTGACCATTTTATTGGCATATAGTTGCTTCTGTAGTCTCTTAGGATTTTTGCATTTCTGCAGTGTCCATTTAACTTCACCTTTTTCATTTCTAATGTCATTAATTTGAGTCCTCTCTCTCTTTTTTATGATGAGTCTGGCTAAAATTTTTATCAATTTTGTTTATCTTTTCAAAGAACCATCTTTCAGTTTTATTTTATTTTATTTTATTTTATTTTTGCAGTACGCAGGCCTCTCACTGTTGTGACCTCTCCCATTGCAGAGCACAGGCTCTGGACACGCAGGCTCAGTGGCCATGGCTCATGGGCCCAGCCACTCCATGGCACGAACCCATGTCCCCTGCATCAGCAGGCAGACTCTCAACCACTGCGCCACCAGGGAAGTCTTCTTTCAGTTTTATTGATCCTTGCTATTGTTTTCTTTGTTTCTATTTCATTTATTTCTGCTATGATCTTTATGATTTCTTTCTTCTACTAACTTTAGGATTGTCTGTTCTTCTTTCTCTAGTTGCATTAAGTGTAAGGTTAGGTTGTTATTTTGAGGTACCTCTCGTTTCATGAGGTAGGAGTTTATTGTTTTAAACTTCACTGTTAGAACTGCCTTCGCTGCATCCCATAGGTTCTGGGTCGTCATGTATTCATTGTCATTTGTCCCTAGGTATTTTTTGATTTCCTCTTTTATATCTTCAGTTATGCATTGGTTGTTTAATAACATATTGTTTAGCCTCCAGGTGTTTGTTTTTTACAGGTTTTTTTTGTAATTTATTTCTAATCCCATAGAGTTGTGGTAAGAATAGATGCTTGATACATTTCAATTTTCTTAAACTTAATGAGTCTTGATTTGTGAGCCAAAATGTGATCTGTCCTGGAGACCATTCTGTTTGCACTTGAGAAGAAAGTGTATGCTGCTGTTTTCAGATGGAATTTCCTATAGATATCAATTAAATCTATGTGGTCTATTGTGTCATTTAAAACTGTGTTTCCTTATTAATTTTTTGTCTGGATGGTCGGTCCATTGGTGTAAGTGAGGTGTTAAACTCCCCAGGAATTAATGAGTTTCTGTTAATTTCCTATTTTTATAGCTCTTAGCATTTGCCTTATGTATTGTGGTGCTCCTATGTTGGATGCATATACATTTATATTTGTGATAGCTTCTTCTTGGATTGATCCCTTCATCATTATATTGTGTCCTTCCTTGTCTCTTGCAATAGTCTTAAAGTCTACTTCATCTGTTATGAGTATTGCTACTCCAGCTTTCTTCTGACTTCCATTTTCATGGAATATCTCTTTCCATCCCCTCACTTTCAGTCTGTATGTGTTCCTAGGTATGAAGTGGGTCTTTTGTAGACAGCATATATATGGGTCTTGTTTTTGTGTCCATTCAACCAGTCTGTGTCATTTGGTTGGAGCATTTAATTCATTCACATTTAAGGTAATTATCAATATATGTGTTCCTATTACCATTTTCTTAATTGTTTTGGGTTTGTTTTTGTAGGTCTTTATCTTCTCTTGTGTTTAATATGTAGAGAAGTTCCTTTAGCATTTTTTGTAGAGCTTGTTTGTTGGTGCTGAATTCTATTATCCTTTGCTTGTCTGTAAAGCTTTTGATTTCTCTGTCTTATCTGAATGAAGTCCTTGTTGGGTACAGTAATCTTGGCTATAGATTTTCCCTTTAATCACTTTAAATATATCCTGCCACTCCCTTCTGTCCTGCAGAATTTCTGCTGAAAAATCAGCTGATAACCTTATGGGGATTCCCTTGTATGTTATTTGTTGATTTTCCCTTGCTGCTTTTAATATTTTTCCTTAGCATTTAATTTTTGATAGTTTGATTAATATGTGTCTTGGCATGTTTCTCCTTGAATTTATCCTGTATGGGACTCTCTGTGCTTCCTGAACTTAACTGACTATTTCCTTTCCCTTGTTAGGGAAGTTTCTGACTACAATCTCTTCATATATTTTCTCAGACATGTTCTGTTTATCTTCTTCTTCTGGGAACCCTATAATTTGAATGTTGGTGGGTGTAATGTTGTCCCAGAGGTCTCTGAGATGGTCCTCAATTCTTTTCATTTTTTTTCTTTATTCTGCTTTGTGTTAGTTAGTTAGTTATTTCTACCATTCTATCTTCCAGCTCACTTATCCATTCTTCTGCTTCAGTTATTCTGCTATTGATTCCTTCTAGAGTATTTGTAATTTGAGTTATTGTGTTGTTCATCACTGTTTGTTTGTTCTTTAGTTCTTCTATGTCCTTGTTAAACATGGCTTGTATTTCCTCCATTCTTTTTCCAAGATTTTGGATCATCGTTACTATCATTACTCTGAATTATTTTTCAGGTAGACTGCATATTTCCTCTTCATTTACTTCATCTTGTGGGTTTTTACTTTGCTCCTTCATCTGCAGCATATTTCTCTGTCTTCTCATTTTGTTTAACTTACTGTGTTTGGGGTCCCATTTCCGCAGGCTGCAGGGTCATATTTCCTCTTACTACTGGTGTCTGCCTCCAGTGGCTGAGGTTGGTCTTGTGACTTGTTTATGCTTCCTGATGGGGGGGATTGGTGCCTGTTTTGAAGTGGGTGGACCTGTATCTTCTCCCTCTGATGGGCAGGGCATCCAATGGTGTGTTTTGAGGTTTCTGTGAGCTTAGTATCACTTGAGGCAACCTGTCTGCTAAAGGGTGGAGTTGTTTTCCTGTCTTGCTATTTGTTTGCCATGAGGTGTTCAACACTGGAGCTTGCTGGCCATTTGGTGGATCCAGGACTTAGTATTGAGATGGAGACCTCAGGGAGTGGTCTCACTGATTAACATTCCCTGAGGCTTGGACTTATCTGGAGGTCAAACGTCCTGGAATTGGCTCTCCCACCTCAGAGGTTCAGATCCAACCCCTGGCCAGAGCACCAAGACCCTGAAAGCCACATGGCACAGAAGAAAATTGGGGGAAAAAAGGAAATGAACAGACAAACAAAACCCCAAGATGAATGGTAAAAGCAAAAGCAAAGACACAAAAAGTAACACACACACAGAAAGAGAGAAAACAAAAAAGAGAGCAACCAAACAAATAAACAAATGCCACAATGAAAACAAATACTAAAAACTAAACTAACAACAACAAAAAAATTCCAAAATTCAAAGGCAGAAAGCAAACTAAAAAAATGCAAAGAAAGCATAAAACAAACACACAATAATGATCAAACAAAAGCTAAAAACAAAAGAAAGAGGAAAACACAACACACCAGAAAAGTAAAGTAAAAATAGACAATATAGTTTAAAAAGATAAAAAAGTAAAACAATGGGAAAAAAACTAAAACAAGGATAAAACACAATATAACAAAAATGTAGACCTAAATAGACATTTTGCCAAAGAATATATACAGATTGCCAGCAAACACATGAAAGGATGCTCAACATCACTAATCATTAGAGAAATGCAAATCAAAACCACAATGAGGTATTATCTCATCCTGGTCAGAATGACCATCATCAAAAATCTACAAACAATAAATGATGGAGAGGATGTGGAGAAAGGGAACCCTCTGGCACTGTTGGTGGGAATGTAAATTAATACAGCCACTATGGAGAACAGTATGGAGGTTCCTTAAAACCTAAAAATAGAGCTACCATATGACATAGGAATCCCACTACTGGGCATATACCTTGAGAAAACCATAATTCAATAAGAGACATGTACTATAATGTTCAATGCAGCACTCTTTACAATAGCCAGGACATGGAAACAACCTAAGTGTCCATCAACAGAGGAATGGGTAAAGAAAATATGGCACATATATACAATGGAATATTACTCAGCTGTAAAAAGAAATGAAATTGAGCTATTTGTAATGAAGTGGATGTACCTAGAGTCTGTCATACAGAGTAAAGTAAGTCAGAAAGAGAAAAACAAAATCATATGCTAACACATATATATGGAAACTAAAATATATGGTTCTGATGAACCCGGGGCAGGACAGGAATAAAGATGCAGATGTAGAGAATGGACTTGAGGACACAGGAAAGGGGAAGTGTAAGCTGGGACAAGAGAGAGTAGCATTGACATATATACACTGCCAAATATAAAATAGATAGCTAGTGGGAAGCAGCTGCATAGCACAGGGAGATCAGGTCTGTGCTCTGTGACCACATAGAAGGGTGGGATAGGGAGGGTGGGAGGGAGGCACAAGAGAGAGGTTGCATGGGGATATATGTATATGTGTATCTGGTTCACTTTATCATACACCAGAAACTAATATAACATTGTAAAGCAATTATACTCCAATAAAGATGTTAAAAAATAAGAAATAGAAAGAAAATAAAAATTATGTTAAAATAAATATAAAAAGAAAATAAAAATAAATAAAAATTTAAAATTAAAAGAATAATGAGAAAAAGAACAATAGAACAAAATGAAACTAAAAATACTACTAATATTTTCCTTGGGTCTCAGCTGTCAGTGTCATTGCCCCCACAGTGAGCCACAGCCAATCTCTGCCTACCCCGGAAGTCCTCTAATACTTCTAGGTAGGTCCCTGGACCTGTTGTGGCACTGTATGGTCAGTTCCTTCTCTGACTTGGCCTTATTCCTGCTGTGTGTACTTTCCCCCAAAGTCCACACAGTCCATAGTCCCCAAAGTCCAGAGCCTCAATTGTGAGAACACGTTGTCTATTCCTATTTTCTACAGATGCAGTGTTTACCAAGTTAATTGTGGGGGTTTAATCCGCTGTTCCTGTGGTTGCATGGAAAGATTTCCCTTCCTCTTCTTTGGTAGCACCACCACTGGGTGGTGGTGCTTTGATTTTGGCCCCAGCTTTGTGATTGGGCCACCTTCAGGCATCTGTTTCCCACCCAGGCAAGAGGGGCAGAAAGCAGCAGCTGATTAAATCAGCACTCCCGAGCCTGAGTCGCTTGTCTGCCAACTGGAGCAGGTGGGGCTGCGTGCTGAGGCTCGGGCTTCAGAGGTCAGACCACAGAGAGAGGACTGGGGTTGGCTGCGTGAAGAAAGCCTGGGGTGGGGGTATGCCATAGCTGACAGAGTCCAGGAAGAGGCCTGGGCCTGTTGGAGTGGCAAGGGACCATTGTTGAGGGATGCACGAGGAGAGGGGTGGGTCCTCTATAGGAGCTTCTTTCTCTGTGTGCTCACAGGTGGCAAGGTGCTACCTGCGCAAGCTCTGGGGATAGGCACAAGACATGGCTGCTATCTTGAACACCAGAGGTGAGTGCAGATGGCTACCACTGTTGCCGCTGCCACCAAGGGTCCAGTGAGCAAATGCAGATCACTGCGCACAACTTCCTGGGAGCCTGTGCAGCCCACAACTGCCAAGGGTCATGCCACATGATCTGGGGCCAACTTCCCCAGGAGAGCACCTGGTGCAACTCAGAAAATTGCCACTTCCTGATGGCCTCTGCCACTGCAAGCATTCCTTGCACATCCCAGTTTTGACTGCATTATCCCTTCCTCTTCCCAGCCTGAGTGAGCAAGTGAGCCCTGTTTAGCATCTTTTTTTTATATTGCATATGATTTATATGGAGGAAGATACAATAAGTTCTAGAAAGTCAAAGAAAAATCATGAAAAACATATTACATAACGAAAAACAAATACATAGATATTAATGAAAACTGGAGTATGTGGCAAGTATCAGAGCATAATGAATTTACTAACAAATGACATTGTGTACCATACATGCAATATTATGAAAGTGAATTTGGCCCACTCTATTTTAGTGAATACTATTAACCAAAAAACACGATAGAAGGTGATTTTGAATGAATTCCTAGCCAATACATACAGAAAAGATACATCAATAAAAATGCATAACAAACAACAAAATTCAATAAATGTGAATGAATAAGTAGCCACAATATATATAGACAAGTATTTCTTTTCTTTTTTTTTTACATCTTTATTGGAGTATAATTGCTTTACAATGGTGTGTAAGTTACTGCTTTATAACAAAGTGAATCAGCTATACATATACATATGTTCCCATATCTCTTCCTGCTTACATCTCCCTCCCTCCCACACTTCCCATCCCACCCCACTAGGTGGTCACAAAGCACCGAGCTGATCTCCCTGTGCTTTGTGGCTGCTTCCCACTAGCTATCCATTTCACGTTTGCTAGTGTATACATGTCCATGCCACTCTCTCGCTTTGTCACAGCTTACCCTTCCCCCTCCCCATATCCTCAAGTCCATTCTCTAGTAGGTCTGTGTCTTTATTCCTGTCTTACACCGAGATTCTTCATGACATTTTTTTCTTAAACTCCATATATATGTGTTAGCATATGGTATTTGTCTTTCTCTTTCTGACTTACATCACTCTGTATGACAGACTCTAGGTCCATCCACCTCATTACAAATAGCTCAATTTCGTTTCTTTTTGTGGCTGAATAACATTCCATTGTATATATGTGCCACAACTTCTTTATCCATTCATCCAATGATGGACACTTAGATTGATTCCATCTCTGGGCTACTGTAAATAGAGCTGCAATAAACATTTTGGTACATGACTCTTTTTGAATTATGGTTTTTTTCAGGGTATATGCCCAGTAGTAGGATTGCTGGGTCATATGGTAGTTCTATTTGTAGTTCTTTAAGGGACCTCCATACTGCTCTCCATAGTGGCTGAACCAATTCACATTCCCACCAGCAGTGCAAGAGTGTTCCCTTTCCTCCACACCCTCTCCAGCATTTATTGTTACTAGATGTTTTGATGATGGCCATTCTGACTAGTGTGAGATGATATCTCATTGTACTTTTGATTTGCATTTCTCTAGTGATTAATTATGTTGAGTATTCTTTCATGTGTTTGTTGGCAGTCTGTATATCTTCTTTGAAGAAATGTCTATTTAGGTCTTCTGCCCAGTTTTGGATTGGGTTGCTTGTTTTTCTGTTATTGAGCTGCATGAGCTGCTTATAAATTTTGGAGATTAATCCTACGTCAGTTGCTTCATTTGCAAACATTTTCTCCCATTCTGAGGGTTGTCTTTTGGTCTTGTTTATGGTTTCCTTTGCTGTGCAAAAGCTTTGAAGTTTCATTAGGTCCCATTTGTTTATTTTTTTTATTTCCATTTCTCTAGAAGGTGGGTCAAAAAGGATCTTGCTGTGATTTATGTCATAGAGTGTTCTGCCTATGTTTTCCTCTAAGAGTTTGATAGTTTCTGGCCTTACATTTAGGTCTTTAATCCATTTTGAGCTTAGTTTTGTGTACGGTGTTAGGATGTGATCTAATCTCATACTTTTACATGTACCTGTCCAGTTTTCCCAGCACCACTTATTGAAGAGGCTGTCCTTTCTCCACTGTATATTCCTGCCTCCTTTACCAAAGATAAGGTGACCACATGTGCGTGGGTTTATCTCTGGGCTTTCTATCCTGTTCCATTGATCTCTCTTTCTGCTTTTGTGCCATACCATACTGTCTTGATTACTGTAGCTTTGTAGTATAGTCTGAAGTAAGGGAAAATGATTCCTCCAGCTCCATTGTTCATTCTCAAGATTGCTTTGGCTATATGGGGTCTTTTGTGTTTCCATAGAAATTGTGAAATTTTTTGTTCTAGTTCTGTGAAAAATGCCAGTGGTAGTTTCATAGAGATTGCATTGAATTGGTAGATTGCTTTGGGTAGTAGAGTCATTTTCACAATGTTGATTCTTCCAATCCAAGAACATGGTATATCTCTCCATCTATTTGTATCATCTTTAATTTTTCATCAGTGTCTTATTATTTTCTGCATGCAGCTCTTTTGTCTCCTTAGGTAGGTTTATTCCTAGATATTTTATTCTTTTTGTTGCAATGGTAAATGGGAGTGTTTTATTGATTTCACTTTCAGATTTTTCATCATTAGTATATAGGAATGCCAGAGATTTCTGTGCATTAATTTTGTGTCCTGCTACTTTACCAAATTCATTGATTAGCTCTGGTAGTTTTCTGGTAGCACCTTTAGGATTCTCTATGTATAGTATCATGTCATCTGCAAACAGTGACAGCTTTACTTCTTCTTTTGCAATGTGGATTCCTTTTATATTCTTTTCTTCTCTGATTGCTCTGGCTAAAACTTCCAAAACTATGTTGAGTAAGAGTGTTGAGAGTGCGCAACCTTGTCTTCTTCCTGAACTTAGTGAAATACTTTCAGTTTTTCACCACTGAGGACGATGTTGGCTGTGGGTTTGTCATATATGGCCTTTATTATGTTGAGGAAAGTTCCCTTTCTTCCTACTTTCTGCAGGGTTTTTATCATAAATCGGTGTTGAATTTTGTCAAAAGCTTTCTCTGCATCTATTGAGATGATCATGTGGTTTTTTTCCTTCAATTTGTTAATATGGTGTATCACGTTGATTGATTTGCATATATTGAAGATCCCTTGCATTCTTAGAATAAGCCCCACTTGATCATGGTGTATGATCCTCTTAATGTGCTGTTGGATTCTGTTTGCTAGTATTTTGTTGAGGATTTTTGCACCTATGTTCATCACTGATATTGGCCTGTAGTTCCTTTTCTTTGGGACATACTTGTCTGGTTTTGGTTTCAGGGTGATGGTGGCCTCGTAGAATGAGTTTGGGAGTGTTCCTCCCTCTGCTATATTTTGGAAGAGTTTGAGAAGGATAGGTGTTAACTATTCTCTAAATGTTTGATGGAATTCGCCTGTGAAGCCATCTGGTCCTGGGCTTCTGTTTGTTGGAAGAATTTTAATCCCAGTTTCAATTTCAGTGCTTGTGGTTGGTCTGTTCATATTTTCTATTTCTTCCTGATTCAGTCTTGGCAGGTTGTGCATTTCTAAGAATTTGTCCATTTCTTCCAGGTTGTCCATTTTATTGGCATAGAGTTGCTTGTAGTAATCTCTCATGATCTTTTGTATTTCTGCAGTGTCAGTTGTTACTTCTCGTTTTTCATTTCTAATTCTATTGATTTGAGCCTTCTCCCCCTTTTATTTTTGATTAGTCTGTCTAATGGTTTTTAAATTGTGTTTATCTTCTCAAAGAACCAGCTTTTAGTTTTAGTGATCTTTACTATGTTTTCCTTCATTTCTTTTTCATTTATTTCTGATCTGAGTTTTATGATTTCTTTACTTCTGCTAACTTTGTTGGTTATTTTTGTTCTTCTTTCTCTAATTGCTTTAGGTGCGAGGTTAGCTTGTTTATTCTAGATGTTTCCTGCTTCTTAAGGAAGGATTGTATTGCTATAAACTTGCTTGTTAGAACTGCTTTTGCTACATGCTGTAGGTTTTGGGTCATCATGTCTCCATTGTCATTTTTTTCTAAGTATTTTTAAAAATTTCCTCTCTGATTTCTTCAGTGATCACTTCGTTATTAAGTAGTGTATTGTTTAGCCTCCATGTGTTTGTATTTTTTACGGATCTTTTCCTGTAATTTATATATAGTCTCATAGCTTTGTGGTCAGAAAAGATACCTGATACATTTTCAGTCTTTTAAAATTTACCAAGGCTTGATTTGTGACCCAAGATGTGATCTACCCTGGAGAATGTTCCATGAGCACTTGAGAAAAATGTGTATTCTGTTGCTTTTGGATGGAATGTCCTATAAATATCAATTAAGTCCATATTGATTAATGAATCATTTAAAGCTTGTATTTTCTTATTTATTTTCATTTTGGATGATCTGTCCATGGGTGAAAGTGGGGTGTTAAAGTCCCCTGCTATGAATGTGTTACTGTCAATTTCCCCTTTTATAGCTGTTAGTATTTGCCTTATGTATTGAGGTGCTCCTATGTTGGGTGCATAAATATTTACAATTGTTATATCTTCTTCTTGGATTGATCCCTTGATCATTATGCAGTGTCCTTCTTTGTCTCTTGTAATAGTCTTTATTTTCAAGTCTATTTTGTCTGATATGAAAATTGCTACTCCAGCTTTCTTTTGGTTTCCATTTGCATGGAATATCTTTTTCCATTCTCCTTACTTTCAGTCTGTATGTGTCTCTAGGTCTGAATTGGGTCTCTTGTAGACTGCATATATATGGGTCTTGTTTTTGTATCCATTCTGCAAATCTCTTTCTTTTGGTGGGAGCATTTAGTCCATTTACATTTAAGTTAATTATCGGTATGTATGTTCCTATTCCCATTTTCTTAATTGTTTTGGGTTCGTTATTTAGGTCTTTTCCTTCTCTTGTGTTTCTTGCCTAGAGAAGTTCCTTTAGCATTTGTTGTAAAGCTGGTTTTGTGGTTCTGAATTCTCTTAGCTTTTGCTTGTCTGTAAAGGTTTTAATTTCTCCATCGAATATGAATGAAATCCTTGCTGGGTAGAGTAATCTTGGTTGTAGGGTTTTCCCTTTCATCACTTTAAATATGTCCTGCCAGTCCCTTCTGACTTGCAGAGTTTCTCCGGCAAGATCAGCTGTTAACCTTAAGGGGATTCCCTTCTGTGTTATTTGTCGCTTTCCCTTGCTCCTTTTAATATGTTTTCTTTGTATTTAATTTTTGACAGTTTGATTAATATGTGTTTTGGCATGTTTCTCCTTGGATTTATCCTGTATGGGACTCTCTGTGCTTCCTGGACTTGATTAACTATTTCCTTTCCCATATTAGGGAAGTTTTCAACTATAATCTCTTCAAATGTTTTCTCAGTGCCTTTCCTTTTCTCTTCTCCTTCTAGGAACCTATAATTCGAATATTGGTGCACTTAATGTTGTCCCAGAGGTCTCTGAGTCTGTCTTCAGTTCTTTTCATTCTTTTATCTTTATCCTGCTCTGCTGTAGTTATTTCCACTATTTTATCTTCCAGGTCACTTATCCGTTCTTCTGCCTTAGTTATTCTGTTACTGATCCCATCTACAGTATTTTTAGTTTCATTTATTGTGTTGTTCATCATTGTTGGTTTTATCTTTAGTTCTTCTAGTTCCTTGTTAAATGTTTCTTACATTTTGTCTATTATATTGCCAAGATTTTGGACCATCTTTACTGTCATTATTCTGAATTCTTTTTCAGGTAGACTGCCTATTTCCTCTTCATTTGTTAGGTCTCGTGCATTTTTATCTTGCTCCTTCATCCGCTGTGTGTTTTTCTGTCTTCTCATTTTGCTTATCTTACTGTGTTTGGGGTCTCCTTTTTGCAGGCTACAGGTTCGCAGTTCCTGTTGTTTTTGTTGTCTGTCCCTTGTTGCTAACGTTGGGTCAGTGGGTTGTGTAGGCTTACTGGTGGAGGGGATTAGTGCCTGTGTTCTGGTGGATGAGACTGGATCTTTGCTTTCTGTTGGCAGGTCCACATCTGTTGGTGTGTTTTGGGGTGTCTGTGGACTTATTATGATTTTAGGCAGCCTCTCCCCTAATGGGTAGGGTTGTGTTCCTGTCTTGGTGCTGTTTGGCGTAGGGTGTCCAGCACTGTAGCTTGCTGGTCGTTGAGTGAAGCTGGGTGTGGTGTTGAGATGGAGATCTCTGGGAGATTTTTACCATTTGATATTATGTGGAGCTGGGAGGTCTCTTGTGGACCAGTGTCCTGAAGTTGGCTCTCCTGCCTCAAAGGCAGAGCACTGACTCCTGGATGCAGCACCAAGAGCCTTTCATCCACACAGCTCAGAATAAAAGGAGAAAGAAAGAAAGTAAGAAAGAAAGAAAGAAAGGAAGAAAGAAGGGACAGAGTGAGGGAGGGAGGGAGAGAGGGAGGGAGGATGGAAGGAAGGAAGGAGGGAAGGAAGGAAAGAAAGAAAGAAGATAAAATAAAATAAAGTAAGATAAAATAAAATAAAGTTATTAAAATATGAAATAATTTTTAAGAAATTTTTTTTTAAAAATGGACGGGTAAAACCCTAGGACAAATGGTGGAAGCAAAGCTATACAGACAAAATCTCACACAGAAGCATACACACTCACAAAAAGAGGAAAAGGGGAAAAAATCATAAATCTTGCTCTCAACATCCACCTCCTCAATTTGGGATGATTCATTATCTATTCATGTATTCCACAGATGCAGAGTACAGCAAGTTGATTGTGGAGCTTTAATCTGCTGCTTCTGAGGCTGCTGGGAGAGATTTCCCATTCTCTTCTTTGTTCTCACAGCTCCCAGGGCTCAGCTTTGGATTTGGCCCCGCCTCTTTGTGTAGGTCGCCAGAGGGCATCTGTTCTTCGCTCAGACCGGACAGGGTTAAAGGAGCAGCTTCTTTGGGGACTCTGGCTCACTCAGGCCAGGGGGAGGGAGGGGTACGGTGTGCGGGACGAGCCTGCAGCAGTAGAGGCCAGTGTGACGTTGCACCAGCCTGAGGTATGCTGTGCTGCATTCTCCCGAGGAAGTTGTCCCTGGATCCCGGGACCCTGACAGTGGCGGGCTGCACAGGCTCCCTGGAAGAGGGATGTGGATAGTGACCTGTGATTGCACACAGGCTTCTTGGTGGTGGCAGCAGCAGCCTTAGTGTCTCATGCCCGTCTCTGTGGTCCGCGCTTTCACTGTGGCTCGTGCCTGTCACTGGAGCTCCTTTAAGCAGCATTCTTAATCCCCTCTCCTTGCACACCAGGAAACAAAGAGGGAAGAAAACGTTTCTGACCTCTTCGGCAGGTCCAGACTTTTCCCTGGACTCTCTCCCGGCTAGCTGTGCTGCACTAACACCCTGCAGGCTGTGTTCACGCTGCCAACCCCAGTCCTCTCCCTGCTCTCCTACTGAAGCCGGAGCCTCAGCTCCCAGCCCCGCCGGCCCCAGCGGGTGAGCAGACAAGCCTCTAGGTCTGGTGAGTGCCGGTTGGCACCAATCCTCTGTGCGGGTATCTCTCCACTTTGCCCTCCGCACCCCTGTTGCTGTGCTCTCCTCCTTGGCTCTGAAGCTTTCCCCCTCCACCACCCGCAGTCTTCACCTGCGAAGGGTCTTCCCAGCGTGTGGAAACCTTTCCTCCTTCACGGTTCCCTCCCACTGGTGCAGGTCCCGTCCCTATCCTTTTGTCTCTGTTTATTCTTTTTTCTTTTGCCCTACCCAGGTACGTGGGGAGTTTCTTGCTTTTTGGGAGGTCTGAGGTGTTCTGCCAGTGTTCAGTAGGTGTTCTCTAGGAGTTGTTCCACGTGTAGATGTATTTCTGGTGTATCTGTGGGGAGGAAGGTGATCTCCGCGTCTTACTCTTCCACCATCTTCCTGTCCAGCTGATGTTTAGCATCTTATCATGTGCCTCTTTGCCATTTGTATGTCTTCTTCGGAGAAATGTCTCTAAGTCTTCTGCCCATTTTATGATTTCGTTGTTTGTTTTTTTGAATTGAGGTTCTTGAGCCATTTGTACATTTTGGAGACCAGTGCTTTGTCAGCCACATCGTTTACAAATATTTTCTCCCTTTCTGTGAATTGTCTTTTCGTTTTGTTTATGGTTTCCTTGGCTGTGCAAAAGCTTTTGAGTTTATTTATGTCCCATTTGATTATTTTTATTTCTATTTCCATTACTCTGGGAGACAGATCAAAAAAGATATTGCTGTGATTTATGTCAATGAGTGTTCTTCCTATGTTTTCCTCTAAGTTTTTTATACTATCTGGTGTTATATTTAGGTCTTTAATCCATTTTCAGTTTTTTTTGTGTGTATGGTGTTAAAGAATGTTCTAATTTCATTTTTTTCCATGTAGCTGTCCAGTTTTCTCAGCACAATTTATTGAAGAGAGTGTCATTCCTCCATTTATTAGTCTTGCATCCTTTGTCATAGATTAATTAGCCATGGGTGCATGGGTTTATTTCTGGGCTTTCTATCATGTTGTTCCAGTACATACTGTTTTGATGACTGTAGCTTTGTTGTATAGTCTGAAGTCAGGCAAGCTGATTCTTCCAGCTCTGCTTTTGTTTCTCAAGGTTACTTTGGCTATTTGGGCTCTTTTGTGTCACCTTACAAGTTTTTTTTTTTGTCTTACAAATTTTAAGATTGTTTGTTCTTGTTCTGTGAAAAATAACATTGGTAATTTGATAGAGATTCCATTGAATCTGTAGATTGTCTTGAGTAGTATAGTCATTTTGACAATATTGATTCTTCCAATCCAAGAACATGATATATCTTTTCATCTGTTTGAGTCGTCTTCAATTACTTTCATCAAAGTCCTATAGTTTTCAGAGTACAGTGTTTTGTCTCCTTGGGTAGGTATATTCATAGGTATTATATTCTTTTGATGCAATGGTAAATGGGATTGTATCTTTAATTTCTCTTTATGATATTTTGTTGTTAGTGTATAGAAATGCAACAGATTTCTGTGTATTAATTTTGTATCCTGCAAATTTATGAAATTCATCTATGAGCTCTAGTAGTTTTCTAGTAGCATCTTTAGGATTTTCTATATATAGTATCATGTCATCTGCAAATGGTGACAGTTTTATTTCATCTTTTCCAATTTGGATTTCTTTTATTTTTCTTCTCTGGTTGCTGTGGCTAGGAGTTTCAAAACTATTTTGAATAAAAGTGCTGAGAGTGGACATGCTTGTCTTGTTCTTGATCTTAGAGGATATGCTTTCAGCTTTTCACCATTGAGTATGAAGTTACCTGTAGGTTTGTCATATATAGCCTTTATTGTTTTGAGTTATGTTCTCTCTCTGCCCACATTCTGGAGAATTTTTTATCATAAATGGGTGTTGAATTCTGTCAGAAACTTTTTCTGTGTCTATTGATATGATCATACCGTTTTTATTCTTCAATTTGAAGATCTGGTGAATCAAAACGGTTGATTTGAGGATATTGAAGATCCTTGCATCCCTGGGATAAATCTCGCTTGATCATGGTGTATGATCCTGTTAATGTATTGTTGGATTTGGATTGCTAGTATTCTGTTGAGGATTTTGGCATCTATGTTTATGAGTGATACTGACCTGTAATTTTCTTTTCTTTTCTTTTTTCTTTTGTATCTCTCTCTGGCTTTGGTGTCAGCATGATGGTGGATTCATAGAATGAGTTTGGGAATATTCCCTACTCTGAAGTTGTTTGCTGTAGTTTCAGAAGGATAAGTGTTCATTCTAAATGTTTGATAGAATTTTCCTGTGAATCCATCAGCTTCTAACTTTTGTTTGTTGAGAGTTTTGAAATCACAGTTTCAATTTCAGTACTTGTGATCAGTCTGTTCATATTTTCTATTTCCTCTTGGTGCAGTCTTGGAAGGTTGTACCTTTCTAAGAACTTGTCCATTTCTTCCAGGTTGTCCTTTTTATTGCCATATAGTTGCTTGTATAAGCCTCTTATGATCATTTGTATTTCTGTATTGTCTGTTGTAACTTCTCCTATTTCACTTATAATTTTATTAATCTGAGCCTTCTCCCTCTTTTCTTAATGTGCCTGCCTAAAAGTTCGTCAATTTTGTTTATCTTTTCAAAGAACCAGCTTTTAGTTTCATTGACCTTTTTATTGTTTTCTTCATTTCTATTTCATTTATTTCTGCTCTGACATTTATGATTTCTTTCTTTCTGCTAACTTTGGCTTTTGTTTGTTCTTCTTTCTTTAGTTGCTCTAAGTTTAAGGTTAAGTTGTTTACTTGTGATTTTTCTTTTTTCCTGAGGTAGGATTGTATTGCTACAAACTTCCCTCTTAGAACTGCTGTTGCCAGGTCCCATAGGTTTTGGATCGTCGTGGTTTCATTGTCATTTCTCTCTAGGTATTTTTTTTAATTTCCTCTTTGATTTCTTCAGTGATCCACTGGTTGTTTAGTAGCACATTGTTTAGCCTCCAAGTGTTTGTTAAAATTTTTTTTCTTGTAGTTGATTTCTAATCTCATTGTTTTGTGGTCAGAAAAGATGATTCATATGATTTCAAATTTCTTAAATTTACCAAGGCTCGCATTGTGGCCCAGCAGGTGATCAAGCCTGGAGAATGCTCCATCTGCACTTGAGAAAAATGTGTATTCTGCTGCTTTTCAGATGGAATGTTCTATAAACATCAGTAAAGTTCATCTGATCTAATTTAAGGCCTGTGTTTCCTTGTAAATTTTCTGTCTGGATGATCTGTTCATTGATGAAAGTTGGGTATTAAATCCCGCAGTATTATTGTGTTACTATTGATTTCTCTCTTTATGACTGCCAGCTTTTGCCTTTTGTATTGAGGTGCTCCTATATTGGGGTCATGTATATTTACAATTGTTACATCTCCTTCTTGGATGGATCTCTTGATCATTATGTAGTGTCCTTTTTCTTCTCTTGAACAGTCTTTATTTTAAAATCTATTTTGCCTGATATGGGCATTGCTACTCCAGCTTTCTTTTGATTTCCATTTCCACAAAATACCTTTTTTGGTCCCTTCATTTTCGTTCTGTATGTGTCCCTTGGTATGAAATGGGTCTCTTGTAGACAGCATATATACAGGTCATATTTTTGTATCCATTCAACCAGTCTATGTCTTTTTTTTTAACATCTTTATTGGAGTATAATTGCTTTAAAATGGTGTGCTAGTTTCTGCTTTATAACAAAGTGAATCAGTTATACATATACATATGTTCCCATATCTCTTCCCTCTTGCAGCACCCTCCCTCCCACCCTCTCTATCCCAGCCCTCTAGGTGGTCACAAACCACCTAGCTGATCTCCCTGTGCTATGCGGCTGCTTCTCACTAGCTATTAATTTTACATTTAGTAGTGTATGAAGTGATTAAAAATAAGTACAATTTTTGAACAATGTCTATTTCTGACACTAGATATGTTTTTTCACAATTTTCTAAAACATTCCACACAAATCTTGATTTCGTTTTTAGGGTAACATTGTGGCTGTCACAAATAAATCTTAGCATTTCTATGGATTAATACAATAAATGTTTATTTCTCATTCATGGAAGAGTCTAATGCAGGTATTCCTCATTGTCAGTAGTGGGTGGCTCTGATCCACACAACATTCAGTAAATAACTCTCTCAGAAGCTCTATTATATTCAATGAATGACTTTTTAAAACATCTTTATTGGAGTATAATTGCTTTACAATTGTGTGTTAGTTTCTTCTTTATAACAAAGTGAATCAGTTATACATATACATATATCCCCATATCTCTTCCCTCTTGCATCTCCCTCCCTCCCACCCTCCTTATCCCACCCCTCTAGGTGGTCACAAAGCACCGAGCTGATCTCCCTTTGCTATATGGCTACTTCCCACTAGCTATCTATTTTATGTTTGGTAGTGTATTTATGTCCATGCCAGTCTCTCACTTTGTCCCAACTTACCCCTCCCCCTCCCCACATCCTCAAGTCCATTCTCTAGTAGGTCACATCTTTATTCCCATCATGCCCCTAGGTTCTTCATGACCATTTTTTTTGAGATTCCATATATATGTGTTCACATACGGTATTTTTTTTTCTCTTTCTGACCTACTTCACTCTGTATGACAGACTCTAGGTCCATCCACCTCACTACAAATAACTCAATTTCATTTCTTTTTATGGCTGAGTAATATTCCATTGTATATATGTGCCACACCTTCTTTATCCATTCATCTGTTGATGGACACTTGGTTGCTTCCATGTCCTGGCTATTGTAAATAAAGCTGCAATGAACATTGTGGTACATGACTCTTTTTGAATTATGGACTTTCAAAGTTGTGCTTGGAGGTCACCATTCCAGATAACCAGAAGTTTTAAAGAGCATGGAAGATTACATGTTAATAGTCTGGTGAATCTTGCCTCTAGCAGTGCATTGGTGAGAACTCAGTATGCAGCCACACCCAACATCAAAGGAGGATGGAAAATGCAGTGTAGCTCTGTGCCTAAGGAAAAAAACTGGTTTGGTAAACAGTTAGCCAGTGTCTGCCACAAATTATTACAAACAGTTTAATAGTCACACAGAAATACCTCAACTTCACATAGGGCTTTCTTGATCATTCTATAAATAGCATGTTCTGCAACGTAACTTTTTGTCCCTTACTGGTTTTATTTTATTTTCTGTATAGCACTCAGTTGTAATTTCAGCTACTTTTTTTTTAATTTTTAAATTTTATTTTATTTATTTTTTTATACAGCAGGTTCTTATTAGTTATCTATTTTATACATATTAGTGTATATGTGTCAATCCCAATCTCCCAATTTCATCCCACCACTACTAATCCTCAGCTTCCTTATTGGCTTTCCTGGAAGAGTTAAAACACAATAGCTGAATAAACAACATACATTTGCTTCCAAGTGATTTGCTTCATAGTTTCTAATTAATACATTGATTTCCATTTTATAGGAACACATTACTGACTCCATATTTTCCTTTCACAAAGAGGGGACTTGTATTATTCAGTGATTATAATTGATGGATCACTGGAGAGAAAGCAAGGAAAAATCATAAGGAAAGATTTAACTTTACAGAAGGCCAGATGGATCAGGGTTGGAAAGGCTGAATTCTTATCACTAGGAAAACAGTTTGTCTCCAGTATGTCCCTGGATGGAAAGGTTGGAACATCAAGTTACACGAAGCCTCATGTCCTGGCTGGTATGTATGTAGTTTGTGCCAGCTTTTCAGAGAAAGGAGAGCACAAACATATGATATCACTGAGATAGTTCTTCTAATTCACAACAGTATAAATATTTACTTTTGTACATTTAATGTTTCCCTTGATTACTATGTATTACTTTCTAAAAACATTTTTTAACTGTGGTAAGATAAACATAACATAAAATTTGCCACTTCAACCATTTTTAAGTGTATAGTTTAGTGGTAGTCAGTAACATTCATAATATTGTGCAGACATCACAACCATCCACAGTCATAACTCTTAATTTTGTAAAACTCAATACCCATTAAATAACTCCCCAATAAAAACTAACTCCCCATTACCACTTTCCGCCAGCTCCTGTCAACAAACATTCTACTTTATCTCTATAATATCAACTACTCTAAGTACCTCTTAAAGTGGAATCATACAGTCTTTGTTTTTCTGTGATTGGCTTATTTCACTTAGCATAACGACTGCAAAATTTCACCATATTGTAGCATATTGCAGATTTTCCTTCCTTTTAAGGCTGAATAATATACCACATTTTCCTTATGCATTCATCTATCAGTGTACACTTGGGATGCTTCTACATTTTAGCTATTGTAAATAATGCTGCTAAGAACATAAATGCAGAAATAACATTTTGAGACCCTGCTTTCAATTCTTTTCAGTTTATACTCAGAAGTGAAATTGCTGGATTATATAATAATTCTCTTTTTAATTTTTTGAGGAAGTTACATACTGTTTTCAACAGTGACTGTACCATTTTACTTTTCCACCAAGAGTACACAAATGTTTTTATTTCTCCACATTCTCACCCACACTTGTTATTCTGTTTTTTATTTATTTATTTTTAACTTTAGGAATAATTGGAAAATATTGTGTATGTACGATGTGATGAGTGAGTAGAAATCAAATGCATATACATTGTACAATAATTACCAAGATCAAGATAATTAACACATCCATTACATCACATTGTTAACATTGGTAACTTGTGCGTGTGTGTGTCTGTGTGTGTGAGAGAGAGAGAGAGAGAGACAGACAGAGAGAGAGAGAGAGAGAGAGAGAGAGAGAGATAATTCAAGATCTACTCTCAACCATTTTCAGGTATCAATATTGTATTATCAACTATGTTGTATATTAGATCTTCAGAATATATTCTTTTGTAAATTAAAATTAGCTCTCTTTCCCTTACACAACCACATGTTTCCCTTTCCCCAGCCTCTGGCAACCACCATCCTATTCTCTATTTCTATGAAAGCAAGAAAAGAAAATTACAGACCAATATTGTTTCTTGTATTTTTGTTTTTTCTTTTTAGATTCCATATGTAAGTGAAAGCATACAGTATTTGTCTTTCTCTTTCTGGCTTAATTTACTTAGCATAATGCCTACCAGATTCATTCATGTTGTTGCAAAGAGCAGTATTTCCGTATTTCCTTCCTTTCCATGACTGATTAATATTCCTCTGTGTGTGGATTTGTGTATCTCATTTTCTTTATGCATTCATCTTTTGAAGAACAGTTAGGTTGTTTCCATATTTTAGATACTGTAAATAAACCTGCAATGAACATGTGTGTTCAGATATCTGTTTGAGATACTGATTTCAATTTCTTTGGACATATACTCAGAAGTGGGATTGCTGGATTATAAGGTAGTTCGATTAATAATTTTTTGAGGAACTACCATATTGTTTTCCATAATGGTGTACCATTTTACATTCTCAACAACAGTGTATAAGGGTTTCATTTTCTCCATGTTCTGGCCAACAGTTGTTATCTCTTGTATTTTTGATAATAGCCATCCTAACAGATATTACATTTTGGTTTGGATTTGCATTTCCCTGATGATTAGTGATGTTGACATTCTTCATATACTTATTGGCCATTTTAATGTCTTCTTTGGAAAAGTGTCTACTCAGATTATTTGCTCTTTTCTTTTTTTTGCTCATTTTTTAAATGAGATTCTTTGCTTCTGTTCTATTGAGTTGTAGAATTATTTATATATTTAAATATTAATCCTTTATTAGATAAGCAGTTTGTGAATATTTTCTCCCATTCTGTAGATTGCATTTTCAATTTATTAGTGTTTCCTTTGCTGCTCAGAGGCATTTTAGCTTAATGTAGTTTCATTTTTAATTTTGTTTTTTTTTTTGCCTGTGCTTTTGATGTGTTATCATGAAATCATTGCCGGGATTCCCCTGGTGGTGCAGTGGTTAAGAATCTGCCTGCCAATGAATGGGAAACAGGTTATATCCCTCATCCAGGAAGATCCCACATACCATGGAACAACTAAGCCTTTGTGCCACAACACTGAGCCTGCACTCTAGAGCCTGTGAGCTACAACTACTGAAGCCCAGGCACCTAGAGCCTGTGTTCCACAACAAGAGAAGCTGCTGCAATGGGAGTCCGTGCACCACAATGAAAAGAAGCCCCCGTTTGCCACAACTAGAGGAAGCTCACACAAAGCAAAGAAGACCCAATGCAGCCAAAAACTTATTTATTTATTCATTTATTTATTTGTTTATTAAAAAAGAAATAATTGTCAAGATATACAAAAATGATATATTTTCATAAGTGTTCTTCTAGGAGTTTTATGATTTTAGATCTTATATTTAAGTATTTGATCCATTTTAGTTAATATTTGTGAGTTGTGTAATAATAGAGGTTCAATTTCAATTTTTTGCATGTGGATATCCAGTTTTCCCAACACCATTTATTGAAGAGAGAGTTTTCCCTTGTTTAGCACCAATGTTAAGAATTACTTGACTCCGAGGAGGGGTCAAGATGGCAGAATATGAGGACCTGGAGTTTAAATTCTCCCCACAAGTACATAAAGAATAGATATACAAATGGAACAATTTGCACAGAGCACCTGCTGAACACTAGCAGAGGACTATGGACACTTAAAAGGACAGGAAAATGTCCCCACATAACTGGGTAGGATGAAAGAGACAAAATAAAGAAAAAGAAAAGAGGAAATGGGATGGGACCCACACCCCTGGAAGGTGAAGCTGAAGGAGAGGAGAGGTTCCTGTACCCGAGTAAGCCCCCTCACTGGTGTGGAGATCAGCTGAGATAGAAGTGGAGCCTGGAGGGCTATGAGAGGAAAGTGCAGCGACTGGTCTGTGACAGGCAGGACAGAATGAGACTTAGATGCTCTGAGCCACAACCCTGCACATCCCAGCCTGAGATGGGTGTCTGCCAGTGCTGACAGGGGCTGGGTGCTGGAATGTGTGGTTTGGAGAGCAGATCCACAGAGAAGACTGCTGTTGGCTGTGCAGAGACAGACCAAGGGGATGGTGTGAGGAGCTCCACAACTGGGAGTGCTCCTGGAAGAAGCTTGGACTACCATAGAATAGAGGCACCATTGTTGAGTGACAAGGGAAGGCCAGGGCTACCATCACAGCCTCTTCCCACACACAAGCCCCTGATTCCACAAACACTAGGAAGGGCTCCCACTGGAGCTAGCTTGCACCCCAGTCATTGCTGCCTCCTGACCCTCCCATATAAGTGAGCATGTATGCCCCAGTCAGTCGCTGCCCCACCCCCTCCCACTGAAACAGGCCAGTGTGCCAGCAGTCACTGCCTTTGCCTCCCCTTACCTGGGCAGCAGGCAAACACGTAGAGGTGAGGATGAAACCAAAGCTGAGCCCCAGGGGCTGTACAACTAAAAAACAACTGAAACCTCACCTTGCAGCTGCACAAGCCATGGAATAAACTCCCACGACTGTCTTGGTAAACTCATTGCCTGTAGAACTTTTGAATGAGCAATGAGTGCTCCAGTAACTGACACAGGTCTAGCTTTAGCAGTGGTGGACTTTGCAGGCATTTACATAGAAGAGTTGGGCCAAGTCAGAGTCTGAGCTGCCCCCACAGTGGACACAGCAGGTCCAGAGACCTACCTAGAGTTATTGGAGGGTCTCCCAGGGAGGCAGGGATTGGCTGGAGCTTACCATGGAGGCAAGGACACTGATAGAAGAGGCCCCAGGGAATTTTAATTGTTGTTATTGTTGTTTTATTATGTTATTTTTTATTAAAATTTTTTCTTTATATATATTTTATTTTTATATGATTTTTCTGTTTTTTTCTGTTTTTTGTTGTTTTTGTTTGCTGTTTTGTTTTCTTTGTTGTTTTGTTAGTTTGGTTTTTATTGTTTGTTTTGGTTTTTAAGTTGTTTGTTTTTGTTTTCTTTGTTTTTGTTTGTTTTGTTTTTACTGTTTGATTTGGTTTTTGTTTGTTTTTTTCTTTTTTCCTTCCTTTTTTCTCCTTTTTTCTTACTGTGCTGCATGGCTTGTGGGATCTTGGTTACCCAGCTGTGGGTCGAATCTGAGCCCACTCAATGGGAACACTGAGTCCTGGCTGCTGGACTGCTAGGGAATTCCCAGCCCCAGGAATATTAAATGACATGAGCTCTCCCAGATCCCAATCTTGGCACCAAGACCCAGAAACAACCTGAAAGCTCCAGTGCAGGAATGCCTTAGGACAAATAACCAGCAAGGCAGGAACACAGGGCCACCCATCAGCAGACAGTCTGCCTAAAGTCATAATAAGTTCACGGACACTGCAAAACGTACCCCTTGACATGACCCTGCCTAGCAGAGGGAGAAAACCTAGCTCAACCCTCCATAGGGCAGGCACCCGTCACTCCTGCCAGGAAACCTGCACAAGCCCCTGGACCAACCTCACCCACCAGGAGGCAGACACCTGAAACAAGAGGAGCTAAGATCTTGCAGCCTGCTAAAAGAAGACCACAAATGCAGAAATTTAGGCAAAATGAGAAGGCAGAGAAATACATTCCAGATGAAAGAACAAGATAAAAACACACAACAACAACTAAGTGTAGAGGTGACAGGAAATATCCCTGAAAGAGAATTTAGAGTAATGATAGTAAAGATGAGCCATGGTTTTGGAATAAGAATGGAGGCACAGATTGAGAAGATAGAAGACATATTTTACAAGGAGTTAAAAGATTTAAAATACAAACAAAGAGAAATGAACAATACAATAACTGAAATGAAAAACTAGAAGGAATCAAGAGCAGAATAAATGAGACAGAAAAACAAATAAGTGAGCTGAAAAACAGCATGGTGGAAATTCCTGCCACAAAACAGAATAAAGGAAAAAGAATGAAAAGTAATGACAGTCTCAGAGATATCTGGTACAACATTAAATGCACCAACATTCAGATTATAGGAGTCCTAGTATCAGAAGAAAGAGGGAAAAGGCCTGAGAAAATATTTGAAGAGATTAGAAATTTGTTAGATTAGGGAGTTGAAAACTTCCCTTACATGGGAAAGGAAACACTCACTCAAGTCCGGGAAGAACAGAGAATCCCATACAAGATAAAGCCAAGGAGGAACATGCCAAGACTCATATTAGTCAAACTGAAAAAATTAAAAACAAAGAGAATATATTAAAGGTAAAAAGGGAAAAGCAACAAATAACATAAAAGGGAATCCCCATAAGGTTATCAGCTGGTTTCTCAGCAGAAATTCTTCATGTCAGAAAGGAGTAGCACAATATATTTAAAGTGTTAAAGGAAAATACCTACAACCAAGAATACTGTACTCAGCAAGGCTCTCCTTCAGATTTGATGGAAAAATCAAAGGCTTTACAGACAAGCAAAACCTAGGATAATTTAACACCACCAACCAGCTTTACAACAAATGCTAAAGGAAATTCTCTAGGCTGAAAAGAAAAGGACACAATTAGAAAGAAGAGAATATGAATGGGAAAGCTCACCAGTAAAGGCAAACAAAAAGTAAAGGTAGTAAATCATGCACACAAAATTATGATACCAAAACAAGCAACTGTGAGGAGAGTACAAATGAAGGATATTGTAAATGCCTTGGAAATTGAGACCAGCAACTTGAAACTATCTTGTATATATATAGACTGATATACAAAACCTCATGGGAGGGCTTCCCTGGTGGCACAGTGGTTGAGAGTCCGCCTACTGATGCAGGGGACACGGGTTCGTGCCCTGGTCCGGGAAGATCCCACATGCCGCAGAGCAGCTAGGCCTGTGAGCCATGGCTGCTGAGTCTGCATGTCCAGAGCCTGTGCTTCACAATGGGAGAGGCCACAGCAGTGAGAGGCCCGCATACCTCAAAAAAAAAAAAAACCCTCATGGGAACCACAAACCATAAAAACTGCAATCAATACACACACACACACACACACACACACAAAAGGTAATCCAAACAAACACAACACTAATGATAGTCATCAACTCAAAAGAGAAGTGAACAAAAGAGGAAGTGAAGAAAAAAGAGCTACAAAAACAAATCTAAAACAAGTAACAACATGGCAATAAGGACATATATATCAATAATTACCTTAAAAGTAAGAGGATTAAATGCTCCACCAAAACACACAGACTAGCTGAATGGATGCAAAAACAAGACCCATATGTATGCTGTCAACAAGAGATCCAGTTTTGATCTAGGGACACATACAGACTGAAAATAAGGGCATGGAAAAAGCTATTCCATGCAAATAGAAATCAGAAGAAAGCTAAAGTAGCAGTACTCATATCAGACAAAATAAACTTTAAAATAAAGACTGCTACAAGAGACAAAGGACACAACATAATGATCAAGGAATCAATCCAAGAAGAAGATATAACAATTGTAAATATATTTGACCCACCATAAGAGCACCTCAGTATATAAGCCAAATGCTAATAGACACAAAAGCAGAAATACACAGTAACAAAATAATACTGGGGAACTTTAACACTTCACTTACATCAATGGATACATCACCCAGACAGAAAATCAATAAGGAAACACAGGCCTTAAATGACACATCAGACTAGATAGACTTAATTGATATTTATAAAACGTTCCATTAGAAAGAAGAATAATACATTTTCTTTGCAAGTGCACATGGAACATTCTCCAGGATTAGTCAAAACAGTCTCAGTAAATTTTACAAAATTGACATTATATCAAACTTCTTTTCCAATCACAACACTATAAGAATAGAAATCAATTTCAGGCGAAAAAAAATTGTAAAAAAAACATGTAGACACTAAACAATATGTCTATAAGCAGCCAATGGATCACTGAAGAAATCAAAGAGAAAATCAAAAAATACCTAGAGACAAATGACAATGAAAAAATTATGATCCAAAACCTATGGGATGCAGGAAAAGCAGTTCTAAGAGGGACGTTTATAGCAATACAATCTTACCTCAGGAAACAAGAAGAATTCAAATAAACAACCTAATCTTACACCTAAAGCAACTAGAGAAAGAAGAACAAACAAAACCCAAAGTTAGAAAGAAAGAAATCATAAAGACCAGAACATAAATAAATGAAATGATGATGAAGAAAACAAAAGAAAAGATCAATGAATCTAAATCCAGGTTCTTTGAAAAGATAGACAAAGTTAATATACCTTTAGCCAGACTCAGCAAGAAAAAAAGGGAGAAGTCTCAAATTAATAAAATTAGATATGAGAAAGGAGAAGTTAGATCTGACACCACAGAAATACAAAGGAACATAAGAGATTATTACCAGCAACCATATGCTAATTAAGTAGACAACCTAGAAGAAATGGGCAAATTCTTAGAAAAGCACAACCTTCCAAGGCTTAAACAGGAAGAAATAGAAAATATGAGCAGACCAATCACAAGTATTGAAGTTGAAACTGTGATTAAAATACTTCCAACAAACAAGTCCAGGACTAGATGGTTTCATAGGCAAATTCTGTCAAACATTCACAGAAGAGTTAACACCTATCTTTTTCAAACTCTTCCAAAATATTGCAGAGTTAGAAACACTCCCAAGCACATTCTATGAGGCCACCACCACCCCTACACCAAAACCAGACAAACATACCACAAGAAAATAAAATTAGAGGCCAATACCACTGACAAACCTAGACACAAAAATCCTCCACAAAATACTAGGAATCCAAATCCAACAATATATTAATAGGATCTTACACCATGATCAGGTGGGATTTATCCCAGCGATGCAAGAATTCTTCAATATCTGCAAATCAATCATTGTGATACACCACATTAACAAACTGAAGAATAAATACCATATGATCATCTCAGTAGATGCAAAAAAGCACATGAAAGTATTCAACAGCAATTTATAAGCAAAGCTCTCCAGAAAGTGGGAATAGAGGTAACTTATCTGAACATAATAAAGGTCATATATTACAAACCCACAGCTAACATCATTCTCAATGGTGAAAAGCTGAAAGCATTCTCTCTAATATCAGGAACAAAGCAAGGATGTCCATTGTCAACATTTTTATTCAAGTTACTTTGGCATGTTCTAGCTATGGCAATCAGAGAAGAAAAGGAGGTGGAAAGAATCCAGATTGGAGAAGAAGTAGAACTGTCACTGTTTTTGCATGACGTGATACTATACATAGAAAATCCTGAAGATGCTGCTGGAAAATTACTAGAATTCATCAACTAATTCAGTAAAGTTTTAGTTGTAGTATACAAAATTAATACACAGAAATCTCTCTCATTCCTAAACACTAACAATGAAAGATAAGAAAGAGAAATTAAGGAAACAATCCAAATTACCATCACATCAAAAAGAATAAAATACCTAGAAATAAACCTACCTAAGAAGACAAAAGATCTCTACTCTGAAAACTGTAAGATGCTGATGAAAGAAATCGTAGGTGACACAAACAGATGGAAAGATATACCATGTTCTTGGATTGGAAGAATCGATATTGTCAAAATGACTATACTACTCAAGGAAATCTACAGATTCAATGCAACCCCTATTAAATTACCAGTGGCATTGTTCACAGAAATAGAACAAAAATTCCCAAATTTATATGGAAACACAAAGACCTTGAATAGCCAGACAATTCTGAGAAAGAAAAACGAAGCTGGAAGAATAAGACTCCCTGACTTCAGACTGTACTACAAAGCTACAATCATCAAAACAGTATGGTATCAGAACAAAAATAGAAATATAGATCAATGGAAGAGGATACACATCCCAGAAATAAACTCTCACACTGTGGTCAATTAATCTATGACAAAGGAGGCAAGAATATTCAATGGAGAAAGACAGTCTGTTCAATAAATGTTGCTGGGAAAACTGGACAGCTACATTTAAAAGAATTAATTTAGAACACTCTCCAACATGATACAAAAAAATATAAACTCGAAATGGATCAAAGTCTTAAATGTAAGGCCAGACACTAAAATTCTTAGAGCAAAATATATGCAGAACACTCTCTGACATAAATCACAGCAATATCTTTTATGATCCACCTCCTAGAATAATGAAAATAAAAAACTAAATAAACAAATGGGACCTAATTAAACTTAAAAGCTTCTGCACAGCAAAGAAACCATAAACAAAATGAAAAGGCAACCCACAGAATGGGAGAAAATATTTACAATTGAAGTGACCAACAAGGGATTAATCTCTAAAATATACAAACATTTCATGCAACAAACAACCCAATCAAAAAATGAGCAAAAAGTCTAAATAGACTTTTCTCCAGAAAAGACATCAGATAGCCAAGAGGCACGTGAAAAGATGCTCAACATTGTTAATTATTAATGAAATACAAATGAAAACTACAAGGAGATATCACCTCACACCAGTCAGAATGGCCATCATCAAAAATTCTACAAACAATAAATGCTGGAGAGAGTTTGGAGAAAAGGGAAACTTCCTACACTGTTGGTAGGAATGTAAATTAGTACAACCACTATGGAGAACAGTATAGAGGTTCATTTAAAAAACAGAACTACCATATGATCCATCAATCCCACTACTGGGCATATGGTCAGGAAAAACCACAATTTTTAAAGATACATGCACCCTAATGTTCGTTGCAGCACTATTTACTGTAGCCAAGACATGGAAGCAACCTAAATGTCATTTGACAGAGGAATGGAGAAAGAAAATATATACACTACCAAATGTAGAATGGATGGCTGGTGGGAAGCAGCTGCATAGCACAGGGAGATCAGCTTGGTGCTTTGTGACCACCTAGAGGGGTGGGATAGGGAAGGTGGGAGGGAGACGCAAGAGGGAAGGGATATGGGGATATGTGTATATGTATGCCTGATTCACTTTGTTATACAGCAGAAGCTAACACACCATTGTAGAGCAATTATACTCCAATAGAGGTGTTGAAAAAAGAAGAAAAAATGATGTGGTACATATATACAATGGAATGTTCCTCATGCCATTAATAAGAACTAAATAATACCATTTGCAGCAACATGGATGGACCTTGAAATTATCATACTAGGTGAAGTAAGTCATACAGAGAAAGACAAATATCATATGATATCACCCATATGTGGAATCTAATTTAAAAAAGAAAAATAAAAGAAATAGATTAACTTATTTACAAAACAGAAATGGTATTACAGTTATTGAAAACAAACTTATGGTTACCAAAGCGGAAATGTGAGGGGGTGGGATAAATCAGAAGTCTGGGATGAACACACATACATTACTGTATATAAGATTGATAAACAACAAGATCTTACTGTATAGCAAGGGAACTCTACTCAATATTCTGTGATAACCTATATGAGAAAAGAATCCAAAAAAGAATGAATATATGTACATGCATAACTGAATCACTTTGCTGTACAACTGAAACTAACACAACACTGTAAATCAACTATACTCCAATACAATAAAAATTTAAAAAAATAAATAAAATTTCAACTTCCAGTTTTTTATTGCTAATATATAGAAATACAGTTGTGTGTATTTACCTTGTATCCTATGTCCTTGCTAAAATCACTTCTTAATTCCCATTATTTTGGTAGATTATTTAGAATTTTCTAGGTTGATGACTGACAGCTTTTGTCTCTTTTTCTTGCCTGATTATGCTTTAGCAAAACATTACATAGATATGGTGAGATAAAATGTCCTTGCCCTATTACCCATTAATGGGGGAAATCATTCAGTCTTTTATCTTTAAATATGGTGTTAGCTGTAGCTTGATCACTTATAACTGCCTTTTATCAGGTTGAGAAACTTCTTTTCTATTGTTAATTTTTACAAGTTTTTATAGTGAATAAATGTTTAATTTTGTAAAAAAAATATATATCACTATATTATACATTTGTGTATTTTAGCAGTTTATTGTGAAATAATTATAGATTAACAAGAAGTTGCTAAAAATGTACAGGAAGATCCCATGCACCCTTCACTCAGCACCCCACAATGTTAACATCTTGCATAACTATAGGACAGATTCAAAGTCAGGAAATGGACATTGGTACAATTCAGACCTATTCAGATTTCACCCATTTTACATGCACGCCTCTGCATGTACATATATGTGTGTTTGTAGTTTTACATATGTGTTTGTGTGTGTATATATATATATACATATACAATGGATTATTACACAGTCATATAAAAGAATAAAATTGTGCCATTTGTAACAACATGGATGGACCTGGATATTATTAGGCTTAGTGAAATAAGTCAGACAGAGAAGACATATACTTCATGTTATCACTTATATGTGGAATCTAAAAACTAAAATGAATGAATATAAGAAAACAGAAACAGACTTAGAGATAAAGAGAATCAACTAGTGCTTAACAGTGGGGAGAGGGAAGGAGGAGGGGCAAGATAGGCGTAAGGGATTAAGAGGTAGAATACTATGTAAAAAATAAGTAAACTACAGGGATATATTGTACAGCCCAGGGAATATAGCCAATATTTTATAACTTTAAATGGAGTATAATCTATAAAAATATTGAATCACTATGTTGTACACCTGAAACTAATATAATACTGTGAATCAACAATGCTTCAATAAAACATATTTTTTAAAACAACTTTTTGTTTACTCGCTTTTACTCTATTGTTTTCCTATTTCCAATTTTATTGATTTCTGCTCTTATCCTTATAATTTCCTTTCTTCCTTTTACTTTCTTTTTATTTTGCTCTACTTTTTTACTTAATGCAGTAGAGCCCAACTACAATTATTGTTGAACCTGAATGTTTAAGGTTGTTTTTTCCTGTTAAGTTTTGGACTTACTTGGTATGTTTTCTTCTCTCCTATTCTCCCTTTCATGTCTTAACATTGTATTTTGGAAAGACATAAGTTGTTTGGTTTCACAGGTTCACAGCTAGAGAGAATTTGCTTCAGGATAAGTCATACCTTGTGTCTCACCCATTTCTGATTTAGATGATATTTAGATGAGATTTTGGACATATTTTAGAGTTAATGTTGGATTGAGTAAATACTTTTGGAACTGTTGGAATACAATGAATGTATTTTGCAGGTAATAAAGACATTACTTTGATGTCAGAATAGTGACAGAATATTATGGACTGAATGTTTCTGTCCCCGCATAATTTATATGTTAAAATCTTAACTTCCAATACCATGATATTTGGAGGTGGGCTTTGAGAGTGGATATCATGAGAGTGGAGCCCTCAATAATGTGATTAGTGCTCTTATACAATACCCCAGAGATGTCTCTCCCCTTTTACACCATGTGAGGAAACAGAGAGAAGATGGCCATCTATGAATTAGAAAGCAGGCTCACCAGACATCTGCTGCCATCTTCATCTTGGACTTCCCACCCTCCAGAACTATGAGGAATAAATGTTTTTGTTTAAGCCACCCAGTCTAAGGTATTTTTGTTATAACATCTTGCATAACTGAAACTTTATACCCAGTTAACAGCAGATGCCTATTTCCTCTTTCTAATCTTTCTAAGAATTGCTTTGGCTATATGTGATATTTTGTAGTTCCATGCAAATTTCATAATGTTTTTCTACTTCTATAAAAATTTCATTGGAATCTTGATAAGGATTGCATTTTAATAGTTTGGACATTTTGACAATATCAGTTCATCCAATCTATGAACATGAGATATCTTTCCATTTATTTCTGTCTTCTTAAATTTCTTTCATCAATATCTTTTTTTTTTTTTTGTGGTACACGGGCCTCTCACTGTTGTGGCCGCTCCCATTGCAGAGCACAGGCTCCACATGTGCAGGCTCAGTGGCCATGGCTCACGGGCCCAGCCACTCCATGGCATGTGGGATTTTCCCAGACCGGGGCACGAACCTGTGTCCCCTGCATTGGCAGGCGGACTCTCAACCACTGTGCCACCAGGGAAGCCCAATATCTTCTAATTTTAAGTGTAGAGATCTTGGTTAAATTTATTCCTAAGTACTTAGTGTTTTGATGTTATTACAAATAGGATCATTTTCTTTATTTCTTTTGCAGATCCTTCGTTGTTAGTTTGTAAAAATGCTACTGACTTTTGTGTGCTGCTCTTGCAACTTTATGGAATTCATTGATTAGATCTAATATTTTTGGCACATTCTTCATGATTCTTTAACCATTTAATAACTTTTATTAGCAAAATAAAAGGAGGCACATATCCATTTGCCTGGAAAAAAGATTCAAACACAAGGTAAAAAAAAAAAAAAAAAAGCAATGAAGCACTACTGGACGATTGCAGAAGAGCTCCAGTTAAAATGGCTCCTACCACTGCATTTGGTATTTTTGGACTATAATCTTCAAATTATAGAGCAGGAAGGACATTTAGCTCAGCTTTTTCACAGCTCATAAATGGTGAGGTTGTCAATGAAACTATCAACCCAAAGTAAGTATTTATCTCCATCAATCGGTGTTGGGCCTTTATTTTACTGTGTGCTCACCATAGTTCCTTGATATGATTTAATAGAGTATCAAACAGTTCTTTGTGCCAGGCACAGGTTCTGTGGATACAGCAAGATCAAAAGTTACAGTCTCTGCCTTTAAGGATCAAACATTCTTGGTGGCAGAGGACAAACAAAGTGTGGAAGTGATAAATGTCATGAAGAAATGTAAGCAGGAAAAGACAAAGGGTGGTGCAAGTGTGCATCTTTGGATAGAGTGATCTGTAAAGCCTCAGATGTCGACCTTTGAGAAGGGACCTGAAATACACGTCGAACATCTATGAGTTAAAAGAAATCTGGAGGAAGTGTTCCAGCCCGAGAGAACAGCAAGCTCAAAGTCCTGAAGTGGATTGAGCCTCCGTGTTGTAGGAACAGATCGAAAGAGAGAGAGGTGAGCGAAGTGGTTATGTAGTCGGAGATGAGGTAGGCAGGAGCATATACAATATACACATAGAGAAATTTTTCTACCTGAGACCACCCTGCTAAGGAGGGAGGCTGTACAAATCTCTCAAGAGGCCGCAAAGTGCAGGATGAAGCAGACTTCCAACCGCGTCGCTAGAGGGATGCAATTTCTCAGTGGGTAGAGCCAAGTTAGACAATCACAAGGGATGGGCTGGGTTCTGCCCTCTGAAGATCAACCCTCGCCCAGGGCTGGGGTGGTCTGTGGAGGCGGACCTCTGCCTCTCCCGACCCACCCAGCCCTCAGGTGCTGCACCGGCCACGCTTACCAGCAGGCAGTGTAATGAGCGCAGCTGCAGCCACCTCCCACCCGTAGTGGCAGGAACGGGAGGCAGGGACCCACCTGGAAGCACCTCCACACCACTGTCCAGCTTCCTGCGGTGGTGGCCACCTGAGCCAGTGCCCTGGCAGGGGCAGAGAACAGCCACAGCAGCAGAGCCTCCTGGAGTGGCCTGCAGCACCCCACCCCATATGAAAGGTGAGCAGGTGCTCAGGGCACGTGGAGGGGGCCAGATGCAGAGGAGGGGGAATGGAGGAAAAGGGAACTCGAGAACAATCAGCTCTGGGACTCTGGGAGGAGATGGGCTGGAGACAGCAGAGACAACCTCTTCAGGAGTTTTTATGCAGTACATAAAATAATGTCATCTGCAAACAGTGACAGTTTTACCTCTTCTCTTCCAATTTGGATACCATTTATTTGTTTTGCTTACCTGATTTCTCTGGCTAGGACTTTCAGCACTATGTTACATAAGACTGGTGAGAATGGGTACCATTGTCTTGTCTCTAATATTAGAGGAAATTCTTTCAACTTTTCACCATTAAATCTGTTAGCTGTGGGCTTGTCCTGTATAGCCTTTATTATGTAGAGGAATGTTTCTTCTAGACCTAATTTGTTAGGATTTTTATCTTGAAATTATGTTAAATGCTGGCAAATGCTTTTTATGTGTTTGTTGAGATGATCATATGATTTTTATTTTTTATTCTATCAATGTGATGTATTGTAATTATGACTACCCTATGTATTATATATTGCTTACCTATATATTAGCCATCCTTGCAACCCAGGGTGAATGCCACTTGATCATGGTGCATGATCTATTGAATGTGCTGCTGAATTTGATTTGCTAGCGGATTTTTGAGAATTTTTGCATCTATATTCATCAGGGATGTTGGCCTGTAGTTTTCTTTTCTTATAGTGTCCTTATCTGGCTTTGGTATCAGGGTAATGCTAGCCTTATAAAACAAGTTTGGAAGTGCTCCCTCCTCCTCGGTTTTTTGGAAGTGTTTGAGAAGAATAGTGTTAATTCTTTAAATTTTTGATAAAATTAAACAGGGAAACCACCTGGTAGTAGAGTTTCTTTGTTAAGAGGTTTTTTATTACTGATTTAATCTCCTTACTATTAATGATCTTTTTGGTTTTTCTATTTCTTCCTGATCAAATCTGGATAGTATGTATATTTTGAGAATTTTCCATCTTTCTAGGTTGTCTAGTTCCTTGGTGTAAAGTTGTTCACAGTAGCCATTTTTGATCTTTTGTATTTCTGTGGTATCTGTTTTAATAGCTCATCTTTTATTTATAAGTTTGTTATTTTGGGCTCTCTTTTTTCTTTCATTAGTCTAGCTCAAGGTTTATCTTTTTTTTTTTTTTTACCCTTTCAAAGGTAAAGTCTTTGTTTGGTTAATCTTATCTTTATTTTTCCTGTTCTCTATTTCATTTATTTTGATCTAATCTTTATTATTTTCTTTATTCTGCTAAATTTGGGCTTAGTTAGTTTTGTTTTGTTTAGTTCATTAATATGTATAGTTAGGCTTTTTATTTTAGATCTTTCTATTTTCTTGGTGTATGTGTTTATATTGGGTTGGCCAAAAAGTTTGTTTGGGTTTTTCCATAGCATCTTATTGATGTTACAAATTTTCCTCTTAGAACTGCTTTTAATGCATCATATAAGTCTTGGTTTTGTTTCCATTTTAATTTGTCTCAGATACTTTTAAAATCTCCCCTTTAATTTCTTCCTTAACCCATTAGTTGTTCAGAAGAGTGTTTTTCAATTTCCACATATCCATGAGTTTTTGCAACCTAATTTTTTTTTTTTCAGGTACGCGGGCCTCTCACTGTTGTGGCCTCTCCCGTTGCGGAGCACAGGCTCCGGACACGCAGGCTCAGCGGCCGTGGCTCACGGGCCCAGCCGCTCCGCAGCATGTGGGATCTTCCTGGACCGGGGCACGAACCCACGTCCCCTGCATCGGCAGGCGGACTCTCAACCACTGCGCCACCAGGGAAGCCCACTATCCATGAGTTTTTGTTTTCCTCATGTTATTGATTTCTAGCTTCATACCATTGTGGTCAGAAAAGATACCTGGTATCATTTTAGTCCTCTTGAATTTGCTAAGACTTGTTTTGTGGCCTAAAATAAAATCTATCACAGAAAATGGTCCATATACACTTGGGAAGAATGTGTATTCTGCTGTTGTTGGATAGAATGTTCTGTATATGTCTGTTAGAGCCATTTGCTCTATAGCTTTGTTTAAATCCACTTTTTCCTTATTGATTCTCTGTATGGATGATCTATCCGTCTACCCATTGTTAATAGTGGGGTATTAAACTCTCCAACTGTTATAGTATTGCTGTGAATTTCTCCTTTAAGCTCTGTTAGTTTCTGCTATATTTATTTAGGTGTTCTGATGTTGGGTGTATAAATATTTACAATTGTTATATCTTCTTGATGAATTGATCCTTGTTTCATTATGTAATGATCTTATTTGTCTCTTTTTACCATTTTTATCTTAAACTTTACTTTGTCTAGTACAAAAATAATTACCTATGCTTTTTTGGGGGTTACCATTTGCTTGAAATATCTTTTTCTATTCCTTTACTCTCAGTCAGCAGTGTGTCTTTAAAACTAAATTTAGTCTTTTAGGCAGGATATTTTCTGATGTTTTTATTCATTCAATCACTTTATTTTTTTTAGTTGGAGAATTTACTCCATTTCCCCTTAAAATAATTTTTGATAGGTAAGGACTCAGTAGGGTCATTATAATATTTATTTTCTGACTGTTTTGTAGATCCATTGCTCCTTGCTTCTTATCCTGCTGTCATTTTCTATGATTTTATGAGCTTTTGTATCAGTATGCTTTGACTTCTTTATCATCTACCTTTGTGTAACCACTACCAGTTTTTCCTTTGTGGTTAACATGAGGCTCACATAAGATATCTTAAAATAATAACACCCAATTTTAAAGTGAGAACAACTTAACTTTGATAGCATTCCTAGACTTTACACATTTTCTTCTCCTCCCTCACACGTTTTAGATCACTTATGTTACAATTTACATATATTTTATAAGGATTATCATGTAACAGATCATTGCAGTCATGGTAATCATGGCATTTTTAATACTTTTTTTCATTTTAAACTAGAGTTGGAAGTGAATAATGCACCATTACCATATTAGAGAATCTGACTTTGAATATATATATATATATATATATATATATCCCATTACCTGTGAGTTTTACATTACCTTCATATGTTTTTACAATGTTAATTAGTGTCCTTTTACTTCCACTTGAAGAATTCCTTTAGCATTTCTTATAAAGCAGGTCTAGTGGTGAGGAATTCTCTCAGCTTTTGTTTGTTAAAAAATTAGTTTTTCCTTAATTTCTGAAGGAATCTTTGCAGGGCATAGTATTCTTGATTGACTCTTTGCCTTTAATATTTTGAATATATCACCCCATTTTTCTCCTGGCCTGAAATATTTCTGTTGAGAAACCTACTCATAGTCCTGTGGGTTTCTCTTTTATGTGATATGGTGTTTTTCTCTTGCTGTTTTCAAAATTCTTTCTTTGTCTTTGAGCTTTGACAATCGAATTATGATATGTCTTGCTGCAGCCCTATTTGTGTTCAACCTATTTTTGGCCTGTTGGGCTTCATGAATCTGGACGTCCATTTCTCTCCCAAGGTTTGGGAAGGTTTCAGCCATTATTTCTTTAAATATACTTTCTGTCTCTTTCTCTTTTCCTTTTGGTATTCCCATAATATGGATATTGTTTATTTTGATTTTGTTCTATAAGTCCTGTAGGCTACATTCACTATTTTTCATTCTTTTCTCTTTGCTCCCCTGACAGGATAATTTCAAATACTCTGTTTTCTAGATCACTGATTCTTTCTTTCTCACAGTTAAATCTGCTGTTGAAGCTCTCTATTAAATTCTTCAGTTCAGTCATTGTTTCTTCAGCTCTTGGATTTCTGTTTGGTTCTTTTTGATTGTTTCTATTTATTTGTCTGACATCTGGCTTGTCATGAATTGTTTTTAAAATTTTGTGTAATTATCTGCATGTTCTTGTAGTTTTCTAAACTTCTTTAAGAAAATTACTTTGAATTCTTTATGTGACAGTTCATTGATCTCCCTTTCTTTTGGGTCAGTTACTGGATATTTATTAGTTTCATTTAGTGATATCATGTTTGCCTGATTTTTTTATTCTTGATTTTTTACATTGGTGTATATGCATTTGAGAAAGTGGTCTCCACTTACAGACTTTAGAAGTTCACTTTGACAGAAACAGTTTTTGTTTTTAATTTATTTATTTACTTTTGGCTGTGTTGGGTCTTTCTTGCTGCACGCAGGCTTTCTCTAGTTGCAGTGAGCTCGGGCTCTAGAGCGCAGGCTCAGCAGTTGTGGAGCACAGGCTTAGTTGTTCCATGGCATGTGGGATCTTCCTGGACCAGGGCTCAAACCCGTGTCCCCTGAATTGGCAGGCGGATTCTTAACCACTGAGCCACCAGGGAAGCCCCCAGAAACAGTTTTTTAACTGTCAGCACAGTTTGGGATTCTGGACCTGTCAAGTGATAGTGTCCTTGGGCAAGTGTAGCTTGGTGTCAGTGCCTATTTTTATGCAAGGCCACTGCCTGAGCTCTGAGTTGAGTGGGTGCTGCTTACTGAGAACAGTTGGATAGGGCTGGTGGCTTGGTTTCCTTCCCAAGTGAAACTGTAGAATGAGCTCCATGGTTTCCTGGATTCTCTGGTCAGGCTTTCTAGATGGACTAGGTAGTGTACTTAGCAGTAGATGGGGCTATGAATTAACTTCCCTGCCTAGGTGGGGCAGCAGAACAAACCCAAGGTCACCACAGCCAATTGTTTGGGGACCTGAATCAGGCAGGACTGATCACAGAATTCTCTGACCAGATGGGGCCACTAGTCTTGCTCTGCGGATTTGGAGAGCAGAGAGTTGTGCTCTCTGCCAAAGTGCCACTATATGTGGGGCTGTTGGATGGGCAATGCAGCTTCTTATATGCTCTGATTAGGTTCTCTGGTCAGGAGGGTTGAAGGTTGTATTCAACAGTGGGCAGCACTATGAATTAGTTTCTCTGCTGGGGTGGGGCCACCATAGAGGCCCCAAGTCCAACTAGAGTCCTGTTTGGGGATCAAATTAGACAGAGCTATGCATGAATTCCTTGGCCTGATGGGCTACTGCCCTAGATATACAAAGGATCAGGGCCACCAGCTGGGTTCTATGCTTAAGTGCCACTGTAACAAGACGGACTATGCAGATTCCTGGGAACTCTGGTTACATTTCCTGGTCAAACTGGACTGGAGGATGTATGCAGCTTTGAATGAAGCTATAAATTAGCTTCCCTGCCCATTTGACTCTGGAGAATAAGTTCCAGTGCCAGGAAGTCTTTTTGTTTGGGTACCAAATCAAGCAGAAGGGCATGCTAAGCTCCCTGGCCAGTTGAGGTCACTGGATTTGTTCTGACAATGGGCAGAGCCACTGGCAAGGCTCTTCACTCAAGTGTTGCTGAGCCAAGCAACTTCTCACGTGCTTAGGCCAAGCTTCCTTGTTGGTAGAGGCCAGGAGTTACACTGACAGCTATGAATTAGGTTCCCTGCCTGAACAAAGCAGCAGGATCAGCTACAAGGCTAGTGAAACTCTTTGTTTGGGGTCCTGAATCAAATAGAATTGTGTCCCAAGTCCCTTAGCCAAACACCAACTGTGTCCTGGTTCTGCAGATGTACACTGCTACCAGCCAGGCTCTCTGCTCAAGTGCTGAAGGGTTAAGCATCTTGCAAGGTGTTTAGGCTGGGTTTCCTGGTTGGGAGGTGCCACTCAATAATGGGCAGGACTATAAATTAGCTCCCCCGCCTGGGGAGAGGAGAACTGGTTCCAATGATGAGAAGGCTCTTTGTGTTGACTCAGGCAGAACTGCACTCCAAATTCCCAGATAAACAAGGCCACTGGCTTTGCTCTAGAGACAGGCAGCACTACTGGCTAGGCTCTCTGCTTGAGTGCTGCTGGGTTAAGTAGCTCTCCTGACAGGACCAGGAGCCACACTCAGCAGTGGGAAGGGTTATAAATTAGTTCACCTACCTGTGCAGACTGGAGACTAGGCTCCAATACTAGCAAAGTTCTTTGTTTGGGATCTCAGATCTATGCCCTGCTGAGTTCCCTGGTCACACTGCACTACCATCTTGGCTCTGTAGATGAGCTAAGCCACTGTTTGAGATTTCTACCTGTGCACTGCTGCAAGTGGGAACTCGGTCTGCCAAGATCCAAGCACTGGTTGCTGTAAGCCCCAACCCCCTTCTTCATCATAATCTGATTCCCAGTAATAAACCTTTAGATTCCCCTGTGATGCCCATTAGGTGAGACCAGAGAAGATCTTCTGAGAAGCAATACACAATGTTAATGGAGCTGTATGCCCATCTTGCTATTTTTCCAACTAGAAAAATCATGGGCCAGTGGGGCATTCTCAGTGTTGTGCTGTGACAATCTGGGTGAGAGGTGATGTGATCACTGTGTAGCCATCCCTCTCACCCTTCTAATGGGTTCTGTCTTGGTCTTTGTGATGTGGGGTTTTGATTCAGCCTCACCCCAAGGTTCTAAGATTTTCACAGTGGTGTCTTGTCCATGAATAGTTGTTAGTCAGTCTTCTTGTGAGGATGGGGGCAAAGTCAGGAACAACCTATGTTGCCATCTTTGTGACATTACTCTTGCTTTGTTTGTTTCTTAAGATTGTTTTGGCTATTTGGGGTTCTTTTAGGTTCCATATTACTTTTAGAATTAGTTTTTCTCTTTCTGTAAAAAAAAAAAAAAACCTTTGGGATTTTGATACGGATTGCATTGAATCTGTAGAATGCTTTGGGTAGTATGGATATTTTAACAATATTATTATGTATTCCATAACAATACAATTTATGTATTCATAAACGTGGGATGTCTTTCCATTTATTTATGTCTTCTTTAATTTCTTTCATCAACGTTTTGTAGTTTTCAGTATACAAATCTTTTACCTCTTTGGTTAAGTTTATTCTTAAGTTTTTTATTCTTTTCGATTTTTTTGTTTTTGTGGTACGCGGGCCTCTCACTGTTGTGGCCTCTCCGTTGTGGAGCACAGGCTCCAGACGCACAGGCTCAGCAGCCATGGCTCACAGGCCCAGCCGCTCCGCGGCATGTGGGATATTCCCAGACCGGGGCACGAACCGATGTCCCCTGCATCGGCAGGTGGACTCTCAACCACTGCGCCACCAGAGAAGCCCTTGATGTTTTTATAAGTGTAATTTTTAAATTAATTTCCTTTGGGGATTTTTTTGTTATTACTGTATACAAGCACACCTGATTTTTATATATTGTTTTAGAACCTGCAGCTTTACTGAGTTCCTATATTAGTTCTAACAGTTTTGGTGTGTTGTGTGTGTATGTGTGTGTGTAGTCTTTAGGGTTTTCTATGTATATAATCATGACGTCATGATCCAGTGTAGGTGTTGAATAGAAGTTGAGAGGGTGGGCACCCTTGAGTTGTTTTTGATCTTAGAGGAAAAGTTTTCACTTTTCTTTGTTGAGTCTGATGTCAATTGTGTGTTTTTTATATATGTCCTTTATCATATTGAGTAAACTACTATTCTTAGTTTGTTGAATGCTTTTGTCATGAAAGGGTTTTAATTTTTTCAAATGCTTTTTCTGCATCTATTGAGATTATCATGTAATTTTTATTTTTTATATTTTATTGGGGTGTATCATATTGATTGATTTTCATATGTTGAACCAACTTACAACTTACCAAGACTGAATCATGAAGTAATAGAAAATCTGAGCATCCCTTTAATGAGTAAGGAGATTAAATTAGTGATCAATAACCTCCCAACAAAGAAAAGCCCAGATCCACATGGCTTCACTAATGAATTCTACCAAATATTTAACGAAGAATTAACACCAACACTTCTAGAACCCTTCAAAAAATTGAAGAGGAAAGAATACTTCCAAACTAATTTGATAAGACCAACATTACTTCATTACCAAATCCACAGGCTCCACAAGGAAACAACAGGCCAATATTTCTTACTATGATAGATGCAAAAAGCATCATAAAATACTAGACAAACCAAATTCAACAGCACATTGAAAGGATCATAAACCACAATCAAGTGGGATTTTTCCCTAGAATGCAAGGGATATGCTCTGAGACACATATGCTCTGAGACATACAAAACAGGAACTGGAGCAGTTCCTCAAAAAGTGTGAACGTTGGACATATGTTTCAGTCTTCTCTTTTTCTCCTCAGGGAGAAGCTGGGGGCTATGAATTTTCTGTTATGTTGCACTGAATCAGGTGAAAGCCTCTGGCAGTGTGTACTAGTTAAAACCATTGTCTCTGTTCTCAGTGGTCCCCGGGAATTTAGAGTATGCCAGGTCTCATCAACACTCTGAGACAGGTGATAGAGAGACAGTCCCTTAGACATCCCTGCCAAAAAATCAGAACATTGAATGGACATTTCATCTTTTTTCTTCCCCAGGGAAAGCTTGGATTTAAAGGTTTGTGCCCACTTGTTTTGTGCTAAGGAGAGGGAGTGGCTATGGCCAGTGAGTGTATACTAGTTTAAACTGTCACTTTTGTTTTCATTGGCTCCCAACCTGGGGCCCTTTCTTTCAGTGCTCAGGTGCAGGCAAGACAGAAACCAGTCCCTCAGGTAGCCCTTTAGAAAGTCAGAATATTGGACATATGGTTCAGTCTTCTTCTCTCTCCAGGAAGGAGCTGAGAGCTGAAATTTTCCTCCCAATCATGTGGCACTGTGTCACAAGGAAGGAATATGGTGAAAAAGTTTCACAAATTTTTGATGGAGCTGGTTTTATGATCATCTTGGATGCAAGAGCCTCTCATCCAGTGTCTGGATTTCTCACAAAAGGAATTAGTCCATGTATTGTTGAATTTGTGTGTCCATGGGGAGAAGAAGGGTCCAGGGCTTCCTACTGTGACATCTTGCTGATGTTACTCCTGTCTTTAGTTTTCTGAAGTGTGATTATGATGTATCTTGTTATGGATAGCTTTGAATTGTTTGAGGTTCATTCAAGTTCTTTCATTCAAGTTCTTTCATCTGTAGTATTACACCTTTCACCAAATTTAGAAAAATATCAGCCATTATTATTTTATAAACTTTCCAGCCCCATCCTTTTCTTCTGTTCTTCTGGGACTCTGATGACATAAATGTTAGAGCCTACTCAGTGTGTTGTTATTTTGCCTATTAAATTTTTCAGGTCTATAATATCTCTTTGGTTTATTTTTAAGTCCTCCATTTGGGGGAGACATTTTCTATAGCTTCATATGTTTCAAGATTGTAATCGCTTGCTGAACTATTTTTATGATTGCTACTTTTAAATGTCTTTCAGATATTCCAACATCTCAGTTATCTCAGTATTGGTGTCTACTGAATGTACTTATTCATTCAGTTGTGAGAAAACTTATTCTTGGTATGATGAGTAATTTTTTTCTGTATTCTAGATATTTTGTGTGTTATGTTATAAGACTATGCATCTTATTTAATCTTTTTTTTAAGCAATCATTTTTCCTGTTGAGTAATGCACAGTTTTGTGTGGAAGTGTATGGTCAACTCCCTTCTGGGCTCTACTGACACTATCTCAGCAAATGGAGACTGCTGACTCACACTGCCTTGCCAAAGATGGGTGAGTTTGGAGTTCATCAATCCTTTGGCCCTGCTGATACCTGCCAATGAAAGCAGAGCACTGACTTGAATTGCCTCATTGCCTCCAATTGGTTTGGAGGTTTTCCTACTGAGGCCCACTGACATCAGGGAGGTGGGAAGCAGAAGACCAACTAGTACCACCGTATTGCTGCAGGTTGGGGTCATTAGCTCAGCTCTCCACTGGGGTCCAATGATCCCAGGAAGTGGGCATAGGGCCCACTAGCCTTGCCTCCCACCACCTTATTTCACCTCTTTGATGCTAAATGGGGGTGGAGACTCAACTCCCTGCTGAACTCTAATCACTCCTAAGTGTGAAGGGCAACTGGAGTGCGAACTAGCCCTGCTTTGTGTCACATTATTTAGTCTCATTGCTCTTGGATGAGGGTGGCAGTTATACTCCTTACTAGGCCTTACTTTCACCCAGGAGTGGGGAGTGGATTTCTGGTTAAACCCAATACATGCCATCTTGTTCAGTATTGCTGCCAGTGATGACAAATATTCCAACTCCCCATAGGGCCCTCCTCTAGGGGAAAGTGTAGTAGTGGGAATGGAGTGCTTATTAACCCTGACTCAAACCATTTCTCTACTCTCATTGCTGCAGGTGGTGGGGGAGACTCAGTTCTCTGCTGGGTCCACTTACTCAGGGGAGGGGAGGAATATAGTACCATGTAGACTGTTCCATACCACCTCGCTAAGTCTTATTTCTGCTGGGTAGGGGTGGAGGTTCAGCCCACCCAGGCCAGGGAATAGGAGCTATGTCTGCTTTCTCTAGATTGAGCATGGAAGATCAGCTCCCTGCTCAGCTTACCTATACCATTCTGACAGGGGAATTAGTATACTGCTCCCTGATTCTGCTACTTGGGTGGGTTGAAGATAAGCTACCTGCTTGGCCCCACAAATATACCACTCATTGGTTGCCTAATTCTTAAGCCAGAGTTCCTGCTGCCACCGGTTCATGTCTATTGGATTCAGATAAGTATCAGGGCACCTAGAAGATATGCACCCAGAGGATGTCAGTGTCCCACTTGGAAGAATGTAGTTGTGGTGAAAGCGCATGTCTTTTGGCAGAATTGAGTTTGTTGTCTATGGAAATGTGCTGAGAACTCCCTCCTCTCAGTGTTTTGGGCAACCAGCCCACATTTTACCTGTAGAGGTTCTGCCAATATAACTATTGAAATCAGCCCAACCATATCGAACCAAAACTAAGAATTAGTGTACCTCTGTTGTGGGAACACATGCATTTAAAAATAATACTAGCAAAAACGGCAAACGCCTCAGCACCAATAAGGTACAGCAAGGAGTCAGCAAGGATAACACTAAGGCGCGCTGATGATTGTGATACCACTGCCACCTAGCGGCTAGTGGCAGCAAACCAAAATGACAAGCTCAGAATAAATATTAGAACTTTAGAAGCACTATATGAGATTTGAAGATGGAGAAACGGAGGCCCTTAGAGAGATGATTATCACCTGATCTATGCATTGTGCATATAAGAAGTCTGATTTACAGAAATAGATGAGGTGGTTTTTCAAGGTCACATAGCAAATTAGTAACAGAACCTGGGTAGATATCTGCTTGGTTAGGCATCATTTCTGCTGTCAAACTATTTCTTAGAACGATAAAACTGAAAAATGTGTAAGGATACAACAAACACCACCTGATTATCTTAGAGTGTGATCCTGTTAGACCCAGTCTTAACTTTTACCCACTTGAGATAATCCAAAGTAGGCTGAAAGATAGAAAAATTAGATTTTCTAATTAGAAGGGTCATGGGGCACAGATTACACTTTTAATTAGTTTGGATTAAATTAAATGGCAGGATTCAATTTCTTAGGAACATACCCATTGATACTCAACAATTCTATACCCCATGGAAGACTTCAGTAATCAATCATATTTTCTTCCTAAGCCCAGACTTTACTGCCCGGTCCTCAATATACCACTTTGGAAAGACACTAAAGATTTGCGGTAGCTGTAATTCAAGATGAAATCTATTTGTTAGGCAAAGAGTCATTCCATTAATCTCTTCATTGCAATGAACTCTGAGAAGTCACAGATGCCAGAGCTTGGTACCGCAGTAGAGCAGAGAACAAGGAATAATCAGTTAATATTTATTGAGCACTTGATGTGAACTATTCATTTAACCTTCACAAGATTTCTGTAAGAATAGTACTCTAATTATCACCATTCTATTTTTGTTTCTCATTTTACAGTTAAGAAAACTGAGGCACAGAGAATTTAAATAGATTTTCCATGGTCACATAACTAGTAAGTGGTAGGAAGCCCAGGAAGTTGGGCTCTGGAATCTCTATTCTTAATCATTATGTTCTGATGCCTGCAGAAGTCAGGGAAGGCTTCCTGAAGGAGCAATTTGAGCTAAATATTGAAGAATGAGCAGAAGCAGTTTGGCAAGAGAAGAGTAGGCAGGCATTCCAGGCAGGGAGATTAGTGTATGGGGTAGGGGCAAAGATGCATGATGGGGTAGGAATGTAGGATGCATGAGGTCAGGAGCTTATACAGAGTATTTCAGGGAAGGAAAATAGCAAGAGAAGAGGTCAGAGGGTAGGCTGGGGTCAGACTTTCAAGGGCTCTGAATCTGTGTGGGAAAGCTGCAGCATACTACCCTTCAGGTATCATCAGTAAGCATGATTTTCTTTTCTCTCCAAGTCCAGATTCTGCCTTAGAAGCCACCTCTATCAGTGCTCCAGTCACACTTTTCCCCATGAATGGGATTTACCATTCACCATCCAAGGGACCTCAAAGGACAGGTAACTAAAATGCGGGGTCCTGGTTAAGGGTCGCAGAACAGTTTGAAGACTGACTAGAGACAGACAACTCCAGGAGAGGATTTGGTTGGGAATTTCCAAGAGAAAATGAAGAGAATTTGGAGTCACTGCCAGGGAAACCTTGACTACTCTGGCCTCCAATGTATATCCACTAAAATGAATTAGAGGAATCTGCAGCCTTCTCAGGTCCCATGAAATGGGCCCTTCAAAGAAGGCCTAGTTAAAGAAGTAGGACAGGGTAGAAAGTGTTGGGGTAGAAGGAGATAATTATAGATCCTGTCACATTCTCAAGTTGTATGGGCCAGCCTAGTAATTCCTAACATTTTCCCCATCAAGGGTATTCTTGTAGTTTTTATTTCCCCCACTGTGCCCTATATCCAAATGACTACTACACAAAGGGAATTTATTAAGTATAGTTAATCTTCCCATTTTATTAAATAATAGACAATTGTTCAAGTACTGGTCACAGTGCTACCAACTAGACAAAAGCAAATAAACTTGATATTTTACTTTGTGTGAGCTTATCATGGGTAAGTATACAAATTTCTTTTAGTTTTAGAAATGTTGAAAGTAACTCCCAGTAACTCTTTTTCCTTCCATTAGTCCCTGGACTGACAGAAGACCAGGCTTGTTTGTGCGTAGCATACAGTGTGAAATCAAGTGGGATAAAGTGATTACAGATTTAAAAAAACAGAAAAACTTGACATCATCTATCATGTCACATGTTAACAATGTCTTATATTATTCAGAGCCCCCCAAAAAAGTGTTTCCCCAGAGGAGCTGGATTTTTTCTCCTTACTGGTAGTGATATTTCTCTAACACATCCTGGATTCTTTTTTACTCTGGCTGCCCGGAAGCATAGAGCCTCTTTTAAAAAGTGCTGTCACAGCAACTATAAGAGTCTTTATGGTAAGCATGGTGGCATACCCTCTTCCCTTACTTTATTGCAAATATATGTATGTGTATGTATACACACACGTACAGAAAGTTGAGTCTGGATGAGACTGGACCCAAAGAGTTTTACGGGGGAGTTTTTTTTTTTTTTTTGGTTGTGCTGTGTGGCATGCGGGATCCTAGTTCCCCTCCCAGGGATAGAACCCATGCCCCCTGCATTGGGAGTGTGGAGTCCCAGCCACTGGACCACCAGGGAAGTCCCTGGGTGGGAGGAGTTATTAATACAAAGAGATTGAAATAGACTTGAACTGACATCAGCTCTACTACACTTGGACTTGCCTGTTGGTGTCTTACAAATTTTATTTAAGACTTTGAGAACTGAAATGTTGTCTATTGTGTGATTATCTGCTTTGGATCATAAGCTCAGATCACACCTCTGTGGGTTGAGGGAAGATTTCTCTAAAGGAAACAAGCATTTCTATTGGCAGTCCTGAGAAGGGGTCAATCCTAAGGCAGGCAATGAAAACACTGTTTATTCTTTAGGTTCAACTTCCTTTCAATGATCTCCCAAATTTCAGTATTCTAAATTTCTTTAAAATTTAGAACTTGTTCTCAAGTCATACTGTGGTGAATCAGGAAAAGGTTTGCTTCATGCTGGAGCTCAATCATATAAGGAGAGGACAAGGTGCATTCCCTCAAAGGACAGAATAGAGGACAGGTGGGCCCATAGAGCTGTAGTATCATGAGAGTTCTTGAGAGCAGAGACAGCAATGTGGAAATAAGATAAAACCATGGGGTAGAACCAAAATGGCCCGTTCCTCTTATGTAGCAAGTCACCCTGGGAAACACTAAAAAAATCTGGAGTCCACATCTAAGAGAGGTTAATTATTAGCAATCAAATTGATGAAGGCATAAGCTGAACTAATTAGTGTTAGGTCAAACACACACGCATATATTTGTATTTGTGTATGGATATACACATGTGTATACAAGGAAAGAAGACTAAAAGAAAAAACCCCAAAGTATTAACATGGTCAATATTAAGATGCTGGGTGATTTTTTAATTCTTCTTTAGACTTTCCTATATCTATTTTCCTCCCCAAATCCTACATTAAGTTTTTTACTTAAAAAAATTAAAACAGGGGCTTCTGGTTTCAGCTTTGATGTGTAAAGAACTTGAAAACCATTACTCTCATTCTTAAAACAAGAAAAAGTGGGGCAAACCTAAAATCATCAACTTCTGTTGCACTCGTCAGAGAACTGAGGTCACAGAAAAAACTGCCAGCTTGAAATATCCAGAGAGATACAGAGACCAAGTGATATCTGTTTACCTGGAGCAGAAGCAGCTGGAAACATAACTGGTTGGAACATTAAATGCTAATTTTGATAAATTGCTAAAGGCTGAGTACAGACCAGCTTGAGAGAGAGAGAAACTCCTGGGGACTACTGTCTTAGGCGTGGCTCTACATTTTTGTGGGAATTCCTTCCAGAAACTCCATAGGTTCTCATTCTGAGGATCCCAGAAATATTTCCTCTTCCACTGGAAGGAGGAGGGGAAAATAACTATTACGAAACATGCTCAGAGCCATCTCCATACAAAAGCCTACTTGCCAAAGCACAATTCAGCAATCTTATCCCAGGTGAAGTAAGGAACTCTATGAGCCTTTCTGTCTCACAAAAGGTGGGGAGGGGTGCATAATCAGCATAATGACAAGGCTTCAAGGAAATAGATTGAGAATGCTGCAGCCAGGAAAGGGAGTAGGGGGCTGGAGGGGAAATCTATACCACTGGAGGAGAAACAGAAATATTTGTGAAGGTCTCAGCCCTGAGACACACATCCACTAAAAAACTGAGAATTCTTGGAAGATTAACAAAATTCCCTCTCCTCCAAAACCTACTACCGCACCATGGTGGCTCGCAAAACTTGTAGTTCAGTGGCTTACTGCTGAATATCTATAAAATCCTGATTCTCTGAGATCTCATCATAGGGAAGCCCCAAAGCTAAGAGGGTAGATAAAAACAAGGACACTAAAATAATTTGAAGCTTCTTTGTACCTTATAGCTAAAACAAATATTAAACACTGTACATTTCCACTAAGATCAGGAACAAGACAAGGTTGCCCACTCTCACCACTCTTATTCAACATAGTTTTGGAAGTCCTAGCAATAGCAATCAGAGAAGAAAAGGAAATAAAAGGAATTCAAATCAGAAAAGAAGAAGTAAAGCTGTCACTGTTTGCAGATGATATGATACTATACATAGAGAATCCTTAAGATGCTACCAGAAAACTACTAGAGCTAATCAATGAATTTGGTAAAGTAGCAGGATACAAAATTAATGCACAGAAATCTCTGGCATTCCTATACACCAATGATGAAAAATCTGCGAGTGAAATCTAGAAAACACTCCCATTTACCATTGCAACAAAAAGAATAAAATATCTAGGAATAAACCTACCTAAGGAGACAAAAGACCTGTATGCAGGAAATTATAAGACACTGATGAAAGAAATTAAAGATGATACAAATAGATGGAGAAATATACCATGTTCTTGGATGGTAAGAATCAACATTGTGAGAATGACTCTACTACCAAAAGCAATCTACAGATTCAATGCAATCCCTATCAAACTACCACTGGCATTTTTCACAGAACTAGAACAAAAAATTTCACAATTTGTATGGAAACACAAAAGACCCCAAATAGTGAAGGCAATCTTGAGAACGAAAAATGGAGCTGGAGGAATGAGGCTCCCTGACTTCAGACTATACTACAAATCTATAGTAATCAAGACAGTATGGTACTGGCACAAAAACAGAAATATAGATCAATGGAACAGGATAGAAAGCCCAGAGATAAACCCATGCCCATATGGTCACCTTACCTTCCATAAAGGAGGCAGGAATGTACAGTGGAGAAAGGACAGCCTCTTCAATAAGTGGTGCTGGGAAAACTGGACAGGCACATGTAAAAGTTTGAGATTAGAGCACTCCCTAACACCATACACAAGAATAAGCTCAAAATGGATTAAAGACCTAGATGTAAGGCCAGAAAGTATCAAACTCTTAGAGGAAAACACTTAGGCAGAACAGTCTATGACATAAATCACAACAAGATCCTTTTTGACCCACCTCCTAGAGAAATGGAAATAAAAACAAAAACAAATAAATGGGACCTAATGAAACTTCAAAGGTTTTGCACAGCAAAGGAAACCATAAACAAGAACAAAAGACAACCCTCAGAATGGAGAAAAGATTTGCAAATGAAGCAACTGACAAAAGATTAATTTACAAAATTTATAAGTAGCTCATGCAGCTCAATAACAAAAAAACAAACAACCGAATCCAAAAAATGGGCAGAAGACCTAAACAGACATTTCTCCAAAGAAGATATACAGACTGCCAACAAACACATGAAAGAATGCTCAACATCATTAAGCATTAGAGAAATGCAAATCAAAACTACAATGAGGTATCATCTCACACCAGTCAGAATGGCCATGATCAAAAAATCTAGAAGCAATAAGTGCTGGAAAGGGTGTGGAGAAAAGGGAACGCTCTTGCACTGCTGATGGGAATGTGAATTGGCACAGCCACTATGGAGAACAGTATGGAGGTTCCTTAAAATACTATAAATAGAACTACCATATGACCCAGCAATCCCACTACTGGGCATATACCCTGAGAGAACCATAATTCAAAAAGAGTCATGTACCAAAATGTTCGTTGCAGCTCTATTTACAATAGCCCGGAGATGGAAACAACCTAAGTGCCCATCATCGGACGTATGGATAAAGAAGATGTGGCACATATATACAATGGAATATTGCTCAGCCATAAAAAGAAACGAAATTGAGCTATTTGTAATGAGATGGATACACCTTGAGTCTGTCAAACAGAGTGATGTAAGTCAGAAAGAGAAAGAGAAATATCATATGCTAACACATATATATGGAATTTAAGAAAAAAAATGTCATGAAGAACCTAAGAGTAATGCAGGAATAAAGACAGAGACCTACTAGAGAATGGACTTGAGGTTATGGGGAGGGGGAAGGGTAAGCTGTGAGAAAGCGAGAGAGTGGCATGGACATATATACACTACCAAACGTAAGGTAGATAGCTAGTGGGAAGCAGCCGCATAGCACAGGGAGATCAGCTCGGTGCTTTGTGACAGCCTGGAGGGGTAGGATAAGGAGGGTGGGAGGGAGGGAGATGCAAGAGGGAAGAGGTATGGGAACATATGTGTATGTTTAACTGATTCACTTTGTTATAAGGCAGAAACTAACACACCATTGTAAAGCAATTATACTCCAATAAAGATGTAAACAAAACAAAACAAAACAAAACAAAAACACAATACAACTGATATCCAGATTAACATAAATCCTCATGCTAAGGGCCTGATACACCATGTGCAGCTTTCTAGAAAAAATTGCAAGGCATGTTAAAGTGCATGATCAAACACTGATTTGAAGCTTGTTTTAGAGGCAAAGCAAGTTCCAAACCAGTCAGATATGACAAAGATATTTGAATTATCAGATGAGGAATTTAAAATCACCATGATTAATATGTTAAAGGCTTCAAAGGGAAAAGTGGAGAACAACAAGAATAGATGGGTAATGTAAGCACAGAGATGGAACCGTTGAGAAAGAATAAAAATTTAATGCTAGATATAAAAAATGTTTTAATAGAAATGAAGAATGCCTTAGATGGGCTTCTTAGTAGACTCAATGCAACCAGGAAAAGAATAAGTAAACTTGGGCTTCCCTGGTGGTGCAGTGGTTGAGAGTCTGCCTACTGATGCAGGGGACACAGGTTCGTGCCCCGGTCCAGGAAGATCCCACATGCCATGGAGCGGCTGGGCCTATGAGCCATGGCCGCTGAGCCTGTGCGTCCAGAACCTGTGCTCTGCAACGGGAGAGGCCACAACAGTGAGAGGCCCACGTACCACAAAAAATAAAATAAAATAAAATAAAGAATAAATAAACTTGGAGTGGCAAAGATGGTAGAGTACAAATACCCTGAGCTCACCTCTTCCCAAGGGCACACCAAAATTACAACCATTTACAGCCATTTACTATAATAATAGTTACATCATTAACTATTGATGAGAAAGACCTGAAAATTGGCAGGAAAGATCTTCTAAAACTAAAAATATGAAGAAGGAACCACAGTGAGACAGCAATGAGAGGTGGAGATGTAGTATACTCAAGACCCACACCCCTCCAGTTTGTGGGTAGACAACCCACAAACTGGAGGATAATTACAACTGCAGAGGTCCACCCCAAGGAGCAAGCTGTCCCCTGATACATAAGGCTCCCCACCCCAGGGGTCCTGCACTGGGAAGACAAGCCTCCAGAACATTTGGCTTTGAAGGCCAGTGCAGCTTACTTTTGGGAGAGCCAAAGGGCTGTAGAAAATAGAGACTCCACAGTAAAAGGCCCACACAAAATCTCACATGCTCCAAGACACAGGCCAGAAGCAGTCATTTGAAAGAGCCTGAATTGGATCCACCTGCTGATCTTGGAGGGCCTCCCAGAGTGGCAGGAAGCAACTGGAGTTCACTCTGGGGATATAAATGTTGGCAGTGCCATTTTTGGGAGCTCATTCTACCATGAGGATACTCGGGTTGGCAAGCACCATTTTGAACTCACCTCTCTAGCTTATTAGAGTGAGTCACTGGCCCTGCTCACCAACCTGTCAGAACCAGTAATGGGATGCCTCAGATCAAGGAGCTAGCCATGTGGGGACACAGACCCATCCACCAGCAGGCCAGATACCTTAGGATTCCCTGACCCCCCAGCTGCCCCACAACCTGGTTGCACCCACCAGAGTGACCAGGCCCAGGCCCAGACAAACAGTGCATCAGCACTAGCACCAGGGCACCTGGGCCACTATAACCAGAGACCCCAGGACCTAGCTCTGCCAAACAGTGGACAGAAAATAGCCCTAGGACCCTCTGAGCCTAGGCCCCAATAACCAGTGGGCTGAAACGGGTTCTGGGGCACCCAGAGCCCTGTACCCAGAAACCCTGGGACTTGGCTCTGCCCACCAGCAGGCAGACACCAACTCCAGAACTCCCACAGCCCTGCAGCCATAGACCTCAGGACTTGGCTTTACCAGTGAGCTATTGCTAGCCATGGACAGCCCCAGGGCATAGCCTTGTCCACCAGCAGGTCAACAATAACTCTGAGACACCTTTGGCCCTTCATCCAGCCACCCAGGCCTCTGGTCCCACTCATCAGCAGTCCAAAACCAACTTTGGGACACCACAAACCCCACAGACAGTCATGTCAGGAACAAGTCCCACCCACCAACAAGTCAACTAGATCCAGGACACATAGGGCCACAATCAGCCACCCAAAGACTTAGACCTGCCACCAAGTGGGCCAGCACTAAACCAAGGATCTCTCAGGTCTGTGCAGCTACTTGCTTTGTCAGCCATTGTACCTGCTACTGGTCAGCAGTCTCTACACAAAGCAGGGTCTGGCAACCAACTGGACTGGAGGACAGTCACAAATACTAGGTCACCTATATTAACCTGTCATGAGAGAAAGACCCACACAGTCCATATATGGTACCGCTAGAGCATATAGCTCTGCTGTTGTGAGGTTAGTGAGCTTATGGGATGGATATGATGTCTCCTGAATAAGGACACTTCACCAAAATCAAGAAAAGTAAATATCCAACCAAATATATAGACATAAAAACATGGAATTAGGCAAAATGAGGTGACAAAAGTATATGTTCCAAATGAAGGAACAAGATAAAACCCCAGAAGAAGAACTAAGTGAAATGAAGACAAACAATGTACCCAAAAAAGTGTTCAAGGTAATGATCAAAAAGATGCTTGAGGGTGGGATAGGGAGGGTGGGAGGGAGGGAGACGCAAGAGGGAAGACATATGGGAACATATGTTTATGTATGACTGATTCACTTTGTTATAAAGCAGAAACTAATGCACCATTGTAAAGCAATTATACCCCAATAAAGATGTTAAAAAAAAAGATGCTTGAAGAACTTGAGAGAAGAATGGATAAATATGATGAGAAGTTTAACAGAAAAAATATAAAAATGAACCAAACAGAACTGAAGAATGCAATAACTGAAATAAAAAATATACTAGAAAGAATGAAAAGCAGATTAGATAATACAGAGGAATGAATCAGTGAACTGGAAGACAGAGTAGTGGATATCACTGAAGCGAAACAGAAGAAAAAAATATTAAAATATAAGAACAGTTTAAGAAACCTCTTACACTATATCAAATGTACTAACATTCACATTATAGGGGTCTCAGAAGAAGGGAGAGATAAAGGGCCAGAGAACATATTTGAAGAGATAATAGCTGAAAACCTCCCTAACCTGGGAAAGGAAACATATCCAAGGAAGCATAGAGTTTTAAACAGGATCAATGTAAAGAGGACCATGCCAAGACACACTGAAATTAAAATGGCAAAATTAAAGATAAATAGAGAATATTAAAAGCAACAAAGGAAAAGCAGCACATTATGTATAAGGGAACTCCAATAAGACCATAAGCTGACTTTTTAGCAGAAACTCTGCAGGCCAGATGGGAGTGGCATGATATATTTAAAGTAATGAAAAAGAAAAGCTTACATCAAGAGTACTCTACCAGTAAGGTTATCTTTAGGATTTGAAGGAGGGATCAAAAGCTTTACAGACAAGCAAAAGCTAAAAGACTTCAGCACCATGAATACAGCTTTACAAGAAATGTTAAAGGGACCTTTCTAAGCAGAAAAGAAAAGGCCCAAACCAGAAATATGAAAATGACAAAAGAAAAAATCTCATTGATAAAGGCAAATGCACAGTAAAGTTAGCAAATTGGCCAATTATAAGCAATTAGGAAGCTTAGAAGACAAAAGTAGTAAAATTGTCTATATTTGAAATAAGTAAAGGGCTACACAAAACAAAATGATGTAAAATATGATGCCAAAAACAGTAAACGTTTGGTGTGGGGAGTACAGTTGTTAAAATGAGTTCAAAATTAAGAGATCAGCAACTTAAAATAATCACATATATAAGTTGATTGCTATATAAAACAACCTAATGTTAACCACAAACAAAAATCTACAATGGATACAACACACAAAAGAGAAAGGAGTCCAGACATAATATTAAAGATAGTCACCAAATCACAAGATGAGAGGGCAAAAGAAGAAAAGAATAAAGAAAGACTCCATAAAAATGAGGAAACAACAAAATGTCAATAAGTTCATACTTATCAATAATTACTTTAAATGTAAATGGACTAAATGATCCAATCAAAAGACAGATTGACTGTGTGGATATAACAGCAAGACCATATATATGCTACCTACAAGAGTTTCATTTCAGCTATAAACACACACACAGACTGAAAGTGAGGAAATGGCAAAAGGTATTCCATGCAAATTAAAATGAACAGAAAGCTGGAGTAGAAATACTCAGACAAAATAGCTTTTACAAAAAAGACTGAAACAAGAGACATAGGTGAACATTACATAATAATAAAGGATCAATCCAAGCAGAAGATATAACTATTGTACATATATATGGAATCAACATAGGAGCACCTAAATACATAAAGCAAATATTGACAGACATAAAGGGAGAAAATCTTTTTGACCACAGTGCTATGAGACTAGAATTCAACTACAAAAGGAAAACTGCAAAGAACACAAATACATGGAGGGTAAACAATATGATACTAAAAAAACAATGAGTCACTGAAGTTATTAAAGAGGAAATCAAAAAATACCTAGAGACAAATGAAAACAAAAAGACAATGATCTAAAATCTGTGGGATGCAGCAAAAGCCATACTAAGAGGGAAGTTTACAGTGATACAAGCCTATCTCAGGAAACAGGAAAAAATTTCCAATTTAACAACATAAGCTTATACCTAGTGGAACTAGAAAAAGAAGCACAAACAAAAAACAAAGTTAGTAGCAGGAAAGAAATAATAAAGATCAGAGTAGACATAAATAAAATAGAGGCAAAATATACCAAATAGAAAGGATCAAAGAAGCTACGAACTGGTTCTTTGAAAAGATAAAGAAAATTGATAAATTTTTAGCTAGACTCATTGAGAAAAACAGAAAGAGGACCAAAATAAATAAAATCAGAAATGAAAGAGGAAAAGTTACAAATGACACCCCAGAAATATAAAGGATCACAACAAAGGATTGCTACAATTATATGGCAAAAAATGGACAACATAGAAGAAATTAACAAATTCATAGAAATGTATAATCTCCCTGGAATAAATCGAATATATAGACAGAACAATTACCAGTAGCAAAATTGAATCAGTAATAAAAAATTCCCAACTATTCCCAAAAATTGCAGAGGAAGGAATTCTTCCAAATTCATTCTATGAGGCCAGCATCACTCTGATCCAAAATCAGACAAAAATATCACACAGAAAAGAAAATTAGAGGCCAATATTAATTATGAACATAGATGCAAAACCCCTCAACAATATGTTAGCAAATCAAGTTCAACAATACATTAAAAGTGGGATTTATTCCAGGAATGCCAGGATGGTTTAATATCCACAAATCATTTAATGTGATGCACCACATTAACAAAAAGAGGGATAAAAACACAAGATCATCTCAATAGATGCAGAAATAGCACTTGACAACATTCAACATCCATTCTTGGTAAAACCTCTCAACAAATTTGGTATAGAGGAAACACAACACAATAAAGGCCACATAAGACAAGTCCACAGATATCATACTCAATGGTGAAAAGCAGAAAGCATTTCCTCTAAGATCAGGTATAAGACGAAGATGCCCACCCTTGCCACTTTTATTCAACACACACTTGGAATTCCTCACCATAGCAATAAGGTAAGAAAAAATAAATTAAAGGAATCCAAATTGTAAAGAAAGAAGTAAAACTGTCATTGTTGACAGATGACATAAAAAATCCTAAAGATGCTACCAGAAAACTAGTAGAGGTCATCAATGAATTCAGTGAAGTTGCAGGATACAAAATTAATATACAGAAATCTGTTGTGTTACTATACACTAACAATGAGATATCAGAAAGAGATATTAAAGCAATTCCATTTTCAATCACATCTAAAAGAATAAAACACCTAGGAGTAAATCTAACTAAGGAGGTAAAAGATCTGTACTCTGAAAACTATGACACTAATGAAAGTAATTGAAGATGACACAAAGAGATGGAAAGATACATTGTTTTCATGGATTGTAAAAAGTAATATTGTTAAAATGACCACACTACCCAAGGCAATCCATAGATTCAATGCAAATTACCTGTGGTGTTTTTCACAAAGCTACAACAAAGAATTCTAAAAATTGCATGGAAACACAAAAAATACCTGAATGGCCCAAACAGTCTTGAGAAAGAAGAACAAAGTTGGTAGTATCATGTTCTCTGATTTCAAACAATACTACAAATCTACAGTCACCAAGAGAGTGTGGTACTGGCACAAAAACAGACACATAGATCACTGGAACAGAGTAGAGAGCCCAGAAATGAACCTACACTTATATGGGCAATTAGTCTATGACAAAGAAGGCAAGAATATACAATGGGGAAAAGACAGCCTCCTAAATAAATTGTGTTGGGAAAACTGGTCAGTAACATGCAAAAGAATCAAACTGGACTAATTTCTCACATCATACACAAAATAAATTCAAACTGGATTAAAGATATAAATATAAAGCCTACGACCATAAAAGTTCTAGAAAACATAGGAAGAATGCTGTTTGACATCTGTCTTAGCAATATTTTTTGGATATGACCTCTCTAGTAAGGGCAACAAAAGCAAATATAAACAAACGGGACTATATTTAAGTAAAAAGTTTTTGCACAGTGAAAGAAACTGTCAACAAAATGGAAAGTCGCATACTGAGTGGGGGAAGATACTTGAAAATGATATATACAATAGGGGGTTAGTATCCAGAATATACAAAGAGTCCATACAACTCAACATCAGCAGAACAAACCTTGATTTTAAAATGGGCAGAGGACCCGAATAAACATTTTTTTCCAAAGAAGCCATACAGATGGCCAACAGGCACATGAAAAGATGCTCAACATCACTAATCATCAGGGAAATGCAAATCAAAACCTCAACGAGATATAACCTCACACTTCACACTTGTCAGAATGGCTGTTTTTCAAAAAGACAAAAAAAAGTGTTTTCAAGTATGTGTCGAAATGGGAACTCTCATACTCTGTTGATGGGAATGTAAATTGGTACAGCCACTATGAAAAGCAATATGTATTTTACTCAAAAAATTAAAACTAGAACTACTGTAGGATTCAGCAATTCCATTCTTGGGTATTTACCTAAAGAAAATGAAAACACTAATTCAAAAAGATAAATGCATCTCTATGTTCTTTGCAGCATTATTTACAGTAGTCAAGATATGGAAACAACCGAAGTGCCATCAAGAGATGAATGGATACAAAATGGATACACCACGTATTCTGTATCCATTCATCTCTTTATATATATATAGATAGATAGATATAGATAGATAGATATATAGATAGATAGATATAGATAGATATAGATATAGATATAGATAGATATAGATAGATAGATAGATATAGATATTTATATATATATACTTACACACATATACATATACACACAATGCAATATTAACCATAAAAAGAATGAAATATTGCCATTTGTGATAATATGGATGGACCTATAGGGTACTTTGCTAAGTGAAACAAGTCAGTGAAAGACAAATACTGTATGATTTCATTAATATGTGGAAATCTAAAAATCAAAACAAATGAACAAACATAACTAAACTGAAACAATCAGATACAGAGAACAAAGTGGTGGTTACCAGAGGGGAGGTGTGTTGAGGGAGGAGAGAAATACAGTCACAGGTATGAAATGTACAGTGTGGTGAATAGTGATTAATTATGTAATACCTTCATATGGTGACAGATGGTAGCTAGATGTATCATGGTAAGTATTTTGGCATGTATAAAAATATCAAATCCCTATGTTGTGTACCAGGAACTAAAATAGTGTTGTGGGTCAGTTATACTTCAAAAGCAAAGAAATTAACAAACAAACTCATAAAAAAAATAGATCAGAATTGTGATTACCAGAAACGAAGGGTGGGGAGTGGGGGAATTGGATGAAGGCAGTCAAAAGGTACAACCTTTCAGTTATAAGATTAAAAAGTACTATGGATGTAATGTACCACATTATAATTAACACTGCTGTATGTTATATATGAAAGTTGTTAAGAGAGTCAACCTTAAGAGTTCTCACCACAAGGAAAATATCCTTTTTATATTTCTTTAATTTTGTATCTATATGACATGATGGATATTTACTAAATTTATTGTGGTAATCATTCCATGATATATGTAAGTCAAATCATTGTGTTAAACACCTTAACTTTATACAGTGCTGAAAGTCAATTATAACTCAATAAAACTGGAAGAAAAACTAGAATAAGTAAACGAATCTTGATCAATGGAAACTTTCCACTTAAACTAAAATACAAAGTGAAAAAATAATGAAAATAAAATAGAAGATAATACCCAAGAATTGTAGAACAACACCAAAAGGTATGTCATAAATAAAGTTGGATTACCAGAAGGAGATAAGAAAATGAAGCAGAAGAAATATTCAAATCATAATGGCTGCAAACTTTCTAAAATAAATGACCAAACCACAGATCCAAAATGTTCAAAGAACACCAAGCAAAATAAATACCCAAAGCATCATACATAGGCATACTGTATTCAAGCAGCAGAATATCAAAGACAAAGAGAAAATTTGAAGGAAGCCAATGAAAAAGAGCAGCTTAATTATGAAAGGAAAATGATACATCAATAATCACTCTGTTAATGGTCTAAATATAACATTCAACAGAGAATATCACTGTGAATTTTAAAAAAATAGACCCAACTATGTTGTCTCCCCCACAAAAAATCCTACTAAAAATGAAGACTCAGGTTAAAAGTAAAGGAATGCAGAGAGATAGACTAACACTAATCATAAGAAATCTGGAATAGCTATATTAATTTCAGAAAAGTAGACTTAAGAACAAATAAGATTATCAGGGATAAAGAGGGACAGTAGTACATGATGATAAAGGGTCAATACTCTAAGAAGATGTAACTATCCTAAACATGCATGAATATAACAAAGGAATTGCAAGATGCATGAGGTAAAAACTGTTAACAATGACATCCCAACAGCAATAAAGATAGTGAGATCTCCACAGAGAAATGACTGATTCTTGCAATTTAGTAGGCAATAAAGATGAGCCTAGAACATCTCAGAGTGCTAGAAAGTAAGGAAGTGCTCAAAATTAAGTGTCAATGTTATTCAGTAGCAAACTGAAAGAACTCCCTATGGACACAGCTGGAACAGTTTAAGCAAATAAATTAATAATGCAGTATTGGATTATAACCCAAAATATAAAATCCATTACTTCATATATTAATAAATAATTGGATAAATAAATGAGGAGAATAGGCAAATTTCCTGTGTAAAAGGATTCCAAATATTTTATGTACATAGTCTGCCCGCAAAGAAAGGGAAAACAACTCCCCAGTCCATAAGTGTGGGCTACATGCAGTGCCTTTCTTTCAAAGAGCACAGTATGGAAAGGGAGAAAAAAAAGAGTACTGGGTCTTCCCTGGTGGCACAGTGGTTGAGAGTCCACCTGCCGTTGCAGGGGACACGGGTTCATGCCCCAGTCCAGGAAGATCCCACATGCCATGGAGCGGCTAGGCCCGTGAGCCATGGCCACTGAGCCTGCGCGTCCGGAGCCTGTGCTCCGCAATGGGAGAGGCCACAACAGTGAGAGGCCCACGTACCACAAAAAAACAACAACAACAAGAAAAACAAACAAACAAACAAAAAAGAGTACTGTTTCAGACTGACAAACACTACCACAGTTTGCAACATTAACAGTAATCAATCATTTTGATAGTATATACCCTTGATATGATGTGATGTGCATGACACTTCACTACTATGGTCTTCCTCCTAAAATCCCATAACCACAGCTTAATCATAAAAAAAACAAATTAATCCCAATAGAGAGACATAATAACTGACAAGTACTTGTCAGACTAATGTGAACTAAATGAAAATTAAAATATTGTGTTAGCCAAAAAGCTCATTCGGGTTTTTCCATACCATCTTACAGAAAAACCCAAACAAACTTTTTGGCCAACCCAATAAAAATTATCAAGATTTGTGAGATGCAGCAGAAGCAGTGCTTAAAGGAAAATTTATGGCATTAAGTGTATATATCTGAATTAAAATTTTTTAAATGAATAACCTATTATTCTACCTTATAAATCTGGAGAAAACAGCAAATTAAGACTAAAGAAATCAGAAGAAATATATAATAAAATCAGGTGGAGATTGAAAACCAGAAATAAATAGAAAAAATTAATGAAGCCAAAAGCTGAATCTTTGAAAAGATCAATAATATTGATAAACCTCTAGCCAGAAATCACCAAAGGTGAAAAAAGACACAAATTACCCATATTTGAAATAAAATGGTGGTTATAACTGCTGAACCCACAGACATTAAAAGGACAATAAAGGAATACTACGAGCAACTCTATGCATACATATTGATATATGAAATTGATCAATCCCTTTAAAGATAAATTACCAAAACTCACTCAAGGAGAAATAGGTAACATGAATAGCTTTTTATGGCAGATATTAAATTCATAATTAAAAACCACCCCCCAAAGAAAGCAACTGGATAGTTTCAGAGTGATTTGTAACCAAATATTTAAGGAAAAAAATAATATCAATTTTCTACAGTATCTTCCATAAAATATAATCAGAGGAAACCTTCTGAATTCATTGTATGAGACCTTTATTACACTAATATGAAAGCCAGATACAGACATTACAAGGAAAGAAAACTACAGACTAATCAATGTATAAAAATGATCAAGCAAGATTTAAACCAGGTATCAAGGCTGGTGGACATTCAAAATTCAACCAGTGTAATCCACCATATCAATAGGCTGAAGAAAAATAATCACGTGATCATATCAGTTGATGCAGAAAATAACATTCAACAAAGTTCAACACTCATTCATGGTAAAAACTCTCAGCAAGTTAGGAATATAGAAGAACCTCCTAAACTTGATAAACAACATCTACAAAAACCTATAGCAATATGATGATTAATGGTCAGAGCCTAGATACTTTCTCCTTCAGATCAGGAACAATTCAAGGATTATTCACCATATATAAGTTGATAAGTATATCTATATCTATATCTATCTATCTAGATTGAACAATTAAGTAAATACTGGAATTGAATGATTAAGTAAGTGGATGGTGGATGGTGGAAGTCAGTTTTCTCACTGTTGGAGTGGGAGGTTACAGACAAACAAAGGGGAAGGTTAAAATGATCCATTTTGTACTCAAAGTTGGAGATACCAGTATGAGCACCAGCATGTTCATTTTAATATAGATTTAAGTGGATACATACATAAATATTTATAGATATGTATATATACACATATATAATCCCTTGATCTGTCAACAGAGAGGGCCTAAGAAGCAACAACACCCAATAGCAAAAAACACCCAGATCTTGGTTTCTAATATTATTTGTCCAGTAAAAGGACCAGAGCTCCCTCTTATATTGAAGGACTGAGAGGAAATAAACAAAACAAACCTACAGCATTTTACAGGGCCAGAAAGTAAGAGAGTGCTAAAAGAGTAACAATAATAATAGAATCATAGTCTCATGATAGTGGTATTACTAGTCTCATTTTGAAGATGTGGAAAATGAGGCTCAGAGAAGTGAAGTCGTTGCTCAGTTTCATGAAACTGGTAAAGAAACAAAACCAGAAATTGAATGCCACACCTACACTCTTTAGCTTTACCACATGACTTTTCTAGGCCGATGAAACCAATAAAAAATAGGAGGAAAATGCTTTTGTTTTCTGGTAATTTTCTGATGACCCTCCTATTCTCCAGATAGCCCTAAGTGGTCAGGACATTCATTTTAGGAACGTTATTATGCAGCCTTTATCCTTTTAGTAGTGACACTGATTAAAATACACACCAAAAGTAATTGCTACCATAAGAACCCAGAGACATTATGAAAAGCAGCCACTGGGTCAGCCTAGAAGGGAAGTGTAACAAAAAGGAAGGAAGTAATCAGAAGATGTGAAGGTTTATTGGAGAAGAGAGAAGAAACTGAGGGAAAAGAAGTTGCCCATTCACTTTGCAGGACACCAGCAAGGGTGCTGAAATTAGGTATCTGGCAGGTGGATAATGTTTGATGACTTTCCTGTTTTTGTCCACATTTTTTCCTCATCCACTACCCTGGCTTTTGAACTTGACATAATTCTTTACAGACTGCTTTATTGACATCCAGCATCACTTCCAAGCCCCAGCCTACAGGCCACCCACTTAGTTTTGCTGCCAGGTCTGACTAATGTCATCATCTTCTTCTGCCTTTCATCAGGTTATAGAAAACTCATGCTTTCCTGGCTGTCTGGGGCTGAGAAAAAGGAAAATCTCAAAGGAATCTGCTGCAATTCACATGAGCAATGGATTTTCTGGTCTTAAAACTCTCAAAGTATGCCATTACATGGCCCATTTGGACAGAAAAGGAGGAAACCACTAATTACATGCCCTCACCCCACCTCATAAATTCTTTCCAGATTGCCGAGGACTTCTATTATCCTTAGCTCATTTTACTCTCCCAATGTTTTTGGGTCAGTTATTATTAGTTTATTTTACAGATGAGGAAATCATGATCTAAGCTGCCACCTACTGAGAGGAGACAGTAGAAATCCTGTGAGTGACATTTTACTCACATTTTATAGATGTAGTAAACAAGACTCAGAGAGGTGAAGTGACTTGTCTACAGTCACACAGCTCATAAAAAAACAGAAACAGAATTGAATCCAGGTCCATCTAAGTCCAAAATCAGTGGTCAGAACCTTCATTTTAGGGCCATCAACATGTAGCTGTTTCCATGTACCTCCAGTTTATATGTGGTGGAGCTGAGCCAAAGGCCAGGACTTCTGACACATAGTCTTAGTGCACGTGTATTTATATAACCCTAAAACAGAGTCAAGCCAAAAGTACCTCATTGTCTTTCAGAATACCAGAAAATTGTGATTATGGCTGCCTCTCATACACCATCAGATTCCTTAATCTCCAACAGGTGGGAAATGCTGCTGACAAGATAAAGTGAAGATGAGAAAAGCCATGGGTGGTGAGGCTCCAAGAAAGGTCACTGGCATGGAAGCCAAAAATCTTGATCTCCAGGTACATATTCTGTGATATTAGTCAAATCCCTGCCTCCTTCTGGGCCTCAGTTTCCTTATCTCAAACATATGGAGATTGGAATAGATGAAATCTAAGATCCTTCTCGAAATAAAATCCTATAATGGGAAAGGTGGCAAAATTGCGAAGTCTCCCACTAATAATAAAAAAGGTGTTTTTTATGGCAACAAGCCCAGACATCTTCCATTTCTGGCTACCAATTTAAGCCAAGTATGTCACATTTAATGAGAGCCTCTAAGAGTTTTAATTTTATTGTAATATTCTATCTGATTAGGATGTGGTTTCACAAATGTACAGAAAGGAGTGGAGGTTTAAAGCGTTAACACTAAACATGTTTATAAGACTGCTGCAACGTGATGAGAAAGATCTGGACTAGGATGACAAGGCCTCTTTCCTCACTGGACATCAGTTTCTTGCACTCCCAGAGAATTCTTATCTGTGACTTGTAAAAGACTCCAATCTCCCCCACAAGCCCCTTCAACCTCCTTAATAATAAACCAGAGCTTTCTGGTGGTTGGGTTAACTTGACTATCCCGCTCCAACTTTCTGGCCCAGCCTGTTGTTTATTAAAGAAGCCCCTATCTATATTCTTGCTCTAGCCCCTTTATGCCACCTGGTGAGATCATACCACATTTGTCTTCTCTGTCAGATTTCACTTATCACAATATTCTGAAGGTTGTCTTTTCATTTCTTGATTGTTTCTTTTGCTGTGCTTAAGCTTTTTAATTTGATGTAGTTATACTTGTTTATTTTTGCTTTTGTTGCCTGAGCTTTTGGTGACATCTGAAAAAATGGTTGACAAGACCAATATCAAGGAGCTGTTACTCTGTTTTCTTCTGGGATATTTATGGTTTTAAGTCTTATGTTTAAGTCTTTAATCCATTTAGAGTTAATTTTTGTGAGTGGTATAAGATAGGGGTCTGCAGGGCCATGCGGGAACCTGATGCTGGGCACACCACTGGCTTCAGTGGGGCCACCTGGGAACCCATGGTTAGGCAAGCCTGTCAGCTTCAGTGGGACCACAGCAGAGCATGGAGGTGGGGCAAGCCCAATGGAACTAGCAAGGTAGAAGGAGTGCAAAAATGGTGCCTCACAGAGCCAGCACTATTAAAGTGAAGTAAAAGTGCAAAAAATGGCACCTGCCAGCACCTTCATTCCTGGAGAAAGTCCCAACAGACCCCTGTGCCCCTAGGAGACATGTAAGATTAGCTAATGAATCTCCTTCACATATTGTCTAGGTGCTTTTCAAATTTCTGCTTTTGTGCTGGATCCTGGGGTGAGTAAGTTTGTGTACAAGCCCTTTAAGAGCAGACTTTCCATTCTCCACAGCATTTTAGGCCTCCTGAATGTAAGCCCCATTGGTTTGTAAAGCTGGACATTTTGGAGGCTTGTGTCTCCATTGCAGATCCCAACAGTTGGGGTGCCTGAGGTAGGACATGAACCCTTAGTTCCTCAGGGAGAAGTTCCATATTTGTGAGATTATTCTTGCTTGTGAGTTGCCCCACTGGGTGTGGGGTTTTTGGTGAGACTACATCTCTGCCTCTCCTAGCCATTTAGATGTGGTTCTTTTATCTTTTGTTGTGGAGGAGCTGTTCAGCTAGTTTTCAGGTTTTTTTCAGAGGGAATTTATCCATATGTAACTGTAGATTTGGTGTCTCTGTGGGAGGACATAAGTTCAGGATCTTCCTATGCTGCCTTCTTGAACCACCTCCCTGTTTCTCTTTATGGTGTCCTATAATTCACTTAGGCTTTCTTTACACTTTTTTCTTTGTTCTCCTTTGTTAGATAACTTCAAGTGTCCTGTCTTCTAATTTAGATTCTTTTTTACTGCTTGATCCATTCTGCTGTTTATCCTCAATTTTACATTTTTAATTTTATTCTTCAGCTTGCTAATTTTTTTGTTTTTTAAAATAATTTCTAACACTGTGTTAAACCTCTCATTTTGTCACTGTATTGTTTTCCTGATTTTTGTGGATTGTCTGTATTTATTTCTGTGTAGCTCATTTAGCTTCCTTAAAATAGCTATTTTGATGTCTTTATTGGGTAAATTGTAGATCTCCATTGCTTTTGGTTCCTCTACTGGAAGATTATTGTAATCCTTTGGTGGTAACATATTTCCTTGATTTTTCACCACTATTAAAGTCTTGCATCACTATCTTCACATTGAAGTAGCAATCGCCTCCTATCTTTAGAGACTGACATCAGGATAGAAATACTTTCTGTTAGCCCTGATAGGGATTCTGAGCCTTCCTCAGACCTTTTATGGATATGCCTGCTCTCTACTTCTTGCTCCTTCTTGTGACAGACTCCTTAAGTCGTATACATTTTCTCCATTCAACAATGGACCAGGATGGGTGCTGACAGCCTCCTTTCTGTAAATGCTCAAGTTTGTGGTCTCTAATTGGCCTACAGATTTGTGTTAGTTCTCTTCATGTGCTCACTACCTATCTAGCAAAGCTTGCTCCTTCTGCTATCAGGAGTACACACCGATATATGACCATAGGGTGTGTGTGTGTGAGTGTCTGTAACACTCAGGTGCCCATGGGCCACCTGGGTGAATTCATGGGAGAGGCATCCCAGGAGATCATGGGTGGTCCTTCCAATGTAGCCCATAAAGTGATTAGAAGGACCCACATTCTTTTCATACTTTCTGAACCCTGGTTGCTGTTCTTCCAGCTGCTCACCACCCTCCAGTTTTGCAGCTATGACTCAATATTCTGGATGTAGCAAGAAAGAAATGGACCTTTTGGCAGTGCCCCACATAACTAGGAAAGCTCACATTTACTCACGCCCTCTCACTTTCTGCCATGGGGAAAACAATCACTGGTTGATAAATGATCTCTTGGCACTGATCTGTGCTGCCTTGGGGAAGGGATGACACAGGTAAAGTCAAACTGTTCCTGTGGTCCTCTCCAATGCATTCAATCTTGGATTTCTTTCCTCCAACAGTGTGTTGGAATATCTCACTGGACTCTTCGACTTCCACAAAGGCTTTCTCATCCATGGGTGATTAAATCCGTGTTCTCCAGGGTTTCCAGATTGTGGCTGAAAGGGGCTGGAGCTAGTTTACAGATCACTTTAGGATCCAAAGCTGTGACCAATAGGCTGTATGCCTATTTCCTGGTGGGTTGGTGAGATTCCTTCTGGATTCCTTGGCGTATGGTGTTGGATCCCACAACTCCCACAAAGACACTTTTGTCCACGGATGGATGCTATATTGTTGTTCTTGAGGGGCAGATATGAGCAAGGGATATTGTATTTGGCCTTCTAGCTGATATCATTATATCAGAATAAACTTTCAAATTACTTAATCTCTGGGGAAGTTTTGACTTCTTTCTGAGCCTCAGTTTTACTCGCAGTAAAATGGGAGTAAGGGGCCAGAATGCATGTGCAAGGCTTCCAGGTTGATGATCAACTAGTTTTACACTTCAGTATCCATTATCTTAGCTCACCTACCAGTCACTTCATCCTGACATCACAAGAGTCAACATGTAATATTCCTGAAGGCAGTGTAGGTTGTTACAGGCTGCTTCCATCCCTAACAGAGTGGAATTTTAGTTCTCTGTATTCCTAGTTTGCAGAGAGCTTTTTTTTATATCATTAATAGGTGTTAAACTTGGCTGAATGTTTTTTCTGTGTTAATTGATATGATAATATGATATTTCTTCTTTAGCCAGTAGATATAATATATTACATTGATTGATTTTCAGAGATTAAACCAACCTTGCATGCCTGGGATGCATCCCACTTGGTAATGGTGTTTATTCCTTTTAATACCTTGTTGGATTTGATTTGTTAAAATATTGCTGAGAATTTTTGTGTCCAAATTCATGAAATGTACTAGTGTTGTCCTCATTATATATTGATACTAGAGTAATACTGGCTTCACAAAATAGTTGGGAAATATTCCCTGCTCTTCTGTTTTCTGGAAGATATTGTGAAAACTGTTAATTCTGCTTTGAATAATCAGCAGAATTCTCCAGTAAAACCATCTTTGCCTTCTTTTCAGGGAGATTTTTAATTGTAAATTTAATGTCTTTAATAGGTAGAGGATTATTTGGGTTACACATTTTATCTTGGCTGAGTTTTGAGTTCTTAAATGCTCAATTTCTTCTAAATCTTCAAGTTTATAAGAGTAAAGTTATTAATAGTATTTCTATATTTTTTATTGTGGTATAATATATATCATAAATTTTACCATTTTAACCATTTTTAAGTGTACTCTTCCAGTGGCATTAAGCACATTTACATTGTGGTGCAACCATCATCACTGTCCATATCTCCAGAACATTTTTTCACCATCCCAGACTAAAATTTTATACACATTGAAGAGTAATCCCCCTTTAACTACACTGCAAACCCAGGCACAACTATTCTATCAATACCTTCTGTCTCTAAGAATCTGACTATTATAGGTACCTCGAATAAGTGGAATTACACAAAATTTGCCCTTTTGTATCTGGTTTATTTCACTGAGCATAATGTCTTTAGGGTTTTCCTTGTTGTAACATACACCATAATTTGATTGAATTTTAAGACTAAATAATATTCCATTATATGTTTTTTACCACATTTTCTTTATCCATTTATCTGCTGATAGACCCTTAAGTTATTTTCACATATTAACTCTTTTTTATAATGCTTCTGTAAACATGGGTGCACAGATATTTGTTCTAGTCTATTCTTTCAATCACTTTGGGTATATGCCAGAAGTGGAATTACAGGATCATATTGTAATTCTATGTTTAATTTTTTGAGGAATTGCCATACTGTTTTTCATATGGCTGTTTCATTTCACATTCCCACCAGTAATGCACAATGGTTCCAATTCACCCACATCCTCATAAGTGCTTGTAATTTTCCAGTTTTTAAAATTATTATTGTTATTACTAATGGGTATGAAATGTTATCTCATTATGGTTTTGATTTGCATTTCCCTAATGATTTGTGTTGTTGAGCATCTTTCATTTGCTTATTGGCCCATTGCTGTATCTACTTTTAAGAAATGTCTATCTGAGGCACTTCTCCACTTTTGACATGTGTTATTTGTTTTTTGCTTTAGAGTTTTAGGATTTTTTAAATATTGTGGATGTTAATTCCTTACCAGATATATTATTTGCCAATATTTTCACCCATTCCCTGTGTTGCCTTTTTACTCTCTCTCTCTCTTTTTTTGCGTTATGTGGGCCTCTCACTGTTGTGGCCTCTCCCGTTGCAGAGCACAGTCTCTGGACGTGCAGGCTCAGCAGCCATGGCTCACGGGCCCAGCCACTCTGCGGCATGTGGGATCTTCCCGGACTGGGGCACGAACCCGTGTCCCCTGCATCAGCAGGTGGACTCTCAACCACTGCGCCACCAGGGAAGCCCGCCTTTTTACTCTCTTGATAGTGTCATTTGATGTACAAAATGTTTAATGTTGAAGTCCAGTCTATTTATTTTTTCTTTTGTTGCCAAGGCTTTTGGTGTCATATCCAAAAACTATTTCCGATATCTATTGCCATGAGGATTTCCTTTATATTTTCTTCCAAGAATTTTACAATATTAGCTTTTAAATTTAGGTCTTTGATATATTTTAATTTAATTTTTGTATACAGTGTAGGGTAAGGATCCAACATCGAACATTTGGCAAATCAATATTCAGTTTTTCCAGTACTGTTTGTTGAAAAGTCTGTCTTTCCTCACAAATAGCACTGACAAACGTCCAAATATTTTAGAGCTTACATGTGAGGGTTTATTTCTGTGTTTTGTGTTCTATTCCATTGGTTTATGTGTATGTTTTTATGCCAGTACCATACTATATTTTTTGTTCCTTCAGTATTTTAATTATAGAAATTTCAGGTGTACAGCATTATAATGTGACAACTGTATACACTACAAAGTGATCACCACTGCAAGTCTTGTTCCCATCTGTCATCATACAGTTGACCCCCTTCACACACACCCTGATACACCTCCCCTCTAATAACCATTAATCTGTGCCCTGTATCTATGAGTTTGTTTTTGTTTTATTTATTTATTTTTATTTTGTTTTGTTTTGTTAGATAATACATATGAGTGAAATCATACAGTATTTGTTTTTTTTGGTCTGAGTTATTTCACTCAGTATAATACTTTCAATTTCATCCATGTTGTCACACATGGCAGGATTTCATTCTTTTATATGGTTGAGTAGTATTCCATTGTGTGTGCGTGTGTGTGTGTGTGTGTGTGTGTGTATATATATATATATATATATATTACATATGCTTTATTCATTGATCCATCAATGTGCACTTAGGTTGTTTTTTATATCTTGGCTATTGTAAATAATACACAATGAACATAGGAGTGCATATATTTTTTCAAATTACTGCTTTTATGTTTTGGTAAATACCCAGAAGTGGAATAACTGGGTCATATGGTGGTTCTATTTATAAGTTTTTGAGTAATGAATATATTGTTTTCCATAGTGGATGCACCAATTTATAGTCTTACTGAGTGTAAGAGGATTTCCTTTTCTTCACATCCTTGCCAGCACTTGTTATCTTTTGTATGTCTGATGATAGCCATTCTGACAGGTATCTCATTATGGTTTTGATTTTAATTTCCCTGATGATGTTGAGCATCTATTTGTGTGTCTTGTGGACATCTGTATATCTCTTTTGGAAAAAATATCTATTTAGATTTTCTGCCCATTTTTAGATTGGGTTGTGTGCTATTTTGCTATTAAGTTGTATGATTCTTTATATTTTGGTGGTATTAACCCCTTATTAGAGATACAGTTTGCAAATATCTTCTCCCATTCAGTAAGTTGCCTTTTTGTTTCAATGATATTTCCCTTCACTGTGCAGAAGCTTTTAGTTTGCTGTAGTTCCATTTGCTTATTTTTGCTTTTGCTTCCCTTGCTTTTGGAGTCAGATCCACAGAAACATCGCTAAACCAATATCAATGAAGTTACAGCCTATGTTTCCTTCTAGAAACTTTATGGTTTTAGTTCTTAAAGTCTAATCCATTTTGAGTTTATTATTGTATATAATGTAAGATGGTGGTCTAGTTTTATTCTTTTGAATATGGCAATTGAGTTTTCCAAACACCATTTATTAAAGAGACCATCATTTCTCCATTTGCAACTTTGTCATAAATTAGTTATCCATATATGTGTACATTTATTTCTGGGTTCTCAGTTTTGTACCATTGATGTGGGTGTATTTTTCTGTGTCATTCCCATACTGTTTTGATTACTGTAACTTTGAAGTATAGTTTGAAATCAAGGAGCATGATATCTCCAGCTTTGTTCTTCTTAAGACTGTTTTGGCTATTTGGGGTCTTTTATTTTTCATACAAACTTTAGAATTATTTGTTTTACTTCTGTAAAATATACAATTGGAATTTTGACAGGGATTGCATGGAATCTGTAGATAGCTTTGGGTAGTATGGATATTTAAACAATATTAATTCTTCTAATCCAAGAACGTGGACTATTGTTCCATTTATTGTTGTTTATTTCAATAGTATCATACTTTTCAGCACACAGGTTTTTCACCTCCCTAGTTAAAATTATTTCTGGGTATTTTATTTCATTGATGCAGTGGTAAATGAAATAGTTTTCTTAATTTCTTTTTCTAATAGTTCATTATTAATTTATAGAAAAGTAATAGATTTTTGTATATTAATTTTGTGTCCTGGAATTTACTGAATTAATGTATAAATTCTAAATATTTTTTTGGTGGAGTCTTTGGAGTTTTCTGTATGCAGTATCATGTGATCTGCAAATAGTGACAGTTTTCTTTTTCCTTTCAATTGTGTATACTTTTGCTTTATTTGTATGGCCTAATTGCTGTGGTTAGGATTCCAATATGATGCTGAATAAAGTGGTGATTGTGGGCATCCTTGTCTTGTTCCTGATGTTAGATAAAAAGCTTTCAGTTTTAAGTATGATGTTAATGTGGGTTTGTCATATATGCCCTTTAATTTGATGAGGAACGTTCACTGTATACTAAATTTGTTGAGAGTTTTTATCATAAATACATGTTGAATTTTGTCAAATATTTTTTCTGCATCTAATGAGATGATGATAGGACTTTTATATTTCATTTTATTAATGTGAAGTACCATGTAGTTTGATATGTGAATGTTAACCATCTTTGCATCCAGGAAAAAAATCCCACTTGATCATGGTGTATGATCCTATTCATGTAATGTTGTATTCAGTTTTCTAATATTATGTTGAGAATTTTTGCATCTATATTCATCAAAGATATTGGCCCATAATTTTCTTTTTTTGTAGGGTATTTGTGTGGTTTGGGTATCAGGGTGATGTTACTCTCATAGAATCAGTTTGGAAGCATTTTTTCCTCTACAACTTTTTGAAATAGTTTTAAAAGGATAGGTGTTAACTCTTTGTTAAATATTTGGTAGAATTCACCAGTGAAAATACTTGACCCTGAACTTTATTTGTTCAGAGTATTACTTAACAAAAATATAGTTAATTCAAAATGCTGTGTGAGTCTCAAGTGCTCAACAAAGTGATTCAGTTATACACACACACACACACACACACACACACACACACACGTATTCTTTTTCAGATTCTTTTCCATTAAATGTCATTACAAGATATTGAGGATAACTCCCTGTGATATACAGTACGTTCCTGTCATTTACCTATTCCATATATAGTAGTGTGCATATGTTAACCCCAAACTCCCAATTTAGCACATTCCCTTAGAGGGAATGCTTTCAGCTTTTCACTTTTGAATATGATCGGGATTGTCAAATATGGCCTTTATTATGTTGAGGTAGCTTCATTCTATGCCCACTTTCTGAAGAGTTTTTATCATAAATCGATGTTGAATTTTATCAAAAGCTATTTCTGCAGCTATTGAGATGATCATATGGTTTTTATTCCTCAATTTGTTAACGTAGTGTAACATATTAATTGATTTGTGGATATTGAAAAATCCTGCATCACTGGAATAAATCTCACTTGGTCATGGTATATGATCCTTTTAATGTTTTTTTGGAGTGGCTTGCTAGTATTTTGTTGAGGATTTTTGCATCTATGTTCATCAGTCATATTGGTCTATGATTTTCTTTTTTTGTGATATCTTTGTCTGGTTTTGGTATCAGGCTGACAGTGGCCTCATAGAATGAGCTTGGGAGGGTACCTTTCTCTGCAATTTTTTGGAAGAGTTTAGAAGAATAGGCATTAACTTTTCTCTAAATGTTTGGTAGAATTCATCTGTGAAGGCTTCTGGTCCTGTGCTTTTCCTTGTTGTAAGTATTTAAATTACTGATTCAGTTTCAGTACTGGTAATTGGTCTTTTCATGTTTTCTATTTCTTCCTGGTTCCGTCTTGGGAGAGTGTACCTTTTGAAGAATTTGTCCATTTTTTGCTAAGCTGTCCATTTTATTGGCATATAGTTGCTTATAGTAATCTATTATGACACTTAGTATTTCTGTGGTGTCAGTTGTAACATCTTTTTCAATTCTGATTTTATTGATTTGTGTCCTCTCCCTTTTTTTCTTGCTGAGTCTAGTTAAAGTTTGATCAATCTTGTTTATCTTTGCAAAGAATCAGCTTTTAGTTATGTTGATCTTTTCTATTTTTTTCTCAGTCTGCATTTCATTTATTTCTGCTCTGATCTTTATGATTTAATTCCTTCTACTAACTTTGGATGTGTTTTTTCTTCTTTCTGTAGTTGTTTTAGTTACGGTTAGGTGGTTTATCTGAGATTTCCCTTGTTTCCTAATGGAAGCTTGTATTGCTATAAACTTCCCTCTTACAACTGCTTTTACTGCATCTCATAGGTTTTGTATGATCATGTTTTCATTTTCATTTGTCACTGGGTATCTTTTAACTTTCTCTATGATTTCTTCAGTGATCCATTGGATGTTTAGCAGCGTATTTCTTAGCCTCCTCACATTTGGGTTATTCTTGCAGTTTTTCCTTTTTTTAAAAAAGATATTGGAGTGTAGTTGATTTAAAGTGTTGTGTTAGTTTCAAATGTACAGCAAAGTAAATTAGTTATATATATATATATATATAGCCAATATTACATATATATGTGTATGTATATATATATATATACATACATATATATACATATATATATATATATATACATTCTTTTTCAGATTCTTTTCCCATATATTTTGTTACAGAATATTGAGTAGAGTTCCTTGTGCTATATAGTAAGTCCTTGTTAGTTATTTATTTTATATATAATAGTGTGAATATGTTAATCACACTCTCCTAATTTAGCACTATCCCCTGTTTCCCCTATGATAATCATATGTGTGATACTGAGATCTGTGAGTCTGATTCAGTTTTGTAAATAAGTTTATTTTTTTTCATTTTTATTAGATTCCACAAATAAGTAATATCATATGTTATTTGTCATTCTCTGTCTGACTTACTTCACTTAGTATGGTAATCTCAAGGTCCATCCCTGTTGCTGCAAATGGCATTATTTCATTCTTTTTCATGGGTGAGTAATATTCCATTGTATATATACACCACATCTTCTTTATCCATCCATCTGTCAATGGACAAACTTAGGTTACTTCCATGTCTTGGCTATTGTAAATAGTGTTGCAATGAATGTTGTGGTTCACGTATCTTTTTGAATTATGGTATTCTCTGCATATATGCCCAGGAGTGGGATTGTTGGATCATATGGTAGTTCTATATTTAGTTTTTTAAGGTAGCTCCATAATGGTTATACCAATATACATTCCCACCAACTGTGTAGGAGGGTTCCCTTTTCTCCATCTCTTCTCCAGCATTTATTTTTGGTAAATTTTTAGATGATGTCCATTCTGACCCTTATGAAGAGATACTTCATTGTAGTTTTGATTTGCATTTCTCTAATAATTCGCAAAATTGATAATTTTTTCATGTGCCTGTTTCACTGTCTGTCTTCTTTGGAGAAATGTCTAGAATTTCTGACCAATTTTGATTGTTTTCTTTTCTTCTTTTTTTTTCTGATATTGAGTTACAAGAGCTGTTTCTATATTCTGGAGTTTAATCCCTTGTCAGTTGCTTTGCTTGCAAATATTTTCTCCCATTTCTGTGTTGTCTTTTCATTTTGTTTACAGTTTCCTTTGCTGTCCAAAAGCTTTTAAGTTTAATTAGGTCCCATTTGTTTATTTTTGGTTTTATTTTCATTACTCTAGAGGTGGATTCAAATAGATATTTCTGCACTTTATGTCAGAGAGTGTTTTGCCTAGGTTTTCCTCTAAGAGTTTTATAGTGTCTGTCCTTATATTTAGTTCTTTAATCCATTTTGAGTTTATTTTTTTGTATGGTGTTAGGGAATGTTGTAATTTCATTGATTCACAGGTAGCTGCCCCATTTTCCCATCACCATTTATTAAAGATATTGTCTTTCCTCCATTGTATATATTTGCCTCCTTTGTCATAGATTAATTGACCATAGGTGCAAGGGTTTATTTCTGGGCATTCTATCCTGTTCCATTGATCTATATGTCTTTTTGCCAGTACCATACAGTTTTGTTGACTGCAGCTTTGTAGTATAGTCTGAAGTCAGGGAGCCTGATTACTCCAGCTCTGTTTTTCTTTTTCAAGATTGCTTTGGCTGTTCAGCATTTTTTGTGTTTCCATAGAAATTTAAATATTTTTTGTTCTAGTTCTATGAAAAATGCCTTTGATAATTTGATAGGGATTACATTGAATCTTTAGATTGCCTCGGGTACTATGCTCATTTTAACAATATTTATTCTTCCAATCCATGAACATGGTATATCTTTCCGTCTGGTTGTGTTGTCTTTGATTTCTTTCATTAACATCTTATAGTTTTCTGTGTACAGGTCTTTTGCTTCCTTAGGCAGGTTTATTCCTAGGAATTTTATTCTTTCTGATGCAATGATAAATGAGATTGTTTCCTTAATTTCTCTTTCTGATCTTTTGTTGTTAGCATATAGGAATGCAAGAGATTTCTGTATATTAATTTCATATCCAGCAACATTACTGAATTCATAGTTTCCTGGTAAGACCTTTAAGATTTTCTATGTATAGTATCATATCATCTGCAAGCAGTGAGAGTTTTACTTCTTTTGCAATTTGGATTCCTTTTATTTCTTTTTATTCTCTGATTGCCATGGCTAGGACTTGCAAAACTATGTTGAATAAAAGTGGTGAGAGTGGACATCCTTGTCTTGTTACTGATCTTAGACAAAATGCTTTCAGCTTTTCACCATTGAGAATGATGTTAGCTGTGGGTTTGTCATATATGAAATTTATTATGCTGCGGTAAGTTCCCTCTATTCCCACTTTCTGGAGAGCTTTTATCATAAAAGGTTGTTGAATTCTCTCATACTCTTTCTCTGTGTCTGTTGATATGATCATATGGTTTTTATTCTTCAGTTTGTTAATGTGGTCTATCACACTGATTGATACAACCCATGTTGTATGATCCTCTTAATGTATTGTTGGATTCGGTTAGGTGGTATTTTGTTGAGGATTTTTGTGTCTATGTTCATAAATGACATTGGCGTCTAATTTTCTTTTTTCTGGTCTCTTTTTCTGGTTTTGGTGTCAGGGTGATTGTGGCCTCATAGAAGGATCTTGGGAGTGTTCTTTCTTCTGCAATTTTTTGGAAGAGTTTCAGAAGGATAGGTGTTAACTCTTCTCTAAATGTTTAATAGAATTCTGTGAAGCCATCTGGTCCTGGATTTTGTTTGTTGAATGTTTTTAAAAAGCAGTTTTGCTTTCAGTACTTGTGATTTCTCTGTTCAAGTTTTCCATTTCTTCCTGCCTCAGTGATGGAAAGTTGTACCTTTTTACGAATTTGTTCATTTCTTCTAGGTTGTCCATTTTATTGGCATATAGTTGCTTGTAGTAGTCTCTCACGATCCTTTGTATTTCTGCAGTGTCTGATTTAACTTCTCCTTTCTCATTTCAAATTATATTGATATGAACCCTATCCCATTTTTTCTTAATGAGTCTGGCTAAAAGCTAATCAATTTTGTTTATCTTTTCAAAGAACCAGCTTTTAGCTTCAGTGATCTTTTCTGTTGTTCTCTTCATCTCTATTTCATTTGTTTCTGCTCTGATCTTTATGATTTCTTTCCATTACCTTCACGTTTTGATTATTCTGCTTTCTCTAGTTGCTTTAGGTGTAACATTAGGTTGTTTACTTGAAATTTTTATTCTTTCTTGAGGCAACGTTTTATTGGTATAAACTTCCATATTAGAAATGCTTTTGTTGTCTCCCAAGGATTTTGGATCATTGTTTTCATTGTCATTTGTCTCTATGTTTTGATTTCCTCTTTGATTTCTTCTGTCATCCATAGGTTGTTTAGTAACATGTTGTTTAGCCTCCATGTGTTTCTGGTTTTTTTACAATTTTTTCCTGTGATTTATTTCTAATCCTATAGCATTTTCTTCAGAAAAAGACACTTGATATGTATTCCATTTTCTTAAATTTACTGATGCTTGATTTGTGGCCCACAATGTGATGTATCCTGGAGAATGTTCCATGTGCACTTGAGAAGAAAGCATATTCTACTGCTTTTGCATGCAATGCAAAATATCAATTAAGGTCATCTGATCTAATTTGTCATATAAGGCTTGCGTTTCCTTATTGCTTTTCTGTCTGGATGATTTCTCCATTGATGAGAGTGGGCTGTTAACGTCCCCCACTATTATTGTCTTTCTCTCAGTTTCTCAATTTTTGCCTGTACCATTTGCCTGATATATTGAGGTGTTCTATGTTGGATTCATATATATTTACAATTGCCACATCTTCTTCTTGCCTTGATCCCTTGATCATTATGTACTATCCTTCTTTGTCTCTTGTAACAGTCTTTATTTTGTGAATTTATTTATTTTTGACTGCATTGTGTCTTCATTGCTGCACGAGCTTTCTCTATTTGCAGTGAGCAGGGCCTACTCTTCGTGGTGGTGTGTTGGCTTCTCATTGTGGTGACTTATTTTCTTGCAGAGCATGGGTTCTAAACATGCAGGCTTCAGTAGTTGTGGTTCACAGGCTCAGTAGCTGTGGCTCATTGTCTCTAGAGTGCAGGCTCAGTAGTTGCTCCACAGCATGTGGGATCTTTGTGGACCAGGGGTCAAACCAGTGTCCCCTGCACTGGCAGGTGAATTCTTAATGACTGCAACAACAGGGAAGCCCAACAGTCTTTATTTTAAGTCTATTTTGTCTGATATGATCATTGTTACTCCAGCTTTCTTTTGATTTCCATTTGCACAAACCAACTTTTTTGGTCCCTTCATTTTTATTCTGTACATGTCCCTAAGTCTGAAGTGGGTCTCTTGTAGACAGCACATATATGGGTCTTGTTTTTGTATCCATTCTATGTTTTTTGGTTGGAGCATTTAATGCATTTAAATTTTTAAAAAATCTTTATTGGAGTATAATTGCTTTACATAGTTGTGTTAGTTGCTACTGTATAACAAAGTGAATCAGCTATATGTATACATATATCCACATATCCCCTCCCTCTTGGGTCTCACTCCCACCCTCCTATCCCACCTTTCTAGGTTGTCACAGCACCGAGTTGATCTCCCACTTCTATGTAGCTGCTTCCCACTAGCTATCTATTTTACATTTGATAGTGTATATATGTCCATGCCATGCTCTCACTTTGTCTAAGCTAACACTTCCCCCTACCCCTGTCCTCAAGTCCATTCTCTACATCCATGTCTTAACTCCGGTCCTGCCCCTCGGTTCTTCAGAACGATTTTTTTTTATTCCATATATATGTGTTAGCATACAGTGTTTGTTTTTCTCTTTCTGACTTACTTCACTCTGTATGATAGACTCTAGGTCCATCCACCTCACTACAAATAACTCAGTTTCATTTCTTTTTATGGCTGAGCAATATTCCATTGTACATATGTGACACATCTTCTTTATCCATTCATCCGATGATGGACACTAAGGTCGCTTCCATATCTGGGCTATCATAAATAGAGCTGCAATGAACATTGTGGTACAGGACTCTTTTTGAATTTTGGTTTTCTCAGGGTATATGCCCAGTAGTGGGATTGCTGGGTCATATGGTAGTTCTATTTGTAGTTTTTTAAGGAACTTCCATACTGTTCTCCAAGGTGGCTGAACCAATTCACATTCCCACCAGCAGTGCAAGAGTGTTCCCTTTTCTCCACACCCTCTCCAGCATTTATTGTTTCTAGATATTTTGATGATGGCCATTCTGACTGGTGTGAGATGATACCTCATTGTAGTTTTGATTTGCATTCTCTAATGATTAATGATGTTGAGCATTCTTTCATGTGTTTGTTGGCACTCTGTATATCTTCTTTGGAGAAATGTCTATTTAGGTCTTCTGCCCAGTTTTGGATTGGGTTGTTTGTTTTTTTGTTATTGAGCTGCATGAGCTGCTTGTAAATTTTGGAGATTAATCCTTTGTCAGTTGCTTCATTTGCAAATATTTTCTCCCATTCTGAGGGTTGTCTTTTGGTCTTATTTATGGTTTCCTTTGCTGTGCAAAAGCTTTGAAGTTCCATTAGGTTCCATTTGTTTATTTTTATTTCCATTACTCTAGGAGGTGGGTCAGAAAGGATCTTGCTGTGATTTATGTCATAGAGTGTTCTGCCTCTGTTTTCCTCTAAGAATTTGATAGTTTCTGACCTTACATTTAGGTCTTTAATCCATTTGAGCTTATTTTTGTGTATGGTGTTAGGGAGTGATGTAATCTCATACTTTTACATGTACCTGTCCAGTTTTCCCAGCACCACTTATTGAAGAGGCTGTCTTTTCTGCAGTGTACATTCCTGCCAACTTTATCAAAGATAAGGTGTCCATATGTGCGTGGGTTTATCTCTGGGGTTTCTATCCTGTTCCATTGATCTATCTTTCTGTTTTTGTGCCAGTACCATACTGTCTTGATTACTGTAGCTTTGTAGTATAGTCTGAAGACAGGGAGGCTGATTCCTCCAGCTCCTTTTTCCATTCTCAAGATTGCTTTGGCTATTCGAGGTCTTTTGCATTTCCATACAAATTGCGAAGTTTTTTTTAACATCTTTATTGAGGTATAATTCTTTACAATGCTGTGTTAGTTTCTGCTTTATAACAAAGTGAATCAGTTATACGTATACATATGTTCCCATATGTCTTCCCTCTTGCGTCTCCCTCCCTCCCACCCTCCCTATCCCACCACTCCAGGCTGTCACAAAGCACCGAGTCAATATCCCTGTGCCATGCGACTGCTTCCCACTATCTATCTACCTTACTACGTTTGTTAGTGTGTATATGTCCATGACTCTCTCTCGCCCTGTCACAGCTCACCCTTCCCCCTCCCCATAACCTCAAGTCCGTTCTCCAGTAGGTCAGCATCTTTATTCCTGTCTTACCCCTAGGTTCTTCATGACATTTTTTCCTTAAATTCCATATATATGTGTTAGCATACGGTATTTGTCTTTTTCTTTCTGACTTACTTCACTCTGTATGACAGACTCTAGGTCTATCCACCTCTTTACAAATAGTTCAATTTCGTTTCTTTTTAAGGCTGAGTAATATTCTATTGTATATATGTGCCACATCTTCTTTATCCATTCATCTGATGATGGGCACTTAGGTTGTTTCCATCTCCGGGCTATTGTAAAGAGAGCTGCAATGAACATTTTGGTACATGACTCTTTTTGAATTTTGGTTTTCTCGGGGTAAATGCCCAGTAGTGGGCTTGCTGGGTCATATGGTAGTTCTATTTGTAGTTTTTTTAAGGAACCTCCATACTGTTCTCCAAGGTGGCTGAACCAATTCACATTCCAACCAGCAGTGCAAGAGTGTTCCCTTTTCTCCACACCCTCTCCAGCATTTATTGTTTCTAGATGTTTTGATGATGGCCATTCTGACTGGTGTGAGATGATACCTCATTGTAGTTTTGATTTGTATTTCTCTAATGATTAATGATGTTGAGCATTCTTTCATGTGTTTGTTGGCACTCTGTATATCTTCTTTGGAGAAATGTCTATTTAGGTCTTCTGCCCAGTTTTGGATTGGGTTGTTTGTTTTTTTGTTATTGAGCTGCATGAGCTGCTTGTAAATTTTGGAGATTAATCCTTTGTCAGTTGCTTCATTTGCAAATATTTTCTCCCATTCTGAGGGTTGTCTTTTGTCTTGTTTATGGTTTCCTTTGCTGTGCAAAAGCTTTGAAGTTTCATTAGGTCCCATTTGTTTATTTTCGTTTTTATTTCCATTACTCTAGGAGGTGGGTCAGAAAGGATCTTGCTGTGATTTATGTCATAGAGTGTTCTGCCTATGTTTTCCTCTAAGAGTTTGATAGTTTCTGGCCTTACATTTCGGTCCTTAATCCATTTTGAGCTTATTTTTGTGTATGGTGTTAGGGAGTGATGTAATCTCATACTTTTACATGTACCTGTCCAGTTTTCCCAGCACCACTTATTGAAGAGGCTGTCCTTTCTCCACTGTACATTGCTGCCACCTTTATCAAAGATAAGGTGTCCATATGTGTGTGGGTTTACCTCTGGGGTTTCTATCCTGTTCCATTGATCTATCTTTCTGTTTTTGTGCCAGTATAGTACTGTCTTGATTACTGTAGCTTTGCAGTATACGCTGAAGTCATTGAGCCTGATTCCTCCAGCTCCTTTTTTCGTTCTCAAGATTGCTTTGGCTATTCGGGGTCTTTTGTTTTTCCATACAAATTGCGAAATTTTTTGTTCCAGTTCTGTGAAAAATGTCAGTGTTAGTTTGATAGGGATTGCATTGAATCTATAGATTTCTTTGGGTAGTAGAGTCATTTTCACAGTGTTGATTCTTCCAATCCAAGAACATGGTATATCTCTCCATCTATTTGTATCATCTTTAATTTCTTTCACCACGTCTTATAATTTTCTGCATACAGGTCTTTTGTTTCCTTAGGTAAGTTTATACCGAGATATTTTATTCTTTTTGTTGCAGTGGTAAATGGGAGTGTTTTCTTCATTTCACTTTCAGATTTTTCATCATTAGTATATAGGAATGCCAGAGATTTCTGTGCATTAATTTTGTATCCTGCTACTTTACCAAATTCATTGATTAGCTCTAGTAGTGTTCTGGTAGCATCTTTAGGATTCTCTATGTATAGGATCATGTCGTCTGCAAACAGTGACAGCTTTACTTCTTCTTTTCCGATTTGGATTCCTTTTATTTCTTTTTCTTTTCTGATTGCTGTGGCTAAAACTTCCAAAACTATGTTGAATAAGAGTGGTGAGAGTGGGCAACCTTGTCTTGTTCCTGATCTCAGTGGAAATGCTTTCAGTTTTTCACCATTGAGGATGATGTTTGTTGTGGGCTTGTCATATATGGCCTTTATTATGTTGAGGAAAGTTCCCTCTATGCCTACTTTCTGCAGGGCTTTTATCATAAACGGGTGTTGAATTTTCTCAAAAGCTTTCTCTGCATCTATTGAGATGATCATATGGTTTTTCTCCTTCAATTTGTTAATATGGTTTATCACATTGATAGATTTGCGTATATTGAAGAATCCTTCCTTTACTGGAATAAACCCCACTTGATCATGTTGTATGATCCTTTTAATGTGCTGTTGGATTCTGTTTGCTAGTATTTTGTTGAGGATTTTTGCATCTATGTTCATCAGTGATATTGGCCTGTAATTTTCTTTCTTTGTGACATCCTTGTCTGGTTTTGGTATCAGGGTGATGGTGACCTCGTAGAAGGAATTTGGGAGTGTTCCTCCCTCTGCTATATTTTGGAAGAGTTTGAGAATGATAGGTGTTAGTTCTTCTCTAAATGTTTGATAGAATTCGCCTGTGAAGCCGTCTGGTCCTGGGCTTTTGTTTGTTGGAAGATTTTTAATCACACTTTCAATTTCAGTGCTTGTGTTTGGTCTGTTCATATTTTCTATTTCATCCTGATTCAGTCTTGGCAGGTTGTGCATTTCTAAGAATTTGTCCATTTCATTGGCATAGAGTTGCTTGTAGTAATCTTTCATGATCTTTCTTATTTCTGTAGTGTCAGTTGTTACTTCTCCTGTTTCATTTCTAATTCTATTGATTTGAGTCTTCTCCCTTTTTTTCTTGATGAGTCTGGCTAGTGGTTTATCTATTTTGTTTATCTTCTCAAAGAACCAGCTTTTAGTTTTATTGATCTTTGCTATTGTTTCCTTCATTTCTTTTTCATTTATTTCTGATTTGATTTTTATGATTTCTTTCCTTCTGCTAGCTTTGGGTTTTTTTTTTTTGTTCTTCTTTCTCTAATTGCTTGAGGTGCAGGGTTAGGTTGTTTATTCTAGATGTTTTCTGCTTCTTAAGGTGGGCTTGTATTGCAATAAACTTCCCCCTTAGAACTGCTTTTGCTGCATCCCATAGGATTTGGTCGTCGTGTCTCCATTGTCATTTGTTTCTAGGTATTTTTTAATTTCCTCTTTGATTTCTTCAGTGATCACTTCATTATTAAGTAGTGTATTGTTTAGCCTCCATGTGTTTGTATTTTTTACAGATCTTTTCCTGTAATTGATATCTAGTCTCATGGCGTCATGGTCGGAAAAGATACTTGATACAATTTCAATTTTCTTAAATTTACCAAGGCTTGATTTGTGATTAGTATTTGCCTTATGTATTGAGCTGCTCCTATGTTGGGTGCATAAATATTTACAATTGTTATATCTTCTTCTTGGATCGATCCCTTGATCATTATGTAGTGTCCTTCTTTGTCTCTTGTAATAGTCCTTATTTTAAAGTCTATTTTGTCTGATATGAGAATTGCTACTCCAGCTTTCTTTTGGTTTCCATTTGCATGGAATATCTTTTTCCATCGCCATACTTTCAGTCTGTATGTGTCTCTAGGTCTGAAGTGGGCCTCTTGTAGACAGCGTACATAAGGGTCTTGTTTTTGTATGCATTCAGCCAATCTGTGTCTTTTGGTGGGAGCATTTAGTCCATTTACATTTAAGGTAATTATCGATATGTATGTTCCTATTCCCCTTTTCTAAATTGTTTTGGATTCGTTATTATAGGTCTTTTCCTTCTCTTGTGTTTCTTGTCTAGAGAAGTTCCTTTAGCATTTGTTGTAAAGCTGGTTTGGTGGTGCTGAACTCTCTCAGCTTTTGCTTGTCTGTAAAGGTTTTAATTTCTCCATCAAATCTGAATGAGATCCTTGCTGGATAGAATAATCTTAGTTGCAGGTTTTTCTCCTTCATCACTTTCAGTATGTCCTGCCACTCCCTTCTGGCTTTTAGGGTTTCTGCTAAGAGATCAGCTGTTAACCTTATGGGGATTCCCTTGTGTGTTCTTTGTTGTTTTTCCCTTGCTTTTTTTTTTTTTTTTTTTTTTGTGGTACGCGGGCCTCTCACTGTTGTGGCCTCTCCCGTTACAGAGCACAGGCTCCGGACGCGCAGGCTCAGCAGCCATGGCTCACGGGCCCAGCCGCTCCGCGGCATGTGGGATCTTCCCAGACTGGGGCACGAACCCGTGTCCCCTGCATCGGCAGGCGGACTCTCAACCACTGCACCACCAGGGAAGCTTCCCTTGCTGCTTTTAATATGCTTTCTTTGTATTTAATTTTTGACAGTTTGATTAATATTTGTCTTGGTGCATTTCTCCTTGGATTTATACTGTATGGGACTCTCTGTGCTTCCTGGACGTGATTAACTATTTCCTTTCTCTTATTAGGGAAGTTTTCAACTATAATCTCTTCAAATATTTTCTCAGGCCCTTTCTTTTTCTCTTCTTCTTCTGCAACCCCTATAATTCGAATGTTGGTGCGTTTCATGTTGTCCCAGAAGTCTCTGAGACTGTCCTCAGTTCTTTTCATTCTTTTTTCGTTATTCTGCTCTGCAGTAGTTATTTCCACTATTTTATCTTCCACGTCACTTATCCGTTCTTCTGCCTCAGTTATTCTGCTATTGATCCCATCTAGAGTACTTTTAATTTCATTTATTGTGTTGTTCATCATTGCTTGTTTCACCTTTATTTCTTCTAGGTCCTTGTTAACTCTTTCTTGCATTTTCTCCATTCTATTTCCAAGATTTTGGATCATCCTTACTATCATTATTCTGAATTCTTTTTCAGGTAGACTGCCTATTTCCTCTTCATTTGTTAGGTCTGGTGCATTTTTATCTTGCTCCTTTATCTGCTGTGTGTTTTTCTGTCTTCTCATTTTGCTTATCTTACTGTGTTTGGGGTCTCCTTTTTGCAGGCTGCAGGTTCATAGTTCCCGCTGTTTTTGATGTCTGTCTCCAGTGGCTAAGGTTGGTTCAGTGGGTTTTGTAGGCTTCCTGGTGGAGGGGACTAGTGCCTGTGTTTTGGTGGATGAGGCTGGATCTTGTCTCTCTAGTGGGCAGGTTCACGTCTGGTGGTGTGTTTTGGGGTGTCTGTGGCCTTATTATGATTTTAGGCAGCCTCTCTCCTAATGGGTGGGGTTGTGTTCCTGTTTTGTTAGTTGTTTGGCATAGGTTGTCCAGCACTGTAGCTTGCTGGTTGTTGAGTGAAGCTGGGTGCTGGTGTTAAGATGGAGGTCTCTGGGAGATTTTTGCCATTTGATATTATGTGGAGCTGGGAGGTCCCTTGTTGACCAGTGTCCTGAAGTTGGCTCTCCTACCTCAGAGGCAGAGCCCTGACTCCTGGCTGGAGCACCAAGAGCCTTTTATCCACATGGCTCAGAATAAAAGGGTGAAAAAGTAGAGAGAATTAGTAGAAGTATGAAGAAAGAAAGAAAGAAAGGAGGGAAGGAAGGAAGGAAGAAAGAAAGAAAGAAACAAAGAAAGAAACAGAGAAAGAAACAAAGAAGGAAAGAAGGCAAGAAGGAAAGAAAGGAGAGAGGGAGGGAGGAAGAAAACAAGGAGGGAAAGAAGGATAAAAGACAGAAAGAAATAAGATACAGTAAAATAAAGTATAATAAAGTTATTGAATTAAAAATACTTATTTAGAAAAAAAAGGGGATGGATAGAACCTTAGGACAAATGTTGGAAGCAAAGCTATACAGACAAAATCTTACACAGAAGCATACACATACACCCTCACAAAAAGAGGTAAAGTGGAAAAAATCATAAATCTTGCTCTCAGAGACCACCTCCTCAATTTGGGATGATTCATTGTCTAAAGGAGGGAAGGAAGGAAGGAAGGAAAGAAAGAAAGAAAGAGAAAGAGAAAGAAAGAAAAAACGAAGGTAAAGTATAATAAAGTTATTAAAATTAATTATTAAGAAAAAAAATTTTTTTAAAAAAACATGGATGGATATAACCCTAGGACAAATGTTGGAAGCAAAACTATACAGACAAGATCTCACACAGAAGCATACACATACATATTCACAAAAAGAGGAAAAGGGGAAAAAATCATAGATCTTGCTCTCGAAGCCCACCTCCTTAACTTGGGATGACTCGTTGTCTATTCATGTATTCCATGATGCAGGGTACATCAAGTTGATTGTGGAGCTTTAATCCGCTGTTTCTGAGGCTGCTGGGAGAGATTTCCCTTTCTCTTCGTTGTTCTCACAGCTCACAGGGGCTCAGCTTTGGATTTGGCCCTGCCTCTGCGTGTAGGTCGCTGGGGGGCGTCTGTTTTTTGCTCAGACAGGACGGGGTTAAAGGAGCCACTGATTCGGGGGCTCTGGCGCACTCAGGCCGGGGGGGGGGTGGGAGGGAGGGGCTCAGCGTGCTGGGCAGGCCTGCGGCGGCAGAAGCCAGCATAATGTTGCACCCGCCTGAAGCCCGCCGTGCGTTCTCCCGGGGAAGTTGTCCCTGGATCCCCGGAACCTGGCAGTGGCGGGCTGCACACGCTCCATGGAAGAGGGGTGTGGATAGTGACCTGTGCTTGCACACAAGCCCCTTGGTGGCGGCAGCAGCAGCCTTAGCGTCTCCCGCCCGTCCCTGGGGTCCGTGCTTTTAGCCGCGGCTCACACCTGTCTCTGGGGTCCGCGCTTTTAGCCATGGCTCGTGCCCGTCTCTGGGGTTCGTGCTTTTAGCCGCGGCTCGCGCCCGTCTCTGCAGTTCCTTTAAGCAGCACTCTTAAACCCCTCTCCTCGCACACCAGGAAACAAAGAGGGAAGAAAACGTTTCTCACCTCTTCAGCAGGTGCAGACTTTTCCCCGGACTCCCTCCCGGCTAGCCGTGGTGCACTAACTCCTTCAGGCTATATTCAAGCCGCCAACCCCAGTTCTCTCCCTGTGCTCCCATGGAAACTGAAACCCGAGCCTGGTGAGTGCCGGTCGGCACCGATCCTCTGTGTGGGAATCTCCCCGCTTTGCCCTCCGCACCCCTGTTGCTGTGCACTCCTCCGCGGCTTCGAAGCTCCCCCTCTGCCTCCCGCAGTCTCCGCCCGCGAAGGGGCTTCCTAGCATGTGGAAACTTTTCCTCCTGCACAGCTCCCTCCCACTGGTGCAGGTGCCGTCCCTATTCTTTTGTCTCTGTTTTTTCTTTTTTTCTTTTGCCCTACCCAGGTACGTGGGGAGTTTCTTGTCTTTTGGGAGGTCTTCTGCCAGCCTTCAGTAGGTGTTCTGTAGGAGTTGTTCCATGTGTAGATGTATTTCTGGTGTATCAGCTCCGCCACGCTCTCCTGGCCTGTCCGCCCATCCAGCCGGCTCCCTGCTCCCGGCACCCCGTCCGGGTTAGCAGCTCCTGCCTTATGTATTGAGGTGCTCCTATGTTGGGTGCATAAATATTTACAATTGTTATATCTTCTTCTTGGGTTGATCCCTTGATCATTATGTAGTGGCCTTCTTTGTCTCTTTTAATAATCTTTATTTTAAAGTCTATTTTGTCTCATATGAGAATTTCTACTGCAGCTTTATTTTGATTTCCATTTACATGGAATATCTGTTTCCATCCCCTCACTTTTAGTCTGTATGTGTCCCTCAGTCTGAAGTGGGTTTCTTGTAGACAGCATATATATGGGTCTTATTTTTGTATCCTTTCAGCCAGTCTATGTATTTTTGTTGGAACATTTAACCATTTACATTTAAGTTAATTATCTATATGTGTGTTCCTATTACTGTTTTCTTAATTGCTTTTTGTTTCTTATTACAGGTCTATTCCTTCTCGTGTGTTTCTTGCCAAGAGAAGTTTCTTTAGCATTTGTTGTAATCTGGTTTCGTGTTGCTGAATTCTCTTAGCTTTTGCTTGTCTGTAAAGGTTTTAATTTCTCTGTCGAATCTGAATGAGCTCCTTGCTGGGTAGAGAAATCTTAGTTGTAGATTTTTCCCTTTCATCACTTTAAATATGTCCTGCCACTCCCTTCTGGCTTGCAGAGTTTCTTGTGAAAAATAAGCTGTTAACCTTATGGGGATTCCCTTGTATGTTATTTGTTGCTTTTCCCTTGCTGCTTTTAATAATTTTTTTGTATTTAATTTTTGATTGTTTGATTAATATGTGCCTTGGCATGTTTCTCCTTGGATTTATCCTGTATGGGACTCACTGCACTTCCTGGACCTGATTGACTATTCCCTTTTCTGTATTAGCGAAGTTTTCAACTCTAATCTCTTCAAATATTTTCTCATTCCCTTTTTTTTCTCTTCTTCTTCTTGGACTACATAATTCGAATGTTGGTGTGTTTAATGTTTTCCCCAAAATCTTTGAGACTGTCCTCAATTCTTTTCATTCTGTTTTCTTTATTCTTCCCTGCAATAGTTATTTCCACTATTTTGTCTTCCAGGTCACTTATCCATTCTTCTGCCAGTGTTATTATGCTATTGCTTCCTTCTGGAGAATTTTTAATTTCATTTATTTTGTTGTTCATCATTGTTTGTTTGCTCTTTAGTTCTTCTATGTCCTTGGAAATGTTTCTTGTATTTTCTTTATTCTATTTCCAAGATTTTGGATCACCTTTACTGTCATTACTCTGAATTCTTTTTCAAGTACACTGCCTATTTCCTCTCCATTTGTTTGGTCTGGTGGGTTTTACCTTGCTCCTTCATCTGCTGCTTATTTGTCTGTCTAATCATTTTTCTTAACTTACTCTGTTGGAGGTCTCCTTTTTGCAGGCTGCAGGTTTGTAGTTCCTGTAGTTTTTGTTGTTTGCCCCCAGTGAGTAAGGTTGTTTTAGTGGGTTGGGTAGGCTTCCTGGTGGAGGGGACTGGTGCTTGTGTTCTGGTGGATTAGTCTGGATCTTGTCTTTCTGTTGGGCAGTACCACTTCCAATGGTGTGTTTTGGTGTGTCTGTGAACTTAGTATGATTTTAGGCAGCCTCTCTGCTAATGGGAGGTGTTGTGTTCCCATCTTGCTAGTTGTTTGGCATGGGGTACCCAGCACTGGAGCTTGCTGGTCCTTGAGTGGAGCTGGGTCTTAGTGTTGAGATGGAAGTCTCTTGGATATCTCTCACTGATTGATATTACATGGGGCCAGGAGGACTCTGGTGGTCCAATGTCCTGAACTCATTTTTCCCACCTCAGAACTTCAGGCCTGTCAGCCCCCAGGAGCACCAAGCCCCTTTCAGCCCAACAGCTCAGAAGAAAAGGGAGAGAAAAAACAAATAAATAAAATAAAGTTATTAAAATAAAAAATTAAAATATTATTATTATTATTATAAAAATATTTTAATATAATTTTAAGAAAGAGAGCAACAAAACCAATTAAAAAATCCACCAGTGATAACAAGCACTGAAAACTAAACAAGATAGACATACAAATCAGAAAGTAGTCAGTCGCATGTAGCAAACCTCAAGTCTACAGTTGCTCCCAAAGTCCACTACCTCAATTTTGGGATAATTCATTTTCTGTTCACGTATTCCACATATTCCGGGTACATCAAGTTTATTTTTGGAGTTTTAATCTGCTGCTTCTGAGGCTCCATCAAGAAATTTCCCTTTCTCTTCTTTGTTCGCACAGCTCCTGGTGTACAGCTTTGGATTTGGTCCCTCCTCTGCATTTAGGTCACCCTCTGGCATCTGTTCTTCACACAGTATGGAGGGGGTTAAAGGAGCAGTTGATTAGGGGGCTCTGGCTCCCTCAGGCCGTGGGGAGTTAGGGGTACCCAATGTGTGTTGAACCTGTGGTGGCAGAGGCCAGCATGACGTAGCAACCCCCTGAGGTGTGCTGTGTGTTCTCCTGGGGAAGTTGTCCCTGGATCATGGGACCCTGGCAGTGGTGGGCTGCACAGGCTCCTGGGAGGGCATGTGTGGATAGTGACATGTGCATGCACACAGTATTCTTGGTGGTTGCAGCAGCAGCATTAACGTTTCAGGCCTGCTTCTGGTGTCCGTGCTGCTAGCCGCAGCTCACTCCCATGTCTGCAGCTCATTTCGGTGGTGCTCTGAAGCCTCTCTCCTCACACACCTGGAAACAATGGTCTCTTGACTCTTAGGTAGTTCCAAAGTTTTCCCGATTCCCCTCTTGGTTAGCTGTGGCACACTAGCCCCTTTTTGGGTGTGTTCACACAGTCAACCCCCGTCCTCTCCCTGGGATCTGACCTCCGATGCTCAAGCCCCAGCTCCGAGCCTCACTTGCCCCAGCAGGTGAGCAGACAAGCCTCTCAGGCTGATGAGTGCTGGTAGGCACCGATCCTCTATGTGGGAATCTCTCAGCCTTGCCTTCTGCACTCCTGTTGCTGCACCATCCTCCGTGTCTCCAAAGCTACCCCCCCAACCCCCATATCTGCCAGTGAGGTGTCTTTCTAGTGTGTGGAAACTTTCCATCCTTTACAGCTCCCTCCCAGAGGTGCAGGTCTCATCCCTATTCTTTTGTCTCTGTTTTTTCTTTTTTCTTTTGTCCTACCTAGTTACATGGGGAGTTTCTTGCCTTTTGGGAAGTCTGAGGTTTTCTGTCAGTGTACAGTAGGTGTTCTGTAGGAGTTGTTCCACATGTAGATGTATTTTTGATGTATTTGTCGGGAGGAAGGTGATCTCCGTGTCTTACTTCTCCACCATCTTGAAGGTTCTCCCCTCCATTTACATTTAAGGGAATTACTGATATGTATGCTTTTATTACCATTTTGGTAATTGTTTTGGATTTGTTTTTATAGGTCTTTTTTATTCCCTTCCTCTTTTGTTCTCTTGTGTTTTGATGACTATATTTAGTGTTGTGTTTGGATTGCTTTTTCTTTTTGTGTTTGTATCTATTGTAGATTTTTGGTTTCCTGTTACCTTGAAGTTTTGATATACCAGTCTATCTATCTATCTATCTATCTATCTATCTATCTATCTATAAGATCATTTAAGTTGCTGGTCTCTTAATTTCCAATGCATTTCCAATATCCTGCATTTGTACTCTCCTCTTCTTATGATTGCTTGTTTTGACATCATATTTGCGTGTGGATGATTTCCTACATTTATTTTATGTTTGCCTTTACTTTTGAGCTTACCCATTCATAATTTTCTTTTTTCTAGTTTTGGTCTTTTCTCTTCTGCCTAATTAAGTTCCTTTACATTTCTTGTAAACTGGTTTGGTGGTGCTGAATTGTCTTAACTTTTGCTTGATTGTAAAGCTTTTTTTTTCTCCAACAAATCTGAGTGAGGGCCTTGCTGGTTTGAGTATTCTTTGTTGTAGCTTTTTGCCTTTTATCACTTTAAATATATCATGCCACTCCCTTCTGGTCTGCAGTTTCTGCTGAAAAATCAACTGATAACCTTATGGGGATTCCTTTGTATGTTATTTCTTGATTTCCCTTTGTTGCTTTCAATATTTTTTCCTTGTTTTTAATTGTTGTCACTTTGAATACTATGAGTCTCAATGTGTTTCGCCTTGGGTTTATCCTGTGTGGGACTCTCTGCAGTTTCTGGACTTGGGTGACTTTTTCTTTTCCCATGTTATGGAAATTTTCAGCTACTATCTCTTTACATATTTTCTCAGGTCCTTTCTCTCTCTCTTCTCCTTCTGGGAACCCTATAATGCGATTGTTGGTCCATTTAATGTTGGCCCAGAAGTCTCTGAAACTGTTCTCATTCTTTTCATCTTTTTTCTTTATTCTCTTCTGTGGTCATTGTTTCCACCACTTTGTCTTCCAGCTCACTTATTCTTTCTTCTGCCTCATTTATTCTGCTATGGATTTTTTCTAGTGTATTATTCATTTCAGTTATTGTATTTTTTCATCTCTGTTTGTTCTTTAAATCTTCTATCTCCTATTAAACATTCATTTATTTTATTTTTTCAGTCGTTGTCTCCATTCTTTTTCTGAGATCTTGGATAATCTTTACTCTCATTACTTTAAATTCTTTTTCAGAAAATTTGCTTATCTCCACTTCATTTAGTTGTTCTTGTGGGTTTTTGTTTTGTTACTTCTTCTGGAACATATTTCTCTGCCTTCTCATTTTGCCTAACTTTCTGTTTGTTGTCTTTTTCCTCAGGCTGCAGGATTGTAGCTCCTCTTGCTTCTTTCTTTTGCCCCCTGGGGGATAAAGTTCATCATGAGGCTTGGTCAAGCTTCCTGGTGGGACGGACTGGTGCCTGTCCACTTGTGGGTGATGCTGGGTCTTATCCTTCTGGTGGGCAGAGCCATGTGAAGGGGTGTGTTTAGAGGTGGCTGTGAGTTCAGTATGACTTTAGGCATCCTGTCTGCTGATGTGTGGGTCTGTGTTCCTATCTTGTTGCTTGTTTGGCCTGAGGTGTTCTAGCTCTGGAGCCTGTAAGCTATTGGATAGGGCCCAGTCTTGGTGCCAAAATGACAACCTCTGTTAGAGCCTACATGGATCAATATTCCCTGAGTCCTCTGCCACTTTTGTCCTTGCCCTCCCCACCCGGTGAGCCACAGCCAACCCTTGCATTCCCATGAGACCCTCCATGACCTGCAGGTAGGTCCAGCCCAGACTCTTATGGAGTTACTGCTTTGTGTTGGCTCCCAGTGTCCTTGAAACCTTGTGTTGCCCTCCAAGAGTGGAGTGCCTATTTCCCCCAGTCCTGTGGAGCTGCTGTACTCAAGAGTCACTGGACTTCAAAGCCAAATGCTTTAGGGTTCCCTCCTCTTGATGCCAGACCCTCAGGCTGGGGAACCTTGCATGGGGCTCAGGACTCTCACTCTTGTGGGAGAAACTCTAAGATATAATTATGTTTCAAGTTTGGGGGTTGCCCACCTAGCAGCTATGGGATTTGATTATGTCACAAATGCCCCCCTCCTACCATCTCGTTGTGACTTCTTCTTTGTCTTTGAATGTAAAATATCTTTTTTGATAGGTTCCAGTCTTTTCTGATTGATGGTTGTTCAACAGTTAATTGTGATTTTGGAGTTTTCATGAGAAGAGTTGAGCTCAAGTCTTTCTACTCCACCATCTTGTCTGGACTCAAGTGGTTGCTTTTACTTTGGATGCTGGCTGCGTCCTTCCTCAGCATGTGCTGACTGTTATCCCTTTCATTTGGTGTTTGCAGTTTCCACGGCCCTTGTGCACTTTGGGGATGGCTGGAGCAGTGCTTGGTGCCTGCTTGCAGGTCTTGTAGTGACAGCTGCAGCCTATGAACTCCTGGGACAGTGGGGGCAGGGCTTTTCGCCTGTTTGTGGGTCTTGTATGGGAAGCTGCGGCCCATGCACTCCCAAGACAGTGGGAGCAGGTCTTGGGGCCTGCTTGCATTCTCAGCCGCAGTGACTTGGACTCACCTCCAGGGCTCCTGTAGGTGGTGTCCTGTTACCTGAGAGAGCTCACAGGGAAAGAAGCTCTTATGCTAGTCCTGTCTTTCTCCTTGTGTGTCCCCCGATAATGGTGACTTGCCTCTCTGATGGGGCCAGGCTTCTTCTGGGTACACCCTCAGTTACTACCATCCAGCCTCTTCAGGCTGTCTCCACACAGCCAACCCCGGTCTTCTCCCTGGGTATGACCTCTGAAGCCGGAGCTTCAGCACACAGCCCCCACCTGCACCTATGGACGAGAATCTCAGGCTGGTAAAGGCAAGACTGTGGTGCCAACCTTCTGTGCAGGTTACTATTCATTTTGACTTCCACAAACTGGTTGCTGCACTCTCCTCCTAGTCTCTGAAGCTCCCCCTCTGTCTAGGCTGATCTCACCACTAGTGAGGAGACTTCCCAGGGTGTGGGAACTTTTCTTGATTCCTTTCATTTTCCTTTTCTTTTTCCTTTTCTCCTACCTGGTTTCATGGAAATATTCTTGCCATTTCATAGGTCTAAAGTCTTCTGCCAGTGTTCAGTAGATGTGTCAATCGTTCCACTTGTAGCTTTAATAGTTTTGTGGGAGAAGGTGAGCTCCACATCCTACTTCTCCACCATCTTGATCCTGCCCTCCTCTTTCATTCTTTTTTTTTTCTTTTTGTGGTACATGGGCCTCTCACTGTTGTGGCCTCTCCCATTGTGGAGCACAGGCTCCAGACACACAGGCTCAGTGGCCATGGCTCACGGGCCCAGCCACTCCATGGCATGTGGGATCTTCCCAGACCGGGGCATGAACCCATGTCCCCTGCATCAGCAGGCAGACTCTCAACCACTGTGCCACCAGGGAATCCCCCCCTTTCATTCTTTTGCATGTGAATATCCAGTGTTCTCAATGTCATTTCTTGAAAAAACTATCCTTTTCCCATTGGGAAAGAGTCTTGGCACACAGGTGATTATTTGGCTAGATACGAATTGGTTTATTTCTGGGCTCTTTATAATGTTCCCTTGTTCAATATGTTTGTCTGTAAGCCAGTGCTATACTCTTGATTACTATAACTTTGTAATAGTTTGAAGTAAGGGAGTATGTTGCCTCCATGTTGCTCAACACTGTTTTGGATACTCATGGCCCTTTGTGGATCCGTATGAATTTTAGGATGAATTTTCCTTTTTCTGCAGAAAATATCACTGGAATTTTGATATGGATCAAATTTGGTATGTAGCTCATTTGGGGTAGTATGGACATTTGAACAAGTTTAATTCTTCCCTTTCATGAACATTTATTTGTGTCCATTTATCTGTGTCTTCTTTAATTTTTTTATCAATGTTTCATAGTTTTAAGTGTAAATGTCTTTCATCTCCTTGGTTAAGTTTATTCCTAAGTATTTTTAAGTTTTTAATACTATTGAAAGTGGATTAAAAATATTTAGATAGTTTCTTGTTAGTGTACAGATATGAAGGTGATTGTTATATGTTGATTTTGTATCCTTAAACTTTACTGAATTTGCTTATGAGTTATAATTTTTTTTGGTGGAGTCTTTACAGTTTTCTGTGTTTAAGATGATGTCATCTGCAAACAGACAACTTTTATTTTTCCTTTCCAATTTTAATGTTTTTATTTACCTTTCTTGCCTAATTGCTCTGGATAGAACTTCCCATACTATGTTTAATAGAAGTGGTGAGAGTGGGCATAATTTCCATGTTACAGATCTTAAGGGAAAATATTTCAGCTCTTGACCACTGAGTATGAAGTTATCTGTGGTCTTAAAATATTAAAGTGCATTCTTTCTATACATAATTTGTTGAGAGTTTTATTATGAAAAACTATTTAATTTTGTCAAATGCTTTTCCTGCCTCTATTGAAATGATCATATAATTTTTATCTTTCATTTTTTAATGTGAGGTATCATATTTATTGATGTATGTATGTCGAACCATCATTGCATCCCAGGAATGTTTAATTCAGTTTAGTATTAAAGGTTTTGAGAATTTTTACATGTATATTCACCAGGGATTTTGGCCTATAATTTTTTTCTTGTAGTATCCTTGTCTGGCTTTGGTATTGGAGTAATGCTGGCCTTATGAAATAAGTATGGAAGTGTTCTCTCATTTTTTATCTTTTTTGGAAGAATTTGAGAAAGACTTAATAATTCTACTTTAAACATTTGGGAGAATTCACCAATGAAATCATCTGTTTCTGGGCTTTTCTATGTTGGGAGGTTTTTGATTACCTATTCAATATTCTTACTAGTAATTGGTGTGTTCAATTTTTTTTATTTTTCATGATTCAGTATTTATAGATTGTATATTCCTAGAAATATATCTATGTCTTCTAGGTTATCCAATTTGTTGGTGTACAGTTGTTCATAATAGTCTCTTATTATCCTTTGTATTTCAGTGGTATCAATTGTAATGTCTCCTCTTTCACTTATAATTCTGTTGTTTGGGTCCTCCCTCTTTTTTCCTTGCTTGGTCTAGCAATTTTGTTTACCTTTTCAAAGAACAAACTCTTAGTTTTGTTAATCTTTTCTTTTGTTATTCTGTTCTCTATTTCATTTATTTCTGATCTAATCTTTATGTTTATTATTTTCTTCCTTCTGCTAAACTTTGGGCTTTGTTTCTTTTCTAATATTGGGGTATAAAGTTAGGCTATTTTTCATCTTTCTTCTTTCTTAGGATAGACATTTATTGCTATAAACTTCCCTCTCAGAACTGAGTTTGCTGCATCCCATAAGTTTTGATATGTTGTGTTTCCATTTTTGTTCTCTTTAATATATTTTAAAATTCCCTTTTAATTTCTTCTTTGATCCATTTGTTGTTTAGGTGTGGTTTAATTTCCACACATTTTTAGTTTTCCAGGTTTTTTTTTTTCTGTCATTGATTTCTAGTTTCGTACCACTGTGGTCAGAAAAAGTACTTGGTATGATTTCAGTCTCCTTACATTTACTAAGGCTTGTTTAGTGACTTAACATGAGATGTTTCCTGGAGGATGTTCTGTGTGCACTTGAAAAAATGTGTATTCTGCTCCTGTTAAATGGAATGTTCTGTATATGTCTGCTAGTTTTATTTGGTCTAAGATGTGGTTCAGGTCTAGTATTTCCTTATTGATTTTTTGTCTGGATGATGTACCTATTATTGAAAGTAGGATATTGAAGTCCTCTACTATTATTGTATGGACTATTTCTCCCTTCTGATCTGTTAGTATTTGCTTAATGTATTTAGATGCTCCAGTGATGACTGCATATATATTTACAATTGTTATATTTTCTTTGGAATTGATCTCTTTAAGTATACAGACATATATTTTTTATTGTCCTTCACAGATATTGCATTTTTTAATAAATTGACGGTTTGTGGCAACCTTGTGTCACAATTGGCACCATTTTTTCCAACAGCATTTGCTTACTTTCTCTTTGGCACATTTTGGTAATTCTCATAATACTTCAAACTTTTCCATTATGATTGCCTTTCTATGGTGATCTGTGATCAGTGATCTTTGATGTTACTATTGCAAAAATATTATGACTTGCTGAAAGCTCAGATGATGGTTAGCATTTTTAGCAATAAATTATTTTAAAATTAAATTATGTACATTTTTATTGACAATGCTATTTCAGACTTAATAGACTATAGTATAGTATAAACATGACTTTAATATGCACTGGGAAATCACAAAATTCGTGTGATTTGCTTTATTGTGATATTCATTTTATTGCAGTGCTCTGAAACTGAACCCACAAAATCTCCAAGGTGTGCTTGTATAAGGACCTTCTTTGTCTCTTGGTACAGTTTTTGACTTAAAACCTATTTTTTCTGCTCTCTTTTGTTTTCTATATGCATGGAATACTTTTGTCCATCAATTCACTTTGAGCCTATGTGTAATATTTTAGCTGAAGTGAATCTTATGTAGGCAGCACATAACTGAGTCGAGTTTTTTAAATTCATTCACCATTATATGCCTTTTAATTGAATAATTTAATCCATTCATATTTCAAGTAATTACTGATAAGTAAAACAACCTAATGCCATCTTGTTAATTGTTTTCTAACTTTTTTGTGATTTCCTTTCTCTTTTCTTCTCTTGTTGTGTTTCTTTTTGGGTTGATGTTTTTCTGTGTTACTATGTTTGATTATATTCTCTTATATATATATATATATATATATATATATATATATATATATATATATATATTTTGTGGTACGCGGGCCTCTCACTGTTGTGGCCTCTCCTGTTGCGGAGCACAGGCTCCGGATGCGCAGGCTCAGCGGCCATGGCTCACGGGCCCAGCCGCTCTGCGGCATGTGGGATCTTCCCGGACTGGGGCACGAACCCGTGTCCCCTGCATCAGCAGGCGGACTCTCAACCACTGCGCCACCAGGGAAGCCCTCTCTTTATATTTTTGTGTCTACTGTAGGTAGGCTTACATAAAACATCTTATAGATATAAAAGTTTATTTTATGTGGATGACAACTTAAATTACATACAAAACTCCATCCTTTTATTATTCCCTCCATAATCTTGGGTTTTGATGTCACAATTTACCTGTTTTTATATTATGTACCATTAACAGGTTATTATGGCTATACCTATTTTTAAAACTTTTTTCCTTTAAACCTTTATACTAGTGTTAGGTGAATAACACACCACATACTACAGCATTAGAATAGTCTGAATTTGATCATGGACTTACCTTTATCAGGATGATTTATATTTTCATATGCTTAGTTATTACTAATTAACATTTTTCCTTTCAGCTTGAAGAACTCCTTTCAGCATTTATTGTAAGGCAGGTCTAGGACTGATGAACTTTCTCAGCTTTTGTTTGTCTGGGAGTGTCTTTCCCTCTCATTCATTTTTGAAGGATAACATTGTCAGATAGAGTATTCTTGGTGGTACTTTCTTTTTATTTTTTTCCCCCCAAAACTTTGAGTATATTATTGCACTCTCTCCTGGCCTCCATGGTTTCTGCTGAGAAAATCTGATAACCTTATGAGTGTTTCCTTATATGTGAGAATTTTTTTCCTCTTGCTGCTTTTAAAATTCTCTTTTTGTTTTTGATTTTAGATAGTTTTATTATAATGTGTATTGGAGAAGATACTTTTGAGTTGAAATTTGGGGGTAGCATATTAGCTTCATAAAATTGGATATTTAAATCTCTCCCCAGATTTGGGAAGTTCTCAATCATTATTTCTTTAAATAAGCTTTCTCCTCCTTTTCCCCCTCTTCTCCTTTTGAGACTCCAACATTGCATACATTTCTTCTTTTAATGGTGGCCTACAATCACATAGGCTTTCTTCACTCTTTTTCATCTTTTTTTGCTTCTGTGACTGTATGATTTCTAATTACTTGTTCACTAATTCTTCTGCTTGGTTGATTTGCTGTTAAAGCTCTCTATTGAATTTTTCATGCAGTCATTATTCTTCAACTCTTGGATTTCTATTTCTTTATTGACCTCCTCATTTTGTTCATGCACTGTCTTGCTAATTTTATTTAGTTGCCTCTCTGTGTTTTCTTATGATTAACAGAATTTCATTAAGAGGATTATTCTGATTTCTTTACCAGACAGATCATAGATATCTATCTCCTTAGGGTCAGTCATTAGAATTTTATTAGTTTCACTTGGTGTCATGTTTTTGGTGGTGTCCATGGACAGGCTTGCTGCTGGAGTCCTTGAGTAGACGGGTGTTGGTGTGGGTTGAAAACCTGGGAGAGCAGTAGTCTGCCTGGCACTGACCCTGATGCCCCCTTGAATCTTGGATTCATGGGCATTTTGGGGAGCCTGAGGTCACAGAAGCCACCCAGGGTTGCAAGTGCTGGCTAGTGCTGGGGTGAGTCTGGAGTCTGTCAACCTCCAGGGGGTTGATAGCAGCCCCCTGGAGTCTGTTGCCATGAAGTCACCTTGGGCTGTGGGAGCCAGCAGGCACTGGATTGGATACGGGAGCCAGGTTCACAGGAGCCCTCTAGGAACCTGATGCCAAGGGAACCACCTGTGGACTGCTAGAGGTGGCTGGCACTCAGATGGGTAAGAGTTTGGTTTTGCAGAGTCATTTTGAGACTCCGTAGCCAAGGAGAAGTGGGAGCTGGCTGGAGCCACTGGAGTTGGCAGGCACTGGGGTAAAGTGGAGGCTTGGAAGTACCGGAAGCCTGGTACTGTAGAAGCCACCTATTTCCTTGGAAACTGCCTAGGGCCACTGAAGCTGGCAAGTGCCAGGGTGAGCTGAGAGCCTGGATTCACCAGGACCTTCCAGGATCTTGGTGCTAAGGATACCATCTGAGACCATATGGAGGCTGCCTGGGGCCACTGAAGCCAGCAGACATAGAGATGAGCTGGGGGTCTGAATTATAAAGGACCTGGGAGAAGATTTGTGCCACAAACACCACCTGGGGCTTCTGGAATAGGCAAGTGTAGGGTGAGACGGGTTCTGAGTTCATGGGAGACCGCAGAGAGTGCTGCTTTGAAAACTGCCTGGAGCCATAGGAAGTATCTGGTGCTGCTGGAGTAGGCAGACACTGAGGTGAGACAGCTTTAAGATTCACAGGGGCTCAATGGGGTTCTGATGTCACATGAGCTACCTGAGGCACTGGAGTTGGTAGATGCCTGGGTGTGACAGGGACCTGGATTCCTGGGAGCCTTCCAGGAGCCTGGTATCATAGGGGCCACTTGGGACAGCTGGAGCCATCACGTGCTGGTGTGGGATGGGAGAGTTGGTTCTCAGGTGCTCACAGAAAGCTCTGATATGGGAGCTGCCTGGGGCTGAGGGAGCTGCCTGGGTCAGTTTAATGTAAGCTTCAGAGTTAACCAGGGTTTGCAGGACCCTGCTGGGAGTCTGCCATAGAAGTTTCCTTGGACCTTGGGAGCTGCCCAGATCACTGGAGTAGGCAGGCACTGGTATGAGCTGGGGGTCTGAGTTGGCAGGAGCCTACTGGAAGCTCTGCCATGCAAGCCATGTGAGGCCTTAGGAGGTGCCTGGTGTTGCTAGTGTAGGCACGTACTGGGGTGAGATGGGGCCTGTGTTCCTGGAGCCCACAGGGCACCTGGTGCTATGGGATCTGCCTGGGGTCACTAGAGTAGGCAAGTGCTGAGTTGAGTAGGGGCCTGAGTTTGCAGGAGTCTTGCCATGGAAACCACCTGTGGCTGGGAAGTACCTGGGGCGTCTGGGGTAGCCAATTGCTAGAGTGAATGGGGGCCTGGGTTTGTAAGAACCTTCAGAGAGTCATCTAATGCTGCAGGTATCAGTCCATTATTAGGGTGGACTTGTGGTCCATGGTGAAGTCTAGTGTTCACGTTCCTCTAAACACAGGGACAGTGTATGTCTCCCCACTGGGCTGCCTGGGCTTGGAAGAGGGGTAATAAGGTTAGTGAAAATCTATCTTTCCTACCCTCTCAATGTGCTCTTTCTTATTTCTGTGCTTCACCCAGATGCTGTAATCCCTCACCTGAAATCCTTGGCTCTTGTGAAGGTACTGTATTTTCATGTACAGATAGTTGCTCAAATTGATGTTTCTGAAAATGACTGATTTGTAAAAATTCCTGTGCCCCCATTTTTTATGTCACTCTCCAGATACAGTTTCATAAAAATACAAATATTACAGAAAAAGTGAAAGTACCCTCTTGACCATCTCTTCTCCCAATCCCAGGCCTCTCCTTAGACATATATTTCAATTTGGTAGGTGTCCCTCCAAATTGTTTATATACATTTAGTGTGTGTGTAAGTATCATATATATATATGCGTGTGTGTCTATATATATGTACATACATATATATAGACACACACATATAAAAACATATATATATACAGCTATTTTGCAATTTGCTTTTTTTACACTTAATATATTTCAGTGAAAATATGTGTTTAAGGGAAAACATATTGTTTCACTAAATATGTTTCAGACATTTTTAGATGTCAGTACATATTTGAGTTGTGGAAATGGAATCTCTCATTGTTGTAGTTTGCATTTCCCTGATTATCAGGTAGGTTTAGCATGTTTTACTATGGTTGTTGGGCATTCACCTTTTCTCATCTTCATTCTGCCTTTGCTTATTTTCTACTGGAGAATTTGTCTCTTCTTATTGATTTATAGGTGTATTTTTTCATGTGCATATATACATATGTGTATGTCCTTAAAGATTTGTTTTTATAAAATTGATGTACTCTATATGTTCTGGAGTCTTACTTAATTTGTTTTTAGTGTCTAAGATGGTTAACTCTCATGAACTCAAATGTGCAAAATCCTATTTGTGTGGAATATTCTATATGAATATTGTACTGTTTGATATACAGTAATTTAAAGAAAAATAAAGAAGCTTTAAATGTGTATGATTTTTTTTCTGAACTTTCATACATCAGTAAAAATGGGCAATTATTGGAACTTCTGATTTAGTCCATTAAATTTACTTTCTTGAATCATTAAGGCTAGTTTTCTTTTTTGCTTTTTAAAATTTATTTATTTTTATTAAAGTATAATTGATTTACAGTATTCTGTTAGTTTCGGGTATACAGCAAAGTGATTTAGTTACACGTATTTTTTTTCAGATTCATTTCCATTTTAGGTTATTATAAGATATTGAATATAGTTCCTTGGGCTATACAGTAAATCCTTGTTGTTTATCTTTGTTATGTATAGTAATGTGTATCTGTTAATCCCATACTCCTAATTTATCCCCCCTTTCCCCTTTGGTAACCATAAGTTTATTTTCTGTTTGTGAGGCTGTTTTGTAAATAGATTCATTTGTATTATTTTTTAGATTACATAGATAAGTGATATAATATTTGTCTTTATCTGTCTGACTTACATCACTCAGTATGATTTTCTCTAGGTCCATCCATGTTGCTGCAAGTGGCAATATTTTATCTTTTTTATGGCTGAGTAATATTCCATTGTGTAGATAGATGGATAGATATGTCACATCTTTTTCTGTTACTTTTGAGGTTAAAACAAGTATGATAGCATGAATACCAAATATTACATACAACAAAGAATGTATTAAGAGCTTGTTTGATTTTATGGGAATATCCTTATTATTCTCTGTAACCTACATCTACAATAGAGATTTAAAAAAATATTTTATTGTAATAAAATATATTTAACCAAATTTGCCATTTTTACCACTTTTAAGTGTACAGTTCACTGGCATAAATTACATTCAGAATGTTGTGCAACCATCACCACCACTATCTGCTTTGAAGACTTTTCATCACCCCAAGTAAAGACTCTGTAACAATTAAGAAATAACTCCCCACTTTCCTATCCCAGCCCATGGCAATCTCTAATTTATCTTCTGTCTCTTGAAATTTGCCTATTCTTGATATGTCATATAACAGAAATCATACAATATTTGACCTTTTGTGTCTGGCTTATTTCACTTGTGCATATTTTCAAAGTTCATCCATGTTGTATCATGTATTAGGACAATTCCTTATGGCAGAATAATATTCCATTGTCTGTATAGTCCATACTTTGTTTTTAAGTTCATTTATTGGTAGGTACTTGGGTTGTTTCCAGCTTCTGGTTATTGTAAATAATGCTGCAATGAACACTGGTGTGAAGCTATTTGTTTGAGACTCTCTTTTCATTTTCTGGGGCAGGGGTATACACCTAGAAGTGGAGTCATATGGTAATACTTTGTTCAGTTTTTTGAGGAACTGTCAAGCTGTTTTCCACAGCAGCTGCACCATTTTATAGTCTCACCAACAATTTATAAGTGTTCCAGTTTCTCCACATCCTCTCCAATGCTAGTTATTGTCCATAATTTTTATTATAGCCATCTTAGTAAGGGTCAATAGTATCACTTTTTTTCCTATTCTTTTCTTCTAAATACATTATTATATTTAAATTTTTTTCAGTTTTATTGAGAAATAATTGACATACATCACTGTATAAGTTTAAGACATACAGCATGATGGTTTGGTTTGATTTACATATATTGTGAAATGATTCCCACAATAAGTTCAGATAACATCCATCTTCTCACATGTATACAATACAAAAAAATGAATAAAGAAAAAAAGGAAAAAAAAGTCTCCTTGTGATAAAAACTCTTAGGATGTTCTCTAACAACTTTTCTTATATGTCATAGAGCAGTGTTAGCTATAGTTATCATGTTGTACATTACATCCCTGGTACTTATTGATTGCATAACTGAAAGTTTGTAGCATCTGACCAACCTCCTCCAATATGCTCTACCACACCCTACCAATATCATTTTTCATTTCTTTTTAAAATTTTATTATTATTATTGAAGTATAGCTGATTTACAATATTATATTAGTTTCAGGTGTACAGCATGGTGATTCAGTATTTTACAGATTACACCCCATTAAAAGTTATTACAAGATAATGGTCTTATATTATTTCTTTGTGCTATACAATATATCCTTGTTGCTTATCTGTTTTATACATAGCAGTTTGTATCTCTTAATCCCATACCCCTAACTTGCCCATCCCCCAGCCCCTCTCCCCTCTGGCAACCATAGTTTGTTCTTATATCTGTGAGTCTTTTTCTGTTTTGCACATACATTCGTTTGCATTATTTTTTAGATTCCACATGTAAGTGACATCATACAATATTTAATGGCTGAGTAATATATATAATATATAAAATATATAAGATTTATTATATAAGAATATATATATATTCTTTTTCAGATACAACTTCTTTATCCGTTCAACTGTTGATGGGCACATGGGATGCTTCCATATCTTGGCTATTGTAAATAGTGCTGCTATGAACATTAGGGTGAATGTGTCATTTCAAATTAGTGTTTTAGTTTTTTCCAGATATATATTCAGGAGTGGAATTGCTGGACCATATGGTCGTTCTTTTTTAGTTTTTTGAGGAACCTCCACACATTTTTTCCATAGTGGATGCACCAGTTTATGTTCCAACGAGTGTAATTATACACTTATAATTTCCATTTTCTCCACATCCTCTCCAACATTTGTTATTTGTAGACATTTTGATGATAAGCCATTCTGACAGGTGTGAGGTGATATCTCATTGTTGTTTTCATTTGAATTTCTCTAATAACTAGCAATGTTGAGGATCTTTCCATGTGGCTATTAGCCACCTGTGTGTCTTCTTTGGAAAAATGTCAGGTCATCTGCCCATTTTTTGATTGCGTGGTGTGTTTCTTTGATATTGAGTTGTATATGCTGTTTATATATTTGGACTAATAAACCCTTGTCAGTCATATCATTCGCAAATATTTTCTTCCATTCTGTAGGTTGCTTTTTTTCTTTAAATGGCTTTCTTTTTAATTTTTCTAAATTGGAGTATAGTTGGTTTATAATGTTTCAGGTGTACAGCAAAGTGATTTTGTTATATATATATATATATATATGAATATATATATTCTTTTTCAGATTCCTTTCAACTATGAGTTATTAAAAGACGTTGAATATAGTTTCCTGTGTTATACAGTAGGTCCTTATTGGTTATCTATTTTATATATAGTAGTGTGTATCTGTTAATCCCAAATTCCTAATTTATCCCTCCCCTCTTTCCCCTCAAGTAATCATAAGTTTGTTTTCTATGTCTGATTCTATTTCTGTTTTGTAAATAAGTTCATTTGTATCATTTTTTTAAGATTCCACATATACATGATATCATATATTTGTCTTTCTCTGACTTCACTTAGTATGATAACCTCTAGAGTCCATCCAGATTGCTGCAAATGGCATTATTTCATTGTTTTTTATGGCTGAGTAATATTCCATTGTGTATATATATACCACATCTTTATCCATTTGTCTACTGATGGGCATTTAGATTGCTTCCATACATTGGCTATTGTAAATAGTGCTGCTATGAATATTGGGGTTCATGTATCTTTGAATTCTAGTTTTCTTCTTTTCCTGTTATATGCCCAGGAGTGGAGCTGTTGGATCATATTGTAACTACATTTTTAGGTTTTTAAGGAACCTCCATACTGTTCTCCACAGTGGCTGCACCAATTTACATTCCTAACTACAAGGTAGAGAAGGGTTACCTTTTCTCCACACCATCCCCAGCATTTATTATTTATAGACATTTTAATGGTGGTCATTCTTACTAATGTGAGGTGTTATTTCACTGTAATTTTGATTTGCATTTCTCTAATAATTAGTGATGTTGAGTATCTTTTCATGTGCCTGTTGGCCATCTGTATGTCTTTGTAGAAATGTCTATTTAAGTCTTCTGCCCATTGATTAGTTTTTTATTTTTGATATTGAGCTGTATAAGCTGTTTGTATATTTTGGAAATTAAGCCCTTCTTGGTCACATCATTTGCAAATATTTTCTCGCATTCTGTAAGTTGTCTTTTCATTTTTTAATGGTTTTCTTTACTCCAAAAGCTTTATGTTTAATTAGGTTTTATTTGTTTAATTTTGCTTTTATTTCTTTTCCCTTATGAGACAGATCCAAAAAATATTACTACAATTCATGTCAAAGAGCATTGTGTCTGTGTCCTCTTTTGGAATTTTATGGTCTCATGTCTTACATTTAGGTCTTTAATCCATTTTGAGTTTATTTTTTATATGTTGTGAGGTAATGTTTTAACATAATTGTTTTACATGTAGCCGTATAGTTTTCCCAGCACCAGTTGCTGAAGATACTGTCTTTCTCCAGTGTATGTTCTTGCTTCCTTTTTCATAGATTAATGGAACATAGGTCCATGGGTTTCTGGACTCTGTGTTCTGTTCCATTGATCTATGTGTCTGTTTTTGTTCTAGTAACATTGGGTTTTGATTAATGTAGCTTTGTACTGTAGTCTGAAGCCTGGAAGCATGATACCTCCAGCTTTGTTCTTTTTCTCAAGACTGCTTTGGCAATTCAGGGTATTTTGTGGTTCCATATAAATTTTAGGTTTATTTCTTCTACTTCTGTGAAAAAACGTCATGAATATTTTCATAGGGTTTGCATTAAATCTTTAGATTGCTTTGGGTAGTATGGCCATTTTAACCATACTAATTCTTCCAATCCAAGAGCACAGAAATCTTTCTATTTATTTATATCATTTTCAATTCCCTTGATCAATGTTTTATGGTTTTCAGAGAATAGGTCTTTCGTCCCTTTTGTTAAGTTTATTCCTATGTATTTTACCCATTTTGATGAGACTTTAAATAGGATTTTTTTTACATTGTCTTTCTGATATTTGGTTATTAGTGTATAGAAAAGCAACAGATTTCAGTAATATTAATCTTGTATACAGCAACCTTCCTGAAATCATTTATTAGTTTTAATTTCGGGGGGGGTGGAGTTTTTAGGGTTTTCCTTATCAAGTAGCATGTCATCTGCAAATAGTGACAGTTTTACTTTTTCCCTTCAAATTTGGATGCCTTTTATTTCTTTTTGTTATCTTATTGCTGTGGCGAGGACTTCCAAAACTATGTTAAATAGAAGTGGCAAGAGTGTGCATCCTTGTTTTGTTCATGAATTCAGAGGAAATGCTTTCAGCTTTTCACTGTTGAGTATGAAGTTAGCCATGAGTTTGTCATAACTGACTTTTATTACTATGTTGACAGATGTTCCTTCTATACCTATTTTGATGAGAGTTTTTATCATTAATGGATGTAGAATTTTGTCAAATGCTTTTTCTGGGTCTCTTAGGATGATGACTTGATTTTTATACTTTTGCTAATGTGTTGTATCACATTGCTTTGCAAGTGTTGAACCAACCTTGTGACCCTGGAAAAATCCTTTTTACATATTACTGGATTCTGTTTGCTAATATTTTGTTGAGGATTTTTGCATCTGTATTCATCAAAGATATCGGTGTGTAATTTTTTTTCTTTTCTTTCCTCTTCTTTTTTTGTACTGACTTTGGTTTTGGTATGAGGGTAATAGTGGCCTTGCACAATGAAGTTGGGTGTGTTTTTGGACTAGTTTGAGAGGGATAGGTATTCGTTTCTTTATATATTTGGTAGAATTCCCTCGTGAAGCCATCCAGGTCTGGACTTTTGTTTGCTGGGAGGTTTGTTTTTTTTTTCATTTTAATTAAAATTTCTACTTCACTACTAGTGAACAGTCCGTTCAAGTTGTCTGTTTCTTCGTGATTCAGTCTTACCACCTTGTATATTTCTCGACATTTGTTCACTTCCTCTATGTTGTCCAAATTGTTGACATATAACTGTTCATACTACTCTCTTTTTTTTTAACACCTTTATTGGAGTATAATTGCTTTACAATGCTGTGTTAGTTTCTGCTTTATAGCAAAGTGAATCAGTTATACATATACATATGTACCCATATCTCTTCTCTCTTGTGTCTCCCTCCCTCCCATGCTCCCTATCCCACCCCTCTAGGTGGTAACAAAGCACTGAGTTGATCTCCCTGTACTATGCGGCCGCTTCCCACTAGCTATCTATTTTAATTTTGGTAGTATATATATGTCCATGACACTCTCTCACTTTGTCACAGCTTACCCTTCCCCCTCCCCATATCTTCAAGTCCATTCTCTATTAGTTCTGTGTCTTTATTTCTGTCTTACCCCTAGGTTCTTCATGACATTTTTTTCTTAGATTCCATATATATGTGTTAGCATACGGTATTTGTCTTTCTCTTTCTGACTTACTTCACTCTGTAGGACAGACTCTAGGTCCATCCACCTCACTACAAATAGCTCAATTTCGTTTCTTTCTATGGCTGGGTAATATTCCATTGTATATATGTGCCACATCTTCTTTATCCATTCATCTGATGATGGACACTTAGGTTGTTACCATCTCCGGGCTATTGTAAAAAGAGCTGTAATGAACATTTTGGTACATGACTCTTTTTGAATTATGGTTTTCTCAGGATATATGCCCAGTAGTGGGATTGCTGGGTCATATGGTAATTTTATTTGTAGTTTTTTAAGGAACCCCCATACTGTTCTCCATAGTTACTGTACCAATTCACATTCCCACCAGCAGTGCAAGAGTGTTCCCTTTTCTCCACACGCTCTCCAGCATTTATTGTTTATAGATTTTATTTTTTTTTTGTTCTCAAAAAAATTTTTTTATTATCTTCTAGGAGCACCATGCTGGGAATACAGTGATTAATTAAAGCCATCACAGAGCTTAGAGTCTGACTGAGGAGGTTTTTTTTACATTGATTGATTGCTGCAAATGACTTTTATTATGGCTTTGAAGAGACATAATTCACATACCATATAATTCACTTATTTAGAGTATACAATTCAAAGAGTTTTAGCATATTCATACAATTGTACAACTATTACCATAATCAATTTTTAGAACATTTACATCACCCCCAAAAGAAACTCTGTATCCATTGGCAGTCATTCCCAATTTCTCTTCAACCTTGACTGAGGAATTCTTAAGTTTCTATTATCTGTATTCTTTTTCTTGGGATAAGATTAATGGAAAGTTGGTTGCATCAAGTATTGATATTTACAATGAAAATATTATTAAATAAAAAAAATTCCTTAGAAGCTCCCCTCAATTATTTTCCTTCATTTGCCAAGACAAGAATACATCGACTGTTTAACCGTTGTCTGTCCTGAGTAAGATTTGCTCCCTGGAAGTGTGTATTTATTGCTTTCCCATCTCTTTAGCCAGACGGAGAGCAGAGATACAGTGGTGACCAGAAAGGCACAGTTACATGAGTGGCAATGGAACAGCAGGATTAAGTGTCCCTTGAGAATGGTAGGAATTCCTTGTTTAGAGTGAGGAAAACCCCCCACAAAACATAGATGTGGAGTTCTGATAGCTGCCCTTCCTTTCCTCCTTTCTTCCCTCTTAAATAATTAACTAATTAATTTTATTTTACTTATTTTTTTTACATCTTTACTGGAGTATAATTGCTTTACAATGGTGTGTTAGATTCTGCTTTATAACTAAGACAAAAGTTATACATATACATATGTTCCCATATTTCTTCCTATTGTAAAGAGAGCTGCAATTAACATTTTGGTACATGACTCTTTGAATTATGGTTTTCTCAGGGTATATGCCCAGTAGTCATATGTTAGTTCTATTTGTAGTTTTTTAAGGAACCTCCATCTGTTCTCCATAGTGGCTGTACCAATTCACATTCCAACCAGCAGTGCAAGAGTGTTCCCTTTTCTCCACACCCTCTCCAGCATTTATTGTTTCTAGATGTTTTGATGATGGCCATTCTGACTGGTGTGAGATGATATCTCATTGTAGTTTTGATTGGCATTTCTCTAATGATTAATGATGCAGAGCATTCTTTCATGTGTTTGTTGGCAGTCTGTATATCTTCTTTGGAGAAATGTCTATTTAGGTCTTCTGCCCAGTTTTGGATTGGGTTGTTTGTTTCTTTGTTATTGAGCTCCATGTGCTGCTTGTAAATTTTGGAGATTAATCCTTTGTCAATTGCTTCATTTGCAAATATTTTATCCCATTCTGAAGCTTGTCTTTTGGCCATGTTTATGGTTTCCTTTGCTGTGCAAAAGCTTTGAAGTTTCATTAGGTCCAATTTGTTTATTTTTCTTTTTATTTCCATTTCTATAAGAGGTGGGTCAAAAAAGATCTTTCTGTAATTGATGTCATAGAGTGTTCTGCCTAAGACTTTTCCTCTAAGAGTTTGATAGTTTCTGGTCATACATTTAGGTTTTTATCCATTTTGAGCTTTTTTTGTGTATAGTGTTAGGGAGTGTTCTAATCTCATATGTTTACATGTACCTGTCCAGTTTTTCCAGCACCACTTTTTGAAGAGGCTGTCCTTTCTCCACTGTACATTCCTGTCTCCTTTATCAAAGTTAAGGTGACCATAGGTGCGTGGGTTTATCTCTGGGTTTTCTATCCTGTTCCATTGATCTATCTTTCTGTTTTTGTGCCAGTACCATACTGTCTTGATTACTGTAGCTTTGTAGTATAGTCTGAAGTCAGGGAAAATTATTCCTCCAGCTCCATTGTTCATTCTCAAGATTGCTTTGGCTATATGGGGTCTTTTGTGTTTCCATAGAAATTGTGAAATTTTTTGTTCTAGTTCTGTGAAAAATGCCAGTGGTAGTTTCATAGAGATTGCATTGAATTGGTAGATTGCTTTGGGTAGTAGAGTCATTTTCACAATGTTGATTCTTCCAATCCAAGAACATGGTATATCTCTCCATCTATTTGTATCATCTTTAATTTCTTTCATCAGTGTCTTATAATTTTCTGCATACATGTCTTTTGTCTCCTTAGGTAGGTTTATTCCCAGATATTTTATTCTTTATGTTGCAGTGGTAAATTGGAGTGTTTTCTAGATTTCACTTTCAGATTTTTCATCACTAGTAAACACGAATGCCAGAGATTTCTGTGCATTAATTTTGTATCCTGCTACTTTACCAAATTCATTGATTAGCTCTAGTAGTTTTCTGGTAGCATCTTCAGGATTCTCTATGTATAGTCTCATGTCATCTGCAAACAATGACAGCTTTACTTCTTCTTTTCCAATTTGGATTTATTTTATTTCCTTGTCTTCTCTGGTTGCTGTGGCTAAACCTTCCATAACTATGTTGAGTAAGAGTGGTGAGAGTGGGCTACCTTGTCTTGTTCCTGATCTTAGTGGAAATGCTTTCAATTTTTCCCCATTGAGGAAGATGTGGGCTATGGGTTTGTCATATATAGCCTTTATTATGTTGAGGAAAGTTCCCACTCTGCCTACTTTTGTGAGATTTTTTATCATAAATGGGTGTTGCATTTTGTCGAAAGCTTTCTCTGCATCTATGAGAAGATCGTATGGTTTTTCCCCTTCAATTTGTGAATATGGTGTATCACATTGATTGATTGGCATATATTGAAGAATCCTTGCATTCCTGGAATAAACCCCACTTGATCAAGTTGTATGATCCTTTTAATGTGCTGTTGGATTCTGTTTGCTAGTATTTTGTTGAGGGTTTTTGCATCTATGTTCATCAGTGATATTGGCCTGTAGTTTTCTTTCTTTGTCACATCCTTGTCTGGTTTTGGTATCAGGGTGATGGTGGCCACATAGAATGAGTTTGGGAGTGTTCCTCACTCTGCTATATTTTGGAAGAGTTTGAGAAGGTAGGTGATAGCTCTTCTCTAAATGTTTAATAGAATTTACCTGTGAAGCCGTCTGGCCCTGGGCTTTGATTTGTTGGAAGATTTTTAATCACAGTTTCAATTTAAGTGCTGGTGATTGGTCTGTTCATATTTTCTATTTCTTCCTGATTCAGTCTTGGCAGGTTGTGCATTTCTAAGAATTTGTCCATTTCTTCAAGGTTGTCCATTTTATTGGCATAGAGTTGCTTGTAGTAATCTATCATGATCTTCTGTATTTCTGCAGTGTCACTTCTTACGTCTCATTTTACATTTCTAATTCTATTGATTTGAGTCTTCTCCTTATTTTTCTTGATGAGTCTGGCTAACAGTTTATCATTTTTGTTTATCTTCTCAATGAACCAGCTACTAGTTTTATTGATCATTGCTATGGTTTCCTTCATTTCTTTTTCATTTATTTCTAATCTGATCTTTATGATTTCTTTCCTTCTGCTAACTTTGGGGTTTTTTTTTTCCTCTTCTTTCTCTAATTTCTTTAGGTGCCAAGTTTAGGTTGTTTTTTCGAGATGTTTCCTGTTTCTTAAGGTAGGGTTGTATTGCTATAAACTTCCCCCTTAATACTAATTTTGCTGCATCCCATAGGTTGGGTCATCGTGTCCCCATTGTCATTTGTTTCCAGGTATTTTTTGATTTCCTCTTTGATTTCTTCCATGATCACTTAGTTATTTAGCAGTGTATTGTTTAGCCTCCATGTGTTTGTATTTTTTACAGATCTTTTCCTGTAATTGATATCTAGTCTCATAGCAATGTGGTCAGAAAAGATACTTCATACAATTTCAATTTTCTTAAATTTACTAAGGCTTGATTTGGAACCAAGATATGATCTATCCTGGAGAACGTTCCATGAGCACTTGAAAAAAATATGTATTCTGTTGTTTTTGGATGGAATGTCCTCTAAATATCAATTAAGTCCATCTTGTTTAATGTATCATTTAAAGCTTGTGTTTCCTTATTTATTTTCATTTTGGATGATCTGTTCATTGGTGAAAGTGGGTGTTAAAATCCCCTAGTATGAATGTGTTACAGTCAATTTCCCCTTTTATGGCTAGTTAGTATTTGCCTTATGTATTGATGTGCTCCTATGTTGGGTGCATAAATATTTACAATTGTTATATCTTCTTCTTGAATCAATCCCTTGATCATTATGTAGTGTCCTTCTTTGTCTCTTGTAATAGTCTTTATTTTAAAGTCTATATTTTGTGATATGAGAATTGCTACTCCAGCCTTCTATTGGTGTCATTTTGCATGGCATATATTTTTCCATCCCCTCACTTTCAGTCTATATCTCTCTCTAGGTCTGAAGTGGTCTGTTGTAGTCAACATATATATGGGTCTTGTTTTTGTATCCATGTACCCAGTCTGTGTCTTTTGGTGGGAGCATTTAATCCATTTACATTTAAGATCATTATCAATATGTATATTCCTATTCCTAGTTTCTTAATTGTTTTGGGTTTGTTATTGTAGGTCTTTTAGTTCTCTTGTGTTTCTTGCCTAGAGTAGATCCTTTAGCATTTGTTGTAAAGCTGGTTTGGTGGTGCTGAACTCTCTCAGGTTTTGCTTGTCTGTAAAGGTTTTAAATTCTCCACCAAATCTGAATGAAATCCTTGCTGGGTAGAATAATCTTGATTGTAGATTTTTCTTCTTCATCACTTTTAATATGTCTTGCCAGTCCCTTCTGACTTGCAGAGTTTCTGCTGAAAGATCAGCTGTTAACCTTATGGGGATTCCCTTTTGTGTTATTTGTTGTTTTTCCCTTGCTGCTTTTAATATGTTTTTTTGTATTTAATTTTTGACAGTTTGATATGATATGATATGATAATATGTGTCTTGGCGTGTTTATCCTTGGATTTATCCTGTATGGGACTCTCTGTGCTTCCTAGGCTTGATTAACTCTTTCTTTTCCCATATTAGGGAAGTTTTCAAATATAATCTCTTCAAATATTTTCTCATTCCCTCTCTTTTTCTATTCTTCTTCTGGAACCACTATAATTTGTATGTTGGTGTGTTTAATGTTGTCTCAGAGGTCTCTGATGCTGTCCTCAGTTCTTTTCATTCTTCTTTCTTTGTTCTGCTCTGCAGTACTTATTTCCAATATTTTATCTTCCAGGTCACTTATCCGTTCTTCTACCTCAGTTATTCTTCTATTGATCCCTTCTAGAGTATTTTTAATTTCATTTATTTTGTTATTCCTCGTTGTTTGTTTCATCTTTGGTTCTTCAGTTCCTTGTTAAATGTTTCTTGCATTTTCTCTATTCTATTTCCAAGATTTTGGATCATCTTTACTATCATTATTCTGAATTATTTTTCAGGCAGACTGCCTATTTCCTCTTCATTTGTTGGGTCTGGCGGGTTTTTATCTTGCTCCTTCATCTGCTGTGTGTTTTTCTGTCTTCTCATTTTGCTTTTCTTACTGTGTTTGGGGTCTCCTTTTTGCAGGCTGCAGGTTCGTTGTTCCTGTTGATTTTGATGTCTGTCTCCAGTGACTAAAGTTGGTTCAGTGGGTTGTGTAGGCTTCCTGGTGGAGGGGACTAGTGCCTGTGTTCTGGTGGATGAGGCTGAATCTTGTCTCTCTGTTGGGAATGTCTGGTGGTGTGTTTTGGGGTGTCTGTGGACTTATTATGATTTTAGGCATCTTCTCTGCTAATGAGTGGGGTTGTTTTCCTGTCTTGCTAGTTGTTTGGCAGAGGCGGTCCAGCACTGTAGCTTGCTGGTCGTTGAGTGAAGCTGGATGTTGGTGTTGAAATGGAGATCTCTGGGATATTTTTGCCATTTGATATTACATGGAGCTGGGAGGTCTCTTGTAGACCAGTGTCCTGAAGTTGGCTCTCCCAACTCAGAGGCAGAGCACTGATTCCTGGCTGCAGCACCAAGAGCCTTTCATCCACATGGCTCAGAATAAAAGGGAGAAAAAGTAGAAAGAAAGAAAGAAAGAAAGAAAGAAGATAAAAGAAAATAAAATAAAGTAAGATAAAATAAAATAAAGTTATTAAAATTAATTATTAAGAAAAATAATTTTAAGTAAAAACATAAAAAAAATGTTTGGATAGAACCCTAGGACAAATGGGGAAAGCAAAGTTATACAGAGAAAATCTCACACAGAAGCATACACATACGCACTCAGAAAAAGAGGAAAAGTGGGAAAAATAATAAATCTTGCTCTAAAAGTCCACCTCCTCAATTTGAGATGATTTGTTGTCTATTCCTGTATTCCATGGATGCAGGGTACATCAAGTTGATTCTGGAGATATAATCCACTGTTCCTGAGGCTGCTGGGAGATATTTCCCTTTCTCTTCTTTGTTCGCACAAGTCCTGAGTCTCAGCTTTGGATTTGACCCCGCCTCTGCCTTTCCGTCACCGGAGGGCGTCTCTTCTTTGCTCAGACAGGACTGGGTTAAAGGAGCCGCTCATTCGGGAGCTCTGGCTCACTCAGGCCGGGGGTAGGGAGGGGCACAATGCGGGGCGAGCTTGTGGCAGCAGATGCCTTCGTGACGTTGCACCAGCCTGAGGCATGTCCTACATTCTCCTGGGGAAGCTGTCCCTGGATCCCGGGACCCTGGCAGTGGCAGGCTGCACAGGCTCCCTGGAAGGGAGGTGTGGATAGGGACCTGTGCTCACACACAGGCTTCTTAGTGGCGGCAGCAGCAGCCTTAGCATCCCATGCCCATCTCTGGGGTCTGCGCTGTTAGCCGCGGCTTGTGGCCTTCTCTGGAACTCCTTTTAGCAGCGCTCTTAATCCCCTCTCCTTGCGCACCTGGAATCAAAGAGGGTAGAAAAAGTCTCTTGCCTCTTCAGCAGATTCAGACTTTTCCCCAGACTCTCTCCCGGCTCTCCATGGTGCACTAACCCTTTCAGGCTGTGTTCACTCTGCCAGTCCTCTCCCTGTGCTCCTACTGAAACCCGAGCCTCAGCTTCCAGCCCATACTATTCTCTTATGACATTTTTTATATCTGTGGTATTGTTATTTATCCTCTTTGATTTCTTATTTTGTTTATTTATGTTTTTGCTCTTTTCTTCTTGGTGAGCCTGTTTAAAGGACTATCAATTTTGTGTATCTTTTTAAAAAAAACCCAGCTCTTCCTTTCTTTGATCTTTTCTAATTTTTATCTCTTTTTTATTCATTTCCTCTCTGATCTTTATTAGTTCCTTCCTTCTGTTGACTTTGGGCCTTGCTCTTTTTCTAATTACTTTAGGAGGTAGATTAGGTTGTTTATTGATACTTTTTGTTATTTGAGGAATGCCTGTATCACTATAAACTTCCCTCTTAGAACTGCCTTTGCTGCATCCATATAATTTTGAGTGTTCTTTTTTAATTTTCATTTATCTCAAGTTATTTTCTGATTTCCCATTTTATTTTTTCCTTGACCTTTTTTTTTAGTGGCACATTGCTTAGTTTCCACATGTTTCTTCTTTTCCATTTTTGTTTTTTAAATTGATTTCTAGTTTCATATTATTTTATTTGGAAAAATATTCTTCATATAATTTCTGTCCTCTTAAATTCATGGCAATTTGTTTTGTGGCCTGGCATGTGATCTATGCTGGAGAGTGTTCCATATGTACTTTAAAAGAATGTGTATTCTGCTATTTACGGATGGAATGTCCTGTAGATATCTACTAGTCTAGCTGGCCCATTGTGTCATTTAAGACAACTGTTGCCTTATAGCTTTTCTGTCTGAATGTTCTGCCCATTGTTGTAAATAAGGTGTTAAAGTCCCCTACTATGATTGCATTATTATCAGTTTCTGCCTTTATGTCTGTTAATGTTTCCTTTATATATTTAGATGCTCCTATATTGGGTGCATATATATTAATGAATGTAATATCCTCTTCTTGTATTGATCCCCTTATCATTATGTAATACACTTCTTTGTTTTTTGTTATAGCCTTTGTTTCAATGTCTAATTTTTCTGATATGAGTATTGCTACACCCGCTGTTTTGTCATTTCCATTGCATGAAATACCTTTTTCCATCCCCTCACTTTCATTTTGTGTCTTTAGCCCTGAAATGTGTCTCTTATAGGCAGCATAAGAAAGATCTTGTTTTTGTTTTTTATCCATTCTGCCACCCTATGTCTTTTGATTGGAGCATTTAGTCCATTGACATTTAAAGTAATCCTCAATAGTAATGTCCTTATTGCCAATTAATTTCTTGTTTTCTGGTTCTAGGGGTAGTTCTTCTTGGTTCATTTCTTCCTTTCTTTCTTCCTTTGTGCTTTGATGATTTTCTTCAACAGTATGCTTCTGTTCCTTTCTTTTTAGTTTTTCTTTGCCTATTGTAGGTTTTTATTTTGTGCTTACAATAAGGTTCATATATCTTCAAATATAACTATATCTACTTGTTTTAAACCGGTAGTCATTTATGTTCAAACAGATTCTAAAAGATTTATACTTTTTACTCCCCTCCCCCATATTTTGTGTTTTGATGTCATGTCTTACATCTTCATGCGTACCTTTTCTTTATTTTAATTATAGTTGTTTTTACAGTTTTTGTCTTTTAATCTATGTACTGGTTTATTTAAGGGGTTGATCCACAGTCCTTATGATATATATGTCTTTCCTAGTGTTATTTTCCCTTTCCTATAGATTCTTACTTATTTTCCCCTTAGAGAAGACCCTTCAACATTTCATTTAGGGTGTGCTTAGTATTGACAAACTCTTAATTTTTGCTTGTCTGAGAAGTTCTTTATCACTCTTATTCTAAATGATGATCTTGCTACTAGGTTTTTGCAGGTTTTTCCTTTTCAGCACTTTGAATATATCATTCCACTCCCTCCTGGGCTGAAACGTTTCTGCAGAGAGATGAGCTGATAACTTTATGGGAATTACCTTGATTTCACTCTTTGTTTTTCTCTTCTGTGTTTAGAATTCACTGCTCATCTTTAACTTTGCCATTTAAATTATAAAATGTCTTGGTGTGGGCCTATATGGGTTCTTCTTGTTTGGGATACTCTGTGCTTTCAGTACCTGGATATCTACTTCCTTCTACAGGTTTGGGAATTTTTCAGATATAATTTCTTCAAATATTTTTTGATCCCCTTCTTGCTCTTATCCTTCTTGGACTCCTATAATATGAATATTGGTATGTTTGATAATATGCCTGAGATTGTTTAAATTATTTTTATGATTGAAATTACACTTTATTGTGAGATGTTAACATATTTTTTGACTATTTCTTTTTTTATTGTATAGTTGATTTACAATGTTTCAGATTGTACAGCAAAGTGATTTGGTTATACATATGTATCTATTCTTTTTCACATTCTTTTCTGTTATAATTTATTACAAGATATTGAATATAGTTCTCTGTGCTATATTGTAGATCATTATTGTTTATTTTTAAATTTGTTTTTCTTTCTGCCATTCTGATTGGGTGATTTCTTTCTATACTCTCTTCCAGATCACTTATGCATTCTTCTGTATCACTTCATCTGTTATTTATTCCTTCCAGTGTGTTCTTCATTTAAGCCACTGAATTATTCATTTCTGATTTTGTCTTTTTAATATTTTCTATATTTCCTTGTTATAATGGTCTTTGCTTAGATCAATTACTACCCCTAATTTAGTTAATATTTTTATTACAGATGTTATCAATTTTTATATTGTAAACTTTATTTCTGTATGATTTTTTTTCAGGAGTTTTCTGTTGCTCTTTTATTCACAGTAGTTTCTCTGCTTTTTCATTGTTCTGAACTTCCTCTGCCTCTATGAGTTTAGGTGAAACAGTTACCTATTGCAGACTTAAAGGTGTATTCTTATGTGGGAGTATCTCTGTACAGACTACTTGTATCTCTGTACAGACTGCTTGTGTCACATCTTTCCTCAGGGTGTACTGGAAAATATCACCTTGGTATTTGGTAGGACTGGAGATGGAGGGGCTAGAGATGGCACCTGGTGTGAAGAAAGACTTACGCTCTGCTCAGTGGCTGTGACTGGCCTGTTGTTTGTGGGGTCTGAATCCCAAGTTGCTGGGGAATAATCCCTGAGGGTCTTTCCCAAGATGGCTCTGTTCCCTTTAATTGTGTGTTTTTCCCTTTCCCTGCTCAAGACTTTTGCCCCAGAAGAGGTGAGTGCTAATGCAGTTGGGGTCCATGCACAGGTCTGATGTGCTGCCTGTGTAGGTGCCTGTGGCTCTGCTCAGATACAGTCTTACATGCAAGGCCCCTTTATTCCTCATAGCAGATCACTTCTCCCTACCATCCCTGCCCCCACCCTGTCATTCAAGTGCTCCACAGGGCTGGTGGTGACCCACATGGACTCTCAACATGTTTGGGGAGGTTAGTTGTGCTGGAGCAGCTGCCATCAGACATCTATGTGGCTTCTGAGGTGCCATTTGAGTACACACCAGCAATGGACACTGCCACCCCATGCAAATTCCCCCAGGATCAAATCACCCCTGTGTCTGATAGTAAAAATATTTCCGCAGTTGTGTGCATCCTATATCCAAGTCCGTGCTTTAGCATGGAGTGAGTGTGGCTGAAGCATTCACTTGACCCAATCTGAAACACATAGTGAGGTGGTTGTTGAAACCTGGCAGCCACTAGGAGAGACCTCTCTCTGCCCTGCCTTGGGGGCAAGGCTTCATTGTCTCTCACAGCTGATCACTGACCCCAGCCTGCACTGCTCTTGCTCCATTGTGAAACGACTTCACAGGGCACGTCAGGCCTACATGTTTTTTTATTTTTCATGTGTCGGGAATTGAACTGTGGTGGTCCTGCTTCTGTCTGAGATCTGTTTGGCTTATGAGGAGGTGTTTGAGCAAGTGCCCACAATGGTTGCCACTGCCCCAGCCAGGCTCTGCCCTGGTAGAGGGATGACTCTGCATCCCACAGTAATGTATTTTCCCTGCTCATGGCCTCCTAAGATCCAGTGCAATGCTGTGGTATGAAGAGAGCAGGGCCTGAAAATTTGCTCATCTTGGGCTGGGATGCTCTGTTATTTGGTTGTGGAAAACCCATCACTTGCTAGAGCAGACCTCATGCCCTGTCTCAGGGTTAAGCCATTATGTGCACACTGCTCATATGTGGAGTTCAGCCTTCCCCCAGCCCTTCTATTACTTCCCATGGCATTCCAACCAGCCAACAAGTATTGTCTCCTCTTTGTAGAACCCAAGGACTTGGACGCCCAATATGTGTTTTAAACTGCTTACTGGCCAGGTTGGCTGTCTGCCTGTTTTCCTCTGATTCCCTTCCCAGAGGCACAGGTCCCAACCTGATTGCTTTTCTTTCTTTCCTATGTGATTATATGTGTATTTTACTTACAACATTTATTGTATGAGAGACATTCTTGTTCCAACTGGTCTGGGATCTATATGTCTGTGGTCAGCAGTTTTCATCTGTTGGGAGTCTGGTTTATGTAAAAGTAACTTAAGAGGAGGAGCTTCAAAGTGGCAGAAGAGTAAAACGTGGGGATCAGCTTCCTCCCTACAAATACATCAGAAATATCTCTACATGTGGAACAACTTCTACGGAACACCTACTTTAGGCTGGCAGAAGACCTCAGACCTCCCAAAAGGCAAGAAACTTCCCACATACTTGGATAGGGCAAAAGAAAAAATAAAAAACAGAGACAAAAGAATAGGGATGGGACCTGCACCAGTGGGAGGGAGCTGTGAAGGAGGAAAGGTTTCCACACACTAGGAAGCCCCTTCGTGGGCGGAGACGGCAGGTGGCGGAGGGGGTAGCTTTGGAGCCACGGAGGAGAGAACAGCAACGGGGGCATGGATGGCAAAGCAGAGAGATTCCCACACAGAGGATCAGTGCCGACCACCACTCACCAGCCCAAAAGGCTTGTCTGCTCACCCGCCAGGAGGGGCTGGGGCTGGGAGCTGAGGCTCGGACTTCGGAGGACAGATCCCAGGGCGAGGACTGGAGTTGGCTGTGTGAACACAGCCTGAAGGGGGCTAGTGTACCACAGCCACCCGGGATGGAGTCAGGGAAATGTCTGGAGCTGCCGAAGAGGCAAGAGACTTTTTCTTGCCTCTTTGTTTCCTGGTGCATGAGGACAGGGGATTAAGAGTGCTGCTTAAGGAGCTCCAGAGATGGGCACAAGCCATGGCTAACAGCGCAGACCCCAGAGACGGACATGAAATGCTAAGGCTGCGGCTTCAGACACCAAGAAGCCTCTGTGTGAGCACAGGTCACTATCCACACCTCCAATCCCAGGAACCTGTGCAGCCTGCCACTGACAGGATCCAAGGACAACTTCCCCAGGAGAACACACGGTGTGCCTCAAGCTGTGCAATGTCATGCCGGCCTCTGCCACCGCATTCTTGCCCTGCATCCGTACCCTGCCCTCCCCATGGCCTGAGTGAGCCAGAGCCCCAGAATCAGCTGTTCCTTTAACCCCATCTTCTCTGAGCGAAGAAAAGACGCCCTAGGGTGATCTGCATGCAGAGGCAGGTCCAAATCCAAAGCTGAACACCGGGAGCTGTACAAACAAAGAAGAGAAAGGAAATTTTCTCCCAGCAGCCTCAGGAACAGCGTATTAAATGTCCACAATCAACTTGATGTACCCTGAATCTGTGGAATAACTGAATAGAAAATGAATCATCCCAAATTGAGGACATGAACTTTGGGAGCAAAGATATATATATTTTTTCCCTTTTTCTCTTTTTTGGAATGTTATGTGTATGCATGTAATTTAGTCTGCCAAGCTTTGCTTTTACCATTGGTCTTAGGGTTCTGTCTGTCTGTTTTTCTTTGTTGTTGTTTGTTTTATATTTATTACTTTTAAAAACTTTTCTTAATAATTATTTTTACTTTTTATTTTAATAACTTTATTTTATTTTACATTATCTTATTTTATTTTATGTTCTTCTTTCTTTCTTTCTTTCTTTTCTCCTTTTCATTCTGAGTTGTGTGAATGAAAGGCTCATGGTGCTTCAGCCAGGTGTCAGGACTGTGCCTCTAATGTGGGAGAGCCAAGTTCAGGTCACTGGTCCACAAGAGACCTCCCAGCTCCATATAATATCAAACAGTGAAATCTTCCTGATATCTCTATCTCAACAACAAGACCCAGATTAACTAAAGGACCAGCAAGCTACAGTGCTGGACATCCTATGCCAAACAACTAGCAAGACAAGAAAACAACACCATCCATTAGCAGAGAGGCTTCCTGGAATCATAATAAGGTCAAAGACACCCCAAAACACACCACCAGACGTGGACCTGCCCACCAGAAGGAAAGATCCAGCCTCATCCACCAGAACAGAGGGACTATTCTCCTCCACCAGGAAGCCTACACAACCCACTGAACAAACATTAGCCACTGGGAGCAGGCACCAAAAATAACGGGAACTATGAATCTGCAGCCTGGGAAAAGGAGACCCCAAACACAATAAGTGAAGCAAAATGAGAAGACAGCGGAAAACACAGCAGATGAAGGAGCAAGGCAAAAACCCACCAGACCTAACAGATGAAGAGGATATAGGCAGTCTACCTGAAAAATAATTCAGAATAATGATAGTAAAGATATCCAAAATCTTGGAAATAGAATGGAGAAAATACAAGAAACGTTTAACAAGGACCTAGAAGAACTAAAGAGCAAACAGTGATGAACTGCACAATAAATGAAATTTAAAATTCTCTAGAAGGGATCAATAGCAGTATAACTGAGGTAGAAGAACTGATAAGTGAACTGGAAGATAAAATCTTGGAAATAACTACTGCAGAGGAGAATAGAGAAAAAAGAATGAAAAGAATTGAGGACAGCCTCAAAGACCTCTGGAACAATAATAAACATACCAACATTCGAACTATAGGGGTCACAGAACAAGAAGAGAAAAAGGAAGGGATTGAGAAAATATATAAAGAGATTATGGTTGAAAATTTCCCTAATATGTGAAAGGAAATAAATCAAGTTCAGGAAGCACAGAGACTCCCATACAGGATAAATCCAAGGAGAAATATGCCAAGACACATATTGATCAAAGTATCAAAAATTAATGCAAAGAAAAAATATTAAAAGCAGCATGGGAAAAACAACAAATAACACATAAGGGAATCTGCAAAAGGTTAATAGCTGATCATACATCAGAAACTCTTCAAACCAGAAGAGAGTGGCAGGACATATTTAAAATAATGAAAGAGAAAAACCTACAACCAAGATTACTCTACACAGCAAGGGTGTCATTCAGATTTGATGCAGGAATTAAAAGCTTTACAGACAAGCAAAAGCTAAGAGAATTAACCAGCTTTACAACAAATGATAAAGGGACTTCTTTAAGCAGGATTCACAAGAGAAGGAAAAGACCTACAACAAGAAACCCAAAACATTTAAGAAAATGGTAATAAGAACATACATATCGATAATTATCTTAAAAGTAAATGGATTAAATGCTACAAGCAAAAGACATAGACTGGCTGAAAGGATACGAAAACAAGAGCCAAATATATGCTGTCTACAAGAGACCCACTTAAGACCTAGGTACACATACAGACTGAAACTGAGGTGATGGAAAAAGATATTCTATGCAAATGGGAATCAAAAGAAAGCTGGAGTAGCAATTCTCATATCAGACAAAATAGACTTTAAAGTAAAGACTACTACAAGAGACAAAGAAGGACACTACACAGTGATCAATGGATCAATCCAAGAAGAAGATACAACAATTGTAAATATTTATGCACCCAACTTAAGACTACCTCAATACATAAGGCAAGTACTAACAGCCATAAAAGGGGAAATTGACAGTAACACAATAATATTAGGGGACTCTAACACCCCACTTTCACTAACAGACAGATCACGCAAAATGAAAAAAAAATAAGGAAACACAAGCTTTAAATGATACATTAGAAAAGATGGACTTAATTGATGTTTATCGGATATTCCATCCAAAAACAACACAATACGTTTTCTTCTCAAGTGCTCATGGAACAATCTCCATGACATATCATATCTTAGTTCACAAATCCAGGCTTGGTAAATTTAAGAAAACTGAAATCATATCAAGTATCTTTTCCGACCACAATGCTATGAGCCTAGATATCAATTACAGGAAAAGATCTGTAAAAATACAAACACATAGATGCTAAACAGTACAATACTTAAAAACCAAGAGATCACTAAAGAAATCAAAGAGGAAATCAAAGAATACATAAGAACAAATGACAATGAAAACATGATGTCCCAAAACCTGTGGGATGCAGCAAAACCAGTGCTAAGTGGGATGTTTATAGCAATACAATCCTACCTTAAGAAACAAGAAACATCTCAAATAAACAACCTAACCTTACACCTAAAGCAATTAGAGAAAGAAGAACAAAACAACCCAAAAGTTAGCAGAAGGGAAGAAATCATAGAGATGAGATCAGATATAAAAGAAAAATAAATGAAGGAAATGATAGCAAAGATCAATAAAACTAAAAGGCATTCTTTGAGAAGATAAAAAAAATTGATAAATCATTAGCCAGACATATCAAGAAAAAAAGTGACAAGATTCAAATCAATATAATTAGAAATGAAAAAGGATAAGTAACAACTGACTGCAGAAATACAAAGGATCATGAAAAATTACTATAATCAACTCTGTGCCAATAAAATGGACAATCTGGAAGAAATGGACAAATTCTTAGAAATGCACAACGTTCCAAGACTGAAACAGGAAGAAATAGAAAATATGAACAAACAAATCACAGGCACTGAAATTGAAACTGATTAAAAATCTTCCAACAAATAAAAGCCCAGGACCAGATGGCTTCACCGGCAAATTCTATCAAACATTTAGAGAAGAGCTAACACTATCCTTCTCAAACTCTTCCAAAATATAACAAAGAGAGGAAAACTCCCAAACTCATTCTATGAAGCCACCATCACCCTGATAACAAAACCACACAAAGATGTCACAAAGAAAGAATACTACAGTCCATTATCACTGATGAACATAGCTGCAAAAATACTCAACAAAATACTAGCCAACAGAATCCAGCAGCACACTAAAAGGATCATACAACATGATCAAGTGGGGTTTATCCAAGGAATGCAAGGATTCTTCAATATAAACAAATCAATCAATATGATACATCATATTAGCAAACTGAAGGAGAAAAACCATATGATCCTCTCAATATATGCTGAGAAAGCTTTCAACAAAATTCATCACCCATTTATGGTAAAAACTCTCCAGAAAATAGGCATAGAGCAAACTTTGCTCAACATAATAAAGGCCATATATGACAAAGCCACAGCCAACATCATCCTCAATAGTGATAAAATGAAACCATGTCCTCTAAGGTCAGGAACAAGACAAAGTTGCCCATTCTCACCGCTATTATTCAACCTAGTTTTGGAAGTTTTAGCCACAGAAATCAGAGAATAAAAAGAAATAAAAGGAATCCATATTGTAAAAGAAGAAGTAAAGCTGTCAGTGTTTGCAGATGACATGATACTATGCATAGAGAATCCTAAAGATGCTAACAGAAAACTTCTAGGGCTAATCAATGAATTTGGAAAAGTAGCAGGATGCAAAATTAATGCACAGAAATCACATGCATTCCTATACTCTAATGATGAAAAATCTGAAAGTGAAATTAAGAAAACACTCCCATTTACCATTGCAACAAAAAGAATAAAATATCTAGGAATAAACCTATCTAAGGAGACAAAAGACCTGTATGCAGATAATTATAAGACACTGATGAAAGAAATTAAAGATGATACAAATAGATGGAGAGATATACCATGTTCTTCGATTGGAAGACTGAACCTTGTGAAACGATTTTACTACCCAAAGCAATCTACAGATTCAGTGCAATCCCTATCAAAGTACCACAGGCATTTTTCACAGAACTAGAACAAAAAAATTCACAATTTGTATGGAAACAGAAAAAACCCCGCATAGCCAAAGCACTCTTGAGAAAGAAAAATGGAGCTGGAGGAATCAGGCTCGCTGTCTTCCGAGTATACTACAAAGCTACAGTAATCAAGACAGTATTGTACTGGCACAAAAACAGACATATGTATCAATGGAAAAGGATAGAAATCCCAGAGATAAACCCACATACATTTGGTCACCTTGTCTTTGATAAAGGAGGCAAGAATATTCGGTGGAGAAGAGACAGCCTCTTCAGTAAGTGGTTCTGGGAAAACTGGACAACTACATGTAAAAGAATGAAATTAGAACACTCTCTAACACCATAAAAAAATTAAACTCAAAATGGTTTAAAGACCTAAATGTAAGGCCAGACACTATCAAACTCTTAGAGGAAAACATAGGCAGAACACTCTATGACATAAGTCACAGCAAGATCCTTTTTGACCCATCTCGTAGGGAAATGGAAATAAAAACAAAAGTAAACAAATGGGACCTAATGAAACTTAAAAGCTTTTGAACGGCAAAGGAAACCATAAACCAGGCGAAAATACAACCCTCAGATGGGAGAAAATATTTGCAAATGAAGAAACTGGGAAAGGATTAATCTACAAAATTTACAAGCAACTCAGTATCAAAGAAACAAACAACCTAATCCAAAAATGGGCTGAAGACCTAAATAGACATTTCTCTAAAGAAGATATACAGATTGCCAACAAACACATGAAAGAGTTTTCAACATCATTAATCATTAGAGAAATGCAAATCAAAACTACAATGAGATGTCATCTCACAAGGTTCAGAATGGCCATCATGAAAAAATCTACAAACACTAAATGCTGGAGAGAGTGTGGAGAAAAGAGAACACTCTTTCACTGTTGGTGGGAATGTAAATTGAAACAGCCACTATGAAGAACAGTATGGAGGTTCCTTAAAAAACTAAAAATAAAACTACCATAGGACCCAGCAATCCCACTACTGGGCATATACCCTGAGAGAACCATAATTCAAAAAGAGTCATGTACCAAAATGTTCATTGCAGCTGTATTTACAATAGCCAGGACACGGAAGCAATCTAAGTGTCCAAGGACAGACGAATGGATAAAGAACATGTGGAACATATATACAATGGAATATTACTCAGCCATAAAATGAAACGAAATTGAGTTATTTGTAGTGAGGTGGATGGACCTAGATTCTTTCATACAGAGTGATATAAGGCAGAAAGAGAAAAACAAATACTGTATGCTAACACATGTATATGGAATCTAAAAAAAGAAAAAGAAAAGGTCATGAAGACCCTAGTGGCAAGACAGGAATAAAGACGCAGACCTACTAGAGAATGGACTTGAAGATACGGCGAGGGGGAAGGGTTAGCTGGGACAAAGTGAGAAAGTGGCATGGACATTTATACACTACCAAGCATAAAATAGATAGCTAATGGGAAGCAGCCACATAGCATAGGGAGATAAGCTCGGTGCTTTGTGACCACTTGGATTAGTGGGATATGGAGTGTGGGAGAGAGGGAGTCACAAGAGGGAAGAAATATGGGGACATATGTATATGTATAACTGATTCACTTTGTTATAAATCAGAAACTAACATACCATTGTAAAGCAATTATTCTCCAATAAAGATGTTAAAAAAATAATACAAATGAATGTATATATCAAAACAGAAACAGACTCACAGATATAGAAAACAAACCGATGGTTACCAAAAGGGAGAGGGAAGGGGGGAGGGACAATTTAGGGACATGGGATTAAGAGATACAAACTAAAATGTGTAAAATAGATAAGCAACGAAGATATATTGTATAGCACAGGGAATTATAGCCATTATCTTTTAATAAGATATAATGGATTATAATCTGAAAAAATACTGAATCACTGTGCTGTATACCTGAAACTAATATAATATTTTAAGTCAACTATACTTCAATAAAAAAGTACCTAAAATATCCAAAAAGAATAACTTAAGAATGTGTCTCAGACATTGTTATCTATGTCCTTCAGGGAGGATCTAACGGTTCTGTGATTCTGCTATACTACTGATCTTTTTATAAATTGTTCCCAGTTCTCCTGCCTGACTGATGTTCTTTTTCTCTGCATGTTCTTATTCGTCTGATAATTAACACTTGATCCAGATGTTTTGGAATTCAGAGAAGGTCCGAAAAACAAAAGCAAAGCCTTCTACTTCAAAAGACAGGGATATGGGTTTTTTTTTTAATGGTTTCAATCTCCTCTTTTCATTGATGCTGCTGAATTCTGAGGGGATCAGATATGATGACCTTTCTAACTACTTCCTGCTTAAGAGGTATGACGTTAAAAATGGTGAGGATTAAAGAAGAGAAAGTCCTAGACTTTCATCTCAAAGAACTCTACGGTTTTATATAGCAGTCTCAAATTCTCCAAAATAAAGAGAGCCTTTCTCTTTCCTTTCTCTGACCTGCCATCATTTCCTTTTGCAATAACACTTCAGTAAGAAAAACAAAGGATTAATATAAAGAGGGAGATAACCAATCATTTTAAATAGTCAGTTTCCTCCAAAGAGGTTAGAAAACCTATCTATGACCCTTGAAAAAGTATTTGTGTAATGGTTAGTTAATTATATCATCCTTTTCCCCCAATATCTACAACTATTTGAACTCAATGAAACTCTTTCACTCTTTACTGAAGTACCTTTTGAACTAGCTCAGAGTTTTCCTCTAGTTTATCTTATGGCCAGCTGTCTTCTACCTTTATAACTGAACATAGGGTCTTCAGTTCTAACTCCAATTACATGCAATGATCAATATCTGTTTTCTCATAGGTTTTATTTTTTCTGTTAATTGTAGTTTACCAACCATAATGTAATTACACCAGATCCCAGTGTTATTAATTTGGAAGGTATTATTAAGGCAGTAAAAAACAGTTAAGGTTACAGACTCATTTTTGGAGCCTTCCCAGCAAAACTTTCCTTTTCCCATATAGAATAAGTTGTTCTGTGCCAGAGTCTTCAACATGAGCCATGTTAAATGGTCTCAGAATCTCACAGAGCTTGAGGGCATAACCAAATATTGCTCTTTAAGGTGCAGCTCAGCATTGAGACTGGTGTCCAATTTGGGGGGGGGTTCAGTCTTCTTATCTTATCAAGTCCAACATCTCCCCATGGGTAGTATGTATTGCTTTTGAAATGCATTCCTTATTTCAACCAAGTGTATTAGTTGGTATAACTGCTTTTGACTAATCAGAGGATCTAAAGCAATCAGGATGTGACAATGAAGGTTTACAGTTGCCACTTATAACATCCCATAGTCATGGAGGACCATAAGTCTCCGAGAAATGAGCCTCCTGGTCTTCTGTTCCCAGTATGGTGGGCCACTGTCTAGAAACCACTTCTGATTCTATAGTTACCTTGAGACCATAAAGTTGCAGTTGTCAGCTGCTAACAGATATTGTTTTGAGAATAGCTGATGGTGTCCTTTAATCTGGTACCATTCAGAAAATTCAAGTTCTCAGTAATAAAGGAATGTGTCTGATATCATGTACACAATGGCCATCCAGCTCTATTTCGGATGCCTGAACCAGTTACTTTATTTTGATTTTTAAATGCATTCTTTTCCTTCAATGGTTAAAGTAGATGTACAATGTATGTTTGATAGGTCACAAAACATGCTGTTCTAGTTTAAGTTAAATTATTTATAAGCCAGAATGCCTTTCCCATACCTCTATATGTGAAAATTTCTTCTATCATTTCCCCTCTTTGTTTGCAATTGATGGAAAATATTTGTCCCTCAATGCCAAGTTGGTTGCTGCCTGCCCTGGGTCCATCATGTCACTTGGTGCTAGGCCTACTTTATATATATATACATATGCCGAGATATCCACATTGGGGGAAATCTAATCAGCCATAGTGAACAAGCTCAGAAGGTATGCTAATGAGGAAACATTTTATAAGCTATACATTTTATCAATTATACTGAATTGTCACACAAACATTGTACATGTGCCTTTAGCAGTAGATTTTAAATAAGCAGTGACATATGTCATGTAGTTATACTCTGTGACAACTTCACTGGAGAATTCTCTTTTCCTCCCGAACATCAAGACAAATGGATAGCTAGAAGTTCAGCAATAACTTTCAATTTTGATAGGGAGACAAACATTTGGTAAGCAGCTCAATTGAATAGTAGGATGGGTCTTTCAGTCCTGGTCCTGATTCTTGGGTCATCAATCTACCATTGCTGTTGTCATCTTCTCATCCTGTGTGGGTGTCATTTGGGGTCAGCAGTCCTTTCTATAAACCAGTCTGATGCAGAAGCCATTCTTAAGTGGGAAATATGAATTCAAGGATTAATTCCCTTCAGTATTGCTATGCATGAGCTAGTTAAATGTACCTGATAAAGGTCCTTTTATCTAGGTTGGAGACAGTCCTTTAAATGAAGCCTTTTCCATATGCATAGTCCCCTGGTTGCATGCAGATCATGGGGCATCTGATCTTCATCCAAAGATAGATTACTGTGATCAGCATCATAAACAAGATTAGAACATCATTTTAATAATGCAATTAAACTTTACAATAATGTAACATAACAACAAAAGCCATCTTAGACATAGGTAAATAACCTTAGTATATATAAAACCCCAATATCCACAAAAATATATTCTTGAAATATAATTTTTCTCCCTAAGTTATCCTCATTTCTACAAAATCTAGCTAAATTAAGACTAATTTATTTTCAAAATAAGTCTGGTTTCAATAAATTTGGCCTGATTATTTACATAAGTATAACTGTTCATATAGGCTCTTTTAAACTGTATGTGCTGGAACATTTCATAAGAGATCTCAGACTGAACTTTTAAAAGGTCTCTCAAGGCCAGGAAAGTAATGTCAAGGTTTTACCACAAATTATACCTGTGATATCTATAGATATGAGTGAATTACTTTGTTCTTGATGTCCCCCAAATATTTTTAGATTACTGCTCTTGTCAGGAGAAGACCTTCCTTATTCACAGAAAAGGCTGCTGGCAACCTGATTTTTCAATTTCTGGAGGGATAAGGTAGATAGAAAAGATAAATGCTTCAATTCTACTTACAAAGGTATAATTTACCAAGTTGATTTAAGTCACAATTAGCTTGAAGGGAAAGATTTTGTTAAATCTGAAAAATGCATATTAAAATCCAGTAATATTTCAGATAAAACTCATGAAATTATAACCATATTCATCAATTCATTCAAGTCTATGTAATTAATCCTTGATTTCAATCTTTTTTAACAATTTTCTGAAACCATCAGGATTTCCATCAGAATTCTTTAATTTCTTACCCAGTTCAGTGGTATGATCAGAAAGTTATCAGAAACCTGTACTTTTCAAAAAGTCCTTTCTATGAATCTTCTTAAAGGTGAAGCATTGTTGCAAAAGCATCAGAGTGAAACAATAACTGTTTATGAATGACAAAAGACTTAAAAAGTCACAGTTAAAGATCTGATTATGGTGTAATTGACAAAGAAGATTAATTAAGTTGATGTGACATACATATATAGGATAATAAGTAGAATTATGACTAATAACATAATACCAGTACATATTCAATTTTTAGAAACTTAATATAATTTCTAGGACATTTATATTAATGATATTTATCCACACAGTTAACCTAAGAATGTTTATCACCACTTATTTGACAACACTTTGCATGTAATTTAACATACTAAATAATCCTAATTAGTTTAATATTTCTCTCTGAGATGACTCAGGGGCCCTTTGAAACAACATAAAGTTAAGTAGAGGTGAAAATAACTTTATTTAGAATTTGAGTTGAGGAAGTTTGTCAAAAATATCAAAAAGGTTTTGAAATACTTGGTCAAAAAGTATCTTAGGTCACTGAGAAATAATACTTATTCACTTAACCAAAGTGACAATAAAAGATTTCAAAAGCAAATACATAAAGTTACAACAGATCCTTAAAAGGTAATAAAACTTACAATCTGTTATACAAATCAGGTGAATATTCCAAGAAAACATTGTTCTCTTAATGCAGAACACCTACCTCCTGTCTTGTATCAGTTTACTTTTAATAGCTCTCTCACAGGTGAACAGCTCAAGAGGAGGAATACTCAGTGGCTTCTCTCTCAGTGGAAGTGCTCCAATCCCACCTACCTTGCACTGAAGATCAGAAACATTGCTAAGAAACAAATCTAGGGGTCTCTACTCCAACAACTAGGGAGTAAACCTCACCCTGACAGGGAAGTGACAACTGCAAAGCAAAGAGGAGACCCCACTCAATATCCAGGGCAGACTCTCTTCACCACAACACCAGTCAAACCTCCTATCAATGGGATAATGGCCAGCATACGCTGAGGAAAGAGGTGGCAGTCATCCACACTGAAAACAGTGCTTGCAATAAAAAATATTAAACCCATGCAGGCTACACAGGGACATTCCCACATAAAATAGCCCCCCCCCAAGACAGTCTGAGGGTCTGGCATTGGGAGGAAGAGTGTCCAAAGCATTTAGCCTTGAAAGCCAGTGGAGCTGGATTGCAGGATCTCTACAGGGCTAAACAGTGGAGGGCACACACAATGTCTCATGTGCACTGGGTCCCAACACAGAGGAGTAACTCCATAAGAACCTGGGCTACACCTACTCAGAGCTCTTGGAGGGTCTCCTGAAGAGGCAAAGGTTGACTATAGCTTGCTGTGGCAAAAAGGACACTGGTAGCAGAGGCCCCAGGGAGCTCTCCCAGAGGTCCACATTTCAGAGGCAAGACCCAGCACCACCCAACAACCTGCAGGCTCCAGTGCTGGAGTGCCTCAGGCCAAACAACCAAGATAGAAACACACACACACCCATCAGCAGACAGGCTGTCTAAAGTAGTATTAAGCTCACAGGCACCCCAAAACACAAACCTTGACATGGTCTTGCCCATCAGAGGGACAAGACCCAGCTCCACCCACAAGAGGGTGACATCAGTCCCTCCCACCAAGAAGCCTGCAGAGGTCCCTAGATCAACCTCACACCCCAGGGGGCAGACACAAAAACAAGAGGAACTCTGATCATTCAGCCTGTGGAAAAGGGACCACAAAAAAATAAGTTAGACAAAATGAAATGACAGAGAAGTATGTTGCAGATGAAGGAGCTAGATAAAAACGTATAAGAAGAACTAAATGAAGAGGAGATAGGCAACCTACCTGAAACAGAATTCAGAATAATGACAGTAAAGATGATCCAAAATCTCAGAAAAAGTATGGAGGCTCAGAGTGAGAAGATAAAAGAAATATTTAACAAAGATTTAGAAGAACAAGAGAACGAAAACAGAGATGAATAACACAGTAACTGGGAAATGAAAAATACACTGGAAGGAATCAATAGCAGAATAACTGAGGCAGAAGAATGGATAAGTGAGCTGGAAGATGGAATGGTGGAAATCACTTCTGCAGAACAGAATAAAGAAAAAAGAAAAATAAATGAGGACAGTTTCAGAGACCTCTGGGACCACATTAAATGAATCAACATTCTAATTATAGGGGTCCCAGAAGAAGAGAAAGAGAAATTGCCTGAGAAAATATTTCAAGAGATTATAGTCAAAAACTTCCCTAAATTGGGAAAGAAATAGTCACCCAATTCCAGGAAGTGTAGAGAGTCCCATACAAGATAAACCCAAGGAGGAACATGCCAAACACATATTAATCAAACTAACAAAAATTAAATATAAAGAAAATATTAAAAGCAACAAGGGAAAAGCAAGAAATAACATACAAGGGAATCCCCATAAGGTTATCAGCTGATTTTTCAGCAGAAACTCTGCAGGTCTTCTGGAGTGGCATGATATATTTAAAATGAAAAGGGAAAAGCCTACAACCAAGAACACACTACCCAGCAAGGCTTTCATTCAGATTCAATGGAGAAACCAAAAGCTTTACAGACAAGCAAAAGCTAAGAGAATACAGCACCTCCAAACCATCTTTACAGCAAATGCTAAAGAAACTTCTTTAGGTAGG